>NC_063175.1:48536249-49137596 GCF_023159225.1 Perognathus longimembris pacificus
ATTTTTAAACATGTATTCCCATTAAAAGAATAAAGGTCAGTTTTCTCATTTTCCTTTAAGCAAGCTTGGTTTCTCTTAAGCTTTATCATTTGGTTTATATTTAAAATAAAACGTGATTATCATCGTTATTATTATTAATATTAAAGTTTTGTTTTGGGGGCATTTTGATCTAGTCAGAGCCCGCTCATGTTTTGTGAAAGGGCACAGTCACTTTCTTTTTTTTTTTGGCCAGTCCTAGGCCATGAACTCAGGGCCTGAGCACTGTCCCTGGCTTCTTTTTGCTCAAGGCTAGCACTCTGCCACTTGAGCCACAGCGCCACTTCTGGCCATTTTCTGTGTATGTGGTGCTGAGGAATCGAACCCAGGGCCTCATGTATATGAGGCAGGCACTCTTGCCACTAGGCCATATCCCCAGCCCCCATGTCACTTTCACGTGTATATTGTCACAGGAAAATTTTCCACTGTTGTTCAATCTATTGCTTAAGTAGTTATTGGTAAACGTGGAAGCCACAAATAGACCATCTTTTCTACAGGAAATGGAACTGATTTTCCAGTGGCTGAGTGACGCTAGCTAACAAGGCATTGCATGGAATGTTTTTATTTTGAATCAAATATGGCATTGTTCACTGTAGCAGGGAAGATGAGAGGGAAGTGGTTCTGCGTTCATGTAGGTCGAGTGCCGTCCCAAGCTTTCCCGGAGTGTGATGATTTCACCTGATCTTTGAAAGGTAATGATGACCTAAGAACAAAAAATAACTGAGAAGATTTTTGTACTTTTGAGAGAAGCACTTGAAAGGAACCAACTAGGGTGAGCATAACATCCTTTGGAATGAAGGAAAAATTCCCTGAAGAGCCCAGGATATTCATGCTGAGAAAGTATTCATGTTGGGAAAGTAGGTTGGCATCTGAATAGATTAGGGCTAGGGAAGGTGATGTAGAGTTTATAAAATTATCTCTTTTTCCAAAGGCATAACTCCTCTGAACATCGGAAATACTATTTATCAAAACAAATTCCAGGAGGTGAACATATGTTTTGTTCTTGTTGCTGGTGGTATAGTTATTATTATTATTTTTTTTGGTAGGGAGTGCAAAAAAGGGGGCACAGGAAAGGAGGGAAGAAGGGTGAATAAATGCAGTCACCTATTCAGTGTACACTATGTAAAAAAATGAACTCTGCAACATGTAGGTAAGAACAGGAAAGGGAAACTGGAGAAAAGAGAGGGAAAGGGTGATATCACCCAAGAAACATTGTACCTCAATACCTCACTGACGGAATTTCAATCCCTCCATACAACTTCTTAACTGTAACAATAAAATAAAAATTTATGTTTGACAAGAGATATATAAAGAATGAGACTAGTTTAGGAAGATTAATCATTGTAGGGTTGGTTTAAAGCAAAATGGGAGAGGGAGGAGATTAGTGTCTAATATATCAATTTCTACTCTTCTTTTTCAGCTTAGCTGAGCAGTATTTTTTGTTTTTCAACAATTTCATGGAAAAAAATCAATCCACAACATAGCATGAACCACCCCTTCATAACATAAACCATCAGATCTGTCTCTTGATGTCTGGAGGTTATCTTACCCTTTTTAATATTGTAATATAGTATATTAGTAGAATATGTAAGCATAAACTTGTGTTTCAGTTCTGTCAGTGCATTTTTATAAAGGAGTTTACATTTAAGATCTTGAGACAATGTACTTCCTTCTTTGCAAATTCAGAGTCCCTTTATTATTTTTTTTTCTTTTCTCTAATTGCTCTGGCTAAGACTTCCAGTGCTAAGTTGAATAGGAGTGGAGAAAGTAGAGAACCTGATTTGTCATATGGTGGATCCAGTTGTGAGAACAGAGAAGCCACCACTTACAAGGCCACATTTGGAGTCTTCATTGGAGTGCTAGCGGGTGGCCCTACCACCACAACTAACAGCTTACATGCCTCAGAAACCACACAAGGGGCACGGAATTAATCTTAGCAAAGTAGAAAACAAATCAGAGGTGAACCTAACCAAAGTAAATAAAAAAACAAACCAGTGAACATTCAAATCTAACCAAGATGTTAAATATAAGCCAAAACAAATCAAGGGAATCAAGAACCAATCATCTAAGGAGAGTAAGACTTTTCAAAACACATTTTTAAACTAAAGCATCCCCTCAGTTACTAAGGCCTTTTGCTTAGACCCAGTCTCCTTACTTCAATTGTGTTGCAGATTTTAGAGGAAAGTTTTTTGCTCAGCCAGTAGGATTTTAGCAGAATGTGCTTTTTCAGATACAGCTTGAGGTACAGTCTTTCTATCCTTAATATTGTGTGTGTGTGTGTGAATCTTGGGGCTTGACTCAAGGCCTGGGCACTGTCCCTTAGATTTTTCTGCTCAAGGCTGGTGCTTCATCACTTGACTTACAGCTCTACGACTTGCTTTTTGGTGGTTCATTGGTGACAAGAGTCATACAGACTTTCCTGTGTGGTCTGGCTTTGAACCATGATCCTCAGATCTCAGCCTTTTGGGTAGCTAGGATTACAAGCTTGAGCCACCAATTTCCGGTCTTATTTATTTATTTACTTATTTACCTATTTAAGGATGTTGAATTTCATCAAATGCGTTCTTTTTTTTTTTTTGCTACTGTTAAAAGGATTATGTGAATTGTCTCCTCCATTCTGTTGATGAGAGATGATGTATTACATTTATTGATCTGTGTAAGCGTCACACATCTTTTGAAAAGATAATAGGTTACTTTTAACTTCCAAATGTAGGCTTGACATTCAGACAAAAGCCACTGTATTATAATCAGGTTGCAACAGTCAATATCACCTTTAAATCATTCAAATGTTCAGTAATTTAGTGGAGGATGTGGTGATCATTCATTATAATATGTTGTGTGCTTAAAGACATCAACTTCTAAAAGGCCATTGTCTGGACAATTCCTACCAAGACACTGTAGCTGTCTTTGTCCTGCAAAGAAACAGAACAGAGAAAATCCATCTCCAGTGTGGTCAATATATTCATCTTCTGTTTATTTATTCTTCTTCTATTATTTCCAATATCCATTATAAGAAAGTGGCTTTTGACACTGTAGAAACTGAAAAGTCTAAACTTGCAGGGTGGGTGGGTCTGATGAAAATGGAAATTGGAATTCATATTTCAGTTCAGGGATAGAATGTCATGGAACACTTGGCTTTGCTTGTTTCGTTTTTTATTATCTTTAGTTGCATAAAGGAGTTTTCATCTAACAAGGTAGTTTTTGAGGGCATCTGGATCAATGTCACCCCTTTCAACATTTTCACCCATCCCATCCTACCTACCCCTTTGTTTTCTTTTCTTTTTCTTTTGTTGGTGGTGGGACTTGAACTCTGAGCCTGGGCACTGTCCTTGAGCTCTTCAGCTCAAGGCTAGCACTCTATCACTTGAGCCACATCATCACTTCCTGTTTTCTGGTGGTTAATTGGAGATGAGAGTCTCACAGCCTTCCCTGCCCGGGCTGGCTTTGAACCACGCTCCTCAGATCTCAGGCTCCTGAGTAGCTAAGATTACAGGTGTGAACCACTGGTGCCCAGCCCTTGCTTCTCTTAATTTTGTAGGCTATACATGGAATTTTTGATTGTATTCTCCCATCCCCCACTGGTTTTGTTTTTAAAACCTTCCAACTTACTGGACGTAGCCCACTCACCTGGCTGAAAACCATCTTTACTTGGAGTCAGCTGACAGTACAAAATAACCACAACTAGAAAATGTCTTTCCATCCACACTTAAAGTAGTGTTGATTGAATGCCTGGCTCATGCAGCCTAGACAAACTGACACATTAAATTAGCCATAATAACCAGGTGCTAGTGGCTCATGCTTGTAATCCTGACTACCTAGGAGATCAAGATCTGAGTATCGAGGTTCAAATCCAGCCCTGTCAGACCAATCTGAAAGACAAACCAGCTAGAAAGCAAAAGTAGAGCTGTGGCTCAAATGATAAGAGCATCACTGCACAGATATGGGTGCATGCGTGCACGCACACACACACAGTGATCATAACAAATGTTTCTGACAACTCTATTTTTTAATCCTAGGATTTCAAAGATTTGAGGATTCTTGACTTGAGACTTGAGGTTAAATAACTCATCAAGTCTTTACCCATCCCCCACCCCCCATATCTCGTGATTTCTTCACTTAAACAGACATGTTCCAAGAGACAAATATACATCTGGTACAGGCGAGGTGTGCAGATGCTTGCGTGGCACGCGTCCAGGGGTTCTCTGTTGACTCTTCGCTTAGCTCCTGGTGTTGGAGTTATTAAAATAAGACTATTTAAGCCAGACGTTGGTGGCTCACACCTGTAATCCTAGGTGCTCAGGGGGGCTGAGATCTCAGGATCCCGTTTTGAAGCCAGTCCAAGAAGTAAGTTCCTGAGACTCAGACTCTTATCTCCAACTAAACACTCGAAAACAAAGACAAACCAGGAGTGGAAGTGTGGCTCAATGGCAGAGCACTAGCCTTGAGCACAAAAGCTTAGGGGCAGTGCCCTAACCCAGAGTTCAAGCCTCAGGAATGGCTCTTGTGCAAGCGCACACATACACACTCACACATACACAATTTAATTAGACGTCACCTCTCTTTTCCTTTCTTTCTTGTGTTGTTTTGGGGATTGTGTGAAGCCTGTCAAGGATTGGAGTCAGAATTCATTTGTGCATGATTGATCTGAACCATAATTCCCTTTTTTGCCTAAGTAGTATGTTTCTGTGCCAGAGTAAACCTATGCACCCATAGGCACACACACACACACACACACACACACACACACACACACACACACACATTTGCTTAATCCTTTAAGTGGATTCATATTTGAACCATTTATTTATACAAGAAGCAACATATACTTGACATTCATAATTTATCGTTGAAATAAAAAGTAAAATTGACTTAACCAATGTTACAGCAAACATAAATTTTCATCTCCATGCTGTCAGTTTCTTAAATATCCACCAGGAGTTCATACACCCGAAACACCTACATAGGAATGAATTAATTTTGAAATGAATGTCTAGAAATGTGTCTGCATTGATCTGAAACTCATAACAACTTTCCGCAGCCCTTTCCTATGTCCAAACAGCACTCTCCTACCAAGTGGCTGCTTTGCAAGAGAAGAATGAGGATAGACATTATTATGAGGTGCAAAGGCAATTTGAATATTTAATGACTACTAAATGTTGGAGAAAAATTCCAAGGCAAAATAGTCTGTGTTTTTGCATACCATCATGGCAATTAGCATATGGGCCTGTCATCCCATTTTGAAAAATGCGGGATATATTAAACAGAATGGAAAGCAAACTAAATGGCAACATGAAATTGTGTAGCAGCATTAAGACAATTATCAGGACAAAATAGCTATTGATTCAGGAGGATGCTCTTCGTCTAATTGCTTTTCCTTTATGAAACTTGGCTATTGTGAGAAAATAACGTTAACAAAATTTCCTTCCTTTAACATTTAACTCTCTGGTAATATGGAATCTATTAATAAGGGGAAAATGACAGCATAAAAGTAAATGCTTACAGGGAAAAACTGATTGCAGACAAGGTTCTCTACGGCCTATTTCTTTTTCTTCTAAAGGATGTTGAGTTCATTCATCTGATAGCTAGGAATACCACATCATGCATGTTTACAAGGACCTGAAGAGAATATACTTAATTAACATTAATAAACATTTATCCCTTATAACGGTTGTATATATCCTGCTAGATAACCCAAACAGTGAATTCTTTGAGTAATTATAATATATACACACACACATATATATGAAAAGATACAGTATACGTTCTTTAAATATATATACATTATATACATGGTATATGTACAATTTATATAATATATATTATATTACATATAATACATGTGATAGCATACTATATAAAGTATAACTATACAATATACAGTATAGTAGCATAATAGTATTCTATATTAGAATATTATATAATAAATGGTATATAGATTTATATACTGTACTATCTATATATTTGTTTTTGTTTTAATGTGCTGGTCCTGAGGCTTGAACTCAGCTAGAGCACAGACGCTCAGGGACAGTATCCAGGTCTCGAGTTCAAGTCCCAGGACCAGCACATACACAAAAAAATTTATGATGGCCACAATTCTGAGTGACAGAATTGTGGTACAGTAATTAATGTAACACACAGCAAAGGACAGAGCAGGCTTAGCACTCCACACTGTACTTGACTGTTTGCATACCTGATTTGATACATTCATGCTTTTGTAGCTTGACTGTTTTCTATTCCTTTTATTAATTTAAAACATATGTTCAAAAGTACATCTTTGTATGTCTTTTCACTATGCAGCATATTCCATCCATTTTTCTGTCATGTTATTTCTTTCCAGGAGAGGGGATTTCATTTGGTGATAATTTTCTTTAGATTGATGCCTACCCATAATTTCAAATTGCTATTTTATTTAATCTTAGTGACCCCCTGTGGGGAGGGATAAATAGCCCAACATTACTGATCAGGTACAGTGCAATACCTTGTTAAGCTCACAAAGATTGGTATTACAAGAGCTATGGAGGCTCAAAATGTTACATAGTGACTCTGTTGCATACTGAAATTTTACAGATTTTCAATTCTGTTGACACATTTATGAAGTGAAAAATCATCAGGGTTGAATGTGTTCTGTACTTAGCTTTGATGTACATACTGAACTTCAAAATAATATACTGACCAATAGTCCTTAAACCAGGCCAATATTTATAATGCATATTGACTGTAAACATCAAGTCAGTTGGGGTATGCCGTTCCGTATGAACACAGATGTTTGGGGAAACGCCACTGAATCAGAGTGCCTACATAACAAGGTGCTGGTGGCTCACACCTGTAATCCTAGCTACTCAGGAAGCTGAGATCAGAGAATCATGGCTCACACCTGTAATCCTAGCTACTCAGGAAGCTGAGATCAGAGAATCATGGTTTGGAGCCAGGAAGACAGGAAACATTGTGAGACTCTTCATTTAACGTGCAAATAGCTGAAAGTGGAGCTGTGGCTCAAGGCATAAAGCATGGAACCTTGAGGGAAAAGGCCTAGGGAGGGTGCCCAGACGATGAGCTCAAGCCCAGAACACACACACACACACACACACGCAGAAGGCCCACATGATTCTTAGGATTATCATGGACAGCAGCCTTTGCAAACTCAGTGTTAGGCAAGGGCCATGTTCATTAATCTTGTCACCTGATCACTCCTCCATCTCCCGGCCCATGTCCCTTTACCTCTGGGCTGGGCTGACTGATGGTTTCTCGCTTCACATAATTTCTGAGTAGGATGTATGAAATCACAAGCCTGGAACCTTTAACATTTAGTACAATGAAGAGACTTTGTAGGCAAGCGCATTCCTTTTGCATTTCCTTGAGTACCTTCACGTCCGGCACTGTCTCTGTGCAACCTCCTCCCCTCCCGAGGGAACTGCTTACCTGTTCCCCACAGTCAGAGCCGAGAGGGGAACCCTTTTCTCACATTTCATTTGAAATAAAGGAAAACAATTTACAGCTTGGGGCTTCCAAAATGTGTTCTGTAAATTACAGGTGCAGTAAGGAGACACAGGCATCGAAGTCCCTAGCAGAGACTATTCCATTCCTAGCCCTTTGTGTTTTAGTTATTTTTCAGATAGGATCTTACACTTCCCCCCGCCCCCCCCCCCCCCCCCCAGGGAAGTGTTGGAGCACAGTTCTGATTCTCCCACGTTCTATGTAGCAGGGATTACAGGTGTGAACCACTACTACTGACTTGTCCTTGAATTAGTCTTCCTAATTGTTGAGTTAATCTCAAACTGCAAGCTAGGAAGTCAACAACTGATTCCTTATAAACAATTGTGTGTGTGTGTGTGGGGGGGGGCGGTGGTGGTCCTGGGGCTTGAAGTCAAGGCCTGGGTACTGTCCCTTAGCTTTATTGCTCAAGGATATTGCTCTACCACTTGAGCCACAGCTCTACTTCAGGCTGCTTTTTTTTTTTTTTTTTTTTTTTCCTGGTTAATTGGAGATAACAATCCCATAGACTTTCCTTCCCAGGCTGGCTTCAAACTGTGATCCTCAGATCTCGGCCTCCTGAGAAGTTAAGATTATAGTGAATCACTGGCACCTAGATATATACAAATTTTATGACAGGATTTTTCACATGGTCTAAGGGCAGAGAGCTTCCTGATGGAAAAACCCACTGTCATTCTATGCCTTTACAAATTTCATTTTAATATTTTAAGCTAAACTTAAAATTGTCCAAGACTTTTAGTGTACATATAGAATATGATATAAGAAAAATGAAAGCAAGCAATACAATTTTTAGGACTAAAAAAATCCTAAAGCTAACCGATATAGAAGGATCTCATTTTGAGCTCTTACTTAAATACTTTTAATTAACTTGTACAAGAAATAGCAAAAGAGTTTTGTTGCTTACTTTACCATTTCTAAAGACACTGACAACTGTTTTTCACTTTGACCTACTTGTACCTATCTAAACACAAAAAGATGAATACATCATGATGCACGAAAATACAAGTTGTGTCATCTCTTTATTGGTATCAGCTGCTGGTTTTCTGTGTTTTTTTTTCCAATTCTCTAATCAGATGGATAAACACAACCTATTTAAGTCAGTTAGGAAGTATTACATAGGAATATTGCCATGTAGCTTCATGGTTTATGTATCCTTAATCTCTGTAATTTAGGACAATAATGAATACAGATGAGATTGTTGCTTTGGCCCAGAGATATTTTCCTGAGAGGAAAAGCTGGAACAGCATCTGCATACATTTGTCTCAGACTTGACAGACATCACTGAAAGAAACACAGCTATTGAGAGTTTAGAGTAAAATTGTCTGGTTGGCTTTTAAAATAGTTGGAAGCATAAACTATTGGGTAAATGAGAATAAGAACTAGGTACTATTTGAGAAACAAGTTTGTGAGTTTTTTTTTTTTTTTTACTCCTTTTTTTTTTTTTGTTTTTTTGCCAGTTCTGGGGCTTGAACTCAGGGCCTGAGCACTGTCCCTGGCTTCTTTTTGCTCAAGGCTAGCACTCTGCCACTTGAGCCACAGCGCCACTTCCGGCTTTTTCTACGTATGTGGTGCTGAGGAATTGAACCCAGGGCTTCATGCATACGAGATGAGCACTTTACCACTAGGCCATATTCCCAGCCCCCTGTTTTTACTCTTTTATGAGGAGGCAAGCAGTATTTTCATAGGATTTTGACTCATCTGCTCTCCTCCAAGATACCTCGCTTCCCCCCATTCCTTCCCTGCTATACAAACTATGCAGCCATGGTGATAAAATGGATCTGTTAGATGTTTGTACCTTAGCGTAAGTTAAATTATTTGGTCTTTTTCTGAAGCAGGCATCTATGAATTCTCAATTGTATGGGGGAATATATAACATAAATTTGCTTTATAAAGTGAATGATGTAGAGGTCATCTTTTTTTTTTCTGAGGCTACCATGCCAGGATGCCATGATCTCTGAATGGCTATTTCCTGACTCCATTTCAGAATGGGGGAAAAAAAAAAATTACAGGGCTTCAGACACAGAGACAAAACTTCTCCAAAATATTTAAAATAAACTAAAAAATGAAGATAGAAAAATAAAAATTGTTCTCAGAAAGAGCAGCATCGCTTTGCATCTGTGTGTGTCCCTCTGGGGTGCCATCCGAACTGTGGACATGAAGGGCTGGACTGCTTTTTAGATTTGCTGTGGGGAGGTCAGGTTCGTAGGGAGAACTTGGGGATTTCAGTCTATGAGCTCTGTAAATACAGGTTTTGGGAGTTTCCTGATAATCATGGCCAGGGCTTGAGAAGAGACCAGGTCTGCTGCTGTGAGGAAATCCATTGCCCCAAATCGCCAAACCCATTCATCTTCTATTGTGAGGTAATTGTAATGCTCATAATAATGGAAGGTAAGACCTTTCTTTAACTCTCTCTTCATGAAAACCACATTTGTGAATGTTTGTGGGTCCCAATACACAGGGTACATTTTAAGCAAGCCGGGATTAAATATGCATGTATACATGGTCTTCAGAGGCTTAGGTTAAATCTCAGTGCTATTTAGATGAATACTCCTCTCTCTCACTTGCACAGTCCTTACTGGTTGCACAACATTCTGAAAAGGTGCTGTAATTACTGATTGTTGACCATATTCCAGAAATTATTCCAACGCAATACAGGTTATTTCATCTAAGTTCATGGTTAGGTACGGTTTGTTCTGTCATGATTATAACTACTACCATTATTATTCTTGTTTGAAGCTATTTTAGCCCAAACGTAGTACTTCAGCCATCTAATTTCAGACAGCAACAGAGCCAAGAATAAACTGTGTCGATACAGAGCCCTTGTCCCTTTTCACAATGAGTCTACAAGTCTTCATCGGGGTTAGCTGGAAAGAATATTATATCTAGGGGCATATTTTTCTCTTAAAATTTGTATGAAAATTTCCAACACAGTGTTACGATTATTGATATGGTGCTATCATTACTTAGTTACCTCTAAGCAATACCATGGTTTATCCCAAATCTCAACATATTGTTCAAGGAGAAAACATGTGAAACGGGATTGAAAGATGCCAGGTTTGAAGTTGCGACTGATGCCCAGGCTGTATTGATTGCTGTTTTTTTTTTTTAACATTTGAGGTAATCTATTCCAAGAGATCAAAATACTTCTCCCTGTGATAGGTTAGCATTTTGTTTTGCTATTCAAAATTTTTCCTTACTGTCTCCCTTGATGAATTCCTATTCATGTCAACATACATGGATTTTTAAAATATGATAGGCTAGTTCTGGAAACTTAAGTGTGTGATAAATGATCACTCCCTATCTATTGATTTATTGAGACCTTGGTACACATTTAAAAATATGTTAGATGCTCAGGAAGGTATTCACTGTGAGCAGCAAATATTGTTCTCTCCTTACCTTTTGTTCACGGAGTTTTCAGCAGCTGAGAATGGCATCACTTCTGCTTTATATCCTTTGCCAAAGGAGAACACAGTATGGGTGATATGGTGAACATACTGTGGCCATATGAATTTTGACAAGGATCTAAAATAAACAGCAATCGATCCATGTGCTTTGCGAAATTACCAGCCACGCACACATGTTCACAATGACTATGAAAACGAATTTCCATCCGCATTGAAGGATTTTAATTAAGACTCTGTCCTCACTTCAGCCAGGCTGATAATTTTGTCTAAATTGACTGACTGCAGCTATAATGTGTAGCCTCAGCAAGTGGCATTTTAATTTAGAATTCTTTTCTAGAATTGGAATGATGCCTCAGCAAGATTTGTATCCCCACTACTTAATTGCTTTTTCCACTGCTTTCACGTATCCTTTTCCCAACCGGTAATGGGAATCTTCATAAAAAGCTACCTGCAGTTTGCTTTTTGCACGGACAGACTGATGAGTCTCACAGAATGGTTTTCACTCTTTTGTACCAAATATTATACTAGAGCTTAATAAGTCTGAATTAAAGTCTCAGTGTGTCACTCTGCAATGGCAAAGGAGAATAATAGCAAATGTGAGAGTTTGAGGGTGGATACAGAGAGAGAGAGAGAAAAGAGCTAGTTTCTAAGAGTTTGTGCGGTCAGGCCCACACATCCTGTTCTTGCCTTAAATATCCTAACATGGAGAATGCCAGAACAGAGTTGTTGTTTTTTTTCTAACCATGAAAGAACTATCTCATTTACTTCGTTTAAAGTAGGTTATTTCTCAGTTTTTTTTGTATGGCCTCTGGATCTAATGATTAAAGACAGAATATCACCCATTAAAAAGTGGATTGAATCTGATATTTTTTGAATCTGATGTTGCCTTGCATTGTCTGTGTGTTAGGATTATTTTACTTTTCTTTGTTGTTGTTGTTTTGTATTTTCTTTTTTGGCCAGTCCTGGGGCTTGAACTCAAGGCCTGAGCACTGTCTCTGGCTTCTTTTTGCTCAAGGCTAGCACCCTACCACTTCAGCTACAGCTCCACTTCTGGCTTTTTCTATATATGTGGTGCTGAGGAATGGGACCCAGGGCTTCATGTATACGAGGCAAGCACTCTGCCACTAGGCCATGTTCCCAGCCCTTATTTTACTTTTAAACAGTGGATAAACTCTGACTGACTAATGAACTCTGACTTAAGAAAGCATAAACAAATCAACCAAAAAATTGGAAGAAAGGCTTTTTGTGCATCCATTCAAAGCAGAAATGAATCAACCTTTGAGAGGCAAAGACAATCTAGCCCAATGTATCCCACATCATGCTCTGACCATGTGTCTTCATTTGAGCATTTAGTGGTTGTAAGTACATGTCTCCAGGTGGAAGTGGAAATGGCTAAGAGCTGTCTCACTGGTTCACAACTCTGATTCAAAGAAGAAGCCTCTTCCCCCAGTTCTGGTTCAGTGATTCCTGGGAAGAGGTTCCATGCAGGCTTATCCTCGGACATGTGTGTACCCATCATAGGTATATCATAAAGGGTGTGGCTACAAGCCAGGGGCTGGAGCCTGACCACCTGCAGTACTACCTCTATGATCTCAGAACATTTTACAGTTACTTTCAACATCCCTTTCCCTATCAATAAGATGGGGATAGCGATACATTTTAAAAAATAGATAGATCTTGGCAAGAATAGATCATGCTTAGAACTCACCTTCAAGAGGATGTTATGGATTTCCTGTGTTCTTCCAAATTCATCTGTCTAGTTGTGGCATACTAATTTAGAATTATTTTCTAGAATTTGAATAATATCTCACCAAGGTTTGTATCCCCATTACTTAATTGCTTTTTCTACTGCTATTATGTATCCTTCTTCTCCAAAGATAATACCTTGTACTTCAGAAAGTATGGACATGCTCTTTGTAGAGGTGATTAAGGTAAGATGACGCTGTTAGAGTAGCTCTAACGTGAGATGACTAATGTCTTTGTCAGAAGAGGAAGATGTACAAAGACATTGGGACACATCAGTGCAGAAAAAAAATAGATTCTCTGAGGACAAAGGGAGAAGAGATCTGTCTACCGGACAAGGAGAGAGCCCTCAGAAAGAAGGCAACCTTGTGGATACCTTGATGTCAGACTTCCATCCTCCAGAACTGTGAGAAACATGCGTTAGCCTTCTACAATGGGGAATTGTATCATTACAATATTGGTAAACTAGTATAACACAAGGGCTTTCATATATACAACTCAAACTTCGTGTGGCGTTGTTTCCCTTTTCCATTTCCTATGAAAATTGTGCAGTATCAATAACCAATTGGGTGATTAGGAATTATGAGAGAAGACCCTCCAACACAGGGGGCAGCCTGGGAAGAGAATGGCATGTTGTGGCGAGGGTCAGAGCAACCTCTGCCTGTTCTGAAGACAGTGGGTGTCATCGCTTAACCTGTAGTGTCTCAAACAGGTGGCTGGCCAATCTGACCTCCAAGCAATACTTCCTTTTCCTGCTCTTCTATCTTGCTCTATTTTCTGATGTGTTTAGGGATGAGTCCTCCTGACATGGGCGTTATGGACATTAAAAATACACATCAAAATTGTGCCCTCTGTTTTTTCTTTTTTGTGTTGACTTTGAGACTTGAACTCAGGGCCTAAAAGTTATCCCTGAGCTTTTACACTCAAGGTGAGTACTCTATCACTTGAGTCACAGCTCTACTCTTGGCTTTTTTTTTTTGGTAGCTAATTAAAGAGTCTCATGGACTTTGCTGCCCAAGCTAGCTTCAAACTACCATTCTCGATTCTTAGCCTCCGAGTTGCTAAGATTACAGCCACTGGCACCTTTCTTGGACTCTTAGTTTTTATTCTTTCCTGGAACCCCAAACATGTTAGAGGCAATTCATGTGAATACTATGCCTGGCTCAAAATGGCATCACAGAATTTGCCATTTTTTTTTTAATAATACCAGATGCAGTTCCTGTGGCAGAGTTGGAGGTCTATGGTAGACACGACTCTGCTCTGTGTGTCAGAGGCTACTCGTCATGGCTGACTGTTTGCCTTCAAATGAGATAGAGTACTTTTCTCATTTAAATGATGATAAAGAACTTTTCTATAGCATTTATGAGACAAATCATAGAATATTGTTTTAAAAAGACCTACAGTGATATTCTCTTCCCCTTAAAATAGTCTATGCGCTATCTTTCTTCCCTGATGTATGGAAACAGTTTTACCTTTAGCTCATTCCCATTTTATAAGAAATTGTTAATCATAGACACCCTAAGGTAATGTGTCATCTTAGAACTTATGAATATTGTGCTAAAACCAAGATTGTTAAGGTGTTGGGAAAGATGCAATAAAACAAATTGTCCATTTCACTGTAATTCTTCAATTCCTAGAATGCTATAAAAGATATTAAAGGGAGAAAAACTGTTCTGGAATCTGTAGATTAATGTTCCCAAAGCATCCCTACCACTCTCAACTTCTGGAGAAGAAAATTAAAAAAGAGGAAATAACTATAGAAAGGAGAATAAAATGATTCTTTTTTTTTTTTTTTTCGGCCAGTCCTGGGGCTTGGACTCAGGGCCTGAGCACTGTCCCTGGCTTCTTCTTGCTCAAGGCTAGCACTCTGTCACTTGAGCCACAGCGCCACTTCTGGCCATTTTCTGTATATGTGGTGCTGGGGAATCAAACCTAGGGCCTCATGTATACGAGGCAAGCACTCTTGCCACTAGGCCATATCTCCAGCCCCATAAAATGATTCTTGATTAGAGGAGTAGGAATAGAAATTTTTCTCTATCGTTAATATTTACCTCTTGTTACGGTTGTGCTGGCCAGTACACTGAACTCTTACCAGACACATCACTGAAGTCTGTTGGATGGGTGTGGGAAGGGCAAATGACATTTAAATTTAAGTCTGCATTGGCATAAAACTTTGCTAGATGGATAATAAGCTATAGGTTGGATTTTTTAATTTTTGAGAAGCATTTTCTTCTATTTCCAAAGAAAATATTTCCCCCCCTTTTCATCAGTGTCAAAATTACAGTATAATAGATTTTCTTACACTAACTTGACATTTTCTTTGTTGAAACTGACTTGCCTGCAATATAAACAGGCAGTGTACTGCCCTTTATAGACACTAGAAATATTCAGTAACATTTGACTAGGTTTTATTTCTCTCCACATTGTGGTGTTTGCTCTTCCATCTGAACCTTAGGACAAAAAGAAGTGAAGACTCCGTCATGGAGTTGAAAACTCAGTGTGTTCGTTGCCTTTGCAGCCTGTTGATTTATGGATGAATATGTTACTAAGTATGAAATTTTGAGACTGTTCAGCTCATTACTAAGCACTAGAACAGGCTCTTAATACAATATTGATAGCGTTATAATGGGAGCATTAGACAAGACTATTTTTTCACTCCCCATTGGGGGTTTCCCCATGCAGCAGGAAGTAGTCAGATCAGAGTCTGGCATCTTGATGTCCTGACAGCTGTCAGGGAATGCCCGCCCACCACCATGGGGCTACTGCCCACCAGAGGATCTTTTCTGCTTGATAGAAGCCAACCACAATCTGCCAAATTGCCTAAAAGGAAGAGTAAAAGCGAGGAGGTCACAATGACTCAGGCAAAGCCACAGTTCAGGCCACTGCCTAGGAAAGGGTTTGGCCTGCTTCAAACCAATCATGAGCCGGGTCCATCAATCTATCTGGTGGCCAGGCACTGGAGAGCCTCTGGCCTGCTTCAGACACACAGGCAGGATCTGAGAGTTCACCTGAAGGGAGGAGAAGGGTAAGGGAGAAGGGACAGCAGACAGCAGGACCACGAGGTGGACCAACCAATTTCTGGGTCCCACTGCCCATTCTTCGGATTGACCTTAACTTTCTTCTTGTTAAATACACTCTGTAAATGTGAAAAAATGGGTATTGCCCATTGTTGAGGGGCTCCTATGTCATCTGCTATACCAAGCAGTGATAGTCATCCCGGCTTGATCTCCTCCTTGCTAGTGTTGACAGACGCAGGAGAGAAGAGCGTTAATTCAACATACATTGTGACACCTGTCATGCATTCTTTCAGCCTAGAATGTGGAAACCCAATATGGACAGGTTTTCTCAAGACAGAGGCTAGAGCTGACACCCATAGGAGGCATTAACTAAGCTGAAGGAAAAGCAGAGAGCTTTCCAAGCATCAGGAACAGCATGGGGCAAAGAGCCTGGAAGTAGGTCAGGAGTCAGAGGCAGACATAATAGAATCATGGTGTCATCTCAGAGCGGACAATCCATTTCAAAAGATGGTTAGTGTTAGAGGTAAGAAAGAAAGAAAAGTCTTATATAATGAAACTTGCTGCATATTCTACAGCTTATAATAATAGTACTGTCTGGGCATGCCCAGAGAGAAGTGATAGGTACTCTGAGCTTGCTTGTATGCATATATTTATTTAGTATTATTTATGAGCATACTTATTTTCAGTGCCTTGGGTACACAATTAGGCACTTACTTTTTATCTAGTTTTATTTTATTATGGATTGACAAGTATTATATACAGATAAATATATCTATTTCAGGGATACACTGTGGTAGCATGTTGACTTTGAGGATGCATGCATATATCCTGGAATGATCTCTTCTGTTTTGATCATCTCAGAGCTTTAAAAATAACTCCATCTCTGCCAAGCATATTACAGTAGGTGTTCACACTAATGCCTACTGATTCTGGATGGCCCATTAAGCCAAATGATCAAAGCAGTATGTGGCTCATTTTTCTCATATGATGATACATGATGTCTATTGAAAGCTGGATAATGCTGGAGGTTATAGAGATGTTTTTTTTCTTCTTCAGTGGAAGTATGGTTTCTTAGCAACTTAGTTACATTAAGCCCACCTCTGCAGAACCTCAAGAATAAGACATCCCTCCACATATGTGAAAATAGCTTAACACACAGGCCTTTGATAACGGCATTGATGACGAGTTGGCATAACATACAAGCATACTGTGGTGGCTGAGATCTCAATGGTCAACAAAGTTTGCTATAGTTTATCAAAACATGGAACAGTACAATGGAAATTTTTTAAAACTAAATTTGAAAGCAGCCAAATCAGATGTCTCACTTCTAATCACTGCGAATAGGGAATTTTGGTGGAGTGTGGCAGAGACAATTAAATCGTGCCAATCAAATGATAGGTTAGAGACACCTCAAGTTTGCCTGCTCTTCAAGTTCACATAAGTGGACCCCAATGGGACCTGCATGCAATCCCTTCTACTCATGGGGCAGAGTCAGGAAAATAACCAGCCGGGGCAAAGCGAGAAGTTCTCTACTTCAAAAACAAAATACTAAGAGGAAGGGATAGGGACGGAGCGCGATGGTAGAGCTCTTGCTTAGAAGTTAGGCTTTCTAGTTTCAATATTCAGTACTACCAAACCAATTAACAACAAAACCCCCTACAAAACCAAAGGTTACATTATGTTGTCTTCCATCCACATCTACCCACTCACACTCATGTACCTCACACTTCTTTCAAACGGGAGACATGATGCAGGGGATGGAAAGCTGAAGTGGAGCTGTAAAACAATCCATTAATTGCATATCATGCAATCGGCTTTGCTGTCCAAACACAAGGTCCTCAGAGGTTGTACTCAGTAAGGTGGGACATGGATTTCCAGTGTGTTTTCATTGTTTGCTTTGTGAAAGGTCATGATTGCTTTGATTATCTCAGCTGCTTTTTTTCTTTTCTTTTTTGGTGTGTGGGAGAAGTGGAGGACCTGGAGGAGGAAGGGCTTCAAGTACTAAAATTAAAATGAGATCTGATGGACAAGCCACTAGAAGACTCTGCTGGCACGGGACTCACTTCCACAAGTGAAGCACTTAGGAATGTCTATGTTTTATTTGATGATGGAGGTTGCTTGCGGCGATCTTCATTGGCAAGGCGGCAGTTCAACGACAGCATCAGCCTAAAGCCTGGCTGCTCCGTGCTGATGATGTGCTGATGTCAGAGGCTCCTCCTGTGGCCGCCTCGCTTGCTTCTGTCTCTCAGAACACTCTGCCCTGTGACTCACAGCGCAGCAGTGGGGTTTGAGAGTGATCCATCGAATCCTGAGAACAATAACCAATTTAATACAGAGTTCTATCCTGTTTCATATCCAGTACACATGAAGAAAGTTCCTTCCTTGCTTTCTTCCTTCTTTCTTCTTCCTGCTTTCTCCTCCCTCCCTCCCTCCCTCCCTCCCTCCCTCCCTTCCTCCCTCCCTCCCTCCCTCCCTCCCTCCCTTCCTCCCTCCCTTCCTTCCTTCCTTCTTTCCTTTCTTTCTTTCTTTCTTTCTTTCTTTCTTTCTTTCTTTCTTTCTTTCTTTCTTTCTTTCTTTCTTTCTTTCTTTCTTTCTTTCTTTCTTTCTCTCTTTCTTTCTTTCTTTCTTTCCTTCTTTCTCTGTATTTCCCCTCATAGGATATATAATTTCCTACTACAGGATAAAAGGTTGGAGATGGAAATCGTGCTGCATATACTTTTCCTCCCACAGCACCAACCCAACAAGTTAGTGAAATCCAAAGATGATCCAGAAGCAAACTTAAAGATCAGATCTTTCAGTTTAAAGATCCTTAATTGTGAGTGTGTGTGTGTGTGTGTGTATGTACACACATGACACAGAGGCACCATCATAAAATACAGCCAATTTGGAGTCTATGTAAATATAAATATATAGACACAAGCACTTGTTTCTACATATGTATATGTACACACATGTAAATATATATGTATGTTTTTATTTTACCAATAAAAATATAGTATTCCTAAAATAATTAGTGTTGGAAATGATATGAAGTGGAAGATTTGGTTAGTGTTTGGTCATATCTGTTTAAATTAAAAATCTTCAACTCTCTTGATGACTCAAGGGTGTTAAAACCCACTTGTGATGTATTAATGAACTGAAAGAACTTAGATAAAATGTCTGAAGTCTCTGACATGTGGGTGACATTTAATAATCTCCTAGATTTATTTGATTCCTCTCATAAATCAATGCCATCAACATGTTGACACAGGAGAAGCAGCCTCTTTCAGGACAAGAGCCCTGTTCAGGAGGTGGCTTGCCTACGTGCGAATCCTATTTGGGTCATAAGAAAATTATTGACTCTCTCTAGAATGTTGTTTCTCCATTGGCATTATGAAAAAAAAAGTAACTCAGTATTAGCAATAGAAATGTTAAGAAAAGTTTCTTGTACCTAATGATGAACATTTTTAAAACTCAAGTAAGTATGCTTTGTTTGGCTCTAGAGAAGCACCTTTACAATAATTGAGTTATACATAGACATGAATTTTGATGATGTTTGAGGCAATTCAAATCATTTTTAAATAACCAAATGACAGAAATAATAACACGACAAACTACTGAGTAAATTATCTTGAGTCATAGCTTTGATGTGTTCTTTAATAAACTGAATAGGTGTACTGACAAACTTTCTTATAAATATTTTTCTTTCATTCTCATTTCAAACCCCATTCTTTGTTTATTGTATTTACTGTCTTGTTGCTGAAAGTCTTCAAACTTATATTTTTAAAAGGGATTATTACGGGTGCAAATTTTCAAACTCTTTCAAGATATGTTGTATTCATAAATTGCTTAGTTAAATGGCAACTCCTTTGTCTAACTAGTTAAAGATATTTTTTTTTCAAATTTTTATTATCAAACTGAAGTACAGAGAGGTTACAGTTTCATACGTTAGGCATTGGATACATTTCTTGTACTGTTTGTTACCTTGTCCCTCAGATCCCCCTTCCTCCTTTCCCTTTCCTTTTCCCCCATTAGGTGTTCAGTTCACTTACACTAAACAGTTTTGCAAGTATTGCTTTTGTAGTTGTTTGTCTTTTTTTACCCTGTGTCTCTCAATTTTGGTATTCCCTTTCAATTTCCTAGTTCTAATACCAGTATACATGGTTTCTAATATACTCAGATAAGATTACAGAGATAGTGTATATACAATCACAGGAAGGTGATACAAGAACATCATCAATAATAGAAGCTACAGATACACATGGGATGTTGAAAGTAGTTACAACTATGATATAACAATTGTTTCCATAACATGGAGTTCATTTCACTTGGCATCATCTTATGTGTTCATTAGGGTATAGCTATTGGGCTCTTGTGATCCTCTGCTATGACTTGCCTAAACCTGTACTAATTATTCCCAATAAGGGAGGCCATAGAGTCCATGTTTCTTTGGGTCTGGCTCACTTCACTTAGTATAATTTTTTCCAAGTCCTTCCATTTCCTTACAAATGGGGCAATGTCATTCTTTCTGATAGAGGCATAAAATTCCATTGTGTATATGTACCACATTTTCCTGATCCATTCGTCTACTGAGGGGCATCTGGGTTGGTTCCAGATTCTAGCTATGACAAATTGTGCTGCGATGAACATTGTTGTGCTGGTGGCTTTACTGTGATTTTGTTTGTGGTCTTTTGGATAGATACCCAAAAGTGGGGCTGCTGGGTCATAGGGGAGTTCTATATTTAGCCTTCTGAGGAATCTCCATACTGCTTGCCAGAGTGGCTGAACCAGTTTACATTCCCACCAATAGTGAAGTAGGGTTCCCTTTTGGCCACATCCCCTCCAACAATTGTTATTGTTAGTTTTCTTGATTTATGACATTCTTACTGGGGTGGGATGGAATCTCAATGTTGTTTTGATTCACATTTCTTTTATGGCCAGTGATGTAGAGCACTTTTTCATATGTATTTTGGCCATTCTCATTTCCTCATCAGAGAAATCTCTTTGTAAGTCTTTAGCCCACTTGATGAGGGGGCTATTGGTTCTTTGCGGTTTTGTTTTGGAGGAAGGTAATTTTTTTTTAGTTCTGCATATATTTTACATATGAGGCCTTTGCCCGTTGAATGGCCAGTAAAGATCTTCTCCCAGTCTGTGGGCTTTCTGTTTAAAGATAATTTTTTTTTAATCAAGAAAGGGAATTAAAAAGAATATCTTGTTTCAGTCATGAGAATTCATTGCTAGGGTAAAGGACAATTCCAGGGGGATTAATTGATTTCCTGGCTACTACGGAAATATCTGCAAGTGAAAGATATTAAAGTTAATGATTACAATGTGGCTTGATATTGCATGGTGGATGTAAGGATTCTGCAGTCAATACCACTCGCTCTTGCTGACATGACTGTGCATAGTTTTACAGTAGCATCACCAGTGTAGGTCCTGTGAAATTAACATTGAAGTTTCTAGTTAAGAAGATAGAGTTGTCATTGGAGAACCAACTGTCATAAGTAGTAAGTGGCTGACAGTGTTAATAGAATTTAACAGTGGTATTTATTATTGCTTATGTTTATGTATATAAAATATATATATTTTTATTTTGTCAGTCATGAGGCTTGAACTCAGGGCCTGGGTCCTGGCCTTAAGCTTTTCTTTGCTCAAGGCTAGTACTCTACCATTTCGAACCACAGTTCCACTTCCGGTTTCCTGGTGGTTCGTTGGAGATCAGAGTTCCACAGGCTTTCCTGGGCTGAATTTGAACCTTGATCCTCAGATCTCAGCCTCCTGAGTAGGTAGGATTACAAGTGTGAGCCATCAGTGTCTAATGGATCTGTATATTACTAAGATCAAGAGGATACTCATGATAGTGACAAAAATGTATGTTGTAATTTCTCCTATTTTGAAAAACATCAATAAATTGTTATATATTCTGTCATAAGGAATAGTTAGAAAAAGTATTTATGATACATCTCTATTAGTTTATATTCTAATTATCTAGTTTCTAACAGTAACTGGTGTTTCTGCTACTTAATTAATGCTAACTCTTTCCAACCTGCTTTTTGACCCATATTGGTAATCCTGAAAACAGTTGCTAGAGAAAAATACAACATTTTTGTTCAATTTTAATTTCAATTAAATGTTTCAAATACTAATCACACTTCTTTTATAATTCTTTATTTGGACTTAAAAGTCCAAAAAGTGAGTAGAGCCCTCGTGTAGAATGCACAAATCCCTGTAACCACACACATATACACATATACACATGTGTGCACACACACATTTACACATACACACACAATCTAGGGAGAACCTTGTGATTTTGTTTTCTAAGTTTGACAATCCAGTAACATCTTAAATCCAAAGAAGTTTTGGTTTAAAAGTTTAACAAATGTTTCAAGATGGAGGTCAGCCATTACTCTGTGAAATACTCGCAATGTCTCTTAGAAGATTCAGGGATCCCTTGAACTTAGAAATGAGTACAATATACTGTTACTGAGGCACATAGTCCAATATATTTATGATCTGACTTTATGGCGCTCTCAGTAAGTAAGAGGCAAAGTCTTTATTTTATTCATCTTGGAGTCACCAGAATCTTTTTTTGTACTTGAAGAATAATACATAACTTC
Source organism: Perognathus longimembris pacificus (assembly GCF_023159225.1). Classification (NCBI taxonomy): domain Eukaryota; kingdom Metazoa; phylum Chordata; class Mammalia; order Rodentia; family Heteromyidae; genus Perognathus; species Perognathus longimembris. The sequence goes on from NC_063175.1 coordinate 48,558,540, forward strand.
ACATATTTGTTAATTGATGATGAAGGCTCATTGCTAAGTCTCGGACCCTCCTACTGAGTTCTAGAGACATTTACCCCAAAGGACAACAAATTGTCCATAGCTACCTCCAATGTAATATGTCCATAATTTCAGTTGTCATTTTCCTAGGCTGTTTTTCTTTCATCCCGGTTAATTACAGCATCAACCCAACTCCAAACCTGGACGTCACGTTAGATGAATTCTGTTTCTGCTTTGTCTAGTTAGTTCATTATGTTCTCCGAGTTCTACCTTAATATCACTTAGACTTCAAATCCCACTTCAAAAAAGCAGGGAAGTATAACACTACCCAACACAAACTGAAAACCAATTTCAGAAACAATAAACGATTTCACATGAGCTTTTGGGGAGTTTGGCATCTATATTTGTTCACAGAAACAAACAGAAACACCAACAATTGTTCTGGTGCTTGAGTTTGAAAAATGTGGTCTGTTAAATCTACTAATGTGCTGTCTTGTGTTTTGGAGAATCCCTTGGGTTTGTGTAAAATCATCTAGACTAGATATAGAAACTGAAATATTTGCACAGGTTTAGGCTAGTCACAGCAGAGGATCACAAGAGCCCAATAGCTATACCCTTATGAACACAAAGGATGATGCTAAGTGAAATGAACTCCATATTATGGAAATGACTGTTATATCACTGTTTTAACTACTTTCAACATGTGATGTGAAACCGTAGCTATCGTTGATGACCCTCTTGTATCCCCTTTCTGTGGTTGTACCTGTACTATCTCTGTATCTTATCTGAGTACATTGGAAACCGTGTATACAGGTATTAGAACTTGGAAACTGAAAGGGAATACCAAAATCGAGAGACACAGGATAAAAAAGACAAACGAGTACAAAAGCAATACTTGCAAAACTGTTTAGTGTAAATCTACTGAACAACTCATGGGAAAGGGAAAGGGGGAGGGGGAAGGGGGAATGAGGGAAGCGGTAACAAACAGTACAAGAAATGTATTCAATGCCTAATGTATGAAACTGTAACCACTCTGTATATCAGTTTGACAATAAAAAAATAAATTAATTAAAAAAAGAAACTGAAATATTTGTTCGTGAAAACTGTTGCATAGTGTATAATCAAAATTTTATTTTGGTGAATCAACTGAATGCATCACTATATTAAAATGCCTCATAAATTTCCTGAAGAAGTTATGCAAATCCATGCTGTGTGCTCATCAGTGCCTGGAAAAGCCTTCATGAACAGGCTAGCATTTTCCTTCATAAACAGAATAATTTTTTTAGTAATGCCCAATTAATCTTTCAAAATTAGGAATTTGTGTGTCAAAAGCTTTGTGAAGTGCAAATGCTGTTGTACTTCATCAGGCTGGAGAGAGGAAGGCCACAGAGAGTGAGATCTAACACAGAAATATATTTTCTACCTAATTAAACCTTTACAACATTTGCATTTCTGTAATTATGAGTGCAGTTAAGAATGATTTATAAAAAAATACCATGGCAAATTTAACACATGAAAAGCAGGTTTAAACTACAATGCCGTGGATACAAGACATGAAACAATACCAAATAGTTGGCTTTCTTGGTATTCTTTTTTTCATTATGCTCTCTCTTTTCCAGGTGGAGGGGGTCATAGTCACTCTAGTATCTTTCTAGCCTTTTTCTGTCACTTTACTATAGAGGAAAAAGAGTCAATTATTTCATTGGATGAATAATCTGGCAGATCTATCTCTGCCTTCTCTTTACTGTCTGTTGGATAATAGTATATGCTTTCTTTTTGTTCTTTCTTGTATTGAAAGCTTAGTTTAGACCTGTGCTTGGTCAATATTCTCTATCCCCTTGTATCTATCTATCTATCTGTCTGTCTACCTACCTACCTATCTATCTATCATCTATCTATCTATCTATCTGTCTATCTATCTATCTATCTGTCTATCTATCATCTACATACAGAATTCAGAACAGGAAACTCAGGATTGTCCCTATCATCTCCAACTAAGTTTAAATTTATTGCTTTTTAGCTTGATTGAGAAACTAGGAGTTAACAAATTTCAAATCTAAAGCTATTAATGATTAAGTGTTAAAAAAAGAGACAAGGAAAAACATGGCAAGATAGAAAATGAAGGCAAGATAAATGAGATGAATGTGTAAGAAATAATAATGAGAAAATCAACAAAGTAAATGTGAAGAAAAAGAAAACAGTAGCAACAACAAAATGTTCATGAGTAATTTCTTTCCCTGCCCAAAGGGATAGGTTTTCCCCCTGCACCTCCAGGCTTATATATTCCAGTTTATTTTGTGTGTAGGGCAGCTGTTTCTTGTCTCTGAACTCCAAACAATTAAGACCATAATGGAGTCTGTGGCAGGCTGAGCCTCATCCTGTCATTCCTGCTGGGCTGAAGTCAGTGTTTTTCCTATCTAGCCTCCTAATCTAGCCCACTAATGCAGCGACTGCCGGTGCCACTTGCAATCCAGCCAGCTGGGCCCAGGGACCTTTGACTGGATGCTTCCTACACTTGAGGTGATGTATCAGAGAAAAGTTTGTGTGGGAAATTCCTGAGCAGGGGTACCCTCCACGGATCTGTCTGTCTGTCTGGTAATATGAAAAGCAGCCAGGGCGAAGCATTCTGGGCTGACTATCCTAGGAACAGGACTCTGATGGGACCCGTGTGGCCTGGCTGTCATGGTCAGTGTCCCGGCATCCCCATTCATATAAACACAACTGGTCTCTCTTCCTCTTACCTAAGTCTGGACTACAGCTGTCCAACCTGTTCGCCCTTCGCTTCCCTCCATGGGAAGACTCATAGTTCTCACTTCAGTAGCTCTGTGTCATGGATTGGACTCTAAGCCATCACCAGTTTCCTGGGTGCTGAATGATGTTCTGTGCAATTGTGCATTTATCAAGGGGAGGAGAAGAGAGGCCTTTGGTGTTTGAAGATATAAAAATACACCTTTTTTTTCTTTTTCTTGTATGACCTCTGTAAGATGATTGCCCCCTACACCACAGATAAACAAGCTAACAAACACAGGGCTCCCTTCTCTGGCACCTGTGTGCTGTGTGGTTCACAGATTTCCATCTCAAAGCCTCATTTGTATGGAGTGCCAACTTCTGTGCCCGGAACTCCCTTGGATTGAAACCATATACCTAATGTTTTGTTTCTGGTTTCTGGGTGTTTCTAAAGCACTCTCTTCCTTCTGCCTGTTGTTTTAATCTTCACATTCAATTACTCCCTTTATATGGTGCCACTTCCTTTTCAGAAAGTGACCATTGATTTCCATCTGTGGGACAATGAATAGGTATTGGTTTAGGTTATATTGCTTCAAGTATAAATTAGACAGGCTGATGAGAAAATTTATTGGGTAGTTTCACCCCAATTTTGCATTTATTTTACTATCATAATGATATCCACTTTCATTGTCTATTTATGCAAGTCTATTTTTCTTATTGTCTAATTATTAGCCTTCAAATCTATTGATTTCACCAGTGATAGAAGCGAGCTGGAAAAATTGTGCTTGACTTTATTGGTTGGGTTAAAGGCAGTACTTTAAAATGTATTTTTTTCTCCTCGATATGCAACAAATGTAACTCTCAAACACTTCACAGAATTTAACTATCAATATGTATTTGTTAAACACCAACAAGTTAACTATTCCAGATTATGAGTGTGTCTCGCAATCGCTGCAATTCTTGAATTGTTATATTGCTAACATTGAAAGGGGAATACTATCAAAGACAGGTCTGATTTCTTAAAATATAGTAAATTCCAATTCCTAATTTGAGTCAGCAGATTACTTATTAGAGATTAAGGTGGACTCAGCAAACCCAGGGATTATTGTAGACATGAGAGACAATGTGACACATCAGTGTAAGTTCTGGGTAACATATTGGAAAAATAAAAATAAGTGGTATTGCAGTCTTGAGATCTTCAAAACTTCTTTTCTTTATAAAAACAGATAAATGTCTCATGTTCAACCTTTCTTGTGCAAATTTTGAAAAAAGCTGCAAGCATTTTGAACATTATATGAACTATAATTCTGCAAATATGCTATAAATTGTGAAGTAATGTTTGTGTGAATTATCATCCTTATTGTGCTTCTATTATGTTTAGGAAAATGCCAACACTAGAAGAGTTAGTACTAACTTACAGATGAATAGACAGATGAACTTACAGATGAACTTACAGATGAATAGACCTGGTTGTACAAGTCACTGGAAATCAGAATTGTTAGACATATCATTTGATTGAGACTATAAATGTTACTTTAAAATGATGGATGTTTATGGAGTAAGAATAATTTCATACAATTAAAATATGACTCATTAATGATTGCAAGTAGGAGATAAAGAGAACGGTTTATTTACATTTTCATTTCTCAAGTGAAATTGTTTTTCTGGCTATGCATCTGTGAAGACAGTACATTGTGTTCACCTAATTTATGCAGAAACTCCACAGTTTGTAAATGCAATGCTTTCTAAAAGCACATTTTAAGTAAGTTTTTTGGAACAGAGAAAATTCTTTTCTTCTCTCAATTAAAATGAAAACAATCTTTCATAATTTGGGATTTTTCCATCTTTTGCATCTCCTCAAGCTTTGCTTTCTTCTAGAACAAGTTTGATTCTATCAGATCTTCAAGGTCCAAGGCTGGCAGTCCTTTGAGGGCTGAAATCCTATATTATTCAGTGGTGAGAGCTAAAATTTCCCCATGTTTTTTTGGCCTTCTGAGGTCATCTTCTCCTTTCATACTAGCAAGAGTCACAGCCAGTACAAGCAAAGGAGTCCAAGCTCTTTCCTTTTGCTGTGGAAGATTCTGGAGGACATCCTTCAGTTCTGATCGTTGCCTCTCAGGGTCTGGTTTGCCATGCCACATGACACTTTTACTTCAACACTGGCTTAGGGCTTTAAGTACCCAAGACAAGCCTGTGGAGAATTAGTATGTGTTACGCGCTAACATTTATCAGTAGAAGAATGCTTCGAGAAGGGTGTAGGTAACAAGCTGCCGGAGGCCATTAGACATTCCAGAGGTGTCCATCAGTCCCTTCATGTGTCCCAGAAAATGACTCCTTTTTCCTTTGTGGGGATCCCCTTTTATCTTGTTCTGGGTCCACAAGGCTCAAGCCCCGAGATTCCTTCCTCTATCTCCTCAGTGAACAAAAGACAAAATAAGAAAAGGAGAGGGAAAAAAAATCAAACAATAAAATCTATTGCTTTTTTGCTCCCTATCAACTTACATAATGAAGAAAACAATAGAACATAGATAATTCACATATCTAAATGGATTTTTGAATTATTTCAGCAGTGTTGAAGGCTGCCTCAGCACTGCAGATAATAGGGAAAGAGTGGTTCTGCTCAAGCACAAAGTACAAAGAAAATGATAGAAGCTTGCTCAGTACCCTCATGTGGGAAGATGTAGCTGTTATCTCTTAGGTATATAATTAAATTGATGCTGAAATATAGGTAGCTGGGGTAATAAGTCAGAAAATAATCAGTATGAAGCATGAGTCATAAAGAAGTGATAAAATCGAGTTAAAATAATCTCCCAATGTAGATTTAAGTTTGGCAGATGAGGCCCTGTGGGTATACAAAGGAGTTTTGGAGTTTTGAGTCCTTTGACAGCTGAGTTAGGCTTCTAGATTGTGAAGTGAACCTTCACAATCCAAAGGAAAAGCCTCGTACAACCATGGCATGGAGTTGCATGTCGTTGGAATCCATAGTCAGTCATAATGTGCATCTACAGCTAGACTCCGACCAGCTACATAGATTAGAGCTCAAAGGCAGCTATTTCTATGTTGACAAGGAAGGCACTCTAGAGGGAACTGAAACATTACTAAGAGGATCTTGAAATAAAGAAGGCAATGCAGGATATGAACTCAATAAAGATAAAAATCCTGAAAAAAAAATCAAATACTCTTCTATAAATGAAAACCTCAATAAAACACAGTTGAAAGCTCACTAACAGAATGAGCAAAGTAGAAGTCAGACTTTCAGGGCTTGAAGACAATGTGCATGAAATGTAACATGCACACCGAATTTGAGGGGAGGAGGGTGGTGGAATAAAAAGTACAAATGGAACTTTCAAGACTACAACCATACCATTACAAGACCAAACATACAAGTGATGGGAATAGGAGAAGGAAGGAAAAGAAGTGCAAACTAAAGGCATAGCAAACATATTCAATAAAGTAACATCAGAACTGGGTGCCCAGGGCACCCAGCTGCTACACAGGAGACTGAAATCTGAGGATATTGGTTTGAAGCCAGCCTGGGTAGGAGAGTCCATGAGACTGTTAAATCCAATTATTCACAGAAAAAGCTGGAAAGATGGTAAGATGCTAGACTTGAGCAAAAAGGAGTTCAGGGACAGCGCCCATGCCTGGAGTTTGAGCTCCACGACTGGCATTATCATCATCATCATCATCATCATCATCACCACCACCACCATCACCATCATCATCACCACCACCACAGCAAAAAGTTTCCCAAATATTGGGGAAAAGTAGTTATTCAGATTCAGGAGGCTTTCAGGACACAAAGTAGACAAGAGAAAACAACCTCTCCTTGCCATAGTAAAACATTAAGTATACAGAACAAGGAGAAGTACCAAGTACCAACATGGTAAGCCGATTAAAATAATACCAGATTTCTCAACGTAAATTCTGTAACCCAGAATGGTATGGAATGATATATTTGAGCACGGAAAGTAACTTCTAAATGACATTACTATATCCAGCAAAGCTATTCTTCATAATAGAAGGAGGCATAAAAATCTCTCATAAAAAAATCTAGAGGAATTCATGACAGCATTGTGCTTATACCTTTACCTGGGGCTGAGCTCAGACTCATTACTAGTATAGATAGGATTACAGGCATGTGTCAGCGCCATTTACATCTGTTACTGTTTTTTGTGTGTTTTTTTATTCTGGTTCATGGCCTGGGCACTATTTCTAAGCTTTTATGCTCAAAGCTAGTGCTCTACTACTTGAACCATACCTCCATTTTTAGCTTTTTCTTTTTTAGTAGCTTATTGGTGGTAAGAGTCTCATGGATTTTTTCTTTCTTGCAGAGGCTGGCTTTGAGTTGTGATCCTCAGATCTCAGCCTCCTGAATACCTAGGATTATATGTGTGAGCCATTGGCACCTGGCTACTGTGCTTTTGAATTTGGTATAATTCTTTGCAAACAAAATTTTAGTTATTTGTTAAAGCTCATATATGAAAAATATTTTTTGTGTCTTTAGTAGTGAAAAGGACTTCTTTATAAAAAGCTTTATATTTTTTTCCCCACATTTTTACTAGCATCAGTCCATTTGACATGTCCACCACTTCCTTTTCTTTCCTTTATTTTCTTTATGCTGTTTGTGTTGGGCAATTTCTCATCCTTAAGCTCACTAATCCTTTCTGATCTCCTTTCTGTTTCGCTAATGAATCTAAAATTTTTATCTCTTTTTTTTTCACTTCTTAGATTTTCCATTGAGTTTTTTTTTTTAACATTCTCTTTTTCTTAAGACTATTTCTTTTTATATGTTTCAAGTATAATTGTGCTGGGTGTTTGTAGCATTTTTATGACTGATTTAAAATTGCTGTCAGTTAACATTAACACCTCTGTCATCTTAGTGTTGATATTGGTTGATTGCTTTCCTGTTTGTGTAAATCCCAATTTTCTCATTCTATTGTGGTTTTCAATCGGGACGTAAAGATTTGAAGTACAGGTCATAACACTTTGATTGTTACTTAGTTCTCCTGTTTGAACTGGCTTCTCCATCCCTTTCCTTCAGAGCAAGAGAATAGAAGAGCGAGTGGAGGTCCTGCTTTTTGGGTGGCTTCCAATGACACCAGAGATTTAAGGTGGATTGAGAGAGGAGTTTCTTCATTACTTCTGGATTACTTTCCATGTGTGGCGGGGGGAAGCCATTTTCTTATCCAGGACTTTTTTCTTGCTGGGGTGCCCTTCTCTGATACTGTCTCTACTGCAGATTATGCTCAGAGAGTTTTTCTGTCATTGACAAATGACGTTTCTGGGTCGTCACCATTCCAAGCTCCAAATCTGGGAAACTTGAGACAAAAAGAAAATCCAGGAAACACACCGCGGTGTTATTGTGGGAATCCCAATTTCCCTACCTTCTTTTCATCTTTTGAGCTCTTATATTTGTTATGTAAATGCCCAGAAGGCTTCCTTGTACCTAACTGGAGATGTAGAAACTGGTGCTTCTACTCTATCTTTTTAACATATTTTTTATTGTTATTATTAAGGTAATGTACTAAGGGTCATCATTTCATAAGTCAGGTAATGAGTACATTTCTTTTTTTAATTTAATTTAATTTTTTTCAACTTTTTATTATCAAACTGATGTACAGAGAGGTTACAGTTTCATACGTTAGGCTTTGGATACATTTCTTGTACTGTTCGTTACCCTGTCCCTCATACCCCCCTCCCTCCACCCCTTTCTCTTTCCCCCGCTGAGGTGTTCAGTTCACTTACACCAAACAGTTTTGCAAGTATTGCTTTTGTAGTTGTTTGTCTTTTTTTTTTTACCCTGTGTCTCTCAATTTTGGTATTCCCTTTCAATTTCCTACTTCTAATACCAGTATACACGGTTTCCAAAATACTCAGATAAGATTACAGAGATAGTGTAGGTACAACCACTGGAAGGTGATACAAGAACATCATCAATAATAGAAGCTACAGATACACATGGGATGTTGAAAGTAGTTACAACTGTGAAATAACAATCGTTTCCATAACAATGAGTACATTTCTTTTTGGGAAATGTCACTCTTTCCTTTCTACTCTATCTTTTTAAAAATTAAACTCAGGCGGCCCAGAATTTTAAGTAATGTGAAGTTATGTTTTAGTAGTATGAGATTTGTGCACATTCCCATTAATTTTTTTTAAAGTATCAAATGAAGACAGAGGATGGTAAAGAGAAAAGCAGATTCTAAAATTCTTACATAGCAGTGGGCATTATCATACTAATAAATTTTAATTTATCAGATCTTATGAAACACTAGTAATGTTTTGCATCTCAGCTGATATAAAATATATTTTTGACATACTTTACATGCCAGTAAGGTTGAATCTGTTATATTTAATGAAGGTTTGAATTTAAGTGCCTACATTTTTTTTCTTCCCAGAGGGAAGAATTACAATACTTGATGAATAAAAACCAGACAGATCCACTCTTCTGCCTTTGAGCCTGAGGATGTTTTTCTTAAGGATGCATCAGCGAGTCTAACATTTAATGTATTGATTAAAAAGACAGAATGATGCAACCAGTTTTCAGTACATTTTATATTACAGTATATATATATATTTATCTTAAAGCACACAAATACTCTTTACCAAGAAACGTTAAGGCTCTGGTAGGTATTACACAGTACTGGGGAAAGGTTTGCTATCTCCTCAGCTCAGCCGCTCAGCTATCTTGATAATGTGTCGGAGGCACACTGGTGCCAGGATGCTGTTTGTATCCTTGGAACATTTTGGGATCATAGTGCTCAATGATCCTGATAGGAGCTCTTCCCCCATTTGGCTGGCTGTTTGCACATCACTGTGTAACACCAAGGCAGATTGTTTTATAGCTCAGGTCACTGTGTGGCGCCCTTGGGAAGGCTTGATGATATGTGTAGTTATGCCAGCCGTGCCTAGTCACAGCTGCTATTGGGGATTAGAGTGTGGATGCTGGGTGATAATCCTGTAGCCCACATTCAGTGATCACACTGAACTGTTGTCTATGAGTCCCAGGAGGGAAATCTGGTGGGGCGGAATAAAGAACACAGAAAGAGAAAGAAATCTTTCTGAGTAAATTCCCTGACAGTCTTGTCAATGAGGTGTTGATGTTTTAAAAAATTCTTTTAAGACTAGTCCCTTATCAGCTCTATAGCATGGTCCTGAGCTTTGATGCATGTGTTTTCATGGGTTCTTTTAAAAAATAATATAAAACTTGTCCCCTTTGGCCACTGTTAACTGTCACTGAGGGGCTATAAAAGTGCAAGCAAGTACAGACACTTTTTATAATGCGCACAGACTGGAGTCCCAGAGAATAGCAAATGCTCATTTTATGAGGCGTATGGCGAGGCCATATGTGCCTGTAAACACACAGTTAATACTGGGAAGCAGAGCTGGTGCCCGATTATGATTCATAGCAAATCTCTACACCACTGGAGAAAGCATGGGGAAAGTCAGCCGAGAACACTGTACCTTTATTTATGGTTTACCTTTTCATTGCCATTCAGTATGTGGAAGCACACTATACTGAAGAAGAGTAGGTTGGCAAAGGGGTGTAGTAAATGTAATGAATCTTCATGGACACAGTGTTCTGGAGATTCTTTACAAATATATCTTCTGCCTTCATTTAAAAGAGATAATTGTAGACTTCATAACCTCACCAAATCTCTGACCTTTTAACATCATGATCATTTATCTCTTAACTTTCCTCACCTTTTTTTTTCTTGGCAAATGATTTTGCTCTCATTTGATGTGTGTGTGTGTGTGTGTGTGTGCGTGTGTGTGTGATCTTTTAAATAGTATTCTAAGTATACTGCTTCTACATAGATAGTGCTTCTGTAATGCTTCAACAAAGAGCTTGATAACATGCTTCACTTTTGCATTTTTTATTTTTCATCATTAAAATGAAATCGTTTGATAAGCACTTACTATGTGACAGACTAGAAATGAGGATTAAAAATACAAGACCAAAGTTGACAGCACAGGATGCCAGCGACTAGGAAGTCCTCTGAGTAACGTGTGCAAGATTTGAGCAAAGCAGGGAGTAGAGTTCACTAATAGCCCTGAAGAGGAACCCACTCAGCAGGCAGGGAGCAGGTTTTACAGACACAGCACTGAACTTCAACAGAGAACAAATGGAGAGGCAGAGGCATCCCAAGTCAAAAAGGACTAACAGGTACAAAATCAAAGCAGACTTAAAGCACATGTATTTTGAACAAGGGCAAACCACATCCTTATAGGACTGGAAATCAGGGAAGGGATATATGAGTAGGTGTGTGTTGCTGTATTGGTTGAAAAGCAAACCATGGCATGGATAGCAGAATGATAGCAAGAGAAAAGGTTAGTGATTTGATTCACTCTTTGAGATACAAAGACTTATAAAAAAATTAAATGGATTCAGGCACCCATGACCCATGTCTGCTAGCCTAGCTACTCAGGAGGCAAAGACCCAAGTCTCACAGTTTGAAGCCAGCGCAGGCAGGAAAGTCTGTGAGACTCATAAGCTACTCAGAAAAGCCAGAAGTGGAGCTGATGCTCAAGTGGTAGAGCACTAGCCTTGAGCCAAAAAAGCTTAGGGACTTCCCAAGCCCAGAGTTCAAGCCCCAGGACTGGCAAAAAACAAAAACAAAAACAACCTCCCCCCACCCCCAATCAAAACAAAAACAACCCCTGTGCCCCTGAATCATATAGCTACAGTGTAAATCATGATAAAATTCTTTTTTTTTTGGCCAGTCCTAGGACTTGAACTCAGGGCCTGAGCACTGTCCCTGGCTTCCTTTTTGCTCAAGGCTAGCACTCTGCCACTTGACCCACAGCACCACTTCTGGCCATTTTCTATATATGTGGTGCTGGGGAATTGAACCCAGGGCCTCATGTATACGAGGCAAGCACTCTTGCCACTAGGCCATATCCCCAGCCCCATCATGATACAATTCTATTGTTAATCCCTAGACATCCTCCATATGCCTCTCCTAACAGTATTTTCCTCCCTCTCTCTCCCCCAGTGAGTCAGAGATGTAAATATAATTTGAATCATTTCAATGCTCTCCTTTATACCTTTATCTCTCCAGCACATTCCCCTAAACTGTTGTTTTGCTTACTTTTGTACTCGTGTAAATGGAACCATTCTGTGTGTAATCTTCTGTGACTTGCTGTGAGTTATTTTTATTAGTAGTGTTATTTTTGATTGACGATAATTTCACACATTTATAGGGTCCAGGGTGATGTTTTGAAGTAGGTAGACAATGTGGGATGACTAAATTGAGCCAATGAACATTGCCATTACCCTGATTACATGGAATGTGTTATGGTGAGACATTTGGAAGGCGTTCTTTTGGTTATTTTGAAATTCACAGACATTGTTGTCAACTGTAGTTATCCTTCTGTAAAATGGATCTCAGAATTTATTCCTCTTGTCTATCTGAAATTTTACCCACCGAGCAATTCTCCTTCTCCTCTATTGGAGCCTTATAACCAGCATCTACTTTTGACTTTACAAAATTATCTTCTTAGATTATGTATATAAGTGAGATTAGACAATATTGTCTTTCTATGCCTAGTTTATTTGTATAACTTGTTCCAGTTGAAAAATAACATGTTTTTAAAATTGCTTTAAGAAAATATGCCAAAAGGAGTAGAATTCTCTTATAGGGATTTTTTAATAGCTTTTATGGTTTTATTATTTCACAGTAGATGGACATTTGAGATCTTCCTTCTTTCCTTTCTTTCTTTTCTTTATCAGACATAGGGATTGAACTCAGGGCCTGGGCCCTGTCCCTGAACTTTTCTGCTCAAGGCTAGCACTCTACCCCTTTGAGCCACAGCATCACTTCCAGTTTTCTGGTGGCTAATTGGAAATAAAAGTCTTATGGACTTCTTGCCTGGGCTGGCTTTGAACTGCAGTTCTCAATCTCAGCCTCCTGAGTATCTAGGATTACAGCTATGAGCCACCAGTGCCTGGCTTTTTAAAATGAATGATGCCTCATTTCATATTCTTACAAATTTATGGAGCTTTTGGATATATATCTAGTGAGCAAGTGGCCAGGTATAGGTAGGTTATATACATGATCAATTTTTTTAAAGCAATTTTCCCCCTAAGTGGTTAAACAAACTCATCAGCAGCAATACTATTGATGTGAGAATTTATGTTATTTCTAGTGCAAATGGTAGTTAGGATTTGACAACTTTTTACTAATTGTGTAAGGGTGAAAAAATCTTTTTAATTTGTTTCTCTGATTTTGATGAGATTGGATATTTTTCCATATGTTTATTTGTCATTGGTAGTGTCTGAATTTGTGGTCAATTCTTTTAATCAAATCCTGTCAGTTTGTTTTTTATTGTTTATCTTTAGAGACTTTATGTTTTCTGAATACTTTGTTTTTGTGTTTTTTTTTTTAGTCACAATCATTTTTACCTTCTGTGTGACAGAATTTTATTTGTATTTGGTAGTAGATTAATTATAACTATTTTTACATTTCAGTAGGTATATTGGTTTATGTATAACAGGCTTAAAATTTTACAAAGTTGTAAATTTTACAATTTGGACTTTATTTTGGAAGTGATATGCATTTGTCAAGCAGAACTGAATCTAGGGGGAGAGAGCAGTTAAAAGTGACTGCCAAACTGTAGATCATAATACTTCCTAGATATCAGGTTGAAAACAAAAAATATAACGTGTGTGGAGACAGGAGGGAAAAACAGAGAGAGAGAGAGAGAAAGACAGAGAGAGACACAGAGAGAAAGAGGAGAGGTGAGGGGGGAGATAAAGAGAAGGGGTGACATTGTTTCAAAAGAAATATACTTTTTATCTGACTTATATAACCATAGACTCTCTGTATATCACTTTTACAATACCAATAAGTAAATAAAAATGCATACCAAAAGGACTTAAAGCAGCAATAGCAGGGATTTAAGGAGGAACTGTCTGCACTGTTATTTAAGGAGCTGAACCAGTGGCAGGTTGAGCTTAGAGCTGGGTGGAAGGCTACCTTTGCTCGTGGTGTCTTCAACAAGATTGGTTATTGGAGTAGACACTTAGAATATTGAAGATCATCCAAACAGGCAAATGTTGGGTTATCTTTCAATAGTGGATTGTGTGAGACAATATATTCACATATAAGTTATTATTAACTTACAGAAGACAACTAAAACCATGGGAAATCACATAGGAGACACAGCCTTCAATATCCATGAAATCTATATTCATGGATTTAGCCAACCATGCACAGAAAATATTTAAAGGTTTTGCATCAGTTCTTCACATATGCAAGCATTATTTTTATAGTTATTCACTAAACAACATAATATAACAATTGTTTACAGGCTTACTTTGTATTAGATTCCTATAGCATAAGAAATATAAGACATAAAAACCACAAGATAAAGGATATATGTAGATTGTGTGCAGATAGTACACTATTGTATACTATGAAGGACTTGAGCGTCTTTGTGTTTGGTAACTTAGGAATGTACTAGAATTAATTATCTAAGGGTACTAAGGTACAACTGTGTTCAGAACCATATGCCTTAATTCCACAAGAATACAGATAGTGTTTATCTTATTCTCTGCTTCTCAACATCTTATTCTCAACAGTATTCTGCAAAGTCGATTACATACAGGCACAAATATGCATTAGAATAAGTGATGCTGAATATATGAATACCTTGAGTTGTTATTTAAGAGCATGAAACGATGAAGTAGCTAGCGAAGGAACAAAATTAAAAGCTTGGAAAAATAAAACTGCAGTGATGCTAATGAAGTCAATTCCCCATAATATCAAGTGACAGAATAAGTGACTAGTTTCACTGACCATTAACAGATGTCTCATTCCAATAAGTTGAGATAGGATAGCAGTGAGCAGATAGACAAAACCAGCACAGCCTAGGTGATGTATAATATGACATTACATAATCTGTGGTACCTGCTTCCTGAGAATGAATGTATATTGGTGAACAAATAGAGTTTTGTTTTAGGTCAGTGGTCATAAAAGAGCTTACTTCATAATACAGAGATTGAGCAAAACAAACAAACAAACAAACAAACCCAGTTCAGTGGTTAGAAAATGGATAATGGAACGGAAAGGGGCTGAGAGAATGATGAATGAAATCCAACAGTGAAAATTCAAGGAGTAGGTAAGGAATGGAATTGGCTTGAGGGAAAAATCTTTTGGTAACAGAAACCGGAGATAGCACTTTGGTGTGGGCAGTGATCAAGCTCTGGCGAATGGTTCAGTAGATATATTCCATTTTAAGAGGCTGCCACAAAACTCCCTTCAAGTCTTTTTATGACTCTTTGCTTATGTTTTATTATGGCAGATACTATAAAAGTGAGGGCAGTTTTTTTTTTTTGCCAGTCCTGGGGCTTGAACTCAGGGCCTGGGCACTGCCCCCTGAGCCTTTCTGTGCTCAAGGCTAGGGCTCTACTACTTGAGCTACAGCAGCACTTCTGGCTTTTTCTGTTTATGTGACACTGAGGAATTGAATCCAGGGCTTCATGCATGCTAGGCAAGCACTCCACTATGAAACCATATTCCCATCCCTATTCTTTCATCTTTAAAGACCCAAATTCCAGATGTAGTCACATTCCAAGGTACTGAAGATTACCATTTCATTATCAATTTGGGAGAGATATAATTCAGCCCATCACAAATAGCTAGGAAGTTTTCAAGGTAATCCAGGACTACATTTGTGCCCTATAACTGGGAGAAATAAAAATTTGAAGTGTAATAACCCCAAAGAATAAAAACATAAGAATGTAGAAGGTACGCACTCACATTTCATGGAATTAAATGTGTTCCTACAATGAATCACAGCTGATAAATCTCTCCTCAGATGGCCCAGTAGTTCATGCTCTCGCGCACAGTGTCATCAGTCAAACAGCAGACAGCAGTTGAAGATTTGAAATAATATCAGAGCTGCTGTTATTTACTTCAGAAAGAAATTAGTTTCTTTATGACATTTCCAGCCTTACTCTTTTCTCTGATTTCCTGTCAGAATTGTTTTGTTCTCATACAAATGCTCTGTAAGAACAATGTAGGGATGTTGTGTCCCTTACTTTATTTGGAAATAGAATAGTAGTACACACTGTCTACTCATAAAAGAAGAAATTCTTTTCATAAAGCCTGTGAGAAGCAGAGTAATTTAGACAAGAAGGCAGCCAGAGGGTAGTCCTGTCCCCCTACATCAAATGTACTTCGTTTAACTTCTCTCTGCCATTGCTAAGAAAATGAAGGACTTTCATTTAAACAAAACCTTGATAGGAAATATATTCCCTTATTGATTATCCCATTAAAATGATATAATAATAGAACAAATGTCACTTGTGGGTATCAGTGAAATGTAGCAATGATGGAGATGGAAGACTCCAACTAGGAAAGGGATTCTGAAACCCATTGCAGGGTTTGAAAACAGCAGGCCTTCCCCTAAAGTGACATACTAGCTTATATTTATGGCATGTATGAGGCATTGATTTTCAGTGCTTTTGTTTTTTATTTTTATTTAATTTATTTTTTTCTTATTTATTGTCAAAGTGATGTACAGAGAGGCTACTGTTTCATACGTTAGTTGGTTTTCAGTACTTTTGAACGATAAACTTTTAAATGTAAGCACTTCTGATTTCTAAAGGTTGAAGAATAAATGTCATTAGAGATGGGCTAAGAAAGTTGCCTGTGCTATGAAAGAGAGGAAGGTTGGGCAAACTCAGTCCTGAGCTCAGTATACATATATGAAAATGGAACCCGGTAACTTCAGGGGATGGGTGAGATTGGGAGAGATTGGGAGAATGATGGAAGAGCTGTTGTTGATCCAGAAGTTTTGTACCCAAAAACTGATAGGGTGAATTAAAACCCCTCTGTACAGCTATAAGATAGTATTAAAAATTGGAAAAGAAAAATAAATAAATAAAATTGAGAAAAAAGAAAGTTGCCCAGTGTTGTACACCTAGTAAATGATACATGTTGGGGATTTGAACTTAGGCAAGCTACATCCAGAGTCTACAGCTCAACCACCATGCAATCCTATCTCGAAAGAGAGAATGCAAGAGGAAAGGGAGAGGATGCAGTCATAAAATTCATATCCTACTCAATTAAGGCAGTTGAGGAAAGGGCGGGCTGAGAGAAGTGGGAGGGAATGGTGAAATGGTGACCTTGCTCAAGATGCCCTGTATTCAAAAAGTGCTTAGTGGAATGGCAACTCCTTTCTACAACCACTTAAAGATAATAATAAAAAATACACGATATGACCCAGCAGCCCCACTTTTGGGTATCTATCCAAAAGACCACAAACAAAATCACAGTAATGCCACCAGCACAACAATGTTCATCGCAGCACAATTTGTCATAGCGAGAATCTGGAACCAACCCAAATGCCCCTCAGTAGACGAATGGATCAGGAAAATGTGGTACATATACACAATGGAATTTTATGCCTCTATCAGAAAGAATGACATTGCCCCATTTGTAAGGAAATGGAAGGATATGGGAAAAATTATACTAAGTGAAGTGAGCCAGACCCAAAGAAACATGGACTCTACGGTCTCCCTTATTGGGAATAATTAGTACAGGTTTAGGCAATTCATAACAGAGCATCACAAGGCCCAATAGCTATACCCTTATGAACACATAAGATGATGCTAAGAGAAATGAACTCCATGTTGTGGAAACAATTGTTATATCACAGTTGTAACTACTTTCAATGTCCTATGTTTATCTGTAGCTTCTATTATTGATGATGTTCTTGTATCACCTTCCTGTGGTTGTACCTACACTATCGCTGTAATCTTATCTGAGTATATTGGAAACAGTGTTTACTGCTATTGGAAGTAGGAAATTCAAAGGGAATACCAAATTTGAGAGACACAGGGTAAAAAAAGAGAAACAACTACAAAAGCAATACTTGCAAAACTGTTTGGTGTAAGTGAACTGAACACCTGGGGGGGGGGAAGGGAAGGGGGGAGGGAGGGGGGTATGAGGGACAAGGTAACAAACAGTACACGAAATGTATCCAATGCCTAACGTATGAAACTGTAACCTCTATGTACATCAGTTTTATAATAAAAACTTAAAAAAATACAGGATATGGAAATAAATCATAGAAGCCTCAAGTCCCAAAGAGAGGAAAACCAAGAGCTCTCATTTTAGAACAATCCACTGAATTTGAAATCTGGGTCATATGACACTAGTGAATTAGTAACTACAAAAAAAATTCTAGTCTGTCGATAGAGGAAACTGTGCAAAGGAAAAAGGGGCTGCTGAAAAATGATTAGGATTCTTTTCCTGTTCTCTCACCAATTGGAAGAGATAGTCTCAGTTTGTAGAAGGATTAAAACCTGAACATGATTACAAATGAAGAGATCTGGATGGATGCAGAAAGTGAAGAGGCATGAGGAGAGAAGATTCAATATTGTGTTGGGTACCCATCTTTCTGTTTTCCAGAGCTTAGCCATAATCCTTGGGACTGGCCAGGTTCCTAATAGGCAAGCATGCTGTCAAGGGCTCAAATGTAGACCCAGCTCTTACAGAAGATATCCACCCACATCACCCAGGGGATCTCTTAATCCATCCAGATTTAGCTTGATGTGGTACTCAGTTCTGGCAGACTACAGCTTCTGTTTAAACCAGCAGTTCAACTTCTACAACAATGCCAGATTTGGGATTATATAAACCATCTTAGATAGTTAAATCTCACTACTATTGCTCTTTGGGTTTTCCTTATTTTTTTTTCAAGCCATAGTTCTGACACTTTTTGGTTAAATAATCCTCTTCCTGATCTCATCACAATCTGACTTTGACCTCCATTTATCACCAGCACGTCAGCCCAGGGAGTTACATTGTCAGACTTCATTGGAAACAATGCTATGCCTGTACCTCCTAAACCATTTACTATACAATTGACTCTTTTAATAACATTGTCAATAGTTTGCTTTTCACCCATCATAATGGAGCAGAGAATGGTTTCAGAAATGTTTATTTTGTATTAAATAATTTTGTAGTTAATTAGCTCAGTGCAATAGAAATGTGTTCAGTGTTTCATAATAAAATGTGTTGTAGTAATAAAAATCACCTCATGGAAATTTATTCATGGCACGTTAAGGTGATTTTTGTAATTAGTAACATAGCAAGTTGAGCTAGAAGACCCAAGACTCTCAAAAATGAATGCATATTCAATTTTCAAGTAGAAGCCCATTTTAATTAAGTTTTAATCACAGGAAGTCACATACTAATTCCCACTAGTAGATTTCTTTTAGGGAATATTTCCTCTTGAAAGTGGAATTCAATTTCTCACAAGTTCAATTTTGGATTTTGTGTTGAAATCTAAGTATGGATTTTTTTGGCATTTTCTCCCAGAAACAAAAGTCCTTTTGAAGGTGTGTTTTATTCTAGTTACTGTTTGGTACCTTGGGGTACAGGAGCAAGACTCTTATGAATTTTCCTCATTTATAATTCCTTTCACATTATAAGTTGATGAAATGCTTCTTTGCTTTCAAATTGAAACACGGATACTCTTTGACTCTGCATGCGTATTGGTTTTCGTACCATTATACAGTTGAAAAAAATCATTAAGTTAAAGGTCATGTCAGGAAATTTCTGTGCATGGTTTTGCCCCAATATTTTAATAAAAATATTTTATAAATGCTTCTTAATCCTCACTTACTGAAGTCCAAGACATCCAGCAAATATTTATGGAGTGATGAATATATTTCACGGACTTTGTCATATACTTTAAAGACAGAAAGAGAATATTTTTTTTTCTATCACTTCCCTGACCTTCTGTATTCTCAGAATACACTAATTATAGTACGAATCCAATTAGGGAGTTAACTAACATCAAATATAAATAGTTCAAATCGTTGTTAATATACTACCAGAATCTAAGAAAGAACATTGATTGATATTATTTTCAAAATGCTTTTAAAATCTCACAGGAAACCTGAACCAGGATGGTGTTTATATTCCTCTTTTCAAGCAACAAAACATAAGAAAACACGAACGGCACCGATAAGTTGCAGTCGCAGAGCCAGTGTGAGATACACACACTGTTTTAGTTCTCAGAATGGCAATGAGATTCTCATCTGTTGGCTGCGGTGCCCTCCGAATGCCAGGTCGCTCATGCGTTGTGGAGCTGATTGTCATGGCACTTAGCCAGCTTCTGGCATTTATATCACCACCTTGCCACCTGCGACACCCCATAGCAAACTCTAGTTCCAAACACCATGCTTATTTTAAAGGCTGCTTGCTGCTTTTCTGAGTTTCCCTTTGTGTCACACATTTGGTGCACACATTCTTTTCATTGAATCTAAGGAGTGCATCACTTTCCATTCCTCCGCCATGATTCCTACTTGCCATTACGGAGCCTCCAGACATTTCCAATTGCATCCGATTAGACAAATGTTTTAAAAGAAGAGGCCAAAAGTCACATGGATATGCTGTTTTCCACCACACTCACCTGTAGTTTACAACTCTAGAGTAAAACAATGGCAGGGTATAATCCCAAGTGACTGTGATATGAAATCATTATTCAGAGTTTCAAGAGCTAAGTCTTCAAGACTTTGTTCTCCTACTTGTGGTTTGGTCTGCAGATTTATGGAGCTAACATTTATTTTATTTTTTATAAACAATGTAATTTACAATGAAATTATTTGTCACAGAATTTAAATCTATGAGAGATAATACACTGAAAGTGTAGTTAAGTCAAGTGAGGTTCAAGGGATTTCTAAAGGAAACCATCTAATACATTCTAAATCATTTGCAATTAGGGAGGATTCATTGTTAATCATATCAAACTGTGAAAGAAACAGTGATTTAATCTAATCTTTGCTGGACTAGATATTTTAATGAAAAATATCACTGGAAACACTAATGAAATTCCCCCATCCAAACAGCAAGCTGTGTATGATTATTAACACACATTATTAGATGACACTATACTGCTGACATGTATCCATTTATCTTTATAAACAATTAGGAAAAGATGAAATTTTGATTTATTAGTGTGCTAGAAGTCTTTATGAAATAGCAAACCATTATTTCTGCCTCATTTTAGTGGGTTTAATAATAATGTTAGCAGACATTAGATCTTTCCCACTATCATAATGGAATTTATCAGGCAATCACATTGAAAGCTTCTTATATTGTAATGTAAATTAGATCATATTCCAAAATTTGTTTTTCAAGTTTAAAAGGAACACTGAACACTGTTGTAGGACAAAAGAAAAATTCAGCATACCAATATTTCCATAAGGACTTTTTAATACTTGTAGTTTCTTGAAGCTCCATTACAACAGTATTGAATTCTATCTAAGAGTTATATTCTTTCAACCCATGAATTCTCAAACTAGGAATGTCCACCTTATAGGATATAGAGTTTCATGTCATTCCATCTAGGATAGTTACTAAACTCATCAACTAAAAATATTAAAAACAGATTATAAATAAAAATGATAATTTATTGAAGACTAATTCAATACATTTTTTTCTTATAAACTTTGTTTCTGTTGGGGAGTAATTTGTTTATTTAAGCTTATTTAGAAATCAGTTTCACATTTATTAAAAACATACAGTTTTAATAGATTTTTAGACAATGGGAATAAAATACACTTTAATTTTGATTGAAGAAATATATTTAATAGATTTATCAAGTGTCTGTTTATCTTTAACAGACATATGTTTATTGTATACAGTATGAAATTTTAATACAGGTATATAATATGTAATGGTGAGAGAAAAAACTGGGAAATTCATCATCTCAAATATTTAGCAAAGCTTTTTTGTGAGGACATTCAAAATCTTCTCTACTAGCTATTTAATTGCTTACATCTATAGTTATTCTAGGGTGCTTTGGAACATTAGAAGTTTTTCTCCTTATCTAACTGTTCCTCTGTACCTATTAACTGCCCCATCTCCTACTTCTTCCCTCGTCCTTATTCCTTTTTCTGGCTCTGGAAACCACTACTGTAGAAGAGAACATGTATTTATCCATAATATTTATATCTTAAAATTTGAAATGAGGGTATTATAACACATTTTTATACATCTTAAAAATGAGGTAAAAGCAGTAGATTTTCTTTATCTCTCTCTCTTTAATCAACTGATTAGACAGTACAGGAGCTTGAACTTGACTTGTTCACTTAGGGCTGGCATACTACCACTTGAGTCACAACTCCAGCTTGGTCTTGTGGGGAACTGGAGATGGAGTGAGTCTCTAGGACTTTTAGTTAATTATTAATTAATTAATTAATTTATTGTTGGTTGTGGGTCTTGAACTCTGGGTCTGGGCACTATCCCTGAGCCTCTTTGTGGTCAAGGCTAGCACTCTACCACTTGAGCCACAGTGCCATTTCCAGTTTTTGAGTGGTTAATTGGAGATAAGAGTCTCATGGAGTTTTCTGCCTGGGCTGGCTTGGAACCACACTGCTCAGATCTCAGCATCCTGAATAGCTAGGATTACAGGCATAAGCCACCAGTGCCCAGCTTATGATTACTACTTTTTGTTTTTGTTTTTAATCTTGGTTTTGCACTACAGCATTCCAGGTTTCAGCTTCCTGAGTTACTGGGATTACAGATGTATGCTTCCAGTACCCAAATGCTTCATAATTTTCAATGGATATTAGTAAAGATGTTTATGGACTAGACTTAAAAATGTGTGTGATATTACTGTGAATTATAGTCCACAGTATACATCATTTAATACAGAGATATTCAAGAATACTTACTAAAACTTCAGTCACTTGAAACCAAGATGTTTTGTTATTCCCTGGAAGAGTGAACACCTCATAATCAAGAATAAATAAAAAATGCCATAAAGCTTAGGCATTTGTGACATTAGAATCTAACACGTGTGGATCAAAAGCCTAGTTCAGGTCTCGCTTTGCTACTGGTTAAGCTTGATTTTAAGACACCTATATAGTAAGAGATCTGCACCCATATTACATCCAATATGACCTGCTGGGGAGAAAAAGATATGTTTATTAGAGCTGACTTTCCAAAGGACAAAGGAGACGGTCACAGTAACAAGCTGAAATACTTTCCTTCAGCTACAAAAATTGTTCTTTTCAATTTTTCAACATGTGATATAATTACAGTATTGTATTGTCAGAGGAAATGAAATGTTAAGAATATTGCTAAATTCTATTTTTTTGTAACCTATGTATGCCATAAAATTATACTTTAAAAAGTAGATTTGAAAACTACACTGACAAGTGAAGTAATTACTGAAAATGAGCTCTTGACTTTTGTGAAAGCCCTATTCAGAATGGTATTTTTAAAATAAGGACTCAGAAGTTTTTAAGCCGAAAGATAGCATATCTCTTTTGAGGGGAAGGTGCTGGAGTTTGAACTCCAGTACTCTTGCTTGCTAGATGAGCATTTTTACAGATGGGCTATACTTCCAATCTTCAGTTTGTTCTGATTTTTTGAAATAAGATCTACTTCTTGCCTAGGTATTTCCCTGGGATTGATCCACTGCTATTAGGCTTCTCTGTAGTGAGGATGTCCACTGTAACCAGGGTGACCTTGAACTGATCTTTTAACAATCTCAGACTTCCAAGCAGCTCCATGCATGAGCCGTCGGCATTCAGCCTGTAAAATGTCTTCATGTATAGTTTAAAACATAACCCTGGTGGCCCAGTGGAAAAGAATATGTAGGCTGGGAGAGCTGATTTCAGTAAGACTTTTACATTGCTAGAGTACAGGTATAACTAGCAACTAGATGAGAGGAGATTCCAGAATGGAGAGAAGACCTGGAAAGCCATGAGGAAAATACAGGAAGAAACAGAATCTGTTGTTTTTGACTCCAATATTAACATTAAACAGTTTGTTTTTCTTCTAAAATAATTCTTTATCTGGAATATAATGGTAGCTCTATTGAAGCAAATAGCCTCCCACCTCCAATAAAACAAAAATGGAAACCAAAACCAAGAAAAGCAGGTAGCTACATAAGAATGATATTTCCAGCATTACTTGGCAATGGAGAGTATCCTACTCCTTGTAAAAAGGAGATGCCAAGACCGCAGTTGTTGCTGCATCTGTGGGTCTGGAGTCCTGGGGAGGGGAGTAGAAGAGGCGAGGACCTCCCAGGGACAGAGGCAAATGCACCTAAAAGGAGAGTTAGACAGTACATGCCCAAGGAAGCAGTGCATTTCTAATACCAGCCATAGGAAAAGAGACTGCAAATATGTAGTATGGGAAATCACAACCTCAAAGAACTGTTTTGAAGCAAGAATCTGATTTAAAAAAGGGGGGCGGGGAGCATGCTCCTTAAAGATATGACCATGACTGAATGAGTAAGGCTACTGGGGAGTTAAATGAGTTGCATGGTGGGCCACCCCTCCTCTCTGACCACCCCCAACCACCACCGTGATGTGGTCAAGCAGCTTTAGGAAAATATCCTTGATTAAGTGAAGAGTTGGGTGAGCAAAATTTAAATACTCATGAAATGAGATCCATGTAAGATACCCATTATAATTCATTCAACAGATATAAGCTTCCTCCTGTGTAGGCTTTGAAGATCTCTTTAGTATTCTGCTTCCAAAGAAGAAGAAATGTAAGTTTATGATGTATCTTTGAAGCCAGCATAGGGAGATAATATCACAGGAATCTATCCAAAACAACCAGCAAAAAAGTAGGGCTAGTATAATTTTTTTCCCAAGTCCTTCTATTTCCTTACGAATGGGGCAATGTTATTCTTTCTGATAGAGGCATAAAATTCCATTGTGAATATGTACCACATTTTCCTGATCCATTCGTCTACTGAGGGGCATCTGGTTTGGTTCCATATTTTAGCTATGACAAATTGTGTGAGCCAGACCCAAAGCAACATGCACTCTATGGTCTCCCTCATAGGGAATAATTAGCACAGGTTTAGGCTAGTCACAGCAGAGGATCACAAGAGCCCAATAGCTATGCCCCTATGAATGCATAAGATGATGCTAAGTGAAATGAACTCCATGTTATGGAAACGACTGTTATATCACTATTGTAATTACTTTCAACATGTGATGTGAAACCGTAGCTTCTATTATTGATGATCCTCTTGTATCCCCTTCCTGTGGTTGTACCCGCACTATCTCTGTATCTCATCTGAGTACATTAGAAACTGTGTATACTGGTATTAGAACTAGGAAACTGAAAGGGAATACCAAAATCGAGAGATACAGGGTAAAAAGACAAACGATTACAAAAGCAATATTTGCAAGACTGTTTGGTGTAAATCAACTGAACAACTCATGGTAGGAAAGAGAAAGGGGAAGGGGGGAGGGGGGAATGAGGGAGGAGGTAACAAACAGTACAAGAAACGTACCCAAGGCCTAACGTATGAAACTGTAACCTCTCTGTACATCAGTTTGACAATAAATTTTTTTTTTTTTAAAAAGTAGGGCTAGAGATGCGGCTTAGGTGGTAGAACAACAGGTTGTGGAAATGAGAGTTCCCGAGTTCACACCTTAGTACCACCAAAGGAAAAGAGGAAAGGGAAAGGAGAAGAAAGGGACAGGATAGGAGAGGATGGGAGGTAGAGAGGAGGGAGGAAGGAAGGAGAGGGAGGAGGAGAAGAAGCTGGAGGCTTCGCAAGAGGAGGGGATGGGCAGGGAAAGAAAGGAAAGGGAAGAAAAGTTAAAAAAAAGACGATGGAAAACAGAAATATTAGAATTCAGCCTAGCTGATAACATTAGGGCATGCTATTAATATAAGTGGGTTTATTGTGGTTAACACTGAGACAAATCAGAGAGAAATGGTGGATGTAGATTAAAAAAACACTGAACTTCTCAAACTTAGTATGAGAAATATTGAACTGGACTCTGTGAATCTAGATAATGCACAACACGGAAGAATTCAAAATCAATCTGGAATGCTTTTCACTGGTGCGTGAATCTGAGTACATTTCTTTACTTACTTAAAAGTCTTATTTTACTATGTTTATTTACAAAAATAGGCAATTTGTAAGTCAAATCATTTCAAAGAATAAATGTGATTTTTTCCCTGAATAGACATTCACCCTTTTCTCGACAAGATTTTCAGATGCTTGGACAAAATTTCATTTCTTACATCTGTGGAGCTGAGATAAAGTGCACAGCAAATGTTTTAAGGAATTATTTTTGGCGCATTGTATATTTTATTGATAGTTTCACCTGCATTTTCATGAGATTAGTTTCACTTTAAATAAGGGAATAGCTCTGGAATTTGGAGGTTTTATGTCTTGATGCTAAAAACTAATAATTCTGTGACTTTGGAAAATTAACATCAATCCTATGACCTTTACATTTACCACTTGTAAAATAAAAGTATAATAACTCGTAAGATAATGGTATCTTGTCTACCTTATGGTGGAATTTATTAGTTAATATATGACTGGCATTCTTGAAATTGCTTTGTGGAAATAATCTATGTAAATCCTGATCTATTTAATCTCACAAATTTTCACGCTCTATTGTTTTCTATTGCCTTGAGATCCCTCCCTCCCTCCCTTCATCCCTCCCTCTGTCTCTCCCTCCCTCCCTCCCTTCCTCCGTTCCTTCCTTCCCTCCTCTTGCCTCCCCTCTGCCTTTTCCATTTCGTGACTTAAACTCAGGGCCTCACACTCATATTCACCATTTTCACTCATGATTAGCATTCTACCACTTGAGCCACATCTGTAGTTTGGCATTTTGCTAGCAAATTGAAGATGGAGTCTCACAGATTTTACCTCTTCATCTGGCTTCGAACTTGGATCTTCAGATCTCAGCCTCTTGAATTAGCTCATACAGGTGTAAATCACTGGTGCCCAGCACTGAGCTTATTATTTATATTTCTGATTTTCACATATAGAAGATGTCATTGTTATATTTTTGCTACTGATTTCTAACATTATATCTGTTGTGGTATTTCTTTACATTTTTAATCACTGTTTCAGATATTTCAATTCTAGGCTGATTACTGTTTAAGAAGACTGCCTAGGATGTTAAATATTATTTCTTGAGGGATGTGTAATTTCCCCTATGTGTATCTAGTTATGTTAAGAATGTACATTTTCTTTTGTACAGTATAAAATATAGCTTTATTTGGCTTTTAATTGGAAAAAAAAGAAGACTGCCTAGGAAGGAACTGAAGTATTTAAAATGGAAAAGTTACAAAAATACTTATAAAATATTTGTCATTTTTTTCAAGCAATGTCTGTACTAGCCGAAGGTTCGTATTAAAAATATTGAGGACCATTAGTTCAAATGACAAAAGTGATTATTTGTTAATGAAGATAAAAGTTTAAGGTAAGTGGGTTGCATACACTCTGAAGAGAAAACAACCAATATTAGGTGTATTGTGAGCTAGGAGATGTACAATAATGAGACAATAAACAAAATATAAAATAAAGGGAAGCACAAGGGAGTATTAAGAGTTATACATCATAATTACAAATCAATAGAAATTGCTTTTGGGAACACGTTGGATTATTCTAGAAAGCAATTATATAGGGCTGCTCATCTTCTCTTATGACATACCTTGGAGGATGGAATCCAAACAAACTATTTAATTGAGTTTTTATATAGTACCCTTAAATACAAATTTAAAAACTGGTACAGTTTTCTTTTATTCTTGAGTTCTTAGAAAATATGTCTTTTCCTATAACAATTAAGTAGTGAATGAAAATGCAACACACATATGTTCTCAAGATGCCATCTTAATAAGTAAAGAGAAGGTCATGGAGATATGTGTTTGTCATTTAAGCCATTTGGGAAGCATAAGTAAGAGAATTGAGGCCAGGCCAGGATAGACATAAATGTAAGACTCTATTTGAAAGATAACTAGAAAAATAATCAGAGTGGGGATATGGCTCAAATAGTAGAGCACATCCTAACACACGCAAGGCCTTGAGTTCAAACTTCACTACTATAAAATAAGAAACTCCAAAATTTGTGAGTGAACGTTCTGCCTATGAAAAAATGCTGGAGTTTTCAGATCATTGCTTATTTTTCATATATCTTGCAGTAGAAATAACCTGCTTAATTATTTCCAGGTCTCATCATATCCTCCTCCCCTCCTTCCTTCCTCTGTCCCTCCCCACCACCCTTCTTCCCTCTTACCATCCCTCCCTTCACAGTTTAATGGGTGTTCACTATAGTATGATGTGCAGACTACGAAGTCTTTCTACTGTGGAAAAACTAACAGCTTCTGGTAATTTGTCCAGCTTTCCCATGTACTTAGGCTTATTCAAAACTGTGATTAATAATTCACTGAAAATTTAATAGAAAAATTATACAAAACAAGTTTTTAACCCAAACAAAAGTCTATCTTAAAACCTATTAAAAACACATTTGAATGAATAAAGAAATAAACATTTGTACTATGCATAACGTTTGCCACTTTCAAGGTCGACTTGATTGATGATTTTATTTGTGGATGCTGGTTTCTAGACTCAGAAAATATGATTGTTCACCTTACAACTTTGATAAATAAATGAATGAATCAACCCTCAAAAACAAATGAAAGGCTCACACATTTGTCATTATTGGTGGAAGTAAGCTTGTCAGGTCGAATTTAGGTACTGGTATAAAGAGAACTTAATATTCTTATCCATAATGCTATTTGGCTTAACAAGTTAACTTTGTCAAAGATGTTTATAGTTACTAGCTCTGAAGTTATTTTGACTTCTCTGTGATTTGACTAATTAGTTTTATCATCATTATCAGATGGCATTTTTATCTTCTACCCGTCAAGACCAAACTCCAAGTACATTTACACGAGTGATTAATGACAGCATTAAGAAAAATGATAAATATTTCTTTTTCAGAGGAAGGAACAAGTAGATGGAGAATTCCATTTTTTAAAAAGAATTAGTAAGGTCTTTAAAAAATTTTAATTGTCAAGGTGAAGTACAGAGGAGTTACAGTTTCATATGTTAGGCAGTGAGTACATTTCTTGTCCAACTTGTTACCCCTCCCTCATTTTTCTCCTGCCTTCCCTCCTCCCCAATTCACCCCCCCCCAAGTTATACAGTTAGTTTACAGTATATTGTCTTGTAAGTATTGCTGTTGCATTGGTTTGCCTTTTATCCATTGCCTCACCATTTTAATATTCCCTTTCCCTTCCCTAATTCAGTCAGACGTATATACAATACCCAAGATACCAGAATCAAATACAGTGAAAAAGGGGATAAATCATAGGGAAGATGGAAACAAGGAAAAAGGAATATTTTCACATGGTACATTTAAAATAACAACATCAATGATAAACCACGTTTCCATGTTTTGGAGATCATTTCTTTTAGCATCATCTTCTGTGATCATTTGTACAAAGCTATTGAGCTATTGCGATCATCAGCTGGGACTATTCTAGACATATACTAATTATTACCAATAAGGGATACCACAGAGTTGATGTTTCCTTGGGTCTGGCTCACTGCACTAAGTATGATTTTTTTCTAAATCTTTCCATTTTCTTATTAATGGGGCAATGTCATTCTTTCTGATAGAATTATAGAATTCCATCGTGTATATATACTACAATTTTGTGGTCCATTCTTCTACTGAAGGGCATCTGTGGTGGTTCCATCAATAATGCTGCTATGAAAATGGTTGTGCTGGTAGCATTAGTATGGCCTTCTTTGTGATCCTTTGGATAAATGCCCATAACTTGCACGATAAATAGGAAGCCCACAGACTGGGAGAAGATCTCCACTGGCCATACAATGGAGAAAGGCCTCATATCTAAAATATACTTAGAACTAAAAAAATTAAGTTCCCCCAAAACAAGGCCTGAAAGAAACAACTGCCCCATTAATAAATTGCCTAGAGACTTAAAGAGAGACTTCTCTGAAGAGGAAATGAGGTTGTCCTAGAGACAGATGAAGAAATGCTCAACAACCCTGGCAATAACAGAGATGCAAATCAAAACAACATTGAGATTCCACCTCACCCCAGTAAGAATGTCCTTCAGCAATGTTTGCTGTTGGGGATGTGGCCAAAAGGGAAAACTACTGCACAGTTGGTGGAAGTGTAAACTTGTTCAACCACTCTGGAAAGCAGTGTGGAGGTTCCTCAACAGGCTAAACATAGAACTCCTCTAAGATCCAGCAATCCCACTTCTGGGCATTTACCCAAAGGATCACAAACAAGGTCATTTTTTCTTAAAGTCAGGATATGACAGTAAGTGCTAATAGCTGAAATTAACTTGATGAGTACAGAGCTAAGAACCTGATATTACCATTCTTTGGAAACTCAAAAGAAGAACTACTTTGTTATAAAAAATTGACATGTCAGGACTGGGAATGTGGCTTAGTGACTATATGCTTGCCTAGCATGCATGAAGCCCTAGGTTCAATTACCCAGTACCATATAAACAGGAAAAGCCAGAAGTGGTGCTGTGGCTCAAATGGTAGAACAGAACCCAGGCCCTGAGTTCAAGCCCCAGGACTGGCAAAAAAAATTGACTTGTCAATTTTAGAAAGACAAAGACAGGGCATGCTACTTAGACTTCAGGCCAGATAAGTCAATAACTTTTTCTCTTACGACTATAAATGAAAAAAAGATAGCATCATGTTTCTGATTTTCCTTATCGCATTAGGAAATCAGATAAATCAATCAAGTGCAGGTTTTTCAAAACCACTGAGTTAGAAGTTCCAATACATATTGTTCTGCTTTGATAGATGCTGTATACAAAAGATTTTAACTGTGATTATAAGGAACACAGCATCTAGACCTGTCGTTCCTCATTATACAGAAATAGGTGCACTGTGCCTAGGATAAAATTGCTTTTGTTCTGACAATATGTGTTCCTCATTCTGACCCAAATGGTAGCGATCCAACTGATTTATGGTTTCACCTACCACTATGGTTGTAATTGTCCAGTTAAATTTCATCTCTGTCTGTCTCTTTTTCCTTTGGTCTCATAAAACCTTGGGGCCATTTCTCTTACTGCAATTCAGTTGTTTTACAGAAGTGAAACCAATTTAAAACAACCCAGAACAAAGTATTCTTATTTCATAGCCATACTTATAAAGTTATAACTTTTGGTTCTTTATCTCTTGCCTCTTGTAAATACAATAGCCAATAAAGAAAGACTGCATTAAAAGTACTAAGTGAAGTGATCCAGACCCAAAGAAACATGGACTCTATGGTTTCCCTCATAGGAAATAATTAGTACATGTTTAGGTTGGTCAAAGCAGAAGATCACAAGAGCCCAATACCTATTCCCTTATGAACATAATATGATGCTAAGTGAAATGAACTCCATGTTATGGAAACAAGTGTTATATCATTGTTGTATTATTTTGTTTCTTTTTTTGTATCTTTTGTATTTCCTTCCTGTGGTTGTATCCCTGCCAACACTGTATCTCATCTGAGTACCCTGATACTGTATATATGTATATTAGAACTAGGGAAGGGAAATGGAATATCAAAACTGAGAGACAAAGGATAAAAGACAAATGATTCCAAAAACAATACTTACAAAACCATTTGGTGTAAACCAACTGTACAACTCATGGGGGGAGAGAGAGGGAAAGGGAGAGGGAGTGGGGGGGGGAGGATTAGGGAGGAGGTAACAAGTTGAACAAGAAATGTACTCACTGCCTTAAATATGAAACTGTAGCCCCTCTGTTCTTACCATTGACAATAAAGAAAAAAATATTAAAGTGCAGAGTGAAAGAAAAAGCCCACTCAGCCAACTATACCTTCTTCTCATTAGTGGCCAATGCTTAACTCATTTGTCTGGAAGAATGAGATGTAACATCAACTTAAAGTACTTTTTTTTTTTTCAAATTTTTATTATCAAACTGATGTACAGAGAGGTTACAGTTTCATACGTTAGGCAATGGATACATTTCTTGTACTGTTTGTTACCTCGTCACTCTTTCCCCCCTCCCTCCTCCCCCTTTCCCTTTCCCCCCATGAGCTATTGAGTTCACTTACACCAAACAGTTTTGCAAGTATTGCTTTTGCAGTTGTTTGTCTTTTTTTACCCTGTTTCTCTCAATTTTGGTACCAAAACTTAAAGTACTTTTGCATAGTTGGGTTATTTCATTAAACTGGAAACGCATGTCATTGAACTGAACATGAATTGACATGTGTGACATTTTCTTACTTATAAATAATTTAAACAATTGTGACTTTTGCCTCAATGCCCAACCAACAAACAGGAAAATACTGCACAGGTGAAATGAATTTTTATGGATGGCGTTGAAAGAAGACAAAATTTCATTCCAAGTTAGTTCACTGTCACGTCTCGCCAACCAAATCATTATGCATGTGTTCACACATGCATTAACCAAAATATGATATTTACACAGGAGAATTAAAATAGTGTGATTCCTTAGAAAAATGATCTCACAATCCAACAAAATGAATGCCAGGAAACTGGTAATTGAAAGATAGAGGAGGAGTCAAATGGATGGGGTAGATAAGCGAAGAAAGGAAGGGGGAAGAATGAAATGATAAATTCAATGTACATCCTACAAAATTAGGAAAATTAAGGGGAGGGGTTGGATTGGGAGGGATGGGGGGAGAATGATGAAAGGGGGGACACTCATCAAGATGCATTGTATTCATCAACTGCTTTGGTGAATGGTAACTCTTTTTTTATTTAACCAGTAATGAAACATAATAAAAATATAATTTAAAATAAAAATTTTCATCCAAAATTAAGGTAGAGATGTGTTCTTTTTAAGTGACAAAAACCTTTCAATGCTAATATAATGGGACTTTTTTTTTTTTGGCCAGTCTTGGGGCTTGGACTCAGGGCCTGAGCACTGTCCCTGGCTTCTTTTTGCTCAAGGCTAGCACTCTACCTCTTGAGCCACAGCACCACTTCTGGCCATTTTCTGTATATGTGGTGCTGGGGAATTGAACCCAGGGTTTCATGTATAGGAAGCAAGCACTTTTGCTACTAGGCCATATCCCCAGCCCATAATGGGTACTTTTTAATGACCATTCTTATCTGTACTACAGATGGGGCTGTTGTAAATAATTTATTGAAATGATTTTATAACCGCATCTGCAGAAAAGGAAATAGATGTTAATGTAACATTTCATTTGTAAAGAGCTGCCACAGCTGTGTACTCTTGTTTGCTATGCCATTTTCTTTCAAGTTCCCATTTCTTTATGCACATGTATAATATATCCTATTCAGAAACAATGCTTGTAACCCAAGCTTTGTGAGAATATGAAAATTTAAGTGTTGTGAAGACATCTACTCATTTTCATCTTTCATATATTCTGAGTCAGGCTTTTGCGGAGAAGAGGAGCAAACAGAGGCAGTCTGTCAAGTCATAATATCTCTATGGCTCACCCTCAGAGCAAAGCGTTCTTTAATAATGGTAATGGCAAGATTAAAAAGAAAATCTTTTAGCATAATTTTATTGCCACATAATTCTGGATTGGTTTCCTGTTGACATTTTCATCATCACTTTAAATTCTGCTAGTAATACATCAAACATTTCAAGTTTTCCACAATTTAACACAACATCAAACTAAATCATCAAATCATTTTCACTAAGTCTGTGGATATATCTAATTAAGACAAAGTTTCTTTTATGTATACTAAATAGCTCTGGAAATTATGATTGATGAAAACTTCTACTTTTCACCAACTTTCTGCCACCAACTTTTTGACCTTTGTAAAATGTGTAGCTAAGAATTCATGTCAGTTTCATGTTCTGTTTTTTAAAAAAGCCCAATGTATTCTCTCTTCAGGTATTTTTTGAGGGTTTAAATTTAGTGTTCAGTTTTCAGAAACTGAAGAGGATGAGACAAAATACTTCTCAAAACTTTCAAATCTGACTTATTTTAGATAGTTTTATTCTTTTCTATGCCATAAAGCAGAGTATTAGCATTTTCATAATCTTCTATTTTCCCTTTCTCACTTTGCTTTAAGTAATTCTCCAAGTATGTTAACTTGTAGAGATATATGAACTTTACTCTTCTTCATCATAGATTCCAGGGCTGTTTAGCAAATTGTTTTTAGAGTGATTCATTGCTGTCAATCTTTTTGTCACATTTTCTTCCAAAACAACATCTTTGTTTATGCCATTTTTGTGGCCACTTCTTTAGATATGATCAATATCTATGAATTAAATTTAAATTTCATCTTTAAAAACTAAATTTAGCATATTTTAAATAATTCATAATGCTTTCTGGTAACTCAATATTCAATTACCCACACTGAAGAAAAAAATCCAACTGGAAAGTATGAAATTCAAGTTGGAAACATGGAGCACAGAAATCGGTGCTTATGATTATCTTTGCTATATAATATACAATGAAACACAGGGAAATGTCCCTTCAAAGGGTCTAACCCGAAAAATCAATTTTCTAAGACACATCTGTCAAAAAAATAGGCGTACTGTCTAGGTTAAAGTGGACAAATGTTTTATTTTCCTCACGATATTTTCCAAACTATTAAAGAACACAACTCTGGTTACTCACATTTGTTCTATTATAAACCTAAAATTATTTAGATTTACAATTTACCTACTCTATCATGCATTGACATACATTTTAAACCATTTACAACAACTTAGGAAGATGAAAACTGACAAAAGAATGGTGGGTTTTAAAGAAGAAAGAGAAGGAAGGCATCATGGGAGACAGGTGGAAAAGCATAAATTATGGAACCAGCAATGAAAGGAAGGAGAAGATAGAACTCAACTACAGAAGGACCGACCAAAGAAAAAGTCATTAAGTGCCAATCTGGCGCTTTGCCACCTCAATTTCTATTGTTTCAACTGTTGATGAATAACAGTGCTTCCTGATCATTTTCAGACCTACTAGGGTTGACCAACATCAGGCTCACTAACCTTATAAGGCCCATGGAATCCCTTGGTACATGACAGATAAGCATGCTTGTTCTTGGATACCCACTGCCATCTACCTATCTTGTTAATTTGTGTGATCCATGAATGATGTCACAAAAATCCAAATGACTTGGCAGGAAAAAAAAAAAAAAAAGATTCCTTACCTCTGCTCTAGGTTTAGAGCAATTTCCTTACCTATACTCCCAGAAGCCTCTACAGCCTGGGCTTATTGTGATGAGAGTCCAGGTCATGTTTTATAACCACAGACTCTGCTCTAGTGGGGTCTTTTGTCAAATGTTCTCATCAGTGGCGCTTTTTACCAGGAACAAAGTCTGTGCTGTCTCTATTGTCGTCTCTAGAGGAAATCAAAACTACCTGGAAATCAAGAACCAGCACCCCTTTCCTAGGGGTGTTTCATTTCTTTCTCATCACTGTTAGTTAAACTTCTATCCCTATCCATTCCAGAATGCCCCAAAGTTGCACAGTAAATATTACTTAGAAACCAAATTAAGGTTCATTGTCAAGTCTCTTCTTCCTTCTTCCTCTGGTCCCATTCCCTTCCCTTCCCTTTTTCCCTCCCCCCACCCCCTCCTTCTTCTTTCTTGAGCTTGTATTGGAGCTTGAACTCAAGGCCCATGCTTGCTTGCTCATGACTAGCCATCGACCACTTGAACCACAATTTCAGTCCAACTTTTTTTCTAGTTAGAGATAGTCTCACAGACTTTTCTCCCCAGGCTGACATTAGACTCAGATCTTAGCCTATTGAGCTGTTAGGGTTACACGAAGCCTGGCACTAGGCTTAAGATTCACTGTCTTTGAACAATCTGAATGCCTCTAAGTCCGATGCATTATGGAGATTCTGCCTGAAGGGAATATCCACTTTCTAATACACGCTTAGAGAACATTTCAGAGATATGGTTATAGTTTTAAAAGAAATGATTTTATTGTTATTATTAAGGTGTTTTACAGAGGGGCTGCCCTTTCATTTCATAAGTCAGGGAATGAGTGCATTTCTTCTTTTGGACACTGTCACTATTTTTAAGCATTCGTATGTGTGCACTCTTGAGAACAAAGTGATATCTTATGTTTGAAGTCTCCTTTAATAAGATATGCTGGGACTTCAGAAATTCATCCTTTTGGATGAACATCACACAGGGACTCCATATGGATGAGCTGCTCTGCATGGCCACAGAACACCACACCGCCTGGCAGCCTGTACGGCTATCCACTAGGATCAGTCCGTAAACTGTTCACCCGCGTCATCGTAAACAGCATCTTGAAATCCACTTTCCTTTTGGAATAGGTGAAGCGCACGTTCCCTGGTTTATTCTATATTTTCTTAGAAACAACCACGAGGTGAGAGGTAAAGCACAGATGTCCACACAAACAAGCTGAAGGTTTGTGCGGTGACATAAAAACTTGCTGCTATTTATTAGATTGGAAGAAAACAATCAGTCGAGGCAATGAGTTTCTTATTGATTTCCCAGTAACCATGGTATTTTGTATTATAGACTCAGTTTAAAACAATTTTCTCTGTTATCAAATCTCCTTGCTTGAGAACTTATTTCTCTCTGTGTGTCTCTGTCTCTCTCTCTCATTTAAGAGGCATTTTTACTTCCAACCCTTCTTTGGACCTCATTTCTTTTGCCTGCAGAAGATATTTTGATTATCCCACCGTCGGCATTTCCATTTCATTCCTCTGTTACTAGTTTCTTCCTCCAACTAGCTAAACTTAAAAGTAAAGGGCAAGAGTCCTGAAACAATAAAGCATCACTATTGTTAAATATCCATTGCAATTCCTCCTGGTTGTCCTGAGTTACTCTGGTTACTTTTGCCTCTTTGTCTATCTCTCTCCTTCCTTCTCTTCCTCTCTCTCTCCCTCTTTCTTTTCATATCTTATTTTCTGAGATGTTTCTATAATATTTCTTCATTCTGAAAAGCTGTTCAATTTCCATTTATTAACTGGATCGTCTTTTTTTTGTTGTGTATTTTTTTTAGCTTTTTGTATATTCTAGATACGAGTCCTTTTCTATTGACTATCAGGCTAAGATTTTTCTCCTCTCCAGTAAGTTGTCTCTTGATGCTGTTAATTTTTCTCTTGATGTGCAGGAACTTTTGAATTTGATGCAGTTCCATTTGGTTAGTGGGACTAAGGGTCTTGTTATTTCGAGGAACAAAATTTTTGTTTCATTGATTCTTTAAATAGTTTTAGTCTCTTGTTGCTCTTTTGATCTAATCTTTATTAGTTCTATCTTAATTTTTGCTTTAGCTTGTTTTTGTTTTGGTAGGTGCTTGTTGTTCAATACTAGGCTTTTTTTCTTTTTTGAGAGCATTCTGATTATATATATATTATATATATATATATATATATATATATTATTATTATTTTTTGGCCAGTCCTGGGGCTTGGACTCTGGGCCTGAGCACTGTCCCTGGCTTCTTTTTGCTCAAGGCTAGCACTCTGCCACTTGAGCCACAGCGCCACTTCTGGCCATTTTCTGTATATGTGGTGCTGGGGAATCGAACCCAGGGCCTCATGTATATGAGGCATGGGCACTCTTGCCACTAGGCCATATCCCCAGCCCTATATTTTTTAATGTAAATGATCATACCTACAAACTTTTCTCTTAGCGCTGTCTTTGTTGTATCCCAAATATTTTGTCATGTTGTGTTCTCATATTCATTAGATTCTACAACTTTTGGATTTTTGTCCCCTATTTCTTCCATAACATCCTGGTCTTTCAATACTGGATTATTTGCATGTTTTCTGTAGTTTCTTTTTCAGTCTAGTTCTAGTTTTATCCTGTTGTGGTCTCATAGAATACAAAGATCTCAGCTTCCTAAATAGTAGAATTGCAGGTATGAACCAATAGTATTCACTGTAATTTTTTGTATTTCTTAAGATTAGTAAGTGCTAAAATATGATCTATTTTGGAGAACGTTCCATTGGCTGTTGAGAATAGGTGTGTCATGTAGAGGTTCTATTCTAGTCATATTGGTTTGGAGTTCTAAAGGCATCCTATACCTAGATGGACATCTATTTTTCAAGATTTTGAAATTTTTCTCATTAATTTATTATGTTTCCTATGCCTTTAGCTTGCACTTTTCTTTTTCCAATGCCTGTGGTTTATACGTTTTGTCTTTTAAATGGAAATCCGGAGAACTTGAATATCCTGTTTATATATTTGCACATTCTATTTCTTTTTCTTACTTATCTTTAAGTAGTTGTAACTAAGTAGTTTAAGTAGTTGTATCTAACAAAGCAATTTATTCCTCAACCTACTTATTACCTCATTTGATTTTTCAAATACATCTCCATATGGGGCTGGGAATATGGCCTAGTGGCAAGAGTGCTTGCCTAGTATACATGAAGCCCTGGGTCTGATTCCCCAGCACCACATATATAGAAAACGGCCAGAAGTGGCGCTGTGGCTCAAGTGGCAGAGTGCTAGGCTTGAGCAAAAGGAAGCCAGGGACAGTACTCAGGCCCTGAGTTCAAGGCCCAGGACTGGCCACAAAAAAAAAAAAAAAAAGTAATGCTCAAATACATCTCCTTCATCTTCAAGTCTTGATATTTCACTTTCCATTTAATTCAGTCAGAAAGAGGGGCTTTCAAGTAAGTAAAAGATGTTGATTTAAAAAGCTTTTTATTTCTAGAAAAGCCTTCTACATCTTGCACTATTTTCTTTACTGCACTCGTGTTTATTTTCATGTGCTTTGAGTTCATACATATGTTTGTATCCTTCTCGAATTCACTTAGTGTTTTGTTTATATTCTATTTAAGTTCATTTAGCTACCTATTTGGTTCTATTTGATTTTATTGAGGTACTTATATATGTCTTTGTTCATCATCTAATTGTCATTTGGAAGATTAGTCATTTCATCTTTCTTACTACCATTCAGATCCTTAGTTAGGTGATGGTTGACTTTTTTGAGGTATCATATTGCCTTTCTGATATTTGCTTTGTTTATGCATTAAGATTTGCTCATCTAAAGTCAATGTATTGTTTGAGGGTTTTAACATCTCAAGTTTTCCATTGAATGATTCTCTAGGTTGACATGTCATTTCTCACCAGTATACGGGGGTATGACTCAGTTATAAAAAAAAGTTCACAAATTCAATACTAACTCAGATAACACCATTGGAAACATTATCTATACAGCCAATTCTATTGCAAATGAAAATGACTAGCATCCTTTTATGATACAGTTGTGGTTAGAAAATAAAAATTACTTGCATAGTAGTTAAAAATTAGGTGGTAAAAATAAGGGGATGAAGAAAGAAAGAAGGAAGAAGAAAGATGGGGAGAAGGAGAGTGAAGTGTCAGGGCTGCATGTAAACGGAATATCAGTCCTAGGAATATAGTCTATAATAATATTATATTATTATAAATATATTATAATATAGTTCTATTATAATTCTATTATTGGTGGTATCATCAGAGATTGTCAAAGGAGAGAAAAGTTCAGAATAATGAAAGAAGGAAGTAGAATAAATAGACCACTAACAGAGTAGTTTGTAAATGAGAGATATGAAAACTAAAAAGAAAAAGTCAAGACAGAAGAAAATAACATATCAAAAACTTGAAAAAGATAAAAGTGTGGGTGTGTTTTTTTAACTTGAGAAGAGTGAAGTAGAGACTCCCTGGGAAAAATCTCCATTCCTCTTTTTGCCCTGATTGTTGTAAAATGTTCCTTCTGTTTACTTGTCTAACCTTATTAAAATGCCTATTTTATATTATGTTTCACAATGAAAGAAAAAGAGAAGAGGGAATGTCTTTTGGGCTCTATCAGTGTCATAATCACAAGACGACGTAGGTCTGCATCATCATTCTCATCTCCTTCTGAGGAAAGTTTTTTCTTTGCTACTATCAGAGAATACTTTTTATATTCTTTAGATATTATCTGTCCTTTTACTAGTACCTTCCCCTTGCTTACTAACTTGTCCATCTCTTCTTTTTTTTTTTTTTGGCCAGTCCTGGGCCTTGGACTCAGGGCCTGAGCACTGTCCCTGGCTTCTTCCCGCTCAAGGCTAGCACTCTGCCACTTGAGCCACAGCGCCGCTTCTGGCCGTTTTCTGTATATGTGGTGCTGGGGAATCGAACCTAGGGCCTCGTGTATCTGAGGCAGGCACTCTTGCCACTAGGCTATATCCCCAGCCCTGTCCATCTCTTCTTAAAGCCTTCCGACTTTATTTATATCTGGTTCATTCAGGAACAGGAAATTGGTACCTATCATCAATCCAGCATCTTCCCCTTTTCTTTTTCTTTCCTCTTCTTTTTTTAAACCGACCTGATCAACTTTAATGGCAAGTTGACAAGGGATGCCATAGTGACCTGAGGAGGGTCAGGAGACATGAAGTGTCCTATTTTCTTGATGGGTATTAGAAGGTTTATTAAGGTAGGTAGCTGATAAAGGAGAATGCCACATGGTATTCAGGCAGGAGAGAAAAGTTTATTCCTGAACTGCTGGCCTGTGGCCAAGGTGATGCATGGCCTGAGAGAAGGGGTGACCCCTACCCCCCATTTAGGGGCAGGGGTGTGGCCAGGTGGATTAGGATGTAGCCTCAGGGAAGGGGGAGGTAACTGCCTCCAGGTGTGCCTGTTACCCAGGTAAGTGGAGACTTAACCAGGTTGGAGGCATCTGCATGGAGCCCTCTCCCAGTGGACCTTACAGGTATAAATTCCTATACCAATCTCACCATATCCCACACTGAAATCATTCCATGCTTTTTCTTCCTAACATGTTTTTGGTCTCAGTGAATGTTGCCAGTATCCTCTCACTTGGCCTCAAATGGAATCAAATTGGCATCTTTGATTTTTCCTTTGCTCTTACCATCTCCTAGCTAGCAAATCCAAAGGTCCTGGAAGGTTTGTTGGATTCTATTACTTGAGTATTGCTCAGTCCAATTTCTTCCACTGGACCTGTGTAGTTTATATCCTCATAATCTCTTACCTTTATGACATTTGGGTGCCTGGTTTCAACATTGCCACCCTTCTAAAGCTTTGCTTTTTGGTGCTAGCAGAATGATCCTCTTGAGGGTTTAAAAAAAATAGTTCCACCCTTAAATTGGCTTGAGAGGTGCTTTTATGCTTGTGACTATTTTCTGTCTAACCAATCTCGTGCCTTTTTTTCTGTGCAGGAAAGTCTGCCTCCTTTACCCCTCTCTTGCTAGAATTTTGAACATTTCCTTCTAAATGCTCTTCATTTCTGTTCTCTGTTATCCTTTATCTTGCAAAGTTACTTGGTCAATCTGTTAGCATGTTTAGATCTTAGTTTTAAGGTACTACTCTTAGTACGATTTCCAGATTTCTCTCCTGTATGGTGTTCAATGTTTTTGCTTCTCACTTCATTGCAAGCCGGGTTCTCAAGAAGCAGACGTTGGGATGGAAATTGGTCTGTGAGTTTTTAATTGGACATCCACTCCAATGGGAGCAAGAGGCTAGGATAAAATAAAATAGAATGCAGACATGAAAGGCAGCAAACAACCTAGCAAATGTCCTGAAATGAACGCTGTTCATCATGGTTTTCTTCTTTGGGCTGGAGTAGCCCAGCTTCCTCTCTCCACTTGGTTTTGCTGCATGCAGACGGCCACAGAACTGGCATGAGCACGGTGAAGTGGCTCACAGTTGTTGGGGCAGAGCCGAAAATTGCTGGCAGTTGGAGAGAGGACAGCTCTCTCCTGGTAACACTTTCCACAGCTGGCCATCACAGCCCGCACTGACCGTGAAGATAGACGGCGAGTCACTGCGTATCACACACAACACAGAGCAACGCAGCACCACTGACGCCTGAACCGACTCCCTGCTTCATTTGATTGGTTTCTCAGTATGGACTTGTTCACTTTGCAGGAGCTTCATAACGAACTGACAGAATTCTGTCGTACGCAACACCGGTGGAAATTCTACATGTCTGATATATAGCAGTCATTCTATATTTAATGAATTCATGGATTTGGGAGTTTATTCTTTTTCAGTAGTTTTCCTTCTGATTGCTAAAACGTTATGTATTTTAGCTCAGTTATTTGTTTTGGTTTAGAGTCATCCCAATCTTCTAATTATACAACAGTAAGGAATGCAACAAATTTAAGGCAACACCTCTATTTGGCTTTGGAGAAGAGTTGAGATATCAAGAAACAGTATATATATGTGTGTGTATATATGTGTGTGTATGTGTGTGTGTGTGTATTTATACACCCATGATACTGATTTTACTGAGTAGAATTTATTTCCGACACACAATACTTCAGGCAGGCTCCTATGTATCTTCCAGGTCTCCTTGTCTTTCTGTCTGGCTGGTTTAATCACACAGGAATGTCTTTTGGATACCAACACTAATTACCTCAAATACTTTAGCTTTGATTTTCACTTTATGATCACTCCTGAAGAGGACTCTCAACCTGCAAACATCGCAGCGCAAGGATTCTTGACAAATGTTTCATCTTTCCTAATTTAAAACTGCTTTTGACATTAAAAATAGGTCAATTTTATATAATTCAGATGTCTATCTACTTCTGAAAGAAAAAAGTTCTGACAACCACGGGTACAGACTTCCGTCTGCCAAAAATGCTTTGGGATGGAGGCTGCATATCCATAGCTTCTTTAGATAGGGCGCAAGCCCACTATTTAGTCACTTTTATCCTCTTCAGTGTCACTGTCTACTCCCACTTTTTTCTTCACTTACTAGGCCACTAACAGTTCCCAGGAGGTACTTAACTGGTTGGCTGCTCCTGATAGCAGTTCTCAGAGCCTTGGGGAGGGGTTCAACTAAAGCCAATGCAGAAGGAGTTCATAGTAGACTAGGTTCATGGAAACTACTGGAAGGGATTGCTTTTAACAAGCAATCAGCTTTATTAAAACTCCTTTTACTTTGAACGATTACTGTCATGAGACCTACTTATCACTGAGTAGAATTCTGGATTTATTGAGAAGGGTGTATATTCATGTTACTTGCATATAACAGTAGTGATGAATAGCCTCATAATAAGTTGCTAGGCACTATTGGAGAGTGGTTCTTTAGGAATGTCCAGTAGAGTTTGCATGTCTGCTTAGTTTAAGTACTGAAGTGTAACACCAGAAAGGGAGTTTCAATTCCATTGATAATTTTCTGATTCTCTTTAATAAAGCCAAGGCAATGTGGCACCTTCTGATAGCGTGTGATTGATGGCTCCCACCTGCCACCCCATCAGAGATTCTCTGAACATCTTTTTATAAGAATGCTCACAAGTGGCATAGCCTTATATTTAGAAGCAAAACCACAAGTTCCTAGTATGGTATTCTTCAGTGATAAATCACACCTCTTCTTTTTCCCGCATAGCAATGAAATTAATTTCACTGTATCTCGTATCTAGAAGGAAGTTTAAATCTAGAGTTATACTCAGGATTGAAATATATTTTGATCATGTCCTTAAGGCACTACTCCAAGTCTATTTTGATGCACTTTGCCTACACTCTACCTGAAGATGACTGAAATACTAAAGACCAAGGCAATGTGTAAAACCAAACAAACATGTCTCTTTCATTAACCAACAAAATATTTAATAATAGAATATGATAGATGTAGGTATCTCAATTATTCCAGCATGAAATATTTATGATAATCTTTAAATTAACAATTTATATCTTTTTTTTTTTTGCCAGTCCCGGGGCTTGAACTCAGGGTCTGAGCACTGTCCCTGGCTTCTTTTTGCTCAAGGCTAGCACTCTATCACTTTAGCCACAGCGCCATTTCTGGCGTTTTCTATATATGTGGTGCTGAGGAATTGAACCCAGGGCTTCATGTATACGAGGAGAGCACTTTACCACTAGGCCATATTCCCAGCCCAACAATTTATATCTTTTTAAAACAGATTATTCTAATGTGTTCCCTTACATCTGCATGTATTAGACCATGCAAAGCAATTTTACTCCAGAAAACACAGTTGGAAAGGTAAATATACAAACATTTCTTTATGTCAAAGTAAACCAAAAGCCTTTCTATGATAAAGAAAACTTCTGTTCATAGATATATTCATCAACATTTGTGTCTAGTAGGATGAGCCATTTAATATTTAATATTTCAATATGTCACTGAGTGCTCTTCAGCTGAAATAAATCACTATGTACCTACTTGGCTAAAGATAACAGCAGTGCTCCTGGTGGCACATCAAATAGATAATAAAGTTTTCAATGAAAAAAAGGAATTATGTAGAATTGTGATATAGTCCCTAAAGAAAGAGCTTGT
Organism: Perognathus longimembris pacificus; assembly: GCF_023159225.1. NCBI lineage: Eukaryota > Metazoa > Chordata > Mammalia > Rodentia > Heteromyidae > Perognathus > Perognathus longimembris. Next base: position 48,602,229 of record NC_063175.1, read on the forward strand.
AGAGATGAAAGCTGGACAGCATTGGCAATGCTCTTCTAACTTTCCCAGGTGCCTTTTTGTCAATTCTCTTTAGTTCTTCAATTGATCATAGAATGAAGTCACTGATCTATACCTGGTTGAACAAGTTGTTGTTGCTTTTATCTCTCAGATATTTTTAGCCATCTACTTGGTTCAAAAAAATTCAAAGGCCTAAATCCAGGACACGAAATGTCTGTATTTTGGATCTGTGTGCCTCATAAGTAGTAAGTACAGATACTTTCTTAAGAGAACATGGTCTCTTTATTGATTGAATAGACAGTGCCATGTAAAACAGTGAGGTGTAAATTCTTAGGTGTGTGTATGTGTGTGTGTGTGTGTGTGCATGTGTGTGCACACATGTGTACCCAAACAAAAACGTAGGACCACAGAATAGAATAAAAAAAAGACTTAGAGCAAAGCTGATATTAAATGAGTCTATTCACTCTAGAATTGTTTGGTAAATATTCCTTAGAAAATTTTAAAATGACCTTAGAAGAACTAAATTATTTAGTTTGTCTTCTACAAGTGACAGAATAAAATAATTGATGCTTTCCATGGATTTGAAACACTGTAATTGCTGGGTTTTGTGTGTCATCTATGCAATGTTACCTTCAAAAAATTTGGTAATTCAGGTAATTCCAAAAACCTCTGATGTTTTAAAATTTAATTATGAAGTTACTGATTCTTTTTCTGTCCAGAAGTGGAGCTTACTTTCTCTTCACTTCACTATCTCTGGGATTAGAGACTACTTCTAGAGTTTGTGTATACTTTGAGACTAGATCCTAAGATGAATTTGAACTTTCTGTCTCACACCACTTATTCTGGGAGAAACCAGCAGACATGTCATGATTTTATGGTTTTAAGGAGACCTCATGGATGAGAAATTGAAGACATAGACAATATTCCCCAAGAAGGTGAGGCTTTGTGACACCGGAAATATAACTGAGTGGCCTTGCTAGGTCTTAGTTGCAGCCTTGGTCCATATCTTTGCTACAACTTCATGATTCAGAAACATCCTACACAATTACTCCTGATTTTCTGATCGAAAGAAGTATGACTTAATATGGCTTTAAGTTGCTAAGTTTTGGGATAATGTGGAATATGGATATTTAGGTACAATAAACACATAGCTATAATGGTAAAAATGCTGTATTTTTAAATAATTTCAACTGAAAGAAAAATATGATACTGGAATAGATATAGGAATAGATATAGTCTAGTGCACGAAGAACACATTTTTTTGTAAAGGAACTAGGTCTCCAATCTTATGACTCTTTTCTTTCTGCTCTTTGACACAAATTGCTGCTATATTCCTTTCCCTAGTCAACAGCAATATACTTACCTGGAACAGGATTTAAGTTATCCATATTTCATATTTCAAAATTTGTGGAAAATAAAGCAATATTTAAAGTTTCTTATTTGTAAAATACATGTTTTCCCTGGCTTTCCTAAAAAGCAATTATTTGTTAAGCAACTGCCATAGAGAACCATTTTATTAGGAAAAATAGAGCTGAGGTAGAGTCTTTTTCAAGTGGAATTTTTTAATGATGTAGCTAAATTGGAATAAGTTTTGGTTTGAAAAAGAAAGCAATATGTCTTGTCCAAGAACATTCCTCATTACCAGTCCTGATGAAAATTAACTAGCTATTTTTGCTAAGATGTTATTGTATAAAAGAAGATTGGTAATCAAGTACATATGTAACACCCTAAAAAATGGTATACTTACATCAAAATCTTCTCAGTTTCACTACAAATATAAATCTGAAGAATTAAAAAACGTATTTTCTTGTTCAACCAAATCTCATTTCTTCATAGTCCTTAATTCATTTTTGTTCTGATAATCATGTCAAATATGACTTCATTTTTAAAAATACAAAAGCATTGATGGGATATATCCTTAATTCAAAAGTTTCTAAAGTAGACTCAGTTGTTGTGACCCATACCAATAATCCCAGCACCAAGAAGGCTGGAGGAGACAAAGTTCAAGGCCAGCCCAAGCTATAGTACAAAACTCTCCCCAAACAAAACAAGCATCTTAGGTAGTGCTGGTTGAGAGGGGATAATGTGTTTGGGAAATATATGGACCTGGAAAAGTTTTGTTAAGGGAAGTAAGTGAGACTCAGAGAGACAAAGGACACTTGTTTTCTTTCATGTGAGGATGTTAGGTCTAAATTATAAACACATATTAGAAACACACAGAGAATCATGTGCACGTAGACACCAATAAATTGACAATAGTATGATATATGTAGGGGAGGATTCTAACAGTGTAATTCCTTTGAATAACTGACAGCTTAGAAATGAATACCAGGACATATGAAACTGTAACCCCTCTTCACATCACCTTGACAGTAAAGAAATGGAAAAGAAGAAGAAGAAGAAGAAGAAGAAGAAGAAGAAGAAGAAGAAGAAGAAGAAGAAGAAGAAGAAGAAGAAGAAGAAATGAATACCAGGAAGCTGAAATAGGTTTTGTTGGGGGGGGGGAGGGTGAGGTCAAGGAGAGAGGAGGAAGATGAATGAAGAAAGGTGTGGTGAGTGAATGCAGTCATAATATTCAATGTACATATATAAAAATGGAGCCAGGTAATGAGAGGATACAGGGTTGGGACAGATTGGAGAGAATGCCGGAAGGGGTAACATTGATGCATTATACCATAAAATGACATGTAGTATTACGTAGTTGTACAAAGAGGTTACAATTCCAAGGTTAGGTTATGAGTACAGTTCATCTTGTTTAATGTCACCGGTCCTACTGTTCTTCTCCATTTCCCCCTCCCATCCCTACTCTTGTTATATAGTTCACTTGTTTACATAATCTACATTGAATATAATGACTGCATTTGCTCCCTCCATTCCTGCCCTTTTCACAAACATATTTCAGCTTCTCTGAATTTGCTTAGCACTTGCCATGTGAAGAAAACAGGTTAGAATTAAATGCTTGTGTTTTTTTTTTTTTTAAAGCCATACGTGTGGCCATGTTAATGTCAACTTTCATCATTTTAAGCTTGATTCGAGTTAAGGTAGAGCAAACTTTATTCAAAATTTGACCTTTGAAAATAATTAAAATTTTATTGCCATTTGAATTTAATTCTTTCTTTTTCATGTTAAAAAAATGAAGTGGGCTTAATTTATCATGAAAGCAGAAGGTGGAGATAATCAGTTTGGTAAATATTAGGGTTTTTTTCTCTCTCTCTCTCTGTGAAATGCCATAAAATGGAAAATGCCAGGTACCCTGCCCCGAGGGTGTGCTTTGGGACAGAGAACTCCTGCCAATTCTCCAACTTTCTCCTGGAAAGTTTATTAACCCCTATTGCCATTTTCCTTCTCTCTCTCCCTCTCTCCCTCTCTCTCCCTCCCTCCCTCTCTCTCTCTTTCTCTGTTTCTTTCCTTCCTTTCCTTTTTTGAGGTTACTGATTTTTCCCATAATTCATCTTGAGACTATTTTCATTGATAATCTTGGATTAGCTAGTCAATGAAATCCTGCTGAGTTATTTTCCTCTTAGAAACATTTGTAATGTAAATGAAATGTGTTCAATCTACTGTAGCCACACTGACAATATATTTTACATTACGCCATCAAATCCATCCTTTAATGTTGAAACAGGAACAGACTGTGTTCTGTAGGTAACTACAAATTCTCTAACTTTTTGAAGATTAACAAGGAAGCAAGTTCCTCTGCTAGAAATGGTGCAATGCTGGACATTCGTACATCAGCCATGAGAGGCTCGAACCACGTGGCCCACAGCTCATTCATTATTTTCCCTTCCACCTATCATCTTCCGAAATCTCCTGGAGTGAGAGATTTAAAATCACAATGAATTAAACCTCTATAAAACACAGCATGTTTATGTATTAAGTCTATGTCAGGTTCTAGAACAAGTTATGAGCAATATTTTAATGATCCACTTACTTAAGGTAAATGTGCACCATAATAGTTTATATGAGCCATATAGTTTATATTAAATTAAATAAGAATGACTTGTAACATATTTGCTTATTTTCTTCAGGGGAAGCTGTTGGAGAAGATCCTTGTAAGTCTTTTTGTTGCTCAGCAAGGGGAATTCTTGGCAATTTGCCAGTGAGCAGATTTTTTTTTTCTTCGCCTTATATAACAACTTACTTGAAATTAGATGCTTTATAGTAGCTCATTAGTGAGGTATTTGGCATGTGAAATACATTTTTTTAAAAAGAAAGTCTAAGTTGCCAGGCAACAAGCCCATTTTAACCCAAAATGTAGATAAAACACTACACTCTAACAATTATAATTGTCAGGAGATTTATATGTTGACATGAACATTGCCATTTCACAGATCAATATCTTCATTTAAAGTAATACCATTAAGAAAATATTTCAAGCAGCATTTTCATTCTACATATTCTGTTTCCCTCTAAAGGTTTTGGAAATCATTCCTCAGCTTTCCTGTATCTTGGTTTCCTTCTTTTTCTCTTTCTACATTGCTTCTATTTCAAAACAATTTCTGAACCTATAATTGAAGAATCAAAGAGCACTTCACTAGCTCCTAATAACTTGGAAAGTAACTTGTTTGTTCTAGAAGATGTATAAAAGCACATTGTCTTTTAGTCCATTTAGAAAAAACACATTCTTTTTTTTTGTAGAAATATATAAAAATCGTCAGGAAATCCATAGGTGATCATTTCTAAGTTTGTTTTGTGCTTTTGTTTAAAATACTTACTTAAAAGGTTCTGATATAACTGATTTTCAAAGAATAATGTGAGAGTTGCCCAGAACCTTGAATCTAAGAAATAAGACACACAATTTTTCATATACCACTAAGAAAGAAAAGCATGTGTTTCTGAGTGTGGAATACAAATGGTATGTTCAGCCAGGAACTGGTATTTCATGCCTATAATTATAGCTACTCAAGAGGTAGAGATCTGAGGATCCTGGTTCAAAGCCAGCCCTGGGTAGATAGATCTGTGAGATTCTTATTTTCAACTAATTAGCAAAAATGCAGAAGTGGAGATGTGGCTCAAATAGTGGTGTGGCAGGCCTTGAGTGAAAAAGCTAAGCTAAGGGAGAGTAAGGCTCACTCACCCCTAGTACCAGCACCAGGCAAAAAAAAAAAAAAAAAAAAAAGGAAAAGATTGCATACTATAAATGTATATGAAGCCAGGAAATCGAATGCCTCTGCTCTTCATTCTCACTCCTACGACATTTCTTCCTCTCCTTTTCTAGTTTAAAAATATATAGCCTTCCTGTACATTACTTTTATTTCATGGAATTTGAAAATTACATATTTGTAACTTTTAAAGAAAGGTGAAAAGATGATTGCTGTCTAGGTTTAAAAAAAATTGTAGGTGTGTGTGTGTGTGTGTGTGTGTGTGTGTGTGTGTCTCCATCATAGGACTTGAACTCAGGGCCTGGGCACTATCCCTGAGCAATTTCGCTCTATTGGAGATAAGAGTCTCACTCATGGGGACTTTTCTGCCCCAGCTGGCTTCTTACCATGATCTTCAGATCTCAGCTTCCTAAGTAACTAGGATTACAGGCTTGAGGCACGCGTACCTGGCTTCTAGGTTTGTTTTCATGACTACCTCAGTTTTATATGTGTAAAGTGACATTTTTACATAATAAAATGATATGAAAATAAAGTAAATAATAAAGTCATAGTGATAATTTAAGATGCCTAAAATGATACAGCAGGAATTTGAAAAAGTTGGAAACAAGGAAAATTTAATTCTGGAATCTATGTTTCTCTGTTGCTTGTAATGGACAGAAAAGTATGTATTTTCTGTGTTAAACACATCCTCTCTCTCTCTCTCTCTCTCTCTCTCACACACACACACACATATCCCTACTCACATTGTAGCACACACATTCTTGTCCTAACTTTCAGCATTTTCTTTCAGTTTTCTACTCTGTGGATTAGAAAAGATACAGCAAAAGTTTAAAATGTCAAGTGTGTAGCAATGGTAAAATAAATCAACATGGAGGTATATTTGGAGATCAATATATTATGTTCTAAAATGGATGGATAAATACTTCTCTCCTTGAGAGGTAAGGAATCCGGTAGGATATGAGACACTATAAGACTGGGAGCTCACAGAGCATTTCTGAGTTGAGACACAGGATCACCCACCCCTTTGTGGCCTGATCATGTCATTCAACTTGTCAAAATCACGATCAGGTCTCTTCTTGCATGACAGAAGATACCATCAACCTCAGCATCAGAGGGTAGCTGGGAAAATGGAGTGAGGTAATTCATACACCATGCTCCAGGGGCTGATACATTAGAAGTGTCCAGCCATTCTCTTTGCTTACAGTGATGGGAATTGTCAATATTGGAGGAAGCAAATGTCTTCTGATTGTGTTGAATGGAGGATAGGAGGACTGTGTTGTGATCTTTGTAGCCCATGGGTATACCAACAAATATACAATCTGGAAATGTATGCAATCAAGCTTTTGTTTCAAGTTGCTTATTTTCATTAAATCTCCTATCCCTTACACAAAATACCTGCCTGTGAGGACCTGGGCAGAAAAACGCAAACTTAAATAAAACTATTGTATGGCTATTTTATGAAAGCTATGAGAGAATGGATGGGGAAATGCAATGCTCTCGTTCTTGCAGACTTTCTACAGCCACTGGGCTAGTCTCTGGCTCATAGACTGTCCTGAGAGTGAAAGAGGACAGATGGTCCAGGGAGAGACAATTAGTTTTTGTCACCACTCACAGCTCTTCTACCATAAAAATCCAAATTTAGTGCCCGAGGAAAGGAACAGCATGAACTGCCTAGAAGATGCAGATGATTGCTCAGTTTGGGTTTTCAAGCAGAGTTTTGTCTTTTTGTAAATCTATATCTATATCTACCATATGACAATGATTTCTAGGAGCCTGGATTTTTATAGGAGACAAATAGCATTTTTCTTAGACTTCTTTTTTGTTTATCAATTCAAAGCCTAAAGAAATAAGCATACGGAAAGCTATTGGGAGAATGAAATGAGGATACAAAAGAGAACTATTTACTAGACCAGAAGGGAAAAGCTGTTTATATTCTGGAAAGAAGAGTACGGAAGCCAGCTAGGGACATTGTCAGATGGTGGTATTCTAATTCATACATAAGAGTGAAAATTCCTCCAAGAAATGCATTTCTTGGAGGAATGATATGACTGGGTTTTGCTTATAATACAATTAGTACATTGTGTCTTTTAGTTAGAGAATTAAGACTATTTTCATTCAGGATGATTATTGAAAGGAACATACTAGTTATTATTGTCAATTTTGTTTTTTCCACATGCTTGTTTCTTATCATAGTCTCATTTGCTTATCTTTTTTCCTAAGGAGATTTATTCTTTCCTTATATTTATTTATATGTTTCCTTGTATTTATCTTTCTCTGTATGGTTCTTCTTGGCTAGTAATCATGAATGCTCATAGGTTGTGTTTGCCTTGGACCATTTTACCTGATTTTATTTAGTAATTTGTATTGGCGGTTAATTTCTTTCAGGGTTAAAAATATGTCATTTTTTGTTCTTCTGGCTTTTTAAATTTCCATTGAGAAATCTACTCTTATTCAATGGACTTGCATTTATATTTGACCTACACTTCTTTCTTGCAGCTTTCAGTATCCTGTCTTTGTTTTCAGCATTTTAGCTATAATGCAACGTTGGACATTGTGTGTGTGTGTGTGTGTGTGTGTGTGTATGTGTGTGCACGTGCACGCACATGCTTGCATGCTTGTGTGTGTGCTGTAGACTTGGGTTTCCAAAAGCTCTGGAAACTTTCTGTGATTATGTAATCGGATGGGTTTTCTATGCGTCCCTCTGTACCTTGACATCGTGACTTGTGACCAAAGGTCTATAAGGTTGGTCGTTTGGTACTGGAATTTTCTTCAAGAACTTGGGTTTGCTCAGTTTGCTTGCCTAGCTGGTGCTCTACCCTTGAGTCATAACTCTGGATGGGCTTTTTTGCTGATTATTTTGGAGATAGAATATCATACTTCTCAAGTTGGCTTTGAACACAGATCTTACAGTCCTCAGCTTCTCAAATAGCTCAGCTTACAGGCATGAACCACTGACACCAGTGTGTAACTTACATTTGATAGGAAATAAGATCTTGGCTGAGTCGAAGAGCATGTGAAATGAGACAAAAGAATGGGTCACTTGGAGAGTACACTTGTGTTAGGGCTCTAAAATCAAAACCGGAAACTAAAACTGAGAGAATTTAAGATTAAAGATTAAGGCAACTGTAAAGAACAATCAACACCGGACCTCAATAGCTAGAATTATAGGCATGAGCCACCGGCGCCTGGCTCAAATTCTTTTTCCTGCATTAATTTTGAAGATAATGTGGGCTTGTCTTCATTCTATAAAAAAGCTGTACTGTATGGACTGGAATATCCTCAAGGGGACCCTCGGTTCCACCGAGGGTTCACACAACTCTGCTTCTTCGTAGAAGTGAGTGCGGAGGTTCAGCAGTGGTGAGGCCGAGAGTCCAACATCCTTGGGCAGAGATGGTGGGTCCCAGTTTCCAAGCCTTACACACCTGTCCTGCATTTTCAAATGTGATTGCGCCCCTACAAATCAGTGTTCATGGAAGCAGTTGTCTTTCCAACTCCAGTTGTGGGCCTGGTCTCTCTTCTTATAGAACCCTGATCTGTAAGGAAATCCTGTTTGAGATGAGACTTGAATGTCAAGAAGTGGCCAGCAATAGAAAATTGTAAGAAAAGCAGCTTTCCTTTTCTTAAGAAAGTCATTTCGAAAGCTTGGAGATAGGCTCTTCTCTTCACTGTCCTTTTTATCCTTTCTTTCTTTCTTTTGCAATAATATAGTTTTGAGAGTCCTTGCTGAATCAATCTTTTCGGAGAATGGAAGTCTTTTTTAGTCTCTGGAAAGAATAAACTGTTGATAGTTCTTAGTCTTAGACACATTAAAAGGAAAGATGGGGAGAGCAAAAAGAATAAGGAGAAAACACTGAGAAGAGATTGGAGACAAAGAGTGAAGGAAGAGGCAGAGATGAGAGGATGCACACAGTGGAGAGATGATCATTGGGCTGAGATGCACAGCACGGAAAGTGCTAGATTGGGCCTGCTGAGCCCCTTTCACATTAGATAAATGGAAGGAATCATATTGAATATGATAGCTGAGTCCTCAGGTATGGAAACAAAGAGACTCATTTGCAATTTCTAATCATAGTGTGTTTTTCTTCCCACTTAAAACACCCTGAATAGAAGAAAGTCACTGGTTTTTCTGGTGTGTGAAATCGTCTAGCTAGCTGAGATAATTCTCCTTTCCATTGTTCCCTTTCAGATAGAAGCCATATCCCAAGTCCAGGTTGTTCTTAATCATCCCTTCAGTTCCTACACTGCAAATTAGGAGGAAACAATCTCAACCACATCTTCAACAATACATGATCAAAAAACTAAACCAAGTTATTAAAATGTCCAGCTGCACAAAGGGAAAAAGAGAGAGGAAAGAGAGCTTATTAAGAAAATTAGTTGTATTTACTGGCTCTTCAATCAATTAAATTTCCTCTTCATGTACTGTACTTAAAATCTGAAATCTGTTATATCTAAAGTAAGTAAAACACTTCAGGTAAATACAGAACTCTAGATGGAACTGTAAAATCTTAGTTAAGTAATCTAAGAGGCAAAAAAAAACCCCTTCTACATGGTTACTTTTTGATTAGTTATAGAATGTAGGATTTTTAAGGTCGTCAGTACATTGCGTGTGTTCTAATTACTCTATCCCTCTAGGGGCCTTCTGAATTGGAGATGAAGCAATGAATCCTATTCTTGGTTTTAATATGACTTTGCCTGCTCTCTTCTCAACTCACCCTGCAGTTTTCACCATGAATTTTGCATGGAAAATGTTCTTGGTTATTCATTTTACATATTAAACTCCCAGGAGTATTTTAACTGATATCCTCACCATGTTCTGAATATGGATTGTTGAGGGCAAGTAACAATGATTGATTCAGTTAGTTATCAATGAAGGATTCAGTGTCGTTGTAAGTAGTTAGGGATAGAGAATGCTTAACCATAACTCTAGATTTTTCAAAATGGGAAAGTTATGGTGTCATAAAGAAAAATAACAATTTTTTGGAAACATGTCACCTCAAACGATGCCACTGTATTTTATTGATGAGACTAAACCAAAGGTGCCAGAAAAAATAACCAGTTAAATAAAGGAATCTCTGTCTACTGCCTTCTATATCAGAAAGGGGGTTTTCCTGTAGTAGGCAAAGGAGAATAATCTTACTAGAGACTTGTGGTTAGGCTGAAATGGACCTGCAAAAACAACTCTGTTAAAGCAACATTTATTTTTTGTTTGCTTTCCCCATATATTATAGTGTCATTGTTCTACAACTTGTTTCACTTAGCCCAGACCCTTTGTCTTGACACATCTAAGCAATTTGTCTTAACTTATATTTAATAAAAGGTGTGCAAGTGGTGCTTGGTTCTGCTTAATTCTTAGGCCCAACTATGCACAGTTTTCCCTCCTCTACAGTGTTCAGCTTTGAAGGAACTGTTTTCCCAGGGCTGGTACATTACTGATAGCTGCCATAATTCACTATTAAAATGTAGGAAAATGCCTAAGAAGCAAAATCTAAATGCCACTAGATTATATGTGAATATTAATTTTCATGTACTAGAACAGATGGTTTCATTGTGGCAGCATGAATGAAGCTGAGATAAACATGCCACATTTTTATTTGTTTCCTAACAGTTATTTTGTGGGAAAAACAAAAGATAATCACTTGCACAGTTTTAAAGAATACTTCCCTTCAAATTATTATTCTTATTGGAATTGAATTTTTTCACTAAATCTACTTTTTACTTTTTTGAGTTAAATTTTTTTTATTAATTTACTTTATTGTTATTATAGAGGTGATGTACAGAGGGATTACAATTGCATGAGTCAGGTAATGAGTACATTTCCTTTCATACAATGTCTTCTGCTCCTTCCTTCTCTCCCAGTCCCTCCCCTCCCCCATCTCCACCCACAAGTTGCATAGTTCACTTTCATCCATGTCCAGTGTGCTCCACTCTTCACTCTTCACCCTATTTCCCTTGAGTTCTGTACTCTTCCTCCAATCCTCCTGAAGATGTACTGTTCCATGTACCATACTGAGGAAAAGAGGGCAGAATCATCAAAAACTATAAGCTACAAAATAAAACAAAACAAAGGGGGGAAAGAAGTCTTTTCATAACTGGACAATTATAAGCCAATCATGTGACCTATTTTACTTTACACGTATAATTTGTAGAATTACACTTTTTTTTTTTTTTTTTTTGGCCAGTCCTGGGCCTTGGACTCAGGGCCTGAGTACTGTCCCTGGCTTCTTCCCGCTCAAGGCTAGCACTCTGCCACTTGAGCCACAGCGCCGCTTCTGGCCGTTTTCTGTATATGTGGTGCTGGGGAATCGAACCTAGGGCCTCGTGTATCCGAGGCAGGCACTCTTGCCGCTAGGCTATATCCCCAGCCCAGAATTACACTTTCTTTTGGGAGGGATCCCTTTCCACATTTGCTGTAACTATTCTTAGTGTTTCCTCATATCAACTGATTTTTAACATTCAAAATTCCATTATATATTCTCTCATCCTATTTCTAACTATTTTTAGCTCTCAATTCATATAGATTTGTGTGACTTTAATTATTTAGCTTCCATCCAATGGTGTATTATTCTTTCCTTTTGAAATATACAGTAAAAGAAAATCTATCCTCTCATTTTGTTTCACTTCTGCCTGTCTTAAAAATTAAACCCCCGGGTGAGTGTGGTTATACATGTCTGTAATACTAGCACTTGGGTGGCCAAGGCAGCTGGATCTACAGTTTGAGTCCAGAATAATTACATAGGGAGACTTTGTCTCTAGAAGCAAAACAACATAAAACAATATAAAATGTATCTTATTTTCTATAGACTTTCATTGTTAGTTCTCATTTTTAATGTAGTTTAAACATTTAGTCTCAGGATTGCTTCATGTGGCAATGCTAGGGTTCAGCTAGTAGGAAATTCACAGCCTATTGCTTCTTGTAATAGTAAACAGCTACAAAAAAAAGCTCCAGAAAAACCTCACCCCATTTGTCTGCAATCGCTAGCAGAAATCCCTACGCTTAAGTTGCACATTTTTATCTTTTATTTTATAGAATGGATAACAGTAATCTGTAGGACTGTCTTAGTCCAGTTCCAACTCCCCTGGAGCATTTTCCTACTCATCTATACCCATAATCTCACTTCCTTTTAACATTTTGAGGAAAGGAGCAAAAAAAACACCCCCCCTCAGTCTCTCCAACAACTTCTGGAACTTTTTAACATTCAAAATGAGTTAACTGCTAAAAAAACTAAAAGTGAAAAAACACATGGAAATTTGCCAGAAGGAGGAAGGAGTTTAGACAACCTAAGAGGAATGAGAGTTCAGTAGTTTAACATCCTCAAATCAAGGTAGTTTATTCCATTGGAGGAGTGTTAGCATTATTCATTTGCTTGAAACAAAGAGACAGAAAGGCTCTGCAAATGGGAGGGGTATGTATTGGCATTTAATATTCTTATATCTAATATTCAGTTCCTTTGATGTCAGTAGAGGGAAGCAATACTGTAGGAATTCTCTCCAAATTATTTGTCTTAATGGAATCTTTGTTTTTAGGGCTAAGGATAAGTTTATGATTTTTATGGAATTCTCAACTCTTTTAAGTGACTTATTCATTTCTATTGGGGGGGATCATTTTTTATTAAAACAAAAACATTTATCCACACAATTTTAATCCTGCTTTCCAGCTCAAATGTTATAAGTGCTAGGTTTGGAGAGAAACACTCTTCACTTACTTTGCATTGCTAAGTAATATTTTTCTTGTGTTCACCTCACTGTCTCTTTAATCCACTTTTACCTGGGTGTAAGCAAGGAAAACTCACTGTTTTGGGCTTAGCAAGTTGTTCCTTGTGATTTATTGGTATACATCCCTACACTATGCTTTCCTCCTATGAATTTTCTTTGTCTATCTGCTTATTTTATGAAACAGTGAACCAAAGCATGATTTTTAAATATGTTTTAAGTAGTTGTACGGAGGAGCCGCCATTCACCAGAGCAGTTTATGAAGCTAGTGCATTTTGATCACTTTCTCCTCCTCCAACATTCTCACACCCATCCCTCCCAACTCTCCCCTTCTCTAGCTTATCTTAATTTTAGGTTACGTATTTAACTCTTTTGCCTTTGAACAAACCAGTTTATGGGTACAAAGCCTTTGGATCTGTGTCATCACTGATCCATTTTCACCCCCCTTCGACCCACCCCTTCCCTTAGATGTCTCAATTGCGTGGCACGTATAATGAATTCTTCCTGTGCTCTCCTGCCTTTCCAGCTTCATTCTTCCACCCCTCTCCCGTGGCCCTGCCTTACCCTCTTGCAAATACCCATTTCTTAGTGCATATTGTGTTGGGCTTTGACTCAGTTGCTGTTGTTTTAAAGAACTGCACCATATGCGCTCTCCATAAGGCTTATTACATTTCAGTTCATTCATTTGTAATCCTTTTCTTCCTACGCAATGTGTTTACTTTGTAGATTTACAAAATGTGACTTTTTGTTATAAAAGTGTTATAGAAAGCTGTGTGTGGTGGGGAGCAATTGTAATCCCAGCACTTGGGAGGCTGAGGGAGGAAGACACTGAGTTCAAGTGTAGCCTGGGCTATAGGATCCTGTCTCAAAAATCCAAGGGCTAGGGATGTAGCTTGGTGTAGAGTGCTTGCCGAAAAAGTACCAGGCCCGGGGTCTGAGCTGCAGAAATTTAAGGGGAAAAAAACCCCAAATAAACCAGAAAGGACTTGGCACACATAATTCCTTGCACAAATGGCATAAAACATCTCTCTGTGAAGGCTAATGTCCCTATTTATCATTCCTTCTGCAATAGAAGCGGGATGCCTGTGGCCAGGTCCTGTGGGAGTCACAAGAAGAAACTACAGACAACTCAGCCCTTTGTCAGACAACACACACTCGATATAAATAACACTTTAGTTATCAGAGGGGTAAGAAATGCAAGAGAGAGCAAAGCATGTGTAGGATGGAAGGAATAGATGGGAAAACATTGTGGAAGATGAGACCCTGAGAACTTTGTATTGAGAGAATAAACCTGTGAGGGCCAGATTATTTCATTAGAAGGGGATAGAGTGAGAAATCTCTCTTCCTCCTCCCCCCACCCCACCCTCTCCCTCTGAGATAGACTCTCACTCTTGACTGGAGAAGGAAAGGAATGGATAATGAGAAACCTGTCTGCCCAGCCTGTTTTAAGAGCTCTCAGTCTTTGTAGTTGCATAATGTAATTTTTTCTTGGCCACCCAGAGACAAGGTAAGTAAAGTCTAAACGTAAAGAGAAAAGGCTCCTAACATCAACCCAAGTTGCAGACAATTTTGTGTTAAATTATTATATGATTGGGGCAATTTTAATCATTGTAGCAATTTTTGTTATGAGTCAATTTTCTATCTTTTGTAGATACAGATAAATCATAATAATACTCAATTTTGGGGTATTATAATGCTACATAGTAATACTGAATTTTTTTTAACTTATATCCTATTAGACTTAATTTTTTTTGCAATCTATGGGATTTAAGATGCTCATTTGAAATAGAAAGACAACAATAACTTGAAGTAAGTTTTGCCTTTTTGCTAGTGTTGTAAATTAACTTTCACAATATTCCAGGCTATACCTCAAGAAAAGCAGGAAAATAACTATTGCTTAAAAGTATATTGGTTAAACTGAACAACTCATGGGGGGAGGTGGAAAGGGGGAGGGGGACGGGGAATGAGGAAGGCGGTAACAAACAGTACAAGAAATGTACCCAAGGCCTAACGTATGAAACTGTAACCTCTCTGTACATCAGTTTGACAATAAATAAGAAAAAAAAAGTATATTGGTTAATGGCCTAGTGGTAAAGTGCTCGCCTTGTATACATGAAGCCCGGGGTTCGATTCCTCAGTACCACATATATAGAAAAAGCTAGAAGTGGTGCTGTGGCTCAAGTGGTAGAGTGCTAGCCTTGAGCAAAAAGAAGCCAGGTACAGTGCTCAGGCCATGAATCCAAGCCCCAGGACTGATAAAAATAACAACAACAACAACAAGTATATCGGTTAAACACTGTGCAAGGTTCTCCATGCATCACCCGATGTAATAATTGTATATGCCAATGACTAAGTTCATTTTTATACATTTATACTTCATTATTATTTTATACATAATATTTTATACAAAGCCTGTGGCTTTGTTAGGTGTGGCCTTGCTCAGCTACACCTCAGGTAAGTAGGAGGAGGGCCACGAGCCTATGGCTGATCTGGGGCAGGACCATATTAGAGAAGCTAGCACCTGGATTTCTGTCATCTTGAAAATGAGCCAACGAACTGATGGGCAGGACAAGGAAGGGACGTCATTCGGCAGAAAAAGCACCTCTTAAAATAGGCAAGACAATCAAACCATCTGAAACCCAGAGTGTGGGCAGTGTGGAATACAGGTGAGCAGTAGGAAGTGTTTGTAACCATCTAAGCCTAAGAGCAGGACTGCTGCCCTGCCAGACACTGCGTCCTAGGCATGAAAGAAATGGCAGGACGGAAAACCATTGTGTCTATGTTTCTTTGGGTCTGGCTTGCTTTGCGTAATGTAATTTCCCCCCCAAGACTTTCCATTTCCTTACAAATAGGGCAATTCCATTCTTTCTGATGGAAGCATAGAATTCCATTGTGTATATAAAGAACATTTTCTTGATCCATTCATCTACTGCGGGCTAATATGATTAATATAGGATAGTTGCTAGCACAGGATCACAATAGCTCAATAGCTATGTATATGATCATATAAAAAGATGCTAATCAAAATGAACTCTAAGAGATGGAAACAAGAGTTTTTTCATTGTTATTTTTAATGTACTATGTGAAATTATTTATTTTTTTCTTGCATTTTTCTTCTCTATGGTTTAGCTCCTGTTGGCAGTATAATTGATTTTTGTACCCTGGGTATTGCATATACATTTGTCTGAATTAGGGAAGGGAAGGGGAACATCAAAATGGTGAGACAAAGGGTAAAAGGTGAACCAATCCAACAGTGATATTCACAAGACAATATGTTGGAAGTTAACTGTACAACTAGCGGGGGATGAGGGATTGGGGAGGAGGGAAGGTGGGAGAAAAATGAAGGAGGAGATGACAAGTTTGACAAGAAATATACTCACTACCTTACATATGTAACTGTAACTCCATTGTACATCACCTTAACAATAAAATTAAATTAAAAAGTAGAAATGGCAGGATGGTTTGTTAGCAGAAACTGAGTAATGACACTGAACAGAGGATAGCTAGGCTGTAGTCATTCTCAACCTTAAAATGCTGGAGAACATGGCAGATAAAAAGATACATGAAATAAGCCACAGTCCCTATATTAGGAGCTGGGATTGGGAGAAAGTGGATCACCCTCGAAGGCTCCATTTAATAGAGCCTCTCAGGAGTACTCTGGGAGGCCCTCTTGCCTAATGGTGGGCTGTTCTCATACCTTGAATAAAACTGATCCTACATGTGGGTTTCCTAAGGGAGGGAAATGACAGAAGGAGGTCTTTCAGAACTAGGGAGCAAGTAAAATGGGATAGTAGACCTAAAGTAGGAGTAAAATTAAATTGATAACCAAATGCAATGGCTTTGCATTATGTTGCTATGTGGTAAGCTATCTCTTGAGATATGAATGGTCAGTACTGAAACAAGTTAAGGCTGATGACTTCAAAGGAAAATTTAGTGTCTATTTCAGAGACTTGGAATTGAATTTTGGAGCACCAAGGAATAGATTAGAAATAAGAGTTTTATCTCCTGCGTCAAGATCATTGGGACGATGTGTCTAGCTTGTTTTGCTTTGGAGACTAAACCTAATCACAGACAAGCTTGATGATATGTTTCCTAAGCACAGAATAGATTAAAGAAAAACTAGGTGATTGAATTTGTATAAAATAGAACAACAAAAGCGCTGTGGGCTAGAGTTCTCTGCACCTGTTAGCAATTCAGAAAGAGCAATGAAGGGACACAGAGAGAGGAACCTCACACTAAAATCACAGCTCAGTAAAAGTTATGCAGCCTGAACATTGCGAAATCCACTTAAACCCACACATCACATAATATATTTCCAATAAGTAACAAACATTGCTACACTATCTACTTAACCACATTGAATCATCATCTCCCTTTTTCCTGTCGACAGTGTGTTTCATATTTAACGTGTTGTCTTTGGTATCGCTCAGTGGAACTGAAGAAGGTATTCTGCATTATTAATATTTCCATATGTATTTTTTTCCAGAGGATAATTCCAAATATGCTTCTGAAGAATGTCACAGATGGCCTTTGAATGTTACACATTTAGTTTTATCTGAATAGGGCACAGATGGAATAGTGGGTTGCTTGTAATCAGTGTTTATATACTAGGCAGAGAGAACTGATGGATATCTTTCTAATGCCTAGAAAAAGGTATCTTAGGACTGTTGAAAGAGACAGACATACCCTACCTCAACTAAGTCATAACCTGGTGGAAGGCACAGTATTGAAATAAGGATGGTAAATGTTGCCTTTCAGAAAGAACTATAACACCATTTCTACTACCAGTTGCTTTTTTTTTCTGGAAGGCCTTCTCCTCATCTCATATGCCATAAACTGACTGTTGACATAATTTAGGGTTTCTAGAATCATGTGTGTCATGGCAAGTTATTTTAGAGGCATATCAGATTGATGGGCTTTATCTTCCTTTTCCTGCTTGTATAAACCTGGAACCATTTCACAACTTCATTCTGTAAACACTTCATCTGTTATAAAAGTTTTATGAAAATATAGTATTTATCTCAAGATTATGATGGGGATTATGCTGGCTAAATCATTAGAAATGCTCAGGGTCATTTGAGGTGTTTGGTATTAAAATTATTTTCTTTACTACTACATATGCTTGGAAAAACATTAAGAAAATACTGCAATGGAGAATCAGGAGTTTCTAAATAGCAAGCCCCCTCTCTAATTTAGAACTTATCCCTTCCAACGTTTATTCTTTCTCATTGATACTCTATGTTTCAGCAAAGTCTGATTTTTTTTCCCTCCGAATCCAGTGTGGAAATTGCTACCCTTCCTTGTCATTCTACTCAGTTCCTCAGAAAGTCTGCTTATCATTTCCTTTAAGACCTCTTACACTCCTGCTTCTTATTTCCTAAGAGGTGAAAGCTCTGGTCCTGACATCTATTTGTAAGTTTTAGATAGCAACAGGGAAAAAAAACACCACATTACTAAAAAAATCAAAGAGACAGAAAATTGTCTATCAATAAATTGAAAGGTTTATTCAGTTCTTCTTCTTTTTTTTTTTTTTTTTTTTTTTTTAGCAGTACTGGGGTTTGACCTCCCGGCCTTGTGCTTGCTAGGACGGTTCTCTACTGCAGCACCACACCTCCGGTTTTGTTTTTTGGCACTGGTTATGTTGAGACGAGGTCTCCCTTTTTGTCCAGGTCCAAACCTGGACTACAACCCGCACCTGTTTTGTGCTTTCCATCATAGTTGGAATCAACATCCCGACCTTCTTCCTTTGAAGGGGAGACCCCAGACTTCCCACCTGGGATTGCCATCCTGAACTCAGTCTCCTGCGTGGTGTAGCAGGGTGGACGGGGGACCTCGCTCCACCAGCCAGCTGTATGCCTCACACAGGACACCGAGTGATCTACTACACTCATAGCTCTGGTTGAAGTTTTCCATCCACCAAGTGAAACTGCCGCCATTGTTTCTGGGCCACGGTGTAAACACGTTTTGTAGCAGAGGTGCAGCTAGGGAGCAGAGAGACAGATAGGAAGGGGCAAGGACCAGGACATGTCTCTCTCCAGCACACACTCTGTGAGTTACTGCCTACAACTTGCCCCCACATTCTACTTTTCACCCCCTTCCAATCATAACACTGGATTATAAATCCATCAAGGGATGAATAACTGATTAAATCAGAACTCTTGTATTCCAATCATTGCTTAAACGATTACATCCAGCATGCTGGGATCAGATCTTTGCCGCATGAGGCTTTGGGAGAACATTTTATACACAAATCGTAACAATATCTATTGGGTTCTATATAACTTCAAGTCTATACCTCCACAGAAATTCTAGATCTCTAGGTACAAAGATGACTGGTTACTTTAAGCTACAAGGAACAACCATTGATTTCTATATAGCTTTATAGAGTTTACCTTTATATAGTTCAATGTTCTTGGTGCTCTGAAACCTTCCAAGAAGCTATAGAGATAGTATTCTTTTCTCAAAGAAAGCACAGTTGAAACACTAATGGAGACAGACCATCAACACTTGTATGTATATACAAACTAAGGTAAATTCAATGGGTAATATAAAAGCCCTCCACCAAAGGTCAAAATTAATGAAATACTTTAAGGAAATGAATTTGAAATAAAATAATAGGCTCTAGGGCACTCTTAGAAACACCTCACTTGTGAAAAATAAGCGGAGTGTTGCTGTGATAGAATTACCAATTTCTGAGTCTTAAAAGAATTTTAGCTATTAGTTTTCATTCCCTTTGAAAACAGCTATTATCTGACATATCAACTTCAGAATTTCCTGAGTGTCAAATTCCTTGCTCCCTCATTTCATTTACTGTTTTCAAGTTCATCTTAAACCAAGGATTCTTCTTGACATCTTGTCTGGCCCTTTAGAGTTCTTACCAGGAAAGAACAAGCTTGAGAGTTTCATGAGCTTAACATTTAATATTCAGAATTTTCATAGAAAAATTAATCACCATTGTTGATCCTATTTGGTTGGCTACTGCATGTGATGGGTTTCCCAGTTCCAATTTCAAGATTATTCAAACTTCTGTCCTCCTTAACCCCTCCCATTCAGGGTTTTTTTTTTTTTTAATCACCATGCTGCTAATGCATGATAAAGGCATTATTAATACGATTTTAGTGATTAGCTTTGAGACATTCGCTGAATGAAAGGAAAATTGTTTGGTACAGAATTCACTTTCTCATTGAGTTCCTAACGTTTGTGTTCCCAAATATGTTACTATTCTCTTCAAAGAAAAAATAGGAAATCTTATATTATGGACATGACTAAAAGAAAGTAAGTAAGGTCTACTTATATCTGAAAGAATCTTAGGAATCCTATTCAGACACGTAATAGTCATTCATTTTCTGTTATAGTTTATAAATAATTGAAGCAATACAAATTAACAAAGGGACTGGGAATGTGGTCTAGTGGTGGAGTTCTTGCCTAGCATGCACAAAGCCCTTGGCTCAATTCCTCAGTACCACATAAACAGAAAAAAACCAGAAGTGGTGCTGTGGCTCAAGTGATAGAGCACTAGCCTTGAGCAAAAAGAAGTCAGGGACAGTGCTCAGGCCCTGAGTCCAAGCCCCAGGACTGGCAAAAAAAAATTTAACAAAGTAATTACATCTTATAGTTAAGTAGCATGCTGCCATTGTAATTAATTAGCTAATTAATTAATCAATTATTTTTTGGCAATACTAGAGCTTGCTCAACTTGGTTGCTTGATTGTATCTTTCTACTTGAGCCACAAGTCCAACCTGGTTTTTTTGAACATGGAGTCTAAGTAATTTTTCTGCCTGGGTTGGTTTTGAACCATGATCCTCTAGATCAAATTACATTTTCCCCAAAGAAGTGCAAAATATTCAGAAATTCGTTCTGCTTATGCACTCTTGTCTTCCTTTTCTTTCCCCTTCAGAACCACATATCTACCATTTTTTGCAAGAAATTATAGAAAATCATGAAGTTTTATACCAGGGCTCTGAGGAAGCATCCAGAATTTTTGAAGTCACTATGGCTTCAAATGAGTACAAATCATGAACACTGCTCACATTCAATTTAGAATCTTGAATAAAAGGAGACCCCCACAGCCGTATTGAATCAGGTCTCAGCTCTCTTATTCAGTTAGAAAGCTGATCATCTATGAGTGGATGGTTTCTCTGATTGGAACAGAAATTAGGCTCCCTCCACTCACGAATGGGAGAAATACTACTTTGAAGGCAGCTCTTGCTTTGCACAGAAAAGGGTGAAATTTCCAAGGCCATATCAATATGACTGTCTTCATGGAGGAGTTGAGAGATGGTTTTCTGACTTCTGGGATGAGGAAGTTGTTGCTTTTGCAAATTTATCCCCTAGTATTTTTGAAAATAAGTATGGTTCCAGAGTACGACGCTTCACAAAGGTACTTCTTGGCATAACTAGGAAAAAGCTAATGTAATATAGAAAGGATACACTTACAGAAAATAATGAAACAATGATTTGGCCCTACGACTGAGACTGTTCAGCAAATATTCAGTATTTTCTATTTTGTATTCTGCATTGGTTCTTTGCCTCTGCATATAATCATCTTTAAAGCTAACTCATTTTGAAGAAATTATTCCTTATTACTTCATGCCTCATTCTATTCAGTCCAGCTTGCTAATAAGGAAGTCTGTATTCTCTTTCTATACTCCCTCTCTCATTCTATTTATATCCTCATGTAAAGCCCAAGGAACCTTGTGTGGGCTCTAGTATTTTACTGGAAATTGGCTCTTCCTTTGTGTTTCCTAGTTTTTAAAATATAATTCCATTGAAATCTTAGGCATCTTTTCAATTCCATTCCCAAATAAAACACACTAAATTTCTAGTTGGGAAATTTGCTGAACATTTTCTATTTTTCCATTGCTAAAATCATTGACAACGTGTTCCTTCAGGAGCACTTGTTCCTTAGCTTCAGTGGTACCAATATCCATCCTAATATTTCCATTACTTCAGAGGACATTATTTCATGACCTGTTCCTTCTTCATCAAACCCTTAACTTCTACTACTAACAAGACATCCATTTTATTTCCTTCCCTTCCATTTTAATTTTTTTTCCTTTTCTATCAACTGATAAAACCACAGAATAATCCTGTAACTCATTTGGTAGGTAACATAAACCACCCCAAATAGCCAAGTAATCTTGAGAGGGAAAAAGCTGGAAGTGTCACAGTATATGATGTTAAGACAAAGTACAAAGCCATATAGTCCTGGCATAGAAACTGATATGTATTTGATTCTGGTATACTGTGTATTGTATATATGTTTGCCTGAATCAAGGAAGGGAAGGGGAACATCAAAATGGTGAGACAAACAGACAAACAGAAATAATTACAAGACAATATGTTCTAAACCAACTGTGTAACTAGGGGTGTGGACAGGAGAGGAGGGGAGGAGGGAAGGTGGGAGAAAAATGAGGGAAGAGGTAACAAGTTTGACAAGAAATGTACTCAGTGCTTTAAGTATGTAACTGTAACTCCGCTGCACATCACTTTGACAATAAAAAATAAAATAAATGGCAATTCCTTTGTACAACTACTTAACAAAATAAAAACAAACAAACCAAAAAGTTAATGGAACAGACTAGAGATACCAAAGGAAATCCATACATCTACGTTTGATTTGCCAATGAGCCAAAACAACAACAAAAAACCCAAAGAAAGAACTGCTTTGTTTGTCCATCAGTGGTTCTGGGACTGGTTGTTCACAGTGTAAAGCCAGCTTCTTGGGAAGCAGAAGCAGCAGGATTGTGAATTAGAGGCTAATCTGGGCCAAGTTAGTGAGACTACCTCGAAACCAAACTAAAAACAAAAGAGGATGGGATTCTAGTTTAAGTGGCAGAGAACGTCTAGTAAATGTGAGACTAGGTTCCATCCCTAGAATTGCAATGACTAAGTAGCTGGGAAAACTTGAAAAAATATGAGAATATTTTTTACCAAACATGAAAGCCAGCTCAAAAAATGATTAAAGCCTCAAAATGTGAAACCTGAAACTATGGAACTACCACAAGAAAACACTGAGGAAACATATTGACATTGGTAATGATTTTTTTTTTTATAAGATACCAGGGCACGGGCTGGGAATATAGCCTAGTGGCAAGAGTGCCTGCCTCGGATACACGAGGCCCTAGGTTCGATTCCCCAGCACCACATATACAGAAAATGGCCAGAAGTGGCGCTGTTGCTCAAGTGGCAGAGTGCTAGCCTTGAGCAGGAAGAAGCCAGGGACAGTGCTCAGGCCCTGAGTCCAAGGCCCAGGACTGGCCAAAAAAAAAAAAAAAAAAAAAAAAAAGATACCAGGGCACAGGTAGTAAAAGCAAAAAGATAGCTGGAATTATATGAAACTAAAAAACCTCCTAGTCAGCAAAGAAAACAATTAATAGAGTAAAACCACAATTTACAGAGTGAGAGAAAAGATCTGCAAACTGTATATCTGACAAATTATTGATGTCCAGAAAAATGAGGAAATTAAAAGGTCAACAACAAAAATAATTAATTAGAAATTGGCAAATGATATGAATGAATGTTTCTCAAAAAGAAGAAATACAAAAGGCTCAAAGATGTAGGGAAAGAAAGAAGAAAAGTTCAGCTTTTTTACTGCAAATGAGAAGTATAATGAAATTTCATCTTACCCCAGTCAGAATGGCTATAATAAAGAAAATACAAAGTTAAAAAGCAACAAATGCTATCAATGATAAGAGAATGAAAATTAGTAGGCTCTTTAGAAGAAACAGTACAGAAGTTCATAAAAATTCTAAAAATAGAATAGCCAGAGGAAATGAAATTGGCATATGCAGTCTATGTTTATTGCAATACTATTTACAACAGTCAAGCTATGGAATCAACAGAGGTATTCATCAGATGAATGGGTAAAGAAAAAATAGAGAGAGATGATGAATTATTAATCATATATACAAAAGAACAAATTTTGGTATCATTCCTGGCAAAAGAAGAAGAAACTGGAGAATATTGTTAATTGAAATAAACCAGACATAGAAAGATAAATACTTCGTATTCTTGTCCATATGTGGAAGTTTAAAGGTTAACCTCACAGAACAGAGTCAATAGTGATTACTGTGTGGACGGGTAAGGGTGGGGGAGGGGCCAGGAACTTTGGATAGTGTGTGCCAAAATACAGTCTGATTGGATGAATGAGTCCTAGTGATCTACAGTCCACAGAGAAGTTATAATTTACAACAGTAAATAATTTACAATACATATGTATTGAAGAACAACTTCATATTTATGGAGGAGAGGAAATTGAATTTTTTTTATATTTGGACTCAAATATAAAAAGGCTGAATATTTAAGGAGTATTGATTACCTGGATTTAATCATAACACATTGTATGCATATATTGAATTGTCACACTCTACTTCATAAGTATTGACAATTATTATATATCAAAACTGAAAATACACATGATTTAAGTGAAAACTACAGAACACTGTGACATATATTTATGATCTGAATGCATTTTTAGTATTTTAGGAGGAAATGAGTTGAACTCAAGGCATTGCTACTTGCTACTACTTGAACCATGCCTCCCGTCTTGCTTTTTTGCTTATTATATTGGAGGTGGAGTCTAACAAACTTTTCTGCCTGGGCTGGACTTAAACCTCAATTTTCCACATCTCAGCCTCGAAAGTATCTGGAATTATAGGCAAGAGCCTGGAACCTGGCCTGCATGTATTGTTTGTAATAAAACCACTTAAACACTTGAGTTTTACAAATTAAACATTTAAATTGAGAAGTAAAATTTATAGCAAATAAAAATTTCATATGTTTTTTTCCTCAGATGGAATTAAGAGCCAATGCTGTATTTTTTCACTGTTTAAGTATATCCAGTGGTGATTTGAGTATTCATAGTGAAAGATCTCATACAGTTGAGAATGATATGTTTGGGTAGTAAGCAGACTGATGAGAAGCTTCATTAACTATTTCACTAATGGGATTCCTGAAAATTTCCCCCTGGCTTTACATTGATGAAGCCTCTGGGTATCTCCTAGCAGTGAAAACACTTCATATTTTTAAACTGTGATTATTAACTTGATTAACCCAGGGCCAAATTCAAACATTTCTAGCTTAGATCGAAGCTCGTTTTTCTTTTATTCTCAAAGTGATAGCATTAAATTGGACAAGGGATTCTTTGTTACATGTAGTTTTTCTTTTCTTCATGAAACATGATAAGTGCATTCTACTCACTTAGTTTTTATGTACTATTGAATGCATACACGAGTAGATGCAACACATGTCTAAATTACTCAGCACACTAGCACACTATTGTAACCTTTGGTAACTTTAAAAATATATTCTTTTTTAAAATTTAATTTTATTGCCAAGGTGAAGTACAGTGGGGTTACAGTTACATACATAAGGTAGTGAGTACATTTCTTGTCAAACTTATTACCTCCTCCCTCATTTTTCTCCAATCCCCCCCCCAGTTGTACAGTTAGTACTACTATTGTACTGTCTTGTATTGCTGTTGCATTGGTTCGCCCTTTGTCCTTTGTCCCACCATTTTGATGTTCCCCTTCCCTTCCCTAATTCAGATAAACAATATACAATACTCAGGGTACCAAAATCAAATACAGTGACAGCAGGGACTAAACCATAGGGAAGAAAAACTCAAGAAAAAAGAAAAAAAATTTCACACAGTACATTAAAAATAACAACAACAATAAAAAAAAACACCGCTTGTTTCCATATCTTGGAGTTCATTACTCAGTATACTATTAAGGTATATAATGAAGCCACATAAAAATTAAAACATTACTGAAGCCATTGAAATAGCCTATCTCTTCCTGTCAAATTCCACTCCTTATCCCTACTAGATATTTTTGGAATGTTCAAAATTCCTTTCTATTTAAATACTTAATGTACTGGACTTTTTTTTGTTTTGTTTTTTTGTTGTGGTTTTCTTCTGTTTTGCTTTTTGGTTTGCTTTGGTCCAATCATGGGGCTTGAACTCAGGGACTGGGCCCTTTCCACAGCTCTTTTGCTCAAGGCTAGCCCTCTACCACTTTGAGCAACAGCACCACTTCCAGTTTTCTGGTGGTTAATTAGACATAGAGAGTCTCATAGTGACTTTATGACCCAGGGTAGCTTCGAAGCACTGTCCTCTAGATCTCAGCCTCCTGAGTAGTGAGTATTATAGGCGTGAGCCACCGGTGCTTGGCTTCACGTATGCCGGGCAAGCACTCTACCAACTAGGCCACATTCCCAGCCCTGAATGTACTATTTTTAATGGTCCACTTATTAGGAGTAATAGGAGCTGAGGATCTCCAATCTCTATCGCTATTCAATCTGTCCTACCATCAAACCCATAACCTTTTGCATGTGATTTTGTTAGATTGTAATAATGGCAACCCAGAGGGACACTTGTTCTACTAGTTCTTTTCAGTCAAATCGTGATCATTGTCACACTTTCAGCATTCTCACTCCGTTCACTCACCCCTCTCCTTACTTTTCTTAATTTTGTGGAATAGGTATGATGAATTCTTGACTGTATTCTGATCAAGATGATTGTATGTGTGAGCTGTTAAATGGCACCTTTTTGTTCAACTAAAGATAATAAAAAATTTTAAAAAAATTCATCGCTTCACTTTCTAATATTCATAGGTTGACATTCACTTAACCTACAGGAAGTTAGGTGACTTTCCTAAGGATCTAGAGTTCATAATAGTACACATGGGATTTGAACCCAATACTCAGTTCAACACACATACTCTGATTAGATACTGAATTAGGTACTTTTTCATACCAATGGTTAAATTCTGGTATAAAGCTGTGTATCAATCTCAGAAAAATAGACGAACTGATTATTTAATGTGTTGTTCATTATCTTTCTAATTACCCTTTAGCAATATTGGATGTGACATTGCAAATTTCAAAGCAATTTGCATTACTGTTAATAAAACTTGTCTTTTAGAGTACAGTATGATTTCATATCTCTTAAGTTTAAATATGCTCAATTATAGAAAAAAATCAAATCCAAGGAAATTATTAAATGTAATTCAAGGAAGAACATGCATTTAATTAAACCCAAGTACTCAGTGGATTTATTAATAACATGAGTGTCAGGAAAATATAGTGAAACTAAGCAGGCCTCAATCTTTAATGGTTTATCCATTACTTAGTATTTAAATATTAATGATTACCATCTTTAGTGATTTATGCACTAGACACTCTTTTGTAAAACTTCACATCTCTAATCTTATTTAATTGTATTTTATTATTTCAAGATATTAATAAAACAAGTATAATTATGCATATTTGATGAGAAAGTTCACTTTAGCAAAACAGTATAGAAAAATAGTGGAGTAACCAGAATTCAGTCTTAGGACTCTATGATTAGGAAAGCCATAGGGTGTTCACAGAATAAAGTACCTGACATTTAATACCAGGAATTCTGGATGAGAAGCTAGAACGTGCTGATGCTATGGACTATCCAATCACCACTAGGCTGCTTTTCTGAATGTGCTTAGAAGTTGGAAAGACGATATTTAAGATCTGATTGTAAAAAATATTTTAGATTACATTGTCTCAATTTTTCCACAAATCATCAGGAATAGAAACGAGCAAGGGTCTCTGTTAAGTATCAGCAAAGTGTTAAGTATCAGTAACTCACCATAAATGATTTTGCAGTTTTCTATCAGTCTTAGCACAGCAGAATAATCGAATACATCTTGGGACTTTTGAGGGTGAGCCCATCAGATGGAGCAACGTGATTCTCAAGTAGGTTGTTTTGCCATGTGATAACAGCTCTCCAACAGCTTGGAGGGTTCTTAACCTAACCATCTCACTTTTGCAGTGAATTGTAATGAAATAAACACAGGATGGATGCTTTTGAAGGTTGTGGTACATGTTGTATGTTGTCCTTGGAAAGAATTAGACTTGAACATAAAAGGATACAAAAGCATCTATTTTACTTCTTTATCAACTCCTAGCAATGGTTTTCATTTTGCTTTGAAAAATGTCAATTGGGTAGACTAAAATTTACAGCCACCATTTGCGAAAGGCCACTTTAATGCTGTAATTAAATTCTTGGCAGTCATATTTGTGGGCAATATTTATTTCTCTTCATCATGAATTCTCTAAGGACACATCTGTTTGTACTTCAAATTGATTTAGGCTTATTTCCTTTTGCTTCATTTGCTTTCTGATGACATAATATGAGTAAGTGGTGAAAGTACATTTCCTGTGTCTGGAAACCTTCCCTGCAATACTTTTGCAGTACATGTGGAGTCCTTGTTCCCTCCTTTTATTTCAACTGGAAGTAATCCTTTCCATGAATATTCTCAATGTGAATGAGACCAAATGTGGCACGGTATGCTCACATTTTAGTGTATTTTTTAAACTCACAATTTGAACCTCATCAACTCATTCCTCTATTGAGCCAAACGAATCTGAATGTCTGGATTCTTTAAAAAAATTTTTTTTTCTTCTTGCATCAGGGTGGAAAATTTCAAACAAGAATTCAGCTAAGAGCCACTGAGAATACATATTGTGTGTAATAATTGATTAGAGAGAAATAGGACAAAACAAGTTAGATGTGTTAGGATAACACTTCATGAACGAATAACAACAAAATGATAGAGTAAAAAAAAAACCAAGACTGCTTGACACACTTCCTTCTCCATTCCCTCTTTGCATCAAATAAATAAATAAAATACATAAATGCCCTTCTGTTTGATGGATTCAGCCTCTAGGACTCTCTGATGATGCCCAGTCTTATGACATGCAATAAGTAAATTTGTTTAAAAACCTCCTTTGGAGGAAGGTTTGCAAATTTTGCTCCAAATAGGACTCAAGAAGACACAAACCCAGAGGAGAGGTGATGGTATGCTCGGGGCTGGACTCATTGGCCTACACTGCTTCCTGGCTTTCCTCATGTATCAATTCCAGGTGGGGGCGTGATGGCAGTTAGTTTAGTATGTATTTAACGCCTTGTACAGAGGTGCACTTTCACAAGTATTATTTCTTTATTTACCTAGTACTTTTTCCTTCATAAAAATATGATGGAAACCTGATCCCAAACCTAGTAATCATTTCCTACTTTCTTTCCTTCTCTTTCTTTCTTTTTTCTTCTTTCTCTCTTTTTCCTTTCTTCCTTCCTTCCTTCCCTCCCTCCTTTTCTTTCTCTCTTTTCTTTCTTTCTTTCTTTCTTTTCTTTCTTTTCCTTCCTTCCTTCTTTCCTTCCTTCCTTCCTTCCTTCCTTCCTTCCTTCCTTCCTTCCTTCCTTCCTTCCTTCCTTCCTTCTTTCTCTTTCTTCTTTCTTTCTTTCTTTCTTTCTTTCTTTCTTTCTTTCTTTCTTTCTTTCTTTCTTTCTTTCTTTCTTTCTTTCTTTCTTTCTTTCTTTCTCTCCATCCCTTCCCTCTCCTTCCCTTCAGCCTCTCCTTTCCTTCTTGTCTTTCCTCTTCTCTTTGTGCTTGGGTTTTTAAGTGTTAGTATTTTTTACCTGCATTTTTTTTTTTGGTCTTTTCTTTTTAGTACTGAGGATGGAACCCAGGACATTGTATTTGCTAGGCAAGCTCATTGCCACTGAGCTACATCCCAACTCTCTTGTTCTTTTCTAACACATTGGTTTCTCTTTCTCCTCCACGGTGTTCAGGTAACCTCATTCTGCAGCTTGGAAAGCGACAAGACATCAATTCATGGATTTGGGAAGCTGCGGGGGGTCTGCAGGATAGAAAATATCTTACAGCTCAGTTTTCCAGGGGTGTCTCACTGGGTCTGGAGGAGGTGCGAGAGTGCTGCAGACATGAAGTGGTCCTTGATTTCCGTTCATTAGAGCCTAGGTGCGTTTCTTTTTTATTCTAACGGGCGGTAGAGCAGTTCTCATTTGTGTTCATTATACCAATGTCTTTAGTCACAAAGGTCATAACTCAATGAACCAAATGCTTGGTATGAAATCATAATTTTGCCCCAAATTAAGATATAACTTTCCCTAAATTGTCCCCACCCATCTAACTCCTACTATCCCCAGCAAAACCAATATCATTTGATGAGGCAGACACTACCTTGTTATTTCCTTCCTGACATAACTGCACATAGGATTACTGATCCTGGTTTTTCAGATGATTGGCTAGTGTTTGTTTTTGTTTTTTTACTTCATTGCTGTGCACAATTCAGTTGAGCTTGATCTAGTTTCTTTCCCATGAGCCACCATGTTCTATTGTCCTGTCCTGAGGTCAGTCTAGGTGGAGCTAAGGGTTGAAGGCTAGACAACTGCTGCAGAAGGTTCAGTCCAAGTCACTAAACAGATGTAACAACACGAAGGATGTCCCATGTGAGGCTCTCTGGAAAGCCACTTCCAGAAATCAAAATAATATTTTATTTCTCTATGTATAAGATATTTTTGTTGGCATCTCTCATGTCAGATATTCATATCCCTGAGAGACTAAAACTATGAGCTTGAGACTCTATGACTGGGGGCACTTATACAGAAATAGGGGAGGTGGAATGCATAGGAATCAAACAACAGGAGACTAAGACTGCAACATGAAACTGGTGAGGGTCCGGGAATCAACTTGCAGTGTGACTGTCATGGTTGGGTAAGTTTTTTTAAGTCTTGTCCTAATAGCCCGTTCTCTTCAGAAGTAGGTTTGAAGAACAGACACCCACTTCTTCAATGGTGGAAATTCCCATACAGGTGTGTGAAACCCAGTTCTCTAGTCCTGATACACATTAAGTTCCTTAATGGGGGTGACCACCTCCTCTACCCCTTTTGTACCAACGAGTGTCACTGTAGCCTTAGTTCCGGCTTCTTTCCCCTCGAGTCCCCAGCTCCACACTCACCCTCCATGCCCCGCCTCCATGACTGAATGCTAAATATTTTCGATTCAGCTTAGAGCTTGGATGGCAACCTCATCCGGATTCATGTGCTAGCGCTCCAGTGGGGGCTGGTGGGCTCCAATTATCGCCGCTCTGAGCAGCTATTACAAATGGCTTGGATAAGAGCAGTCCCTCTCTGGGAATTTGGATTTTACCAGGGTAACAACGAAGGTTTGGAAAATAGGACAAACAAGATAAAAGCCTTTAAACAGACTGAAACTCAGCCTCATGCCTTGGGCGTGCGGGGAGCCTGGTGGTTCCTGGCTGATTCATATCTGATGCACACCCTAATACTACAAACTAGGGACAGAATATTCTTCTGAAATCTCAGATGCCATATGAAGGACAAATAGAATCAAGTGGAAGGACAGAACTCTCGAAGATAGGGCACATTTTTAATTCTCTCACCTATCTTTAGCTCCTGGGACCTCTCAGCATCTTTTTGTGAGAGAATGAATGAGAATAACAACAACAATACCAGTGTCATTTGTGTATTATTGTTGCTCTGGGCTAGATATAGGCCACTTTCTCATGACTATAACAATTGTTTGAGACCTAGGGTCACAGTCTATCATTGTCTGGCCCGGTTGCTTTGGGCCTGTGGTGTGTCAGCACGTTACGGTGGCAGTGAGTGGTGGAACAAACCACTCACTCATGACTAGGAACCCACATAGAGGAAGAAGGTACGATCTGCACTACAGCAGGGAGCACGCCTTTTCTACAAACCCTTGAAGGAAACAGAATATCCAAGGCTATGATAGTTTTATTGTTTATGTATGAAACCTTACACTTGTGTTTTAAATGGAGGAATTGCACCGGGGCTAACAATCAGCTCCAGTATCACCTTTTATCTATCTATCTATCTATCTATCTATCTATCTATCTATCTATCTATCTATCTATCTGTCTGTCTGTCTGTCTGTCTGTCTGTCTGTCTATCTATTTATTTGGCAGTCCCAGGGTTTGAACCCAAGACCTTGCAATTAATAGGAAAGAGTTCCAAACTTGAGTCACACCTCCAACCCTTTTTATTGCATTTAGTTTATTTTTTATATAGTCTATTACACTTCCCTGTACCTTGGGCTGGCTTCAGATTGCAATCCTCTTAACTCTGCCTCCCTTATAGCTGGGATTATGGGAATGTACTACTGTGCTCAGGCCCAGTACTACTTTCAATTGATAACAGATGGCGTTGCCATTATGCTTTGTGGTATTGTGTCCTAAGGAATTCAGAAAGTTATTAAACTCTCACAACCAGTGTGTGGATCCTTTATAATTGAATTAATGTGCCTTTGCATATGATCTTTGCCCATGAGCATTTGGAAGCACTGTAAATCAAATCACAAGATCGTTTACTGCAAATCTTCAGCCTATTACCTTTTCTTTTTCTTTAAATGAATTTACTTTATTGCTATTATAGAGGTGGTATACAGAGGGATTACAAATCCACGAGTCAGGTAACGAGTGCATTTCCTTTCACACAGTGACTTCTGTTCTCTAGTTTCTCCTTGTCCCTCCCTCCCATCTCCATCCACAATGTGTACAGTTCACTTTCATTGGTGTCCAGTGAGCTAGCTCCATTGATGCACCTTGTCACCCTCTTTTCTTGTATTTTAAAGTACACATAAACTAAAAAGCACAAGTTTTGTCTTTCAGTGGTATGCCTGATGGATTATTTTAGAGCAAAACAAGTGTTTTATTTTCTCCAAGATGTGCCTATGGAAAGTTAGCTGGTTTCATATCATCCTCTGGCTTCCAGGAGATGCCTTCCCACTCATGACAGACTCTGATCTCAGGAGTCCTCTTTGTTCATATTTATAAATATTTCCTAGAAAGACTTGCTTGATCATCAGAACTTGTACTCTGAAACACAGACAAGGAGTAAACAGGAAGCTACCTTTATGTGAAATGTGAAATAATTCATTATCAATTGTGTTGTTTTTGTTTTCAAGATCAAATGCTGGACCTTTCAGTGCAATGCCAACGTGCACAAACATTTCTCCAGAAACAGAGCCCCTGGTTAAAAGAGCAGGAAGTTCCCACTCTGCTTTGTCACTCATGGCTGGGAACAGCTTGCTATTGAAAATTTTCTTGAAAGAACAATTTAAGTTTGCCAGACACTTTCATCTCCCTAGCTGCTATCTTTTCTCCCCAAACCGAATTGTTTGTGTGCAATATCAGCTGTGTGCTTTGGCAAATGAACCTTGCTGTCTGTTTCAGAGAGGAATACTTAGTTTTCTTACTCAAGCAGTTCACTTTTTTTTTTTAGTAACTTTTTTTCCCTTTTCCTTTCAAAAGCAGTATCTATCCAAGAGGAGAGACAAACTTTTCTGGTTACTTGAATTTTCCCTGAGGGTGCTGACTTATTTAATCATTAAACATATAGCCTTTAGGTGTTTCACCTTAAATGCTAAGATCCAGGCTTTGCATTTCAATGTTGTATAGTGTATCATATGGAAATATTTATGACAATATATTTAGTGAGCCCCTGGTGTCTATTATGAAAAATCAAAGTGTTGATTCTCGATGAATAACAAGAGACATGGTAAGTTTTTAATAGTGGTCTTTCTCTTTTGTAGATTGATAACACCCACAATATAGAAGACAGGTTAGCATTTTACAGTCAAAAACAGTAGCATGATATTAAAAGCAATACTGAGATTAGACATTCCTTTGCATAGCAAAATCGTATGCATACATTTATACCATTAGATGTTCTCAAGCACAGCACTACACAGAAGAGACAGCATTTGCAGGGGTACACTGCTCAGGCTGGACCAGAATGCAAAAGTCTTTAATGCAGGGTTTCAGTATCTCCTGCGTCCGGGACCACTTAGTATCGGTTAGACAAGTCACAGAGGCCACCCAGGGGATACCAACAGATGATCTCTTTGAAGGTTTTCCTCAGTTCTTGACTCCGCAGTGCATAGATGAGAGGATCAATGATAGCATTGCACATGATCAATATGAGATACAAGTTAAAGTGAGACATGAAACACACACAGTATGGGTTCTGGGGACAAGAGATGTAGAATATTAAGTGGAGGAAGAAGGGAGCCCAGCAGACCACAAAGACGCCAATCAGGATGGTCAGGGTAATTGCGCCTTTCATGTTGGCGCCCTGGCGGATGGCACCCGTGCCCGGAAGCACTGCGATCCTCTTAATGTGAAGCCTGGCCATCAAGAACATGTGGACATAGAGCGAGGCCATGAGAACCAGCATGGTGAAGAACATGGTGATGAGGCAGATGATGACAGCACTGCTGTCGGAGTAAATGATGAACAAAACCCCCGACACGGTGCAAGCTGCCCAGATGCAACTTATAATGATGCCCACCCGCTTAACCGTCATGATGTTATGGTACTGCAGGGCATAAAAGATAGTGAAATACCTGTCCACCGCGATGGAAAGCAGGCTGCAAATGGAGGCCAGCAAGGAGCTACAGATCACCGAGTCAATGACATTGTCGATGTTCACCGTGAAGCTCTGCGCGTCCGTGTCGGTGCTGTTCAGCAGGGTGATGACGATGGTTTCCGACCCATTGGAGACGCTCACCAGCATGTCGGCCACCGCCAGGCTGCAGATGAAGAAGTACATGGGCGAGTGCAGGTTCTTGTTCTTGGCGATGGCCACGATGACTAGAATGTTCTCCAACAAGCTGATCACACCCAGAGTCACGAACACCTCGGGGGACACAAAAAGTTGCTCGTAGCATCCTCCATCCGAGTAGCCGGTGCCCAGGGCCTGGCTGGCGTTGCTGTGCCCTCCTCGGTAGGCGCTGTGGTTCCAGAGGTGGAGCGAGGTGTGCATGCCGGCGGCGTGGCTCGAGTTCATGGTCCGGCCCCCCGGGGGGTGGGGGTGGGAGCAGCAGGTGCACTGGGCACCTGGCTGGGCTGCAGAGCCCGGGGCAGAGGTGCCCCTCTGTGGGTGTGTGGGGGGAGACAAAGTTGATCACACTGCGTTTGGCATCACCTCGCTGGGCACAGCCCCCGGCCAGCCTCTGAGGGTGGCACGAGGGATGGGATTTGTCTTAAAAGTCTCTTTGCAGGTCTGGCTTCTGAGCAACAGAACCAACACCACCCACCACACACCAACCCCCCACCCCCAGATCTCCGGGCTCTTGCGCTCTCGCTCTCTCTCTCTCTCTCATCACTTCGGGTAACTTTGAGCCCGGAGCATGCGGGGCTGTTCAAAGTGGTTTTCCTAGGTGCTGCGGAGCCCCCCGGGAGCCCGGTCTGCCTGCCGGCTCCTGCCCACTGGGGCTCGGCTTGGAAGGCACCGACCGCAGCCCCGGCATCGCTGGGCGGCGTGAGAGCGGCTGCCCGGCCGCCTGCACATTGGTCTTGAGTGGAGGAAAGGCTGTGTGTGTGTGTGTGCGTGCGTGCGTGTGTGTGTGTGAAAGCTGGCCCCGCGTGGCTCCTCCTCCGCGTTCTCCTGACCAATCGGAGCGCGGGGGCAGGGCTGGGGGTGGGGGCCCCAGGGAGGGAGGGCGGGGGTGGGGGGGGGGGCGGGCAGGCGGTGGAACAATGCCCCGAGGTGCGTGCGGCCGGCCGGTCCTCCCTCCCCTCCCGCCACGCCACGCGGGACTTCCGCTGCCCAGCAGCTGACAAAGAGAAGAGGGGCGTGTGTGTGCGCGTGTGTGTGCAAAAGGATGTGTGTGCAAAATGAATGGGAAGCATGAGGTTCTCTTGAGTTTCATTCACTGCTCCTTTCTTCGGGTGCGGCATCCTGAATTTACCTTCTTGATTGTTTTCATTGAATTAAGAACCCAGTCGGTAACGCTTCTCTTTGAACCTACCCCGAAACACAGGGAGGATAGTAAATAATGAGGAGTAGGCAGGCTGCAGGTGGAAGAACTCTATGGATAAAATGTCGCAAGGAGCTGGAGAAAGAGCTCACCTTTTAGGCACTAACATCTGCTATTTCTTGGAGGTAGAGTTTCTGTTAAGCTAGCTAGAATTTATTATTTTCCCCCCCTTTTACTTCATGACATTCAAAGCCCAGGTAGCATTATTGTAATTATAGCTATTTAGAAAGAATTCAGAAAGAAATCACTAATGAAGGAACATTCTATTTGTTGTTGTTGTTTTTTAAGGCAAACTGTGCTGTATTTGTCAGTTTACTTTTACTTCCACAGTTGAAGGCTTTGTAAGTGAAACCTGTAAATAACTTAGCAACTTTACTCAGGCCAACACTAGTGAATTGTTGACAATTAGTGAATGAATATTTTGCTCAAGCTAGATTGGAAAGTTTGAAGCAAAGTTAGTTTTCAAATGAATGACACGCCAGGTTATTTTCTTCGCATTAATTTTCTTTTTAAATTTTAGTATGGGTACTGGCCATAAAAATAGCAGAATTATTCAGGGGCCATTCTTCATGCTGTAATAGAGGTTAGGGCTGTGTTTTCCTTCTCTTCTGTGACAGTCAGTGCTATTATCTGTCAGTACTGAACTAAACTCAGATCCTCTGTGCGCCCCTTTAGTTGAATGGAGCTGGATGACTGAATTCCAGCACAGGGCCTGTATGCTTCTTCATGCCCCTGAAGTCTTCTCTGTTAGGGAGATGACTGCAGTCCATGGAAGTAGTAACTTATAGACACCAGCCTGTGTCTAGAGGAAGCTTGTCTCCCTAAATGACAGTGCAGGGCAGATCTCACCTCCATTTCCCTTTATTTCTTCAAAAAATAACAAAGCACAGTCAACAAGTAGTTTATTGTTAAACTACTGAGATAATGGAGTCGATCTGTGACAGCCGTTAGCCTTTATTTAATTGGACTTTCAAACTTTTTGGTGAACCAGTTACCTTATAGCAAGCCTGAGTTACATGAGTATCTGATTTCTTTCTCCTAATTTGGAGTGAAATATCTAATCACAGACAAGAGAGCAACAATCTATTGAATTATGTAAACATCAGATAGTCAGCTGTTGGTACATTTGCCTGCTGTATCTGTCTCAGAAATTGTTATGACATCCAACTCACACTTTTAGTTAGGTTTTTGTGTTTTTTTTTGGTTGTTGTTGTTGGTTTGTTTTTGAGGAGTGATCATGCTGTACAACCCAGGCTGTCCTTGAACTCATAATCCTCCTACCCTAGCCTCTGCCATACTTGGATTACAAGAGTGCACCATCACAACCAGGTCAATTTATCAGTGTTGGTGACTCATTCTTGGAATCATATCAGCAAAAATTGGCACCAAACCCAAGTTTATGAAGGCTTACATTTGCTTATTGGAGTTCTTAATCTGGTAAAACATTGTTCTCACAGATACATGGTTTTCATTAATCTTTTGAATGTGTTTGAAATAACTGATTTAAAGTCTTTTAAGCATTAAACCAAACATCTAAGCTCTCCCGGGAATAACTTTTTAACTGATTTTTTTTTTGCTTTGAATACTTTCTTATTTATTTACATGTATCTTGTTCTTGTTGAAAACAAACGAGAAAGAAAAACCAGGTCTTCAATAATATAATACAGGGTAATCTTGACAATACTGAAAATCAGATTTCCTCCCTTCCTCAGGTTTTTGTTGTTGTTTTTGCTGTTTCTTGTTTGTTTAGTGGTGTGTGTGTGTGCGTGTGTGCGTGTGTGTGTGTGCGTGTGTGCGTGTGTGTGTGTGTGTGTGTGTGTGTGTGTGTGTGTGTGTGTGTGTGTGAAGGCAGAGTCCTGAGGCTTGAGCTCAGGGCCTGGGTCTTGTCCCCAGCTTTTTCACTCAAGGATGGTGCTTCACGACTTGAGGCTCAAGTCTACTTCTGGCTCTTTGGGTGCTAATTGGAAATAAGTCTCATGGACTTTGCCATCTGGAGTGGATTTAAACCATGATGTTCAGATCTTCAGATCTACAATTACAAGTGTCAGCCACCAATGCTGAGCTGTTTGGTGACTTTTCTGAGAGAGTACTGTAACACCTGTACTCTTGTTGTGTGTCCAGGGAAGTCCTTGCTTCGTTAGCGTATTAGTGATCGGACAGATATTTCCTAAATGCCTACCCCCAGTAAATCTCCCAGCTTTGGTTAAGAGGCTCTCACATATTGGGGTGAGCAGTCAGGCATTTGGCCACTCTACCTCTGCCTCACTTTCTGCTTTATAGAGCTCTGAAGTCAGCCAGAGGAGAGAGAAATGAGCACCTTATGTCTTTTCTTAACGTACACACAGCCTGACACATACACAGTGCTTTCTAGATTCCCACTAATATGGGCAGAGCTTTCTGACATTTTTCTCTTTAATCATTGAAACTAAATTACCAAGAGGATTATATAGTATCTTCAAATATTTTTTCTTCCTTTTTAGGAATTTTACTAGTATATACTAGTTGTACAAGAGGAAGATTCATTGGGACATATCCATCCATCCATCCATCAATCCATCCAATGAGCCTTGATCAAACTCAAGCATTATTATCTTTCTCCCTTTCCCCCTTTTCTGCAACAATTTAGGTTTTTTTGTACTTCATATGAAGTATTATGACAGTGTTTGTTTCATTCACCCTCTTCACTGTCCTTCCATTAGAACTCGGCCCCCTTCCAACCTGCTTTACTTGGCTGTGATTCACTATTCTTCTCTCTCTCTCTCTCTCCTCTCTCTCTCTCTCTCTCTATATATATAGTGCAAGGATATTTTATGATGGTAATTAACATGTACATATATTAATTTCATCAGATAAAATATTTTCATGTTTGCTTTCTACAAAGATACTCTATAGCCATTTTGTTATAGGAAATATTTTACATAGCCAAAATTATGATACTACAAAAGGTTATATAAAATGAACAATGAACATCTCTGTGACCATCACTGGCATAAGAAATAAAATACTGTCTGAGTTGGGGCTCTTGGTTTAGCTGAGTGGGAGAGCACTTGCCTGGCAAGTACAAGGTCCAGAGTTTGGTCCTCTGCTCTGGGGAAAACCATGCCATCAGTGTGTTCAAGGCATTTGAAGTCAGCACCGTGTCACACCCACAGCCCCTCCCTCACCTCTTGATTTGACACCTGTCATCCATTCCAAAGCTGGGCTTCTCTATTGTTGGAATGTTTTAGACTCACCTACACCACCCTGAATGAAGATGGTGAGTGGGAGAATGAGATTAGGTCCAGCTAAAATGGGACAACGGTTAGTCTTCTTTTAACTCAGCCATTTTCTTGAATAAGTCCCTCTGGGATTACTTGGTATCTTGATTAATTTTCTGAGCTAATTACACCTAATCAAGTGCTTTCTGTAATTGATGAATGTTCACTACTCCTTAATGTTTTTCACTAATGTCTTCTGTTTATTGCCTTTCTTTAAAAAAATTCGACACCAGCTTTCTCTCACAGGACACTACTTGATGAATAATTGAATAGTTACCCATGGAACAAAAAAATTGAAGAATTGATGGAAAATTTGAATAAAATGGAACCGCAAATTTGGAAACAATAATAGGTAAGCTAGTAATTGACAATTTTTTTTATCATTTTACAATACTGTTATTTATGTACATTGATCACACTGAAATCTCAGGAGACTGTAAGAAATGTAGCATATTAAATCATAATATGTAAAATCTCAAATTTAATTATTTAGTATTGATTTATAGGATATTGCATATGCAATCAATTTAAAAAGAAAACACCTCTTGGAAGAGATGATCTCCAAAGATTAGTTTTCCATGAGGCAGCAGAAATATAATCGACAATGTTAGACACATTGGCAGCTCAATATTTGTGAAAATGTATTTCCAATCCTGTTTTTCATTAACACAAAGTAGTTAGACTATAATTTATTTCTGTTCTGAGAAAAATCTTTGTCTTTCATTTTAATAGTTCAAATATGACACATTATCATTGAGAAATGTTTATCAGGCTGCATTACATGGAACTATTATTTCTAGGAGATGTTACTAGATTTTCCAAGTTAAAAGAAAAACTCCAAAGTAAATCATGTTTTAAAATATTGCAAACTCAAGTACTTCCTTGAAATTTCAGTGTTCACATTATCATATAAAGTTTCTGAAATGATAGAAAATTGCTTCCCTCCTTTATTTTCTGAACTTATTGGAACATAGGATGTTCATTTTTCCCATTTTACTTTTCAAGGACTTACTGTTACTTCCAGTTCTACTGTAATGTTTCCCCTGAGATGTAAGTTTGTATCAAATTTAATTGGTGTAAATCAGGAAACATTTGGAATCGAAGGTAAATTTGGGGCTGTATCGCACAAATTAATCCATCAACGACTGGTGAATATGGAAACTGCACCCAGCTGAACTGGACCTACTGAGACACACAAACCACACACCTCCAGCCTCTGCCAGTGACCTCAGCTCAATGTCTGTGTGAGAGGACAAGACCATGCGGCTACGGCTTCAGAACTTTCTGTGAGAGTTCAAATCACCTTTCCCTGCAGTCCTTGTGAACTTCCCCTCCTCAATTACATTGCACCTCTTTTAAAGTGTTGCCTTTGTGATAGGTTTATACAAGTGTGAAATGGTGTAGGGTGCTATTGTTTTATATGGTTCCCTTGAAAAATAGTATGCTACTAATTAAGTTTTTGTTGTGCTGCTAGTCTAATTAAAAAAAATAAATTTTCATGAATTTCACTTTTACCTACTGCCTGACTTTTCAAAGCACATGGTTGCTTCAGTCTCACATTGTACTATGTTAAAATATCACTAAATGAGCCATGATATGAAATTCATGTTCACCAAATCCCAGTGTGGGAACCATAGGTCCAATTACTCTGATTACAAAAAAATTTCTGCTCATTTTAAAATGCTTAATGGGTCCCTGACACACCTTAATATAAAAACTGTAATTATTAAAAAGCAAAAAAAGACTGCTTATTATTATCTTTAAATAATTGTACAAAAAGAGTTGCCATTTAACAAAGCAGTTTATGAATACAATGAATCTTGATCAAGGTCACCCCTTTCAATATTTGTCATCCCTGTTCAATTCCACCCCTTCCCTTGCTTTTTAAAATTTTGTATATATACAATGGATATTGTATTCTTGTGTAAACATGAATCAGTATATACAATGGATACTGTGTCCTTGACTGCATTCTCCCCTTCTCCCTTCATTTACCTGTCCTTCCACAGGTCCCCAAGGAATTATGTTTTTGATGTCAACTTATTTAACATTTTTTAGTTCGAATGGAATTTAATTATATTGAATCTGGTTATGCATTTTTTACAAACTGGAGAAAAAAAATTGGTTCACAGTTCACATTCCCAATGTACCAGAGCTAGAATTAGAATCCCATGGCTAGGATCCCAGGTCTATTTCTTTCCCTTTCATGGTCATGCACCCGTGAGTCTAGCAATCTGAAATCCATCTGCAACAGGCTCAGTCTTCCACGTTCCAAAGCCAGAGGCCAAATATCAGTGAACATCACAAACAGAAACCTCTTAACCAATGGCACAAAGCAGGAAAAACTAAACATCAAGAAAGAGCTTTGGAGAAACTCTTCAGGATCAACTTCTGGCTCTATTTTTTTTTTCCTGAAAGGAATTCGAACACTGATTTTTTTTTTAGTTGTCTATTTTGTTCCTTTTCGCTGCCTCATATTCCTTTTCTCTGTATGGATCAAAAGTTTGACAAAAGTGTGGGTGATCATTCCCATTAGATTAGTACATTCTCTGAAATCTTAACAAAGCTTAAAAAATAAAATAGTCTATTTGGGAAATGGATCTCAGTTCAAGACCAGCCTGGGAAAAAAAGATGTAAAATCTAAGATGTCATCAACCAAAGAGCCCTTCATCCATTAGGATGTGGACATGGTCCCAGCTACTAGAATGAATAGGATAGGAACCTTGTTCCAAGGCTGATCCCAGGCAAAATGTGAAATTCTATCTGGAAAATGACTAAAAGCAAAACCCAAGCAAACAAACAAAAACCCAATCAAAAAAACACTCCCACTCTTAAAAATAATTTTAAAAACGATGAGAACTGAAACAGGGAGGCATGGCTAACAAGTGGGAGCCCTGAGTTCAAGTCTCATTTCCCCCAAATATGACCAAAGACAAAAGAACACATGGCTAGTTATAACTGTTACAGCAAATCTGTATGAGAAAAACTGTTTAGTGTATGCTCCAATATCATTTCTACAAAGTTAGAGTCATCATCATTATAATCATCTCAAAGGTCAGACATAGAAGATAGATAGAGATTTATAACCCAAATGTGAAAAAATAATCCTTCTTTGAAAGGTACCTGATTTGGTCTTTAAAGCATTTGGTCACATTGGGGAAACCTAGATTTTGCTTTTCAATGGGAATAGTAGAATATCAACAACCTTTCCTTGCTTTAGTGGAGAGATAGATTCTTGTAGGTCATCTTGGTTTTGTTTTGTTTTGTGTTTTGTTTTGTTTTTTTTTGTTTTGTTGTTGTCATGGGGCTTGAACTCAGCCTGGGCACAGTCCCTGAGCTCTTTTGCTTAAAGCTAATGCTCTACCACTTGAGCCACAGCACCACTTCTGGTTTTCTGGTGGTTAATTGGAGATAAGATTCTCAAGGACTTCCCTGCCTGGAGCTGGCTTTAAACTGCAATCCTGAGATCTCAGTCATCCTCCTGAATAGCTAGGATTACAGGTATGAGTCACCTACACCTGGCTAATTGTGCCTCCCTCCCTCCCCCATTAGTAAATATTCTGAAAAGAACTGAGACATATTTGACGTTGTAGTGGATATGGTCACAAAGGTTTTATTATAAATCTGGCCTTTACTTTTTTAATTGCTTTTTATGCCTCTTGCCATTTACTGCTGCAGAATTTCTGTTAAACAAAAATCTGTTCTGACACATAAAAGAAATCTCGGTATTCTACCCTTCATGATCTCACGAATGTGGACTTCCTTGTATTGCATGCCACTGAAGGTGCTTGTGCTATTTGTTGCTTTGGGTTAAATCTGGTGACATAAAATTGGTAGATTTGTACAACGGTGTGCATCTCAGGCTCTTCTTATGACTTTCCAAATAAGAAACCACGAGATAACAAAGCTCTCTACTCTGTATTTGATCCTATATTATAGAAAAGAGAAGCTTTAAAATGATTGTGCATTGATATTCTGAAGACTGCCCATAAATGTCTGTAGAATGTGTTGGCGAGTCCAACCCCACAAGGACGCTTTGTCATTTTATGTGTGTGAGAATTCCAGCAGTGACACATAACACTTCGAAGTTTCCTTCATAAAATTTTTTGTACTTACATTGGTTTTGGTTTGGAAATCATCCATTTTCTTTCTTCACAGGTCTAAAGTAATTTTAAGGATGGGTCATAAATGTTAGTCAGCTTTCTGTCACTATGACAAAGTACCTGAGATAATCAGCCTTAAAAGGAAGAAAGGCTTATTTTGGCTCACAGCTTCAAGGGTTTCAGTCCATGGTTGCCTGGCTCTGTTGTGGGGAGAAAGACCAAAATGACCGGGGGCATATCTGTATCACACAGCAAAGTTACTTACTTCATGGTTTCCTGGAAGGAGAGAGAGGCGAGTTAGGGAGTGGGAGGGAGAGAGGAGAAGGAGAGAGAGAAGGTGGGAGGGAGGGAGGGAGAGAAAGAGATAGGGGACTGGAGTCCCAGCCTTCCTTTCAAGGACCTCCTCCCAAAGAGACTCATCTTTCTGTCACCAGGCCCTGCCGGGAAAGGGTCCACCATCTGCCAAATGGGATCATAAACTAGGGAACACGTCTTTGCCTACAAACCTTTGGGGGCTCCTTAAGACCTAAACTGTAACAAGAGGCCGGAAGTGTCTTCTCTTATTCCAGCCCCATTACTGCGCACCCTTTGCCAGAGGTCAGGAGGCAAGGTCATTCCCACCCACCTTCAACCAGGCATTTGCCTGGGTAAAAGAATAAAAACAAACCAACAGTGGTTGCCAAGGAAGATTTCTGTGCCAAGGAAGGCGATGTTGAGAAGGTTCATGCCGTGTGGACACAAGTGGGGCACCTGGAAGTTCTTATCTCCCACAGTTTTTCTTAAGGCAAGTTGTTGAGTAGTAAGGAGGAGAGTTCATCCAAAGAAGGGCCTTCCTTCATCGTGAGGCGGTCAGAAGGATGGAGCTGTTGTGCTAGAGACCAACCGCGGCCTCACCGATCCATTTGAAGTTTCTTTCTCTTCATTCCTCACTTCATCTTTTTAGCCTTAAAAATTCAGTTTTCCTCATTCTGCCTGCCCCTCCATCCAGCCTGAGGCCAGCCTTCTCTAGACATTACCAGGCTCCAACATTGCTTTACAGCAACTACAAGTCCCGTGCTCATAGCCCGCTGTCCCATTCATTTCCTACTTCAGTTCAGATTCCTGATAGAAAATCCACTGTCACTCCCTGTGGCAGGCCACGGGGTGGGGGTGGGGGTGGGGGGGAGCCCTTCTGTGTCATCTCCAGAGGGTTGGCTCTGAGGAGCAGAAGGGGTGAAGGCTGGGAGAACTCAACTTCTAAGGGGTGGTTGTGGAGAGTCTCCATGCTTGGTACAGAGGCCATTTCCTGGACTCTTTATGAATAACTACAGAGCTTGTCAAAGGGGGACAGAGAAGGAATTTTTTTCCCTTTGGAGAAACAAGTAAAAACGAAGAGCAGCCTGACCTCAGGAATGCTCTCCATATTAATAATAACCCCAAAGCAAGAACCCCAGCGAAATTAAAATTGAAACATTAAAGTGCAATAATCTCAGCCAATCCTTGTCCACACAGTGAGGCTATTTGCTTCATCCTCCGTATGTTTTCTCCTTTTTAGGCTGTTTAGTTCTGTATTGGTTTTACTTAAAAAAAAAAAGTAGATTGCTACCATGATCCTTTCTCTACTTTCTATATTCTTGGACTCTAAGAATGATGCAGTGTGGTAAGCTGCCAACTTAGATGTGAAATGAGGATGGAAACAGTGATTTGGTTAGAATATATCACAAAGAAATCCTTATCAAAATGGAAATTTTTTAAGTCAAGGATTTGATAATGAAATATTCAATGTCATGCAACCTCTCAAGAAGCAATGTACTTTTGTGACAATTCTTTTAGGTCAACAGCTTTATCCCAAACAT
The DNA here is from genome assembly GCF_023159225.1 of Perognathus longimembris pacificus. Classification (NCBI taxonomy): domain Eukaryota; kingdom Metazoa; phylum Chordata; class Mammalia; order Rodentia; family Heteromyidae; genus Perognathus; species Perognathus longimembris. The sequence goes on from NC_063175.1 coordinate 48,646,873, forward strand.
CTATTAAATTGTCAGGGACAATGTGTCTTTGCCTTAAAAATGTACCTTACAAAGTTTCTTATAGATAATAGTGTTTTCCCTGTAGACACAATTAGAGTGTCTTTTATTGGCATGGTATTTGTTTGGAGAGATAGAAAATTCTGCCAATAATTATCTGGCAAGATATAAGAGGGCACACGATGTGGGCAGATTGGATTCTGAGGGAATATTCTGCAAACTTAATTGAAATATTTCAGATACAAAGTGGATTTGCCTTTGACTCACACCCAGGATGTCCACCTCATCAGCATCTAAAACAGATTCTCATTCTATTCCCAGACACCTTTCTACTTAATGCTTGTATAGCCCTGAAACTGGTCTGGTTCTTGCAAAAGAAATTATTGTACTTCTGCAGAGAACCACCTGATACACAGTGTCTCAATATGTTCAGATAGCTTCAGTCTATGACATCAGGAGTATATGTGCTACGAAGAAGGGAGGTTATTTAGCTGTCTTTAACACTAATTTTGGCAAATTTTGCATTAAAATCTATTTATTTTGACCAAAATTTACTATTTCCAAGGGAAAGGACTAAAACAAAGAACTAAGATGAAAATAGAGTTAAGAGTTGCTTCTCCTGAAAGATGCTCATGTTTCTTTCTATTATCCTCATGTATTAATTTATGAATTCTATGTCTTTGGAAAAAATAAGTTTGAAATTAGAATGCTTAATGAATTTTATTTCTCAGACATTTTGATTTATTGTTTATATGATTAATTTATATCTTCATGAAAGTTAATATATATACATATTTCCTAACTTACTTATTATTTACTTTTACATAGTTGATTCTACTTTTGGTGACAGTGTATTAACCATACATATTAAAGGGTTCTGCACAATGTTTTAATACATACATTCAGTGTACACCATCCAAATCCAGCCCTGTTTTGTTACTCTCCCTTCCATCTTCCAGTCATCACTACTCTACATTCAGGTTGATAATATTTTAACTTCCATATATAAGATATATGCAGTACTTTTTCATAAGGTCTGTATAGTCACCCAATGGGTGATTTTAGGCAAAGATCCTTAATGTTTATTGAAACGTAATTGAATCTTTTATAAAGAATTAGGGAAGGAAATAAGATCTTACCCAGAACAACTATCTACCTTTCCTAAACCTATTTGGACATTCTTCCAGTCACTTCCTTGACATCTCCTAATTGTCCATGATAGACCATACACTCTGCTTGAAACCCCAGGAGAGGCTATAATGCCACATGGCTATATGGAAGAAGTTATAAGAGCTATAAATCTTATAGCTCCTTCTTTCAAGCTCTATATTATTAGGGAAGGAAAGACTTAAATAGACTCTAGTGGAGAACAAGAGAAAGAAATGAGAGAAAGAGAGAGAGAGAGAGAGAAGTTGAGAACCTAGGATGGATCATAGAAATTTTCCTTAAAAACAGTGTCTATATCAACTATTGATGTATTGATGTCTATATAGGAATTAGTCTTATTTCTTTTAACAAACAAACAACTATGGGGATTTCAATTCAATAGAGTACTGTTCCCATTGGTATGGAAGTATAAACCATCATGTAATATAAAATAAAAATCAAAAGGAGTAAGGGAATAGGTTGGCAGAAATACAGCTATGAACTTTTCTGAACATATTTCACTTTATTCTATAAAGATAAATTTTAGAGATATTACTGCATGCTAAGGTGGATAACCAGAGTTTGAAATTGGATATGGGATGAGGGGTTAACTAGATGCTTAAATGTGTCAGCAGCTAAGAGCCAATTTGAGAAGAAATGACTTATTCAGTTTAAACATTAGAAGTTTAATTTGCTCATGGGTTAGTTCCAAAAAGTAGAGAGGTCATAAGTCAGTTAATTATGTGACGTGAAGTTGAAAAACAGATTGGGGATTGGGGATTTAACCTTATAAAGTCTGTAACTTGAGAGAACAATTATGCAGATAATATAAGCAGCTGAGCATATATTGATTTGGCTGACATCATATTTTCTGGATCAAGGACATCCTGATGAGCAACAACTAATTGTGACTTTTGGAAACAATAGATCAAACATAAAGTTCCCCACGTCACTATCAAGTAGGCTAACATTATGGTGACTTATGCTTCAATACTCCTGGGATTCAAAATGTATCAGTCTAGAATATGTTGCATCATATGTACTTGTTTGCACTCCTCAGATTGAAAATCATAAAAGATGACCTCAAATAATCAGTTTTCTTCCAGACTTTTCTATTTTCACATATCACCTTCATATTACCTATTTGTTCCTTCAATACCTTGATGCTCTGATGTTTTGTTAGACGTGCCATCATTTTGAATGTTAGTATATTAACTAATGAATTAGGAAAATCAAAGTAGGTGTTTTTTTCTGAGTAACTCAATTATAGTCAACTGTGTATGAATCTATTTTCTGTGCATTATTTTAGCTTTCAACATCATATACAGTTATAGCTGAGTACATATTATACATATTGAGATTCTTTTTTTAATAGTTAGAAAATTGCTTTTCTTATCCAAAAGAGAAAGTGTAAACACTGTTTAAAAAAGAAGGAGTAGAGGAGAAATGGGATTAAGGTGAAGGTGGAAAGTTGTTCAACGTGAATTCGGTGCATTTGTGGAAACAATACAAAGAAACCCCCTCAACACCACCAAAGTATGTTAATTCACAAAAATAAAATAATTTAATAAAAAGAGAATGTGGAAGGGAAACAATTTTCTTTTCACTATTGCCTATTGTTTCTTTGTTTACTCATTTTCTCTTTGGATTCTGAGCAAAAGACCTAATAATTTGGTTTTCTTAGATTACTTCCTCAAATTTAATTGTTCTTTTCACAAGTGGTAAGTTTATACTCTTCCAAAGCAAATACCTCCTCCCGCTTATGGATTTTCTGACGAGTGCAATCAGTGGAATATAGTCTAAACAAGACAATTCTAACACTAGGCTCCATTCTCTCTAACAAGATGAATAACAGATTATAGGTCTCTGACGACTAAAAAATTTCCTTTGGCTTCAGCTGTTCCCAATGACTTTCTTAGTAAACAGTGCTGGTCAATGTGAATTCTGTTGCTGTAGGATATGACCTTTATTTGCTTTAAAGTTTGAGAACTTTGGAAAATAAGTACAATAAACAATAATTTTGGAGGGAAACAAAGAAAACACACGACTCTTGCAAGTGGTGTACAATTATTCACAGCTTTTCTTTGGTGGAAATTTCCATAAACAAGACTAGTAAATAAGTTTTGTCTTTTTCCAAATAAAGAGTTTTTTGAATGTTTATGTAACACTTAATGTTTTGTCTCTGCACAGGTACTGGAAATATATCCACTAAAGGATATATCACCAAACAAAAATAGCTTTACTATCTAGGATAGAGAAAATGGGGAATAATAAATGTGGGTGGTAGAATGAACCATAAACAGAAACATTCATAAGGAAGAGATTAGAAAAATGCTATCAGAAGAAAGAATTAAGCACAATAATAAAAATCAGTATTTCTTCCTCAACGAAGAGAAGAGCTTGCGAGTGGGGTTCTGTCAGCTCAAGGATGCTCTTGTCCATTCAATACCTCCACGTGGTGGAAGAGTTCCTTTATTTGAGAGGACACTCTTTACACGTCTGTCAGCACCTGGATCTCAGTTCTCAGGAATGACTCAGTTGACGTGCTGAGTTCCTTGAGCAGAACAAGCCATTCTGAAGTCCATGCAGTTATTATGTTGTTTTCCTGACGGACAGGATCGCAGCAGCAGCAGTTCAGATTAGCAATGGTTGGGAAGCTCATGAGAACCTATTAGACTCACTGTTCTGTTGGCAGATTAGGTCCTCTTCTGTTTAGAAGTCTTCTATTTTCCCATTTTTAGGGAAATTTCTGATACACAAGTTTATTTTCGGCTCATATAACTTGGAGATAAAAAAGTGACAATTGGGTGAAGAGAATTGGTACAGTCTTGCTTGTTGGCAATTTTGTGTGGAAAAGTTTCGTTCCGTTTCTCATCACTTTGTACACATCTTTATTTTATTTTATTTTATTTTATTTTTTGCCAGTCCTGGGCCTTGGACTCAGGGCCTGAGCACTGTCCCTGGCTTTTTTTTTGCTCAAGGCTAGCACTCTGCCACTTGAGCCACAGCTCCACTTCTGGCCGTTTTTTTCTGTATATGTGGTACTGGGGAATTGAACCCAGGGCCTCATGTATATGAGGCAAGCACTCTTGCCACTAGGCCATATCCCCAGCTCCAACACACATCTTTATTTTTAAAAAATTTATTTATTTATTTATTGTCAAAATGATATGTAAAGGGGTTACAGTTTCATACATAAGCCAGTGAGTACATTTCTTCTCAAACTTGTTACCTCCTCCCTAACTCTTCTCCCCCAACCTCCCTTGCCTGTTCCCTCCCCCCCACCCCAAGTTCTACAATTGGTTTACAGCATATTGTTTTGCAAGTATTGCAGTTGCGTTGGTTCTCCTTTTACCCTTTGTCTATCCATTTTGTTGTTCCCCTTCCCCTCCCTAATTCTGATAAATGTATATACAATACCCAGGGTACCAAAATCAGTTACAATGACATCAGGAGCAAAACCATGGGGAAGAAAGACAAAAGAGAAAGATATAATTTCACATGGTACATTGAAAATAACAACAATGATAAACCACTTATTTACATAACTTGGAGTTCATTTCTCTTAGCATCATCTTATGTGTTCATGTGTACAAGCTATTGAGCTATTGTGATCTTCTGCTAGGACCATCCTAGACATGTACTAATTATTACCAATAAGGGAAACCATAGAGTATATGTTTCTTTGGGTCTGGATTATTTCATGTAATATGATTTTTTCCCCAAGTCTTTCCATTTCCTTACGAATGGGGCACTGTCATTTTTCGATGGAAGCATAGAACTCCATTGTGTACATGTACCACATTTTCTTGATCCGTTCTTCTACTGAAGACATCTAGGTTGGTTCCATATTTTAATGATGATAAATTGTGCTGCTATGAACAGAGTTGTACTGGTAGCTTTAGGGTGGTCATGCTTGTAATCCTTTGGGTAAATGCCCAAAAGCGGGGATGCTGGGTCATAGGGAGTTCTATGTTAAGCCTTTTGAGGAACCTCCACACTGCTTTGCAGAGTGGTTGAACTAATTTACATTCCCACCAACATGTACACATCTTTTATGATATTGGATTATCTTCAATTTATGTAATCTTGTATTAACCAGGGATACTCTCTCTCCTCTCTCTCTCTCTCTCTTCTCTCTCTCCTCTCTCTCTCTCTCTCTCTCTCTCTCTCTCTCTCTCTCTCTCTCTCTCTCTCTCTCTCCATCTTCCCTTTTATTCACACATTGCCTGAGATTGAATCCAGGGCCCTCAGCATGCTAGGATAGGCACACTCTATAACAGTGAACTACATTTTCACCTCCATGTTTTTCTCTTGAATGGAAAGGCTAAAATGTTTTTTTTGTTCGTTTGTTTTTGCCAGTCCTAGGGCTTGAACACAGGGCCTGAGCACTGTCCCTGGATTCTTTTTGGCTCAAGGCTAGCACTCTTCCAACCTGAGCCACAGTGCCACTTCTGGCCTTTTCTGTATATGTGGTGTTGAGGTATCGAACCTAGGGCTTCATGTATACGAGACAATCACTCTTGCCACTAGGACATATTCCCAGCCCCAGGCTAAGATCTTTTGATTAGTAGTTTGAGGGTTAAATCCTTGATCATGTCCCAGACATAGAAGTATTTAAGGGAATATCAACTTATAACTTTGTAATTCTTCAGGTATTTTTTGATTGAAGTGAGAGGGGAATTCGAAATGTTTATGCAATCACTGAGCAGTGAGCATCTCTGTTAAATTGGACTTTTTAAATTATGAAGTTGGCTTTATGGAAACATTTCTTCAACTTCTCAGAAAATGCATTTAGATTGTTTTGGTCAGTATATGTAGGTTGTATTTTAGTCAGAAAGATTGCACAGGGGAAGGTTTACAAGGTGCATTTTCCAAATACCAGTTTTAAGTCAGTAAAATTATGGCCTAATAATATTTATTCTAGAAATATCATAGGTCTTTGTTGCTAAGGGATTCATGTCCTTGGTATGTTATGAGGATGGCAAAATAACAATTTAGCTAGAAAAGCAGAGTCCAAGAATTATTTCAAGTTGAAAGTAAATCTTCCTTTCTAACTACAACAGAGATGGCTAGGATTGGATCTGGTAATTGACTATGGCACAGAGGAAATGAAAATATATAACTGGAAAATGAGCCATTCATTTCCTGCCTTTTAATTTTATTTTCTGATGATAGATTAAAATTTATGGATTATTCCACCTTCACTATGAACTATGAATATTAATGAAGAAGCCAATTAAAATATTTGCTCATAAAATCCACTTAAATTATTAACTAATAGAATGATATGACTAAATATTCATAACTGTTTATTTTATCATTGCTCTTTAGAAAGCATCTAATTATAGAACATAGGACTTGAATCTTCAGTATTCTTTAAAATATCCTGACCAAGTTGGGCAACAGTGGCTCATGTCTGTAATCCTAGCTATTCAGGAGACTGAGATCTGAGGATGTGGTTCAAAGCCAACCCAGGCAGAAAAGTCTGTGAGACACTTATCTCCAATAAACTACTTAGAGAAAGCCAGAAGTGGCACCGTGGCTCAAATGGTGGAGGGCTAGCTTTGAGCACAAAGAGGTTCAGGGACATCACCCAGGGCCATGAGTTGAACCCCAGAATCAGGAAAAAAATAAGCTGACCAATTCACATATTTCTTTATATCTAATTAATTCAGATCATTTTAAGGATTTCATAACGGGTTTTGTTCTTGGTGTTAGCATTAGACTGTGGCAAAAAATGGTTTTAGGAATTATATATGACTAACCCTAACCTAACCTTAACCTTAATGTGTCCAGCTCATAATCTCAACAACTAAACATAGTTACATGAGTATGTTAACTGACTTCTAGTAATTCATTATGAAACTATAGGGAAACACTATCCTACTGGCTCCTAGTCTATTGCAGTCTGCTTTACTGGAACTCTTGTGGGGCTAGGAGAATTTTGCCAGAATCTTGCTTTGACATGTGCAAAATTTATGACCTCTGTTCATTAAGTCAGAACATTGAAAAGTCTAATATATATTAATATGTAAGTTAATAATGAGAAAGAATTAAATAAAACATGGAACATAAAGTAGGCTGTAGTTGTTGGCTTTTACAATTACCAATTTCTGTAGGCAATTTCTAATTTTCCATTACGTCTCATTGCTGTGAATAAGAACTTTCTTTTGACATCCTAATCATTCATTTTTTAAATTTATTTATTAATTAAATTTTTTGACAAGGTGTTGTGCAAAAGGGGTATAGTTACCTAATAGGGAAATGTGTACATTTCCTGTGATATCTTACACTCTGTTTTTCTTTCCCTTCCCTAGATCAGGTAGACATATATACAATACACAGTATTGTATCTATACAGTATCTATACAGTAGCCACGTGGCATACGCCAAAGGAAATTCACCCAGGACTTTAAATATAATGTCAACAATGGAGTTTGCTTATCCTTGTCTTATATAATCATACATACATAGCTTTTGAGCTATTGTGATCCACTGAGAGGTCTATTTTTGACCTTTCTATGTTGAGTAGTTGTTTGGTTATAGTTACATAATGTAAGGTCACTGACCCAAGCCTGTGGGAAATACCATTTGATAGGAGGTTTTTTGTTTCGAAGACCTGGTCTCTACTGTCTCCCCTCCCCCCACCTTAACAGTCATATATCAAGGAGATCATGCCCCTTTGTTTTCTGTGTTCTAGGCTTGTCTCACTCAACATTATTCGTTCAAGTTCTGACCATTTCCCTGCGAATACCAACATTTCCCCATTTCTAATCGCTATGTAGTATTCCATTGTGTATAGGTACCATATATTTTGGATCCGTTCATCTGTGGAGGGGCATCTGGGTTGTTTCCGTATTTTGGCTATTGTGAATTGTGCAGCAATAAACATGGAAGTGCAGATGTCTTTTTGATATCTTGAGACCTGTTGTTCAGGATAGATGCCTAGGAGTGGTGTGGCTGAGTCATAAAGTAGGTCTATGTTGAGCTTTTTTAGGAACCTCCATACCGTTCTCCAAAGTGGTTGTACTAATTTGCACTCCCACCAACAATGGAGAAGGGTTCCTCTTTCCCCGCATTCCCTCCAGCATTTGTTGTTGCCTGAGTTCAGAGTATAGGCCATTCTAATTGGAGTGAGGTGGTATCTCAGGGTTGTTTTTATTTGCATTTTCTTTACTGCCAGGGATGTTGAACATTTCCTCATATGTTTCTTTGCCATTTTTATCTCTTCTCTTGTGAAGTCTCTCTTTAGCTCCTTTGCCCATTTCCTAATTGGTTTATTGGGCTTGGAGGGGCTTAGTTTTTTGAGTTCTCTGTAGATGACAGATATTAGGCCTTTGTCTGTTGCTGTGCTGGTAAAGATCATTTCTCATATGGTTGGCTGTCTTTCTAGTTTGGTGGCTATGTCTTTAGCTGTGCAGAAACTTTTTATTTTTGTAAGCTCTATAGTTTATCTTTGTGGCTTTCAGAATATTGTCCAAAAGCTGAATGGGAAACATTATTGCTTATAATACAGTTGAAAATAAAAACTTCTCAACATCATACTAAATCAATAAAAATTTTAAGAGCTTATAGAAAATAGTAACTTATGTGACCTTTTCCCATTTGTAATAAAATAACATTTGTGGTTTGTAAATATTGAATTTTTGTATCAAATGCTATTATCCAACTTTCATACTTAAAAATCTATTTTAGTAAGAAACTAGAAGTATAATGTAGCTGTAAATATTAAAGAAATTCAATTAATTGATCATAAATATCCATCAAGCAATAACTATGCTCTGGACTCATGAGTAATTGATTATATGAGTATTGCAGTACATTGCTTATGAGGACTCTTTAGAATGCTAGTTCCTTAATAGAAGGGACTGCTCTTTCTTTTGTCTTTTGATGAACCAGGCCTTTTGTTTAATAGACAGATGTTCTATAATTAAACCTTGTACCCAGCCCTAGACTGCTTGACTGCTATATTTTCATCATTTGTAAGAGTACCTGGACCATGTAACTGTTTAAGAAGAAATTGTCAAATCAATAAATGGCAGTCATTCACTGTAACTACTGTTAATTTGTTAAGCTGAAGAAATAGTCTGGGGATCTCAAGAGCACGATTGCCTTCTAATATCTGGAGTATGGAAAGTACTGAATAAGCAGAGGTTTTCTATTAAAAAATTACCATATCTTACTGCTCATAGAAGGCCCTGTGGTTATGTTCATGCTGTTTTTAAATAAGGTTTTCTAGACCACAGTTAATATATTGTGTGAGTGACTTCCTTGTTGTAACTGTATCCCTTATTGGTTTGTTAAACAAATGCAGTTGGGTAAGAAAAAAGAGTATGTATGCCTTAGGTACACATTGTAATGGGGAAAATGAAGTTACTAAGTAAAGTCCAAAGTGGCTTATGCCATAATGGACACATGAGCCAAATGTAGCAAGATGACTGTAAAAGGCTCTCCCGTAGATTCAAAACTGTGCAAAATTTTTGCAGTCTCATGAAATAGTTCGATACTCAACTTTTGTAATTTTCAGCTAGAGTGAATCAGAATGGAAATGGAAATGAGGGGTATTTTTGTGTTCTAGAAAAATTCACATGCTAGAGTTAGTAGGACTAAACAGGGGGATTCTTGCACAATTCTGAGACTTCTAGTTAAGGCAACAGAGTGGCTGGATCTAAGACGATAGACTTGACATAGAAATGTGATTGTAGCAAGCTCAGTTTTATTGAGTTAATGCACTAGTGGAGAATACACAATACCATATTGGTATTTGGGAGAAAGTTTCAGCTTGAACAGTTTAGGTAGCTGGTAATGACACACATTATTTAAATTTGTTCACGGAAAGTGGGAAGGAGTGTGGGTCAATGCTGAAATCCTAGAAAAAAACCAGAATTTATGTGTCTTGATAGAGTGAGTGAGTACAGGGAACTAAGTGGAGTTCAGTGAGGAAGGAAAAGAATTCTGAATAGAAAGTGAGGTTAGGGCTGGGGATATGGCCTAGTGGCATGAGAGCTTGCCTCGTATACATGAGGCCCTGGGTTCGATTCCCCAGCACCACATATACAGAGAACGGCCAGAAGTGGCGCTGTGGCTCAAGTGGCAGAGTGCTAGCCTTGAGCAAAAAGAAGCCAGGGACAGTGCTCAGGCCCTGAGTCCAAGGCCCAGGACTGGCCAAAAAACAAAAAAAAAAAAAAAAAAAGAAAGTGAGGTTAAAGATAATTCAAGAGTTGGCAACAAGATGAAATGTATTAGACAGATCAAGTTGGATGAGGACTGAAAAGTGTGCATTGTTTTGTGTTTGCAGAGTTCTTCTGGTGACTAACAGGATTATTAGTGAAGGGAAAAGTGGCTTCGAGTTGGGAGGGACAAAGGGCAGAAAGGAAGAGTACAGTCTTAGGAAGAGGGTTGTGACCGGAAAGATACAGGAAAGCTAGGGTTTGATAATGACCTTTGAGCCGCGGGGTCCAGCCCTTCTGAAATACCCTCCTTTTTGTTTGTTTTCATAAAGACATGCATTCTCCAACTTTAGTTGATTTGAGATGACTATGGAGTATTTACTGAGAAATGAAGGACTTTGCAGGGATAAGTTTTGACAAATCAGATGTAAGAATTAGATGATAGGTTTATGGAGTGAGAAAGGGATATTACAGAGATCCACATGGGATCTGTTTAGAGGCTCAAAAATGTGTTCAGATTATAGGGGATTTTGAAAAACAGGGCCAGGCACCATAGGAACACGATATTATCTATTTTATTCTTCCAATGAAGGGATGTATGGGATTTGCAGTATGTGGGCATGAACGTAAGGGAGGCAATTTTATTATGTTACAAGTGTGAGCTGACGTTGAACTTCAGGTATGCCAAATTTGAGGTCATCATTAATCAGCCATTGAAACATCTATCTTCATAGATGGAAGTGGTCTATGGCCTAAAATGTTTATATGTCAATTGAATAGCTAGTGAGAAATGGATTTAACTGTACAATTTCGGACTATTGTCCACATAGAAGTTTCTGTAAGTTCTAGTTTCCTCATACAAGCCTTTTTTATAATTCAATTTTATTGTCAAGGTGATGTACAGAGGGGTTACAGTTACATAGTAAGGTAGTTAGTACATTTCGTGTCAAAGTTGTTACCACACTCCCTCATTTTTCTCCCACTTTCCTTCCCCTCCCCGTCCCCCCACCCAGTTGTATACTTTATTTCCAACATATTCCTACAAGCCTTTTAAATCTATGCCACAATTCATTTTGTAAGATTCTTGTAATTCACCCATAAATGAACAGGGAATAATTTGGATCTAGACCAGAGGGGTAGGTTTTTTTTTTAAATAAAAGGATAGAGACTATCTCCTTTAAAAAATAATTGTAGCTGCTTTCTGTGTATTTGAACTGTCTTACAGATAATGTCTTATGGACATGATTTTATATAAATTCACAATGGCACGAAAGACACTTTGTGTTTTTTTTGGTATTTGCTTCAACAACTTGCAAGTTCTCAGGCCTTCCTGACATCTGGGCAGCCTGATAAGAAGGCTCAGCGTTAGTTCATCCGTTGGCACTAAGCAGACATCTTACAGGAGTGAAGCTTCTCCGGAGAGGGCATCCATGCCTAGCCCCGCCCCCAGCAACAATAAAACCCAAGCCAGACTCACCTTGTCTTGTTTGAGTGCTTCCTGGGGAATCGTTTTGCTGTTTGCTCTGCATTATCTATCCTCATGAAACCTGTAAATACACAAGGAGACAGAAGCCTGCACTGCTTCCAACAGGAAAACAGGGGGCAGTGACTGTAGAATACATTGATTTTTTAAGAAATCCTGGTTACAGATATTTTGTGTTCTGTCCCTTTCTCTCTTCTCTCTTTTCAGCAATGCCATATATGGTATTTACTGTCTACTCTAATACCATAGATTAGTTTTGGCTATTTTAAAGTTATATAGGTTTGATTAGGCAAATATGGATTCTTATTGCCTTTGTTTAATATTTTGCTTATGAGTCATATTAATCATGTGCCTAGAATAGTTAGTTCTCAGTGGCATCGGTGGCTCACACTTGAAATTTTAGCTACTCAGGAGGCTGAGATCTGAGGGTCACAGTTTGAAGTTAGCCCAGGCAGGAAAGTCCATGAGACTCTTATCTCTATTTAACTACCAGTAAAGTTGGAAATGGAGCTGTGTCTTGAGTGGTAGAATGTTAGCTTTGAGCAGGAAGAAATCCAGACCCCAAGTTCAAGCTCCAGGTCCAGCACAAAAAGGAAAAGAAAAAAGAAGTTCTCCTTTACCACTCTGTAGTATTCCAATGAATATACTACAATTTGTCTTTTTGGGGTGGCTATGAATAGTGCTTCTATCAATATCTGTCTTCAATTCATGTGCACATTTTTGTTGAGTACAATTGGAGTGGAATTACTGGGGCACTGGCCCAGGCTCTATAGATACCGGCATCGTTGTCAAGAAGGCTGTGGCAACTTGTGCCCAGTTTGAGGTTTTAAAATTAACCATTTATATCAACCTTTCTCTTACTTTTAAGAAAACCACTGCATGTTTCTCTGTGCAATCCAGTGCCTTGATTTTTAAAGTTGCTAAGATTCAAAGCTTAGTTTTCCTTGTTATGCCCGTAAAGACATTAGGTAAGAGGAATGAGCAGTGGCAGTTTCTCAGGGCATTCTTTTTTTTCATTTAACTTTCCATAGCTCCTAATAGAAGAGTTATAAGTTTGTCTTAAGCCACCCCCGACCCCAAATAAACCCCAACAATCCCCTTATCTGTCTCAGTTAAGGAATGTAAGAGTTAGCGATTTAATTAATCCAGTCACTTTTCAGATAATCTATTCCTGGTACGTGTGAGTCCTTCATCTAAACTCTCCCATTACATGAATTAGAGAGACCATTTAGGATTAAAGAAATCATCTTTTAGTAAAATCAAAGGTACTGTCTTTCTTATTCTTCTGCTGAAATAAGAACCAATCAGTTCAAGCACCTTCTTTTCAGGATTTCCTTAATTATGATGATCATTTATCTACCAGCTTTTGAGACAAGAAGCTACAGCTCTTAAAATTCAGTAGCTAATGCTGCTGTAGGTTATAGTTCTTTTTGTGAAGTTTTAAATGCTGAAGATAAAGTGGTGATTCTGGTTACAAAAGGGAACCCTCATTTGTCACATAAATTCTATGATGCAATGCCCTAGTGAATCTATGAGGAAGAGCCGCCCTCATAATTGAATAATATGTATTCCTGAAATCAGATGTGAGGGAAGCTGCTTAATTTTTCTCTTTAGGCTTTTTCTTATACCTTATTTAAAAGTCAGTCCAGTCCAAATGGATTAATTAATTTAATATCAAAAACAAAAGAAGAAGAAAAAGAAGAAAATATTCAGATGAACCTTGACTATTTTGAGATATTATTGCTCAGTTTCTTTATATTATCTTCTCTCTCATTTATGTTTACATTTCTAATCATATGGACACTTTGTGACATTGGAAGGCCAAAGCATTTAACTGAAAATTTGATACACATATGGTGGAAAATGGAGTGAATTAGTTTTAGTATACAGAGCATACGAAGCATGAATACATGCAAATACTAAACATCATAAAGCTTTCAAAAGAAATATACAAGAGAGAAAATACATCTATAAAACATTTACAGAAACGCATACAAAGCCATACTTTCAAGTCATGTTTTGCTGGCTTCTTTTCTTGTCAAACAATGAATATGATTTTTTTCTTTGTTGAACAGTAAATATAAATCTGAGAGTTTTAATCAGTTTTGGCAAAGGTATGTTGAAATGAGCCTCCTCGTTTCCCAAGGAAATAGAAACGGATCTAGTATTATTAGATTGTGATTAATGATAATGTGATAGAAATATTATTATTAGTAGTCGTAATATTAGAAAGCAATTCACACAGTTACTAAGAATCATGGAATTTAAAACATTCTTCATCTTTATTTATTTATTCCATACATTTTATCTGGGGAAAATAGTTTATGGTAAGTCGTAACTAATGTAAAAATATCATGGTAGCAATGAGCATTATCTAATTTCTCAACTTGGTAAATCATACTTGAGTAAATAATAATGTATGATTGAATATCCATGTAATAGGGCACTATGAATCTATTGCATTTGGTTACATCATAGAAAACTTGCAAAACTCATAATAAATAGATCATTTAAATCAGAATAAACAGGAAAAAATATTTTTGCAGTGTTAGTCAACTACTGAATGAGTTTCCTAAGTTTCCTCTTCTGAAAATCAGCAAGAAGACACGGAGTTAGGTGAGCCTGCAATTGGATGCTTGTGGAAGTTAACATGCTTTCTGGTCATGGGTCCTCCAGGCCTCCCCTTCAGAGTTGATGTGAACCAGTTCTTTTCCCTTTGAGCAGACAGAGGTGATGCATGGTTTGGAAAGGAATAGTATTTGTGTCTGCAGGAATACTGCAGCCACTTGCTGCTGCTCAGCAAAAAACGAAAACTGAACTCACATCAGATTGGAACCATTTCAAGGATTGGAAAGTGAATTTGTTAGGTTCAGAACCAATATACCCTAAGCCATACGATGTGTGTGTAGTCAGGTGGAGGAGAAGGGGGAAAGGAGCCACTGGCCGGAAGTTGCACACGCATCAACGTCTTGAGAGCGGTGCACGTTATGATTGGCTGTTGCAGTCCGGGTCCACAGGGCAGGACCACAGTCTCAGGATGTCTTTCTGCATTTGCTTGTGGGCAGTGGAACGCGGCTCCTGTCATTCCAGGAGTGGTGCATACACCTGTCCTCTCTTGACCTGATGTCTCAGCTACTTAGCTTCCTCCAGTTAAGCCCCGGGTGCCTCCTGCGATCCTCCACAGTGCTTTACCATGGCGACCAGTGTCATCATCTCTCCTGGGGCATTTCTGAGCAACCCGACTACCAAACTGGAACTCTGTTTTCCAAGACTAAACTTCTCATGTTATTCTCTCTGTTTCAGCATTGCAACCTCCTCCTCCCCCTCCTCCCCCTCCCCCTCCCCCTCCCCTCCCCCTCCTTCTCCTCCCCCTTCTCCTCCTTCCCCCCACTCCTCCTCCCTGTTTCAAAGGTGGCAGCCTTCCTTTCTGTGCACTGAGATAATATGTTCCTTTCATTAAGGAATTAATTCTGCCCGGGAATACATTGTCATCCATCAGATTGGGCTGCTCAGTTTCATACAGCGTGGCAATAACATTGGAACACGTCCAGAAATGTCATCTTTTTCACTTGTAATGAAAATGATCATGAAAAAAAAACTTTGCTCAGAGTCTTTTTAATGAAGTAGGGTGAGAAATTTTATTGTGTCAGTTTTGTTCCTCACATGATTGGTGTCCTCGCTTCGTTACATTGACCACATATGACTCTTACAATAAAAATTGGGCTTTTACATTTATAATGTTATTCTTAATGATAATGGACATGGTATTTTGGAGCCTTTTTCTGTATTGATGAAAATCAGCATAATTGTAATTTCTTGGCACAATTCTTACTTTACACTGTATTTTAGGTAAACGACTTGGGTGACGCCATTTTCAGCTTTGGAGCTATGGGATTTGGGCAAAGTTAAAATGGGATCTGTTTTCGCCCAGATACCAGCAGGAAGTGGGGCACATCCTGGAAATAGGATAGACTCAAAGGGTGTGATTTATAAAAAAGGTTATTTGTCAAGACCTAGGTATGGAGTGTGGGGATGTGAACTGCTACCTCCCAGAGGCCTGAAGGGAGAAGAGAAGGGAGTAATTACTGAAACACCCAAGAAGAGATTAGAGAAAAGTCAATTATTTTCTTTAGAGGAGCAGTGACCTTCAGCAGTGAAGGGAAAGATTCTTCTTGAAGACAGTCTTACCGGAAGGGCAATGGGGATCAATGCCTAGACCTTACTCTTTCTTCTCTCTCTTCTCTCTTCTCCTTTCTCCCTCTCCTCCTTCCCCTCCTTTTCTCTTGTCAAGCTTCCTTCAATCAGAAACTGAAGACATTTTTCTGTGGGGAATATGAATCATCTCTTTAGATAAGATAGGGCAGGAAAGTTCAAAAACAGTAGAAGGCCAAGAAATGTGTCGCAGGACCCTGGCCTCCATTGGAGTCTATGTATTCCTCCTATTGCTTTGACAGCTGAGAATTCATGTCTTATTGGGAGTTACTGGTGATTAGTCATTAGTGATTACATGATTAGTAGTCAGTGCCACCACTGATCAGAAGTGGTGATCTAGAAATACTCGATTCCGGTTTCATTTTCCACTGCAAATCCTGTTCCCAGTAAAGAGGAGACTTCAAGACAAGATCACTGGTTCACCCATTCCATGGAGCCTTGCAAGTTATAAATAATAAGCAACTAACAATTAACAATAACCTTGCAATGGATATTAGTTATTGTTTGGCAGCTCAACTATAATTTCTTGCTGAGCACGTAATCTCTTGTTAGTTATATAGGGCCACGCAGATTTTGAGTGGACACACGCACCAAAGGACATGTGAGGCACTTGGTTAAGATGTTTCTAGTAAACCATCACAGTAGCTTTCTATTATTTCCAACAAGAAAATTGACAGGAACAAGTCTTGATAATGGAAGTATACCATAAATTTTCAAACATCTGGTCTCAAGTAGAGTTGTGAAATCAGTTTAACAGGTAGCAAACAAAACTTGAAAAAGAAACAGAATATGGTCAAAAGGAACACACCATAATGTATACCTGTAGGTATTGTTTTATTAGAATTTAGTGTGCATGTGTGTGTACGTGTGTGTGTGTAGGTATGTGTCTATCTGTATGTATATTCCAGACTCTGTGTAAACTAAGTTTTATGTAGCATAGAAAATGGTCATAGAACGTTGGAAAACATTCTTCTGGTTCAAAATACTTTTTAGTCATGATTATCAAGGAAATTGTGATCTTATCTTACTATGAATGACTATAGTAATATTTGGAGATGATTGTTTTCAAATTTAACATTGAGGGAAACAAAAATGCTTATGGGTGAATTATGCGCTAAACTGAAGGCTTATATTGGGTGATTTTCTATTTATTTAAGATGTGTTTTATATAAAATTTAATATAAACTGGTAATTTCTCTCTAATATCAGGAGTTTCTAGTGCACAAAGAAAGGAATGTATAGAGAGTCTTCAAGGAGAAATAGAAAATCAAAAACTAATTTTGTGTCATGTTGCTCTATTTCTTTTCAGTTCCACTGTGTCAGTTGACTTTCAAGAGATTTTGGTCAATTGGGA
This sequence comes from Perognathus longimembris pacificus, assembly GCF_023159225.1. Classification (NCBI taxonomy): domain Eukaryota; kingdom Metazoa; phylum Chordata; class Mammalia; order Rodentia; family Heteromyidae; genus Perognathus; species Perognathus longimembris. The sequence goes on from NC_063175.1 coordinate 48,664,238, forward strand.
ATGGTATTCAATCTTTATAAATGAGAAAACTAAAACCTGGTGGTTATACCTTGTTCCAACTTGTATGTAACATATGTAAGGATCAATAGGCTTTCAAATCAAGGCCATTTGAATACTTAACCAATGTTTACTGTGTTTAGACTTCAAGATTTGTTCTTTCCATTACTCTTCCACTTGTCATAATTTGTGTTTCACAATCTTATCTCTGAGTTAGTTTGCAGTAACTCAGGATTAATCTGATTTAATTTTTTTTGAGGAGGAGAGTTTTTTTCTATTTTGTTTTATTGTGATAACATACATGGAACTTACCATTTACTATATTTAAAACTTTAAGTCGTTGTGCAAAGGTGTTTCAATTCAAGACATCAATGCATGAGTACAATGTATCTTGATCAGTATCACCCTTTCATCTTTCTCTTTCCATGTATTCTGACCTCAAAGTTTATTCTTAAGTTTAATTATATTAAGTTCATTCAGCCTCATCCATTCCCAGAATTCTTTTCAGCTTCCCAAACTGAATCTTTATATTCACAACACACCAACTTTTCATTTTTCTCTTCTCCAAACCCAGTTCCCAGAAATCACCAGTTCTACTTCCTGTTTCTATGATTTTGACCACTTTAAAAACCTAATATAAACAGACTTGATTGATATTTAAAATAATTAGTGGTGGAAGAGGGACCTCTGCTGTACTGTTATTTGTTTGAGATAATGTTTCCCTCAGAAGTTTAATGCAAAATTTGGATACATTTGAAAGGCCAGTGATTTAATCTACAAGAAACCTAGTATAAGAGGTCTGAGGAGCCACTTAGTAAGTGATTTGCTTAAAGTACAAAGAAAATCAAGGTGCAGGAAACTGGTTCAAAGCAAATGAATCCTACCGCAGGAAAATGGGTTTTCTGATTACAATATTAAACACAGATTTTCCTTTATTCCAGCTCACTGAGACCCAGGTATGGATTCCACAGTAAAGGACTACCATGACAAGGGCATTAAAAGTAATAACACTCCAGGAGCCGTGCTTTGTTATCTGTAATGTAGACTATCTGGCAGCATGTAAATCTACCCTGGTGTCATACTTGCTAGGACACAGAGATTAGGCACAATAGTTGAAAGATAAACACAAACTGCAAACAAATTAGGAGAAAATGTCAGCCTCAGGCTGTGATCCAGAAAAGAGCTAACCATATCAAAAAAGCACTGGCTATGGGCGGCACAAGAAATAAACAGAGAAGTCACAGCTGGGAGAGGAGGGAGGGAAAGTGTTATTGAATGGGGCAGAGAGCAAAGACTTAAAGGAAGCTCAGATAGGCAGGGCCTTTATTTCCATGTTTGAATTCACTTGTTCCGGAAAACTTTGTGAATCCAGCTTGGAATTAGGTACCAACCAGGTACATCATGATCAATTAGGCAAGCAGTTTTCAGCTCCTATTCTGGTACAGATTAGAGTCTAGCTGAGAAGAGAGAACAGTGAACAAGTTACCTGTCCAGGACTTCTGCATAATTCGCATTTAAGTGACTGTTCTTTTTAGGGTTGAGGCAGGATCAGTGGGGAACAGCTTCATTTTGATACTGTACCCATTTCAGGGTTGAGGTGATCTGTGAAAATTGATTACAATGTAATCATACTTCTATTGTAGCACTTGCCACATTTTGCTCTGATGATTTTTAGGCAGACATGCTTTTCTTCTAGGACAAAGTTGTTAACACACACATACACAACATTTTTATATTTATTTTACCCACTGAGGTATGCCTGGAGTTGCTCAGTGTGGGGTATAGTTGGGTAAACTGCATTAAACTGAATATGAATTATCATGAAGAATAGTTTCAGGAGTCTGTACATTTAAAAGTATCTTTAGAGTTATATTTTGATTATTAGAAAGTTACAAAGGAATTCTATAAAGGTAAAGACCAGGCCATAGTCCCTGGAGCTCATGGGACAGAATACTTTTCCACGAACTAATTTCTATAGGAAGAATTGGAAACTGTGCAGAACTCATGTGAATTTGCTGATGAAGAATTGATGTTCCTGATAAATAACATGCAGCATTGTTATAATATTTACATTAATAAAAATGGACTTGGAATATTCTTTAGAATGAATTTTTCTTCCAAAATGCCTAATCATTTCTTAAAGATTTAGATGAATTTGGAATGACATTTTTTACATAGATGTTACAATTCAGCGAGCTCTATCAAAATTCAGTTTTCTTTCAGTTTAGTTCTACATTGTAAATTTTCCCTTTGGGGAAAAAAATTGACTCATTTAATTCATAACACTTGTATTTTACAATCTCCATTTGAAGCAATCATGTTCTTGAGAATTTGGCCATTATTTTCCAAATAGCTTGTCAAAAAAGTCTCCTTTACTTAAATTATTAGTTTTTTTGTGTGTTAAAATGGCTTTAATATTTCTCTATTTTAGACAGCTTTAATGCTACTTTTACTAAGCTTCAAGCTCTAAGCTTGAGGAATTCCGCTCATTCAGCGTATCGTTGTTAGTATAATGTTGTTAACCATCACTGCATAAATTAGCTTGTCAAATATTTTAAAATTCAATATAGAAAAATAGGACTTTAAAATAGAACTATTCTTTAAAGTGTCTTCAGAGATACCATATTTACTTGCTAGGAAATGCTGAAATTTCTTAATTGAGAACTTATAGTCCTCTAAATGCATTTATTTTTGCTTACTTTCAAGGAATTTATTTATTAATGAACTGTTTTATTGATAATTTTCTATGCACAAGGTGTTTTGAAGGTCACAGTTCCAAACAAGGCTGGACAGGCAAAACTGTGAGGCTTTTACTGTCCAATTAACCATTCACACTCTAGAAGTGGAGCTGTGGCTCAATGGAGAAGATGAAGGAGGGGGATATTGTGAAAATATTTTATTTACATATAGGAAAATACAACAAGTGACGGAGAGTGACGAAGGGAGTCTGATTAAGTTACATTGTACGGATATATGGATTTGTCAAAATGAAACCTTCTTGCACAACTAATAAATATTCCCTACAATTTTAATTAGCATCAAATAGTTGTACAAGTGAATTTCACTTTGGCATGTCTGGATAAGCATGCAATGTTCTTTGGTCAGAATTATCTCTTTCTCTCTCATTCTCCTCTTCTTCCCAAACCATATTTTACTATTTCTCTAACCCACTATCATTGTCTGTGATATTAAGTGTAGCAATGTTTTTTTGTTTTTGTTTTTTTCTAGTCCTGGGCCTTGGACTCAGGGCCTGAGCATTGCCCCTGGCTTCTTTTTGTTCAAGGCTAGCGCTCTGCCAACTTGAGCCACAGTGTCACTTCTGGCCTTTTCTATATATGTGGTGCTGAGGAATCGAACCTAGGGCTTCATGTATATGAGGCAAGCACTCTTGCCACTAGGCCATATTCCCAGCCCTCTAGCAATGCTTTGTGAGGTTGAGTGACCAACATTTTTGGTGACTACACATTATGATGTTTATTCATCAATATGGATTGCTTATTTTATTAACGTTTTGTTATTGTTGATCTCCCCTGACTGATTTTTATTTGCAATCTACTGTGTCAGATACTATTATAGCTTCTCAGTATTCTTTCAGGATCCATTTACATGTCAAATCTTTTTTCATCCTGTCACCATAGCCCGCGGGCCGTTTGACTGAGATTTTCTCTCCCAGAATTTAGTTTTAATTCTTTTGTTCGGGGATTTCTGTATTTTTATTTAATTCATCTTCCACATATATTCTTTTTATCTTCCTTGCATTATTCAGCTGTTTAATTTTGCTCTGATTTTGTTAAAAGCTGTTTATTGGATTATGCTTATAATCAAACCTTTGTGTTCTTTTCCTGGGCTTTCTTCTCTGTCCTTGTGCCTTTTGCTGAGCGGTTGGGGACCTTTTCGAGGTATCATTCTGTCTATTTTTTCATGTTCCTTGTGCTCCTGCATTGAAACACATGCATCTGAGGTCAGTTCATCGGTTGGATGTTTTCATCACTTGTAACCTTGCATTTGAAGTGTTCAGAATGCTCAGGCTGCTTGTGAAGTGTGTGCATTGCAGTGTAGATCCTACCCACTTATGGCCACGCTTTTTCCTCACATTCTCAGCACAGCAAACCTGGTCTGCTCAGATAGAGGAAAAACTACCTGAAATCACGTGTGCTTCCTGGTGTTTGAGTTGGTGATCTTTTGTGTTTGAGCTGTTGTAACATGTGCATTGAAGGTGGGACCAGTCAGCAGTCAGTCTACTTTCCATACTGCTTCCTCCTTGGTAGATTCCCTTTGTGTCCTGGAAATACCAATGGCTGTTTGGCACTTTTTAGTTGATGGCCAATTGAGTTCACAGACCTGATACTCCTGGGGCAACAGGTGGGCTATCATGAAGTTTCCTCCGAATGTGCCCGATAAGCTGAAAAACCAATAACTCACCGAGTTCTGCATTGATAGTGCAGAACTGAGGTACATGGGTGCTCTGCCCACAGGTTTCAGTTCTTTCAGACTCCACTGGGAGATTTGTCATCCTATAGGAAAGATGAAGCAGGGGGGCACTGTTTGAGCCCCATATTCTGTGCTTGAAACTGCCCGTCAGCAATGGAAGGACTTGGAAAAAATTATACTAAGTGAAGTGACCCAGACCCAAAGAAACATGGACTCTATGGACTCCCTTATAGGGAATAATTAGCACAGGTTTAGGCAAGTCCCAGCAGAGGACCACAAGAGCCTAATAGCTATGCCCTTATGAACACAAAAGATGATGCTAAGTGAAATGAACTCCATGTTATGGAAATGATTGTTATATCACTGTTGTAACTACTTTCAACATGCTATGTGTAACCATAGCTTCTATTATTGATGATCTTCTTGTATCTGCTTCCTGTGTTTGTACCTACACTATCTCTGTATCTTATCTGAGTATATTGGAAACCGGGTATACTGGTATTAGAACTAGGAAACTGAAAGGGAATACCAAAATCAAGAGACACAGGGTAAAAAAAGACAGATGACTACAAAAGCAATACTTGCAAAACTGTTTGGTATAAATGAACTGAACAATTCATGGGGGGGAAAGGAAAAAGGGGAGGGGGGAGGGGGGAATGAGGGACGAGGTAACAAACAGTACAAGAAATGTATCCAATGCCTAACGTATGAAACTGTAACCTCTCTGTACATCAGTTTGATTAAAAAAAATTAAAAAACAAAACAAACCCCATCAGCTAGGTCATAGATGTTGACTACTCTGACAGCCTCAGGTACAATACTGTTTCAGTGCAAGCAGCGACACTCACTCTAGACATGGCATTTGAGGTCATTCTCCTCTGCCCACCTCTCCAGAGGCTTGTCTATCTAAACCCTTCTGCCTTTCTCTTGATTGCTTCTTGTTTACCAAGCTCCTGTGGTGTGGCTTGGTTTCTAGGCCTTCCTGGCTGCTATGTGCTTGCAAGGAACAGATGTAGGCTGGGTTTTCAGGCATTCTGAGTTCTCTTCCAGTAGAGGCAAGTGCCCTGTTTTCTGAAGTGTCCTTCATGCCGTCAAACTGCTCTCAACAGGAGGAGGAGGAGGCTATGGACAGCTTCCCAGTCTTCACTGGGCATGCTCAGCTTGTTTTTCAGTCAAAGATCTCACCCTGTCTCAGCTGGCCTTTTCAGAATGCTGTAGCTGGGTAACTGCGAAATCCCTAGATTCAGACAGTTTTCTAAGCTTCAAGCTCCATTAGCTGTGGCTCAGGCTTAAAGCTCAACGGGCAGGTTGTTGGATAGCAGCAATATAAGCAGCTTGTTCTGTAGTCTGAGCCCTCTCTCAGCAGCAGCTAGAGCCTTTGTTTTCTGAAGTGGCTCTTGGGGAATGAACTTGCCGAGTGGGGCTGCCAGTTACTAAGTCCAGAGTTAAGACTTTCCCTCTCTGTGTCTGCTGGAGGTCTGCCAATGAGCTGTGGCTTATAGTCCCATTCCTCCCAAATTATCAAATGTTCCTTAATTACCAGGCTCTACAAGAGTGCAGCTCAATTCCCAAACCTGTTTGGCTTTAGGCCGCTTGCCAGCAATCAGTGGAAACTGGTCACTCCATAATCTCCAGCTATCATCAGAGGTTGTATCCTTTGACTTCTGAAATGGATCCCAGGCACTGAAGCAGCTTTACTGACTCTCCTCCTCTGTGTCCACCTCTGGTCACTATCACCACATGTGCTGGATGTTGCCACCTGGGAATTGGCCACTGGTTGCTTCTTTTGTTTCCAGGCCTTGGATTGTGTCTCATTATCAAAACCTGCTTAGTCTGCTAGCATACAGCTAATGTATTCTAATTCCCTGAGCACCTCAGTCTCAAGGGAGGGGTCCTCCTTCTAGATGATGTCTCACTGAAACTCGGAGATGGGGAGTCTGATGCTGGCCTGTCATACTGAAATGCCAGATGCTTTTTAGAGGTGTGGACTTGTCCCACAACTAGGTGTTGCGAGTCTATATCTCAGAAGCCACAATGAACCATGGTGTAATACTTCTATAGAAATGCCAAAAGACAGAGAATTTGGAAATTGACACAACTGCTCAGTAAGTACAGGAGTATAAGACTACAAGGGATGCAAAGAAACATGGACTCCATGGTCTCCCTTATTGGGAATAATTAGTACAGGTTTAGGCAAGTCATAGCAGAGCATCACAAGGCCCAATAGCTATACCCTTATGAACACATAAGATGATGCTAAGTGAAATGAACTCCATGTTATGGAAACAATTGTTATATCACAGTTGTAACTACTTTCAACATCCCATGTGTATCTGTAGCTTCTATTACTGATGATGTTCTTGTATCACCTTCCTGTGGTTGTACCTACACTATCTCTGTAATCTTATCTGAGTATATTGGAAACCGTGTATACTGGTATTGGAACAAGGAAATTGAAAGAGAATACCAAAATTGAGAGACACAGGGTAAAAAAAGACAAACAACTACAAAAGCAATACTTGCAAAACTGTTTGGTGTAAGTGAACTGAACACCTCAGCGGGGGAAAGGGAAGGAGAGAATACAATGATTAAATTATCAGGTTAAATGCAAACAGATGATACATATTTTTAAATTAGAGACTAAAATATTGTGTTACAAAAACAAAATTCTGCTATATTTATTTTATGAGACATTCATTTAAAACACAATGGTAACGAAAGGTTAATTCTGTTACATTTAGTTTAATGAGACATTCATTTAAAACACAATGGTAATGAAAGGTTCATCACAAAATGATGATAACATCAAACAAAGGAAAGCAGGAAATAGAAGACTGATTCAAAGAATTTCAATGTCAAAACAATAAAAAAAATCATTTGATTAAAAAACAAGTTTGGGAGGGAGATAATTTATTTAAATGCCTGCATTCTAGGACCATTTTATAAATGATAACTTGTTATTCTTACAGTTAACAAATATTGTTTCAATGAATTGGTTTCCTGAGGAAAGCCAGTAAAGCACACACATATCTTCAGTTATGTCCCCTCCTTTTGCTTACCCTCTTTCACCCCTGCTTTCCATCTTCCCTCTTTCAAATGCTAATCGTTTCTCTTCTGCTATGATACTATCTAATGATGAAACTCACAATTAGAAAGGTCTTGCAGACAAAGTTACAAAATGATGTAAAGAAAACGTTTCAATCAATAGTGATGAACCAATAAAAAGAGGTATACATAAGCCTGGCCAGAAAACAACTTTTAATTTTTAAATTGTCTTTAAACAGTGTACAAATAGTTTTAATTCAATGTGTCAACTTATGTGTACAATGCCTCTTGATCTATGCCATTTTGTCCATCATCTTCCCCCTTGTTTATCACCTTTGAAAATATTTTCCACTCAGTGTATACTTATGCAATTTAACATTAAATGACAAAATGTTGACCCCAAACACTTAAGCTCTTAGGAGTCACAGTTTTATAGAATTCTAGAGCAAGAAAAAAAAAGAGAAAGAAATAAAGAAATAGGAACTACAAATCATCTAAAAAGGAATGAATTATAAATCACATTATTCCATAGAGGATTTGACACTAGAGAGCCCAGAACATTTGCACTTTAAATAATTCATTTTTAAAGAGAAAAAAGCCCCAACATTTGGAAGTAAAGAACAATAAATCACAAGAAAAAGCAAGAACAAAGTTAATGAAATACAGATAAGATTGATGAATTTGAAAATAAAAAGTAGATGAGAGGTTAAGAGTCAAATGAAATATTTTGAAAATACAAAGAGAGCATGGCTTTGGAAACAGAAGATAAAAGTCTAAGAAGATGACGAATGTACTGTGGTAGACATGACGTGAAAGAAGATGAGATTAGGAGAGGCTGAAGGGTAGGAAGAAGAGGACAGAGGAGTTGGCTGGATAACCAGAAACAAGTACAAAAGAAGGATAAAGTCAAATTCTAAATCACAGTAGCGTACTGTTTAATTAATCATATCCAAATATAATTATTTGTCATTTACTATCCATTGGGTGACCTTGTAGATTTATAGACATATTCTAGCTACTGCAAATGAAGGAAACCATGCAGCCTGTTTCTTTGAGTCTGCCTTACTTCACATAATATATTTTTTCCAAATCTTTTCATTTCCTTATGAATGGGCAATGTCATTCTTTCTGATGGAAGCATAGAATCCAGTGTGTATATTTACCACATTTTCTTGATCAATTTATCTACTGAGGGGCATCTGGGTTTATTCCATATCTTAGCTGTGGGAAATAATGCTTCAGGGCAGGCTGGTTTGTGGTCATTTGGGTAAATACCCAAGGGTGGGATTTCTGGGTCACAGGGAAGCTCTGTATATTTAATTTTTGGAGAAACTTCCATATGGCCTTCCAGAGTCATTGAACAAACAATTTTACGTTCCCACCAACAGTAAGGTAGTGTTTGCTTTTGGCAACATACCAGCTAGTATCTGATTTTGTTTGTTTTCTTGATCAGTGCCATTCTACCTGGGGTGAGGTAGAATCTCAATGTTGTTTTGATTTACATGTATTTTATGGCCAGAGATATTGAATATGTTTGAATTAATCAGCAATCTTAAGCATTCACACAATGAGAAAAAAGGAGGATATTCTTAGAAGAGGATCACAAGGGCTCAATAGCTGTGTGCAAAAGACCATATAAAATGGTGGTTATTATAATGACTCCCAAGAAATGGAAACAAGAGGGTTTTAAAAATTGTACTGTTTACAGTCCTTCCTTTCTTTCTTCCTTCCTTCCTTCCTTCCTTCCTTCCTTCCTTCCTTCCTTCCTTCCTTCCTTCCTTCCTTCCTTCCTTCCTTCCTTCCTTCCTTCCTTCCTTCCGCTCTCTCTCTTTCTCTCTCTCTCTCTCTCTCTCTTTCTTTCTTTTCCTCTTTGGTTTAGTCCCTGTTCTCACCATTTTTGATTTCTGTACTCTTTGTCTTGTATATAAGTTTATCTGATTTGGGGAAGGGAAGGAGAATCATAAAAATTGTGGGAAAAAGGGTGAACCAATGCAACAGTGATACTCATTGGACACTATGTTGGAAATAAACTTTGCAACTTGGAGGGGAGGAGGGTTGAGAAGGGAAAAGTGGGAGAAAATGAGGGAGGAAGTAACATTGTTCAAAAAGAAATGTACTCATTACTCAACTTATGTAAGTGTAACCCTCTGTAAATCACCTTTACAATAAAATTTAAAATGAAAAATAGGGGCTGGGGATATAGCCTAGTGGCAAGAGTGCCTGCCTCGGATACATGAGGCCCTAGGTTCGATTCCCCAGCACCACATATACAGAAAACGGCCAGAAGCGGTGCCGTGGCTCAAGTGGCAGAGTGCTAGCCTTGAGCGGGAAGAAGCCAGGGACAGTGCTCAGGCCCTGAGTCCAAGGCCCAGGACTGGCCAAAAAAAAAAAAAAAAAAAAAAAGAAAAATAATCACAGTAGAGTAAGGTATACAACTTTTGTGTATCTTATAAAGAACAAGAAGAGATCATCAAACAAAAAAAAACAAGAAATGATCAATATTTTAAGGATATCGGAATGATGATTACCTGGATTTGAGCATCATATATTATATGACAATAATATTAAGCATGAGATCATTGTATTGTAGTGTAACAGAATTCCTTCCTTCCATAGAACATGATGGAATGTGCTAGTCCCTTTTTTATCAAGTATAACAATAATATAAAAGTTCAATGAGTGGGATGTGAAAGAGGGTTGTAAGTTTATCAACAACGAGGATAAAATCAATTTAAAGTCAATATTGTACAGAATTCAGTAGGTAGAAAATAATACACTGTATGTTGCTAACATGTACCACATCAGCCCCAAACATACTGGCTTAAAATAACAAACATTGTGTCCTGATACCAAAGTTCCATATTAGGAAATTAATTCAGAATGAATCACCTAAATATGCAAACAGCCTCAGCCACAATAGGTATAATTTGCACTTTTATTTCTTCTAGATTGAGCATTTCTACATAAAATACCCATTTTTCATTCTAGTCCATGAATATGCTTTGTTTGAAACTTTTTTTTGCTCTTCTTTCTTTTTCTTTGTGTTCTTAAAGAAAAATACATAAAATGGATATTTTGACAGTAGGAAGGTTATTTTTCAGGCATAAAATAAATTTCATAAAGATGTATTTGGTTGTGTGAGCTACTGCAAGGTGATATTAACTGTAACATCGATATACTTTCTGGTTTGTCTTGAATTGGGATGTCACTTTCTGACCATGAGGATGAGAAGGTGGTTATGTAAGCTATAATCGTCTATTACATCAATTGCACATTCCTCCGAAATCCATTTGAGTTCTATTTTTTATTGCCTAGAGGCAAGTTTTTTTTTCCTGAGTATTTCTAGACTGGATGACAAAGGAGTTACATAGTCCTATCATCTTTATAATGTCAAGCTATAATACTTACAGTTTTGTCTGGAAACTTTAACAAGACATTCTAAAATGTTTACTTCTACAATAAATTTAAAAATAGAATTAGGAAAATTGAGGGAATAGGTGGAGCTTGAGGAGACAGGAAAAAATGATAAAAGGGCAACAATGATCATGGTGTATTACACTCATAAACTGACATGTTTCTACACTTCTTACACATAACTTTTTTAATTTAAGAAAAATAGTTTATTTTGGTACATTTTATTTTTTATATTGTAGGTCAGTTGAATTTCATAGTACTATTTAGACAAGATAGTTTCTTTCTATTATACAGAATTCAGTTTCTTTATATTACAGTATACAGAATTCATCTGCCCTGTGGAACTATTTTTGAGTTATTCCAGTGTTATTTTATTATAAAATTCATGCTATATGCTCCAAAACTTTGTAGATGAACTGAGCTATTTTGAAAATGAAAATTACAACATTGTACATTTCTAAATACTGTGATATGTAAATCACAATTCCATTTACTTGAGACAACAAATCAGTTAGATTTGAAATAAGACATCGAAAAAGTTGTGCATGTTTCAACCTTCATCCCACCAAAGAAATATTTTAACCAACAAACACAGACATGGATGTCCATGTGAACTTTCACATATGAGCTATTATTGTACAGTGATTAAAATAATTCACTATTCTAAGGTTACTACAGACAGCAAGCACAGGCCATTTATGGCCATTTATACACGTCTGGAAATGCAAAATAAAGGTATTACAAATGTAAATATTGCATGTAAAATGAAGACACCTGAAATTGAAAGTTCCCCATTTGATAGGCTTTATTTACAGTCTTTCTTCACTTATATTAAGTGATAAACACATCAATAGATGAGCGGTATCTAGGACTATCTCTCTTAGACTGTCGTGAACACACTGGCAGAATCATTGTTGAACATTTACTCCTAAGAGTCAAAGTGAAATACAACTTATATATATATATATATATTAAACTTATATATAACTTATATATATATATATATATTAACTTATATATATATATATTAAATTTGTCTTCAAGGACAAAATCCTTCCTGCTTCGTGTTTATGTTCTTGTCCATATCATAATAGTATTTTCTTCCTAAGCATTTAAATTTGTCAACTTAATTGTCAATTAATAGTATAAGCAGCAGGGATTTAAAAATTATATTGCCAAATAGTTCCCTTTTAGAGAATAGAAAACAGAGGTAGTCAGTTTTCAGGAAGTCCATAGAAGAACTCAGAGCAGAGTTCTGAAGGCCTACCCAGACTTCTGAGATCAAAATTTCCATGAGAAATTTGGCAACCTAGGACCTATAATCTACACATTTAGCAAATACCTCAGCATGTTCCTACCCTCATATAAATTGTATAACCCAACCATAGGTAGAAGTTGTAGCCTCACAATGCTCAATTTTAGTGGGAATGAAGCTGTCTGTGTTCAGAGCCTGACCACGGGGACAAGGAAGGACATATGTTATTGAATGACATGTTACATGCTTACTGCATGAGAGGAGGTAGAATCACATATTTGTGTCATTCTTCCATGGTGGTTATTGTGATTTCTTCTTAATGCTAAAATCATGATGTATTGGAAAGGGTAAATTATTTAAAAATCTTTGCAAAATGATGACTGGTCAAAAGAGAGAAAGAACTGGGACTGAAAAGCTAAATTTTCCCGTTGGAGGATAGAAGAAGCAGGTTTTAAAGCTTCCTATGCAGGAAAGTGTAAAGTAAATTTCCAGAAAAGGCAGTGAAAACAGAACTTGTTTGAAGGCCTGAGGCAGATGTTTTCCAGGACCTCCCAGCATCTCTTTAATTTGTTTGTTACTTCTGCTACGTCCGCCCATCCTGAGTTTTATATCTAATTTGTTTTTAGTGTGCATCAGGGCATTCTCATCCAGGCAGAAAAGACTGAGTCTCAAAGGAGACCATAGCTCCAAAATGATTAAGAACTCTTACAGTGAAGGAAGAGAAATAAATATAGTGAAAAACTTCGACATAAAAGAGCATGTGTCAGAACAGCAGTTATAGCCATTCAGATGGCTATTTATGAAAAAAATCCAATAGGAGGCTTGACATTTCTCTCCTTAATTATATGTATGAGCAACCTATAATTCTAACATGGCTCAATTTCCTTGCCTGAGAGCAAATGCCATTGTCATATACACAACACATAGACAGTAAGAGAAAAGACAGTGACTTATATTCACTTGAAGTGTAAATCGACATCAGTGAAGTATCAGAATTAAGTTATGTGCAGTTATAAAGAAAAGGTTGATATCTCAAAGAAAATAACTTCTTTTTTGCTCTATATAATCTATGGTATATCCGAAAAAGCAATTTCTTAGCTTAAAACTGCTTGGCTTATTATTTTTTTCCTACGATTGATTGCTTCTATAAAAACACTTCTATAACTGAATTTATAGGCATATATTTACAAAGCAGAAATGACAGATACTTTTATAAAAATGAAAATAAAATAAAAAAACAGTCATAATACTCAAGTTTACAGGCGGGAACATTGAACTGTGAATCTTGCCAGGGTGGGTGGGCTTGTGCAAGGTGGGGCAGAATGATGGAGGGCTGACACTGATTAAGGTGCACTGTACACAAAAATTGAAATGGTGACTTGACATACCATTGTACAGCTATTTAAAGATAAATTAAGAATACATTTAATGACAGAAAGAAAATATGGTAGAGACGGACATGATGTTGATCTATCTTTAAGTAAAGGTGGATTTCCTTGTTTTAATATCAACAACAAATATTGACTAAATCACCGATCTCAGTTTTCAAAACACCTTTTAAAAATATGTTTTTTGTTCTATTTCTACGTCCCCGGAATAGTTAACAATTTATGGGAACTGAGTCACAAGAGTTGTATGGATTTATTATGTTGTCTTAGCAGTTTCATTGGAAATACAAATGTGCATTATCATGTATGACAATGAATCAATAATTTCAGTGCAAAATTTATTATTAATTTTTAACCTAAGTGCCCATCAGTAGTTGAATGGATAAAGGAAGTGTGATATATATATATATGTATACACATACACAGTATATATATGTATATATACAATATATACTATATAAATATATGTGTATATAATATGTATGTGTGTGTATACACACACACACACACACACACACACACACACACCACATACAATCCATGGCTTTGGGGAAGAAAGGGAAGTTCTAGGGTTTGAACTCAGGCTGTAGAGTCTGTCCCTGAAATTTTTCACTCAAAGCTAGCACTCCAGCACTTGAACAACAATTCCACTTCTGACTTTTTGGTGGTTAATTAGAGAGAAGAATCTTAAGACATATCCATCTGGGCTGGCTTCAAATTGTTATCCTCAGACCTCCACCTCCTGAGTAGCTACGATTACAGGTGAGAGCCACAACACCTGACTCCTACACAATAAAGTTTATACAGCCATTACAAAGACTGAAATTATTTCATTTGCTGGAAAACAGAGGGAACTGGAGAAAATCATGTTAACTCAAATAAGCTACCCCTACAAACACAAGTGGCATGTTTTCTTTTATTGATAGAAGTTGGGGAGGGGTATGCAAAATAAAGCTCCAAATAAAAATAAGGTCATAAAAACAGCAGTGGCACTAGAAGGTTGGTGGACAAGAAGGGGATAAGGAAAAGCATGAAGTCAATAAGAAGGTCATAATAACTCCCCTATGACCCACCAGCCCCACTTTTGGGTATCTATCCAAAAGACCACAAACATAATCACACTAAAGCCACCAGCAGAACAATGTTCATTGCAGCGCAATTTGTCATAGCGAGAATCTGGAATCAACCCAGATGCCCCTCTGTAGACGAATGGATCAGGAAAATGTGGTACATATGCACAATGGAATTTTATGCCTCTATCAAAAAGAATGACATAGCCTCATTTGTTAAGGAAATGGAAGGACTTGGAAAAAATTATACTAAGTGAAGTGAGCCAGACCCAAAGAAACATGGACCCTATGTTCTCCCTTATTGGGAATAATTAGCACAGATTTAGGCAAGTCACAGCAGAGGATCACAAGAGCCCAATAGCTATACCCTTATGATCACATAAGATGATGCTAAGTGAAAGGAACTCCATTTGATGGAAATGATTGTTATATCACAGTTGTAACTACTTTCAACATCCCATGTGTATCTGTAGTTTCTACTATTGATGATGTTCGTGTATCACCTTCTTGTGATTGTATCTACACTATCTCTGTAATCTTATCTGAGTATATTGGAAACCGTGTATACTGGTATTAGAATTAGGAAATTGAAAGGGAATACCAAAATTGAGAGACAAAGGGTAAAATAAGAGAAACAACAACAAAAGCAATACTTGCAAAACTGTTTGGTGTAAGTGAACTGAACACCTCAGGGGGGGAAAGGGGGAGGGGGGAGGGGGTATGAGGGACAAGGTAACAAACAGTACAAGAAATGTATCCAGTGCTTAATGTATGAAACTGTAACCTCTCTGTACATCAGTTTTATAATAAAAAATAATATATATATATGGTCATAATAAAACCCTGACAGTTAAAATGCACCATATTGCTGGGCACCAGTGGCTTACACTTGTAATCCTAGCTACTAAGGAAGCTGAGATCTGAGGATTGCTGCTTGAACCCAGCTGGGGCAGGAAAGTCCATGAGACTCTTGTGTCCAATTAAACTCCAGAAAACCGGAAGTGGCTTTGCGGTTCAAGAGGTAGAGTGCTAGCCTTGAGCTGAAGAGCTCAGGGACAGCACCCAGGCCTCGAGTTCAAGCCCCATGACTGACAAAAACGAAACAAAACACAGCATCATGTTTTGTGGCATATGAAAAACATATAAAATTAAACACATAAAATTACATTGTAACACCACCATGTAATTCATTGTTTTCATTTGCAAAGAACACTTAATATAATGCAAGACCATTCTGAGGGTTTGCATACTGTAATAATTCTGCAACAATTTGTTTGAAACTTGTTTGAAGCCAGTATATAATCATCATATCATAATAAGAGAAGAGCAGGCTTTGAATTGATGTACATTTATGGTACAATGGAGTGAGCTGTCTTATTGTTCAGTTAGATAGGAAACCATTGTTCTTACTGTGTAAGGCACTCAAATAGTGCTAAAAGTTACAATAAGAAGTCAACATAGTATTTCCAGCCCATAGGAAAACCACTGAACAATTTAAAATCAAAATAACCACCAAAATAGAATTTCTTTCTTTTTTTTTTTTTAAGGATCGAATCTTGGTTTTCATTAGAGCACGGGCACTCTGTAGGCAGCCAGTTGTTACAAAGTCCTGAAGCCCACAAATACACTTAGCACTACCAGGAAACAAACCAGAGAGGAGAGATAGAACAAAAACAATACCAACAAATCAATTCAACTCCAATGGAGAGCTATCTTGGGATGCCATGGTGACCAGAGACAAGACAGAATGCAGGACCTGAACATAAAGACATGTGGCCCCCAATAGAATTTCTTCACAAAGCCAACATATGAAAAGAAGGCAGAAATCTTACATTTTTGAGGTTTTTTTTTTTTTTTTTTTTTTTGCCAGTCCTGGGGCTTGGACTCAGGGCTTGAGCACTGTCCCTGGCTTCTTTTTGCTCAAGGCTAGCACTCTGCCACTTGAGCCACAGTGCAACTTCCGGCCTTTTCTATATATGTGGTGCTGGGGAATTGATCCCAGGGCTTCATGTATACGAGACAAGCACTCTTGCCACTAGGGCATATTCCCAGCCCCAATCTTAAATTTTTGAGTAGCTCCTTGATTAGTTGAGTAAGAAAGAAAAATATCGCTGATAGTTAATTAAATTGCATTTGATTGAACTGGCTGAAGAAATGTGTCCAAACTGAACAAGTTAAAGATAACCTTTTTTTGCAAGAAGAGTTACTAAATGAGTACTCATTATAAGCTGCTTGTTCAGTGAATCAGCAACATTATTGTGGGTTACTTTTTGAGTTGAGAGCACCATCAACGTACAGTTAGAAATTTAGCAAGTAATTTTGAGTGGCTTTTCTTGGCACTTACTGACTTAACAGATGCTACTGATATTGTTCAGTTATTAATTTGAGGCCTCAATGCCAAGTTTGGAGTGACTAAAGAATTAGCTTCTAGTGGGAATAGTTTTAAAGAAATTAAGGAATTACTTTGGGACTACCTGAAGTGCATCTTCTAAGAAATATTACATGTACACATGGGGAAAAAAACAGAGTTGACAAAAGGGCCTTACTGCTTATAACTGGCCATTTTTAACTTCTGAAGAATTTTTTTCCAAAATATGTCAAAACACACTTTCTTTTTCTCATAGCTTATTATGGAGAATCTATTAATTAGAGAAAGTAATGTGAATCAAGAATATATAAAGCTTGAAATTTCAATGCTCAAATTACTAAACTAATATAGGAAGACATTGTTTACTAAAAAGTATATTATACATATCTAAAAGTTAATAAAGCATTATTTTTTTCTAGCAACAACTGCAGTTTTGAGTATGTGTGGCTCTAGAACTGTTTCTACATGTTATACACATCTGAATTTATACATGGGAACAATGAATGTTTTATGTGCTTATATTAATCATGATCACTTTACAGATGTTATTCAGTTTGACTTCTTTGCTATTAAACATCTTGGTGCTATCACCAAGTTGTGTGGAATGAGCTTTTTTTTAATAAAGAATACTTGAGGATAATAATCCTTGGAGATTCCATACAACCTATATAATTAACTGATGATAATTCAATCAGATCTATCTTTCAAAACAAATTCATTTACCATAAGTATTGGTTTTCCTTTCCTTGAAAGGCTGTATCTGAAAAGTCAACAATGAATTATCCTTCACCTTTTAAAGTATTGTTTCATTTATAGCAAAAGATACCCAGATGTTTTCAATTATTAGTGATCAAAGGTGGCAGTCAGTTTTGTCTAGGATAAAAGGAGCCAAGCAAAGGCTTTAAAACTATGTTGCTGAAAGTTAGAAAAAAAAAGAAAACAAGCAAAATTTTGATGCGAGTGCTTCACTTAAAAAAAAAAATCTCTTATCCCCAAAGCTCAATCCCTTTAGAGTACAAATACAGTAGTTCTTTGCAAAAAGACTCAACTAAAATTACACAGGAATTTGGAGAGTGATTGAGTTGCTTGTTATTTTATGTAATTTCATCTGACAAGTAGATCAGAATGGCCTTCCAGAGCTGCCCCTGCTCTGGTCATTTATGAAAAGCAATGCGAGAGATGCATTTTTCTCATCTCTCTCTTGAGAATGTCCCTGCTCTCATGCTCATTCTTTCTCTCCCATAAAGCTTTCAATGTAAGTTGCTTCTGTTACTGTTAGAGGAAATTGTAAGCAGCCAAGACCAGGGTGTATTTTCCAGTTAGGACTTTTTTTTTTTTCAGTTTAACTGTTCAAGTAGGTGGCTACTCGAAAATGTGATGGCCACCCCATCATTGAACTCTTCCATCATTCTGCTAGCTACCTTCTCCTATTTCTGAGCTTTTGGGACTAATAATGACTGACGTTAATGGAGGGCTCCCTAAGTTACAGCTGTTGTTGAAGTGGGCCACAATATCATCCAGAAGTTGCAGATAAGGTAAATTAATGACAGATTGCCTATGTAGCTTGTCCAAGACTACACAACTCATCAGTGTGGAGCTATAATGCAGTGTTTTCATTTCTCACCATTATATATCTAAGAAATGAAAGAAAGGTTACTCTGTAGCTTTTTGAATATCACTTTTGTTTAGAGTAAAATTACTTGACCAGAATCACTCAATCATGGACTAACTTCTCAAATATAAGCTCATTTCCTTTCTTTGAGCCCAAATATACATTTTTCTGCCCCTGCACTTAGGTCTGGATCTCAGGGAAATTTTATGAATACAGTTAAAAGACACTCTGAACTTCAAAATTTTGTCATTAAAAAACACACCTTTGTATCAATTTCAAGTTTTAAGGTGGAAGTGATTATTTGAATCAAATAAATTGATGTGATTTTTATTTGTAAAAATATATTGGAGGGCTGGGAATGTGTCTTAGTGGTAGAGTGCTTGCTAAGCAAGCATGAAGCCCTGGGTTCCATTCCTCAGTACCACATAAACAGAAAAAGCCAAAAGTGGCACTGTGGCTCAAGTGGTAGGGTGCTAGCCTTGAGTAAAAGCAGCTCAGGGGCAGTAAGTTCAAGCCCCAGGACTGGCATTATGTATGAGAAAAGTATATTGGGGATCTTTTTTCATTATTTAGTTAATATTTTACTCTGGTTATACAAAAAAGAGAGGTTTAATTGGAATTTGAATTCGTTACGTAGCCTCATTCTTCACTGTTGTGCGTATGTTTTCTTCGTTTAATCAGCCATGCTATGAAGCCTTGCCCTGTTCTGCGGCTCTAGGTAGACCTTCAGGATTGATGTTTTCAGACAGTCTTGACAGAATCCTGAGGATTTACCAATAAGTTTGTCATCCAGCAGGTTCTTGGTAAGCTCTGATGGTAAAGTGTGAAAGCCCACACAGATAATTATGGTTTCAACACCTCAACTTCACTGTCCTGTTCAGATATATCAAATTTCCCAGAAATGATGACAGATCAAATGTAAGCTCCTATTCTAAATTCACTAGTGCATGCAGAAAGGATTAAGACAGGAAAAAGAACTAATAGTCTAGACTATCTCCCAAGAGGTTCAAATGATAAGATAGTAAATATGTTAAAAAATCATACTTATTACAATAAGGAGAGACAATAAAATTGCAACATTAGGAAGAAGTAGAACTGGCTATATGGAAATAAAAATACAATGAATGAATCAAAGAATATATGATTAAAAAACTGATGGATGTGTGGGCTGAGGGAGGGAGGAGAGAAGGCAAGGATAGGATTATGCTATTTTTATCAAACAATACTTTATCACAATCTTATTATAGAATGAATGGGACTCAAGTACACTCTAAAAGCACCAAGAACCATCTGTTCAAATTATGAAATTAGGCCCTCATTCTACACTGTAAACCGACTTGACTGGACTTTAGGTCACAACCAGGGCATTCTACTCTGTCAAGGCATTTAACAGAGGTTAGTGATGGTGATGGTAAATCGTTTGCGTTTAATTCAGAAACAACTATGAATTTCTCTGTTAACAATGGCCCTAGTTAGGTTTGATCACTTGAGGTTTTATGTCAAGATCAGTTACTATCCCGAGTAGGAGGTAGCAATTTTATTGTGCAAAATTATAGAGAAATATTCCTTATTTAAAATAGGCATATGATTACCCAAATGAAGCTATTTTATTGCATCATATTTCATAATTTCTCACACTTCCTTAAAGTGGGAAGAGACTACTCTTCATATGCTCTGCATAACATATTGGTAAATGTCAGAGATTTTGTTAAATTAATTTATACCTAAAGGACACAGAACATTATGTATTTTAATGTGCATTTTTGATTGCCTCTAGTCCTAAAATAATACATATAAAATGTTATTGAGAACAGACTTGGGTGTACCCAACAGCTCCATTTGTATTTAACTGACTTGGGGGTGTGTGTGTGTGCTGAGAGTTGGAATCAGGGCCATGCTGCTTGCTATACTGGCATTCTACCACTTGAGCCACACCTCCAGCTTTGTGCTTTGCTATTCTGGAGATGGAGTAAACTTTTCTGTCCAGGCTTGCTTCAAACTGTAATTCTCCATATCTGAGCCTCCGGAGTAGCTAGAATAACAGGCCTGAGCTACTGGTACCCAGACGGTTTTTAATGGATTTAAAATAAACGAATCGTGGAAGTCATGTAGATGACTGATATGTAGTTGGCGTCTCACTGGTTTTGCTGTTGTTGACATATCTACCCTAAGCAAACTAACAGATTAGAACCATTTTTGAAAAGTTGTGTGTCAGCAGTTACCTTTAAGTGATCTCCCCCAGCCTGTGAGAAAAAAGTTGTTTTTCTCTTGTCCTTTCTTGGTCGTTTGGGGAAAAGTAGCCTTTTATCTTCAATTTTAGTCAAAAGAATTAACTGCAGAGCTAAGTATTCCTGGAAAGGAACTAAGAAAACACAAGCAATAAACTTTATAAGTAGAAATTTCTCTATAGATTTATAGGATGAAGAATATCCAGGGACCATGGATGACACAAGCCCAAGTGCCAGAAAAGCAGACCACCCAAGGTGCCAAATTGCACTGGGATTTATAATGACTCTGCTTCCTGCCTGTCAGCATCACGTTCCACAGTATAGTTGTGCTAGCCTTCAGTCTACAGCGCCTAAGCCTCACGTTCTTACTGGTTGATAGACTCCATCTTCTTTGGCTAGCTATCCACATCGATCGTATCCTGTCCTGGAGTCACTGGCCTTTGCAAGTTTAAGCTAAAAACACATTGTAATTGGTGAGGCTTTTTGTTCATGCCAATTCACTCTAGACTAGGGATTATCTGGGTTAATTCCCAGCACCTTCCAGGGAAGTTGTTATTATTAGTAGTAGAAATAGTAGTAATTTTTTTTCTGGGGAATATTCATGTGTTCACTCAGGCCTGCTATTAGCTGTCTTCACACTAGAGAGATGGAATGAAGGAAAAGATGACATGTAGTTTGTAGATTCAGAATTTGTGGATAAGTCTCCTCAAAGTATACTCTTAAGAGGTTCCCCGCCCCCCCCCCCGCCCCCGCCCCCCCCCCCCCTAAAAACCTTCCTCTTGTGAGGTAGGGTTATTTGGGGCCTGTTCTTTGTGCAAGGTAAGGCCATGTATTAAAGAGAGTGCTCTGCACAAGAGGCAA
This sequence comes from Perognathus longimembris pacificus, assembly GCF_023159225.1. Lineage (NCBI taxonomy): Eukaryota > Metazoa > Chordata > Mammalia > Rodentia > Heteromyidae > Perognathus > Perognathus longimembris. The sequence goes on from NC_063175.1 coordinate 48,685,907, forward strand.
CAGTGACAGAACTGTAACCCCGGAAGTGAAGAACAGTTTATTTGTATTTGCACTTATGGGAATTATTTTCGTTTTTCAGAATGGAAAGCAAGGCTTCTATTGCCTATGAAAAGTCTCTTCAGGCATATTTTCAACAATTGATTTAACTGACTACAAACTCATGAAAAGAGAAAAAAAATGTTTTTCCTTTGTAATACTGCCTCGCTGAAATATTCTTCAGAGTAAAAAAAAAAAAAATGACCTGGAAAATGGGTCCTTAAAACAGAATTGGATGGAATATAATTCAAATATGTCAAGGTAGACTGGTTGTTATCTATCAGTGCTTTTTTCTTCTGCTGATTTCAGCTTGTACAAAAATAATTTTGGTACTCAAGGTTGTTGGAGATTTGTTCTTTCAGTCAGTCCTAGTTAGAAATCATAGTTAACTCTTAAAGTCATTGAAGAAACAAGATAAAAAGGCATTCCCAGAAATATTCTAAATACCTTAGAAGATTTAGAAAAGCCTGGTGGACCTGTCAAGATGCTGTCAATCACAATTGGTAGCTCAGTATGTGCACAAAATGGCAAATTTTCATCAATATTATAATAATGACATTCAAAGTTTTGCATCATTATAGTGTTGCCTCTTCAACTGTAGTATTTGCAATGAAATTTATGGAAAACACTTTAACTTAACCACTGATCTATGGCAAAGCTAACCTTATTTTACAAACTGTTTTTTTCTCTGGTTCTCTTTGGTAAAAAATTGAAATGACTAGAAAAAATTCTATTTTGTAGTGCAGAATTACTGAATTTACTTTGCTCTTTTTTGTTTTGTAAAAAACCATTGAGAAGAAACCTCTTGAATCTCTGCAAATGTACAACCCTTAAAGGAAAGATCTGGCCTAGTGGTTTAGGACACTACATTAATTAGGTCATCGTAGCAATGTGAGACAGTCACCCAACTACAAGACAGTCATGGGCAGTGAGTTCAGAGACAATTCCACAAAGTAAAGGGGTACTACAAAAGGATGAGAATCTCAATGAAGTCACAAATGTCAACCCTATGAAAAAGTACATGAATCCAGGAGGTAATGGAAGAAGAATGCTTACATACAATTGCCAGAGAGTAAGGATTATCAGAAAGCATTTGCACACTGGAAGTCCATCCTAACCCATGAAGCCCTGCCGTTGGAGATGCCAGATCTTGATATAGTCACAAATAGTATGGTTTTCTAGCACAAGACTGTGCAAAACTGAGTATGAATATAATGGCAAGAAGGAAAGAGTGTTGAAACAGAAGCCTTGCACCTGTACCTCAGTATAGGAAGTCCAACTTCCAGCTCTGACCAGGGTCATCCTTACAGGAGCACAAGAACATGACTATTTCCTCCGATTCCAAACCTGCTTTCTTAGTGATCTATGCTGATGGAGCCATTTCCAAAGAGAGAAGCCTCACCAAATGATTACTGAGTGAATACCTTCTAGCCTCCAGTCCCTTCTATGTTCTGCCTTGTAGTTTATAATGGTGCTTTTACTTACTTGCTTAAGTACCGAGTTCTTTTCAGTCTTGTGATTAGTCTGGTTTGGTTGTCTAGATGGAAGGCTAGCCACCCAAATACTCCATGCAACTACCAATAAAATCACAAAAGAAAAAACCCTCTTAAATACACAATGTGATTATAAAACCAGATGCAGCTATCTCTCTCAGGGGATGTTTAAAGCTAAAGGGGCTTTGCCAGGAATTACTTAGTTTCTGCTTTGGGATCTCCTTGCTGGTTTTCCTATTTTTCCTGTAGTTTCATCCATGCATCTTTCACTGTATGGTTTCATATTTGTAGATAAAACATTCCAGGTGATAATGTTACAAATAGTTGTCATTCGGGGACATACACACTAGGCCTACAATCATGTGATTACCAGGCCAATGTACTGTTAGCTAGGGGAGAACTGTGCTTTCCTAACAGGCTCCTTCATGACACCCAAATTCAGTTGGAAGAAATGACAGTAGATGAACCTTGGCCTGTCAGCATGCGTCACAAGGGAAGGATGGACAGAAACAGGGAAACGTTATTACAATTGTTACCTAGAGAAGACCTGGGGAAAGCCTGTTTCCATTTGCATTTATTTATTTGCTTGCTTATTTGTTTTCAAAGTGAACTACAAAGGGGTTACACTTTCATACATAAGGCAGTGTGTACATTTCTTATCCAACTTGTTGCCGCCTCCCTCATTTTTCCCCTGCCATCCCCCCTTCTCCTTTTCCTTTCCTCCCCGTGAGTTGTACAATTGGTTTACAGCATATAGTTTTGTAAGTATTGCTGTTGCATTGGTTTGTCTTTTATCCTTTGTCTCTTCATTTTGGTATTCCCTTTTCCTTCCCTAATTCAGACAAACATATATACAATACCCAGGGTACCAACATTAAATTGATTTTTAAAATTAATTCATTGTGGAGGTCACAAAAGATGAGTGGCATGCTGTAGACTAAGTTGTGTGGGAAGGTGCATTTCATTATCTTGTCAGTCTGTAGTTGTCTACCACTTGTCTTCCTCAGTCCTCTGGGGAAAAGTTGTTTTTCTCTCCCTCCCACAGTTCTCTGGAGGAAAAGGAGCATTTTGCTATCATTTCATGGAAGAGACCTTTTTTATCCTAATGGTTAACTGCAGAATTAACTGTTCTTGGGAAAAAGGAATCCGAAAGACATGAGTCATAAGACCTTCTATCCAGCAACTTTTTTTTTCCTGTTCAGATTTACAGAACTGAGAACATCCAATGAATAAATAACAACAGCGCATATGCCAGAAAACAAACCACCTGAATTATTCAACTCCCCTAGAACTTATTGCTACTCTGGTACCTGCCTTGTTGATAAGTCTCCCTACAACTGGTTATATAAGCCTTGAACCTAACCCTAGTCGTCTAAACCCAAATCAAGATGGTTTTTGTTGACAATAGTTCCAATCTTCTTGGGCTTGGTTGCTTTCCACATCATTCTTTTTCATTGCTCCAATAATTTATCCTTTAGTTACTGTTTTTTCTGGATGGCAAGGAATGAACCTAGGTTCATGGTTCCAATAACAAAGTCAAAACAATGTATTTCCTATTAATGCCTCACTATTTTTTTTTCTGGAAGGAAATAACATTTTCTTCTCTTAAGCCAATAATGGATTTAGAAAAAAAAAAGCAAAACAGATCAATAGCAGTGACCTTCACTGTTGTTTTTATAATAATAAAATTGTTGGAATTTATTTATTCAGACACAACAGAGTGACTTGGTAGTGACTAGATTTATTCTTATTTTTATTTTCAAGGTGATGTACAGAGGGATTACAGTTACATATGTAAGGTAGTGAATGCATTTCTTGTCAAACTTGTTACTTCCTCCTTCATTTTTCTCCCAACTTCCCTCCTTCTCAACCTGCTGCCCCCCCACACTGTACAGTTGGTTTACAGCACATTGTCTTGTAAGTATTGCTTTTCCATTGATACACCTTTTATCCTTTGTCTCATGAGTTTGATGTTCCCCTTAACTTCCCTAATTCAGGCAGACATATATACAATACCCAGGGTACCAAATCAAATACAGTGACATCAGGGGCTAAACCATAGGGAAGAAAAACAGAAGGAAAAAGAAACAATTTCACAGTGACTTGATTTTCCCTTTCACAAAGCAGTCTCTATTAAAGTCAGTACTTTACTAGAATTCCTTTGTCTCAGTACTGATATTTTACTTATCATTCACATAGAAACACTAGCTTCTTAGAAATTACTGTTATTCCTGATTGAGTTTTCACAAGTAATGAAATCTGGTAAAAAAAAAAAAATTCCTCCCCTCATAATTGCTAAAACAGTTTAATTGGCAAATGTGTGAATAGCAAAGAATCTTGATTTTTTTTTCAGTCAGCTAGAAACCAAAACGATGTTTCTACGGTACAGGAAAGCTTTTAACAAATTCCATGCACACCCTCTCCCACTTTAGTTTGTGTGCCAGTGCTGGGTTGAACTTGGGACCTAGGCATTATCCCTGAGCCTTTTTGGCTCAAAGTTAGTGCTCTACCACTTGAGCCTCAGTTCAGTTCCGTGTGTGTGTGTGTGTGTGTGTGTGTGTGTGTGTGTGTGTGTGTGTGTGTGTGATTAATTGGGGATGAGAGTTTCACAGACTTTCCTGCCTCAGGATGGCTTTGAACTTTGATTCTCAGATTTCAGCCTCCTGTGTAGCTAGGTGGCATCCACTTGTTTTAAAGTGATAGGAAAGTTTATTAGGAAAGACATATGGCAGAGAACAAAACTGATACAGACATAGCACTTTAGATCATCCTTAGCTTCCCACTGTTTTCTCAAGAATTCCCATTTCAGTGAAACCCAGTGGATCCTGTGAATGTTAAGTTAGTTGTTAAATATTACATTTGTTATATCACTTCTCTGGCACAGTAATTTTTTTTTTTGGCCAGTCCTGGGGCTTGAACTCAGGGCCTGAGCACTATCCCTGGCTTCTTTTTGCTCAAGGTTAGCACTCTACCACTTGAGCCACAGTGCCAATTCTGGCTTTTTCTATATATGTGGTGCTAAGAAATCAAACCCATGGTTTCATGTATATGAGGTGAGCACTTTACCACTAGGCCATATTTCCAACCCTCTCTGGCACAGTTTGATTCCTTCTTTTTTTTTTTTTTTTTTTTTTTTTGGCCAGTCCTGGGGCTTGGACTCAGGGCCTGAGAACTGTCCCTGGCTTCTTTTTGCTCAAGGCTAGCACTCTGCCACTTGACCCACAGCGCCATTTCTGGCCATTTTCTGTATATGTGGTGCTGGGGAATTGAACCCAGGGCCTCATGAATACAAGGCAGGCACTCTAGCCACTAGGCCATATCCCCAGCCCTTGATTCCTTCTTAATTTGGAATTATTTGTATGTAACTGATTTTTTTAACATTGTAATATTGAATCAAAATATGATAATTATATTTCAATCATGTCACCAGGTTCCAAACACTGTGGCTAACTTTGGACTACAGATGGAGCACAAACTGTAACATAAATGACAAAGCAAAGCAGAAAAAAACAACTATGCAGGACAACAAGTAAAAATATTCTGGATTTAAGACATTAGGTTTCAGAAGAATAAAAGTGATCTAAGTTTCCAGAAAATTATAATATCCTGTCTTTCCCTAAATCCAGTGGGCTCCAACACTCAGAAACAAAACCAAGACAAAAGAAAACAAGTTTCCTTTAGGAAAGGTTATTACTCAAGAACAGTAATTGACATTCTGAAGGTTCCTAAAGGCAGAGATGTAGGATGTTATACCACACAACTGTGTTTCATCTTCTCACACAGGTTCTAGCTATTCCTGTTGGCCCTGGTGATTCATTTTACTCTTTGAAAGAGAATAAAGCCTATAGGAAAGAAGTGGAATGGTTTATTTCTCAGGTGGACAATGATTTCCTTATTAATAATAACCATAATTATTAAGAAAAATGTCATTTGGAACTGAAGGCCAAGGTGCAAACTGCACAGAGCTAAAAAGACGTGATGATGTTACATAATTATCAGGAAAGGACAGAAGATTCTTGTCTACATTTTATTCCATCCTCTGTGTTAAGAAATTTCTTTAGATGTCAAGGAAAATTGCATCAGATGGACATTCTTTTAAAAAAGCAAAGAATACTTTTTCCCCAAGACTATGGAAATGAAGACTCAACTCAGTCATCCTCAAACAAGATGTGGGAGTAAGTTTTAAATGCTTATATAAAGAGAATTTTAGGCAAAAAGCCTAAGTTATCAAATCACAGTCCAAATAGAGAATGGGGTCTTAGTGCAGGGCAGGGAATGATTTGATGAATGTGTCATGAGCCTGCTCCAGGAGGGTGCAGAGGGGTCCTTTGGGCTATGGGTACACACACGTGTTTTAGGTTTAAATAGAGGAAGAGCTGGTGGCAAAGGGAGAGGGCTATGCAAACATATGGTGACACCTTGCTCACAGCTGGGTTCTCGTGGTAGGGTGGGACACAGGGTTTAGATGCCTGTTATTTCAGGATTGGTCACGGACTTGTTACAACAAGTCATTGAAGTCTGGCAAGGGGTAGATTTCTCTCTTGTCACAGGAAGTTTATATGTCAGTCTTCTCGGATTCCAATTCCAAATGTTACTGTAGGAGAGATTGGCTCAGGGCAAATGACACACACACAAAATGAAGGGCAGGATGCTTAATCTTACCTTGCTTTCAGTTAATTTGTGGCCCTAAGTAAGAAGCCAATGCTTCATCAAGGGCAGGGTCTGAGGACCCATTACATTTGGGATGAGCTAATAGGAAAGTGCTACTATGTGGTCCTGGCAAGTCAATGTGGAGGCCTTTACGTGGCTAATTGCCAGCTATGGATTCCTAATGTTTATCAGCTTACGCCTCCAACGTTCCACAGAGATTGGCAAGTAGAAGATCTTTCTTTTGGATGTTTATCTTTGAAAAAGATGGTTTTCAGATATTTGAGAAAGCATTCACGAAACAGGTAAGAAGCTGTGAAAAGATTTACATCTCACAGGGGTAGAGAAAGAATTTATACAGAAAGCTTTCTAAAGTGCTCTAAGAAAAAGGAACTAGGAGACTTAGAATCAGGAAGAAACCTACCTAATGTGTACTCAGACAAGGAGAACTTAAAGACCACCGTAGCCATGGGAAAAGAAGTAAACAAATACTGAAAAGAAGATATTGGTGACCAAAATGAGAAAATATTTGCAAAAAAAAAAAGATGCAAATGCTTTTCATACACTTAAAAGTTGTGGTATGGGTGAGGGAATTGGGAAGGAGTGAGCGAAGGTGGGAGAAAAATGAGGGAGAAGGTAACAAGTTTGATAAGAAATGTACTAACTGCCTTATGTATGAAACTGTAACCCCTCTGTACACCACTTTGACAATAAGTACATTAAAAAAATGTTGTGCTGTGTGAGCTGGGGTAAAGAATGAGCCTTGTATGTGTGGAGCTGTAGATTTGATCCCCCAAACATCCACATAAATGAATACCATGCTATATATAAATCACATTAAATACTATTGGCATGTTTGGGGCAGGAGAAGAGAGGTGTGCATAATTGTTAAAGTGTAGTAGTCAAGGTGTTCAATGTGGTAGAGGCAGAGCTGACGGTCCATTGTGTCAGCATTGGTCAGGGGAGGCCCAGGTGATCCTTATCACAGTCCCTGCTCTCCAAGTTTCCAGAGAAATGATCACTGTCATCTGCCAAGGAGAGCAATCTGGTTTCCATGAGGTGATAATTCCTGCTCCAGAGCAGAGCCTCATCATTCTAGCTATTGTCCTCACTGGGGGTAGAGGGAGCATGTTATTTGTCTGCCAGGCTCTGCTATTTTTCGGGGCAGTTTTAGTCCCTTATCACAGAGGTGTTATTCATCAGTCTTGTAGTAGGAACATAGATGCAAAAATGGTATCTGGGGTGACAAGTTTTTCTCCTGCTTCCAGTTAATTCTTGGGCCTAACTAATGAGCCAGTGCTTTTCAGTAAGGGCAGCTTTTAGGCACCTGTTACATAACTATGGAAAACAGTAAGGCTACACTACACGGAGAGATCTAGTGAAAATTCAAGCGGATAAAGAAGATGAACAATGATCATAATACCATATGGCCTATGAATGCACCAGATGCAAAGGAGGAGTAGCCGCCAGAGGGGTCATTGAATTTCCCAACCACCTCATAGTTGGAATTGGCTGTCAACAATCAGGATGATGGAGGGACATGCCATAGTCCAATCTTCTGTGGTTTCAAATAACCAAGATCTCTCTAAGGAAAGGAATGCAAATCATGCCACACATATTTCATACAGAACAATATCCCTGCTGGATCATGAGGAAGAAGCTCAAAGGAAGGAAATGTTGCTAACCACATTGAGACTTTCTAAATCTCTGAATGTGTTTCCAGCACAGTCTAATGCTTTTTGGCACTTGGCCCCAAAGTTGTTGTCTTTTGTACTCCTCCTGAAAATGAGCACAATTACGTTTCACTCTCCTAATTCTTCTTCTATTTAGACCCAAAGCTCATGCATACTCTCAAGATAGCTGAGACAATCTACCTCTCCAAAGTGGTCATTTTGATTAAAATCTGTTCCTACCTTTTGTTACTTTTGGTGCATGTCTCACTTTCTTTTTGTTTTTGTATACAATATCTCTCCACCAGATTGTAAGTGAAAGTGTTTCTCTTGGTGCTATTGCAGAAGTAAGTCCACAAAGCATCATTTTTTTTCCCTGGAGTTAAGATCTATGACACTGTAGAATGGCCTGGGTAAGAGTTTTATTTGTGAAATTTGGTATTTGTTATATCAGTGAGTATCAGCTTGAGCTTTGGAAACTGATGAAGGAATGTGTCCTCAGAGAATCTTCAGACCCAAAATCTTTTTTCTATCATGATTATTTATGAAAAACCTTCTATGACACGCAGTTGCTTTGAAATATGAATGGGGAAGTACCTAGGTACCTTGTAGAATATATGGGAGGGAAGAAAGGAGGAGGCAATGTCTGTCTTTAAGGTTTCAGTCACACCAGGGACCTCAGCTGGGCAAAACAAACCTAACAAACAGATATAGATCATCAAGTTTGTATTTGATAGAGACTCATCTTCCATAGATAATAGATACTAGTATGAATAGAGCTATCCCTCCAGTTAATGAAAATGTCATCTACACTACATGCTGTAAGAAAGCCAATTCTTTCCTTCTATCAAGCACCACACACTACCTGTGACTATGTCTTTAGCATGAGGTTTCCCAGTATTTGATAAGCAGTAGGTCTGTTACAATGGTGGCAAACCATTAGGTAAACTAAAGTGTGGGGTGAGCAAATGTGTTTATATCAGAATACCAAAGATGGTTCTGTTAAGTAGCTTCCAGGTCTCTTTAAAAGTAAGCAAGTTCCATAAAGAAGAGTATTTTGGCGTATGCTTCATTACATCAATAGCTTGATGACTCTTAGAAAAATGGGCTATGGGTCAGTTCACTTACCACTCTCCACTAAACAAATGATATAAATTATACATAATGCCTCACAATTAGTTTTCAACATTTACTTTTCTTTGAGCTTTTTCCCCCTCTTTTTTTTTTTAACACACTGTGTTTGTGGATTCTGATGTTATTAAATACTTAGATGTTGTCTTTTAGCCTCAAAGATATGTTAGGAAATTACATAAATTATCTATGTTTAGCCCAACCTTTAACTTTACTTATTACTAAACAAAAAATGATTTATAGAGTTTATGATACATATAAAAGGCATAAAATGTATAAAATGGGCTTGAAAAGAAGAACAAAATATACCTTTGGCAATTGTCAACATTATGGTTATAATTGAGCTGCAGACTTTAGCTTTTATCTTCCTGTAGCTCGGGCAAAAATAGAAATGTAACTACTTAGGAATTTATCTACTTGTCTCCATAGCAGTCTATCTATATCTCTAGCACTGAACCCCATTGCCTTGCTTTAAACTTTAACTTTCTTGAAGTCTGTACCACACTTAATTGAGTTCCTTGAGGTTAGATACTTTGCTTTCATAACATAGTTTCTCCAAAAGAATCCTTATTCCCGGGGCTGGGGATATGGCCTAGTGGCAAGAGTGCTTGCCTCTTATACATGAAGCCCTGGGTTTGATTCTGCAGCACCACATATACAGAAAACGGCCAGAAGTGGCGCTGTGGCTCAAGTAGTAGAATGCTAGCCTTGAGCAAAAAGGAGCCAGGGACAGTGCTCAGGCCCTGAGTCCAAGGCCCAGGACTGGCCAAAAAAAAAAAAAAAAAAAAAAGAATCCTTATTCCCTATCTGAACCCACAAACCACTTACGACTGAAAGAATTCCAATTTTCATGGGCAATACAGAATTTTCTTTTCTTTTAATTTTTTATTTTATTTTAATTTTTATTGTCAAACTGATGTACAGAGAGGTTACAGTTTCATACATTAGGCATTGGACACATTTCTTGTACTGTTACCTCCTCCCTCATTCCCCCCTCCCCCTTTTCCTTTTCCCCCAATGAGTTGTTCAGTTGATTTACAACAAACAGTTTTGCAAGTATTGCTTTTTTAGTCATTTGTCTTTTTTACTCTGTGTCTCTTGATTTTGGTATTCCCTTTCAGTTTCCTAGTTCTAATACCTGTATACATGGTTTCCAATGTACTCAGATAAGATACAGAGATAGTGCAGGTACAACCACAGGAAGGGGATACAAGAGGGTCATCAATAATAGAAGCTACGCTGGAGGAATTACAATACCAAACTTCAAGCTGTATTATAAAGCTATAGTAATAAAAACAGCTTGGTACTGGCACTGGAACAGGCCTGAAGACCGATGGAACAGAATTGAAGACCCAGAAATGAACCCACAGAACTATGCCTACTTAATTTTTGATAAAGGAGCTAAAAAAAACAGTCTGGAAGAAAGATAGCCTCTTTAGCAAATGGTGCTGGCAAAACTGGGTCAACACATGCAACAAACTAAAACTAGATCCTTATATATCACCCTGCACCAAAATCAATTCCAAATGAATCAAAGACCTCGAAATCAAAACATGTAATACAGAATTTTCTATTCACAAAATCCAAATGCTCATTTCTTGCTTGGGTCCATTGGGTGGTACAATTGTCTTAAACAAGTTTTACTGGAAGTACCGAACTGGATCCAAACACCATTTCTATGGTGAAGTCTGATACAATTCGCAGCTGCAACATTAGCACCCTATCAGGGTACTCAGTTTAAAATATTTAGGTGTTTCCCACGTGTGTGTCTGGCAAGATCAGCACATTCCTAGGTCTGAAAGCGTACCTAGAATCACAAGTTATTGATTTGTAATGTCATTCCCCAGATCCTGACGATTCTGGAGGGAGACAGAATTTACCAAAGTATAAGGAAGACATGAGAACTTTTGATCTTTCAGATCACAAATTATTTTGGAACCAGAGTAAGTGTTCTTGCATCCAATTTACATGTTGTTTCTCCATCAAGGTATCTAGGGAAAAGCAGCTTTGTGAAGGAAACAAATAAGCTTTGAAAATCACAGACTTAGGTAATTAGGTGATATAAATAGTATGTGGCTTGTACACAAGGTTTTTGAGTCTAACTATGGTGTGTCTCAGGGCCTGGGGTTGTTTTCATAGACACAAGTACCAGGATCATTTCCACTAGAAATTAAAATCTATTCCGTGAAAAGTAAATCACCTATAACTATGCCTTTTGTTTTCTTTTCTTTTTGTCTTATTTGTTCATTTATCTCTCTGTAGGAGGGTATGAGGAGGAGTACAGAAAGGGTGGGGCCAAGAGTGAGCAAAAGCAGCATAGATACTCGCTAGACATTGTGTTGAAAATGCACTATCCAGGGCTGGGAATATGGCCTAGCGGCAAGAGTGCTTGCCTCCTACACGTGAAGCTCTCGGTTCGATTCCCCAGCACCACATATATGGAAAACGGCCAGAAGGGGTGCTGTGGCTCAGGTGGCAGAGTGCTAGCCTTGAGCGGGAAGAAGCCAGGGACAGTGCTCAGGCCCTGAGTCCAAGGCCCAGGACTGGCCAAAAAAAGAAAAAAAAGAAAATGCACTATCTAACTTATGCATGGGATGGGATGGAAAAACTGGGTGAGAGTGTGGGAAGAGGCGACATTGTCCAAATACAGAATACCTGACTTACACAACTGTAACCCCTCTGTATGTCACCTTATCATAGCAATTTTTTAAAGTAACACTTCAGGAGATTCTGTTGCTGGCTCAATGTGTTATCACCCACTGCTTCAACTCGTTGCAAATTATGAATCCTTTCTGCCTGGAATGCACTGGGTCAGAGTTCCACATAACATTCTACAAAAAGAGACTGGATTGTTTAAAATCATCCTGAAATATCTCATATGGGATGCTACATCTTAAGGGAGAAAATCATTAGTTTGGCTTCATGTAGCGACAGTTCATGTTTCTGTGTTTTCATAGTCTCCTATTGACTATTCATATCATAACTTGGCATTAATTTATAGAGGAGATTGGACAAAAAGTGTTAGTCCAGGCTCAGTAAAACAGAGGAGAGCGAATGAATAATCTTTAGGTCTCTTCTGCACCCTCTCTCTGTTCCTCTTATCTCTTGGTGAGCTCTTTCCCCCTATTTTCAGACTTTCAGATTTATTTGGTAACTTCATAATGACTAGCTTTATCCAGGTGGTTGTCTTTTGTTCGAACATGGCTCCAATCTGTGTTTATCAAACCCTGAACTTTTCTCAGAGTCAGTATACCCCACTATGTGCAGTGGTACACAGAAACTCCTCTTCTGATGTTAGGTCCCTTACTAACTGTAAACTTAAGCAGCTTCCTGATTTCTATGGCCATGAAACCTTCCATTTGTTAAAATAAGTAGATTATGATCTCTAAGGTATAATTTAGTTCTTTCATCTTGTGCCACTCAAGATTTATAATTGAAATATGGACCTCAGGTTTGGTTAACATACATAGATATAAATACAAAGTTGGTTGCTTTTAACAGCAGTGAGAGTAAGGACCTGAGATGAAGTTTGTCACAGTTTTGAAATCCATGAGTATGCCACTTCTATTTCTACATCTTGGATTTGATTCTTGATTTCTCCTCTGCCTTTCACATCTGGCTTCAGTTTTCCTTCTGAAATTGTTCCCCTTCCTCCAATTAAAAAAGAGAAATGAAACAAGAAAGAAAACATTACCTTATCTTCGGCTTAAGTTTCCAATTTAAGAGTGAATTTGAGCCTGGGTTATTTTGAGGAAGGTTCTAGTTAGACTTTGTTACACTTCATACATTATGAATTGGATATCATTTGGAGGACATACATCATAAAGGTGATCTCTTGCTTTGCTCACTAATTAGGTAAGCATCCTGATGGTCATTGTGGGGAATCAATTTTCTTTTCTTTTCTGCTCAATTACTGTCCCTGAAAAATTCTAGTCCTAACTGTCATGCTTGGATATGACAAGTCAATCATTAATACCTTTTGTCACTGGTGGCTGAATTTTCCTCCATCTTTGCTTCCTAGGTGTTTTTGTTTTTGTTTTTGTTTTTGTTTTTACTTCTAAGGAACAAAGACTTGTGTTTTGAGACAAAAATCTCCTTCTGTAGCCCAGGCTGGCCTTTTACTTGTGAGCTTTCTGTTTGTAATAGAAAGCAAGATTCAAATGGCCAATTCTTCATAAATTGTGGAGATTTAATTGTATAAATTAAAAAAATATTTTCAAGGTGGTATAGAGAGGGGTTACAGTTACATACGTAAGGTAGTGAGCACATTTCTTGTCAAACTTGTTACCTCTTCCCTCATTTTTCTCCCATCGTCGTTCCTCCCCAATTCAACCCCCCCAAGTTGTATAGTTGGTTTACAACATATTGTCTTGTAAGTATTATTGTTGCATTAGTTCACCTTTTACCCTTTGTCTCACCATTTTGATATTCCTCTTCTCTTTCCTAATTCAGACAAACATACAATACCCAAGGTAGCAAAATCAAATACAGTGATAGAAGGGACTAAACCATAGGGAAGATACACAAAAGAAAAAGTAAATAATTTCACATAGTACTTTAAAAAAGTATAGTAAGTGAAGTGAGCCAGACCCAAAGAAACATGGACTTTATGGTTCCCTCATTAGTAATAATTAGCATTTGTCTAGGATAGTCCGAGCAGGTGATCATAATAGCTCAAAAGCCACATACATATGATCACAGAAGACGATAAGTGAAATAAACTCCAAGTTATGTATAAATTTTTAATATTAACTCATTACTATTCACACATTGGGATTGTTAATTTGATATAATTAAATTGATTTAAGACAGTGTAATCAGTGTAACTGCCTTGTCGCTTTAGAATAATTTAATAATGATTTAAGAAAATTAGATGATTTAGTAATAATTTTTATCAGTAAGCCCTCAAATGAGACTTATCCCTGACTTCCGATTCACTCTAAGATCTTTTTAACATTAAGACAAGAGGGAAAGCTACACACACACATACACACACACACACACACACACACTACAAAAAGGGAATACAAATGTTATAGAGATACAGCTCATTGTCCTGACCAGGTGAGCATCAAATAGTCATTCTACTACCCATACCAGCTGAGTGGCTGGAATTACAGACATGTGCCACCACATTTGGCTCATATGGGTTGCTTAAAATATTGGATGGGCAGGTAAAAAATGTACACATATTTTGATCTCAGGCTTATTCAGAGTAACATTCATGTTTGTTCAGGAAGGGTTTAATTCTCCCTAGGGTACTTTAGGGGTTTATTGATGGTTTGCATTTCTTTTTGTTTTTTAAGAGGGCTACATTTCATTTTATTTTTATTTTTTTTCAAATTTTTATTATCAAACTGATGTACAGAGAGGTTACAGTTTCATACATTAGGCATTGGATACATTTCTTGGACTGTTTGTTACCTCGTCCCTCATTGCCCCCTCCCGCCTCCCCTTTTTCCTTTCCCCCCATGAGTTGTTCAGTTCATTTACACCAAACAGTTTTGCAAGTATTGCTTTCGTAGTTGTTTGTATTTTTTACCCTATATACCACTGTTTACCAGTATACATGGTTTCCAATATACTCAGATAAGATACAGAGATAATGTAGGTACAACCACAGGAAGGGGATACAAGATCATCAATAATAGAACCTAGGGTAACACATAGCATGTTGAAAGTAGTTACAACTGTGATATAACAATCGTTTCTATAACATGGATTTCATTTCACTCAGCATCATCTTATATGTTCGAAAGGGTATAGCTATTGGGCTCTTTTGATCCTCTGCTGTGACTTGCCTAAACCTGTGCTAATTATTCCCTATAAGGGAGACCACAGAGTCCATGTTTCTTTGGGTCTGGATCACTTCACTTACTATAATTTTTTTCCAAGTCCTTCCATTTCCTTACAAATGGGGCAATGTCATTCTTTCTGATAGAGGCATAAAATTCCATTGTGTATATGTACCACATTTTCCTGATCCATTCTTCTACTGAGCGGCATCTGGGTTGGTTCCAGATTCTAGCTATGACAAATTGTGCTGCGATGAACATTGTTGTGCTTGTGGCTTTAGTGTAATTTTGTTTATGGTCTTTTGGATAAATACCCAAAAGTGGGGCTTCTGGGTCATAGGGGAGCTCTATGTTTAGCCTTCTGAGGAATCTCCACACCGCTTGCCAGAGTGGCTGAACCAGTTTACATTCCCAGATGGTCTGCGTTTCTGAGGTAGCCTCAGGATGGCCCAGCAGCTGCCTGTGCTCAGTTTCCCCCCAGATACCACTGTAGAACACTGCACCTCGTTACATGGCACCAGTCCCATGATGCAGCTTTACACTTGAGTAGACAGATCTATGAGTTCTGCGTTCTCTGTTTAACTACACACCCTTGCAAACGTTTCTTGGCCTCTGGAGTTCTTAGATTTCTCATTAGAGAGTCAAGGGTAATCACACATATCATAAGGTTGTCATATATAATGAACAAATAGAATGGAATGTCTCACATCATTTTAGGCTTCAACAAATGGTACTTAAAATGATTTCATGCTCAGAAATTTGAATGATGGCACTCCTCTACATCAAAACCTAGTCTAATTATCCTGTATTGTGAGAATGATCCTAACCCACTGTACAAGAGCAATAATCTAAGCAGAGACCCAACAGACTTCATCATCAGAGCTTGCTGATTTTTCCCCTTATTAAAAACTCTTTCCTTAAAATAACCCAAGCGGCATCTTAAATGAAGTCTGAGGTTAGAAATAGTTCATAAGTAGTTTGATTTTTAAAAACAGCCAAGTGGAATTTATAAGGACTGCAAAATAAGCAACTCTATTTCCTTGGCCAATATACTTTTTCATTTTTATTGATCAAACTCTGTTGTTGATGGTAACGAACCAGGTTTCTCATACAGAGGGCTCATTAAGTTACTAGTTTTATAAATAGTACTATGATTGATTCATTATTAGGAGGTGAGGGAAACCACAATAAAAAGAAGTACCACTATTTGTAAAGAAATATAAAAACTTGGAAAAGTTCATGATGAGTGAAATCAGGCTAAGAGAAAAAGAATGCATGTTTTCCCTTATATGTGGAAGTTAGATTTAACTTATAAAATTATAAGTAAATATGTTGGGTCATATGCAAGTGTACAAAAATGTATAAACTGAAATATAGTAGATTTAAGAGAAAAATAAAATAGTGTAATTCCTTAGAAGGCTATGACAACCCATTTTCTGGGTAAGAGTAGCTTAAGTGAGCAACAACTACCAAGTTTCATATTGTAGTTTGAGCAGGGTTCATGCTTAGAAGACCCTCAATGTGCTATTCTACATTTCCCCAACATGTTGCAGTCTATAAAAGCAAATATTCCTCTTAGAGGAAATGTAAAAGTGAGGCCCAATTTGGGCATAGACTACTTCAACAAATTCCTTAATATTATTGGTCAGTTTTGAAATATTTGTGTTAGGTTTTACAAAATCAACCATAAGCATTACAAAAAGCTTTTGGTAAATAACTGCTACTTCAAACATAGTTTAATTTATGGTTGGGTTTGGCTTCAGTCTGTGATTAATGTGAAGGGTTTATGAACTGAGTTGATTATCAGATGACTGATATTTTTGCTTGGGAGAAAACACAAGCTTTCCAGAGTAAATACAAGCTACTGTTGTAGCAATATATCATTTTGAAGGGCCGCAATCACTTGGAGGAATATGTAAGTTAGGTAACTTAAGATAATATCTATTTCTCGCAGTGCTAGCAACAAGAATGTGTCAACAAACTTTATTCAGGAAGTCTTTTACAGGAGCAACATAAAGAGCCACTTTGGTGGAGAGAGAGACTGTACTTCTCTATGAAGAACAATACAGGGTCTTTGTGCCTTTGAATGTAATCCTCCATATGTAGGGGTTGCATAAGGACTTATTGACAAGTCATGTGTGTTTTCTCATCTGCAACAAAGCCACTGTCAAAGAATTAGCACGTGTCTCACACCAGTCAGGTTTGAATGCCTGGACACAGCTCTCTGCCTATCTTCCCTGTTGCCCTGGGTAGCTAGTATGTTGACATTTCTTGCCTCCAGTTTACCATTTTCATTGTTTTAGGGGGAAAAAAACTCATGATGGTGAAGAGTTCTTAGTAAATGATATAAAGAAAACTAATTTAGGGCCATGGTTTGTCCCTCTCGGTCTCCTCCATGTGAACTATGGACTCCTAGAAGATCCTTCCTTCCTTCCTTCCTTCCTTCCTTCCTTCCTTCCTTCCTTCCTTCCTTCCTTCCTTCCTTCCTTCCTTCCTTCCTCCCTCCCTCCCTCCCTCCCTCCCTTCCTTCCTTCGTTCCTTCCTTCCTTCCTCTTCCTCCTCCTCCTCCCCCCTTCTTTTCCTTATGCTGGTCCGGGGTTTGAACTCAGGGCCTGGGTGCTGTTTCTGAGCTCAAGGCCAGCACTAGCTTCACAGTAGAAGCAGGGAGGCTGACTTGTTCTCTGATGGGTAGTTTCAGTCCCTTTGCATCCACTGGAGCTCCAGTGCTTTCCTCAGAAACAGCAGAATAAACTTCATTAGTTGCTTGCTCATCTGCTTCCCTTGGCAATGCAGTATTTCCTCTCTGAGCTTAGCTTCTGTATTTCTACAAAGTCAGTTTTATTAGCTTCCCTTCCGTGGAAGATCTGTCACAGTTTCTGGGGGATTTTGATTACAAGTGGGCAGCTGTGTTCCCAGCTGCGTTCCTTCTCAGAGAGTGGGGCCCTCCAGAGTTGGCAACAGCACAGAACAGACTAACTTGTGTACATGTTTATTTGTAAAATGCAGTTTAATAACAAAACAGGCAGTGAAACAGATGCAAGCATATATATAAATATGTGTGTATACACATATATGTATATATTAGAGATTCACTCCTGAATGTGTCTAGGAGAGCTGTTTTTAATACTGAGGGAAGAAACATTGTTGTAGTTGGTGTCATATATTCCAAAAAATGTGTTTGTTTTATTTCTGATACCATTAAAGAGAAAAAATTGAATCAAATACACCTACTAATGCACTAACCTATGAAAAAGGATAACACATGCAAATGTTGGGTTCCCAGAAACATTAAGAATGAATATGAGTAAATATATTTATATTTTTCATAGCAATAGAGTAAGTAGAGAAGGAATTCATGTTGACTCAGGAATTCTGCAAAGAGGGACCCAGAGGACCAACATGTGGAAGTCCAGGAATAGGAGCACTTGGTAGGCTGGGATTTTATGCAGGAATCCAGCTCTGAGCAGGGGCATTTGGAAGAAAACTAAAGATTCAGCACATTTACAAACTTCAGTGGAGGGGAGGGAAAAGAGAGAGCCCCAATCTCAGAGGCAGCTCAGGTGAGCGACCAGTCACAGAGAGAACATGATAAATCCTCTACTTCACAGAGGTAAGAAGACTCAGGGGCAGCTTAGCAAGTTGACCCTCCTTTGCCTGAGACAGTGTGGCATTGGATAAGCTCTCTCTAAAGAATATGCCAGCACTGATCTGCCTCAGCTGGAACACAGGAAAGTGAAAAACATCACTATTCCAAGCAACAGAAAAAGACAAGAAAACATCAAGTCAGAACTCACAAGAAGGATGTGTAGAGATCCAAGCTAAATGTGTTGCTAAGAAACAAGAATTTGAAAGAAGAGAGAATCTCAACAACTTTGTAGAAAGAAGGAAATGAAAGTGTTCAAAATATTGAACAAAAAGATCTACGAAGGAAAAACTCAACCCTAAATTTACTACTAGGCTTGTTTACTAGAAAAGAAAAAAAACCTCTTTTTTCTTTCATCAAGGCTTAAAATAGCTTCTGTCTATTTGGGTTTTTTTGGTATGTACATGATGTGCCTCTAAACAAGTGACTAAATTTGCTAATGTAACCAAAACCGGTTGTTGAATATTACTAAATAAACTCTCCAACTATTTTTGTTGTTGTAAAGTAAATTTTCTTGCATGCTGTCTATGTGATATGATTCATTTCTTACTTGTTTACCTCTGAAGAATGAAAGGAACTTTCTATTTGGAAGAGAGGCTGAAGCACCTGATACTCATATGTGATATAAAATTCAGATAAATGAAATATGAAATTTACTGACTTGAGTTTGCAATGAAGCATTGTGACAAAGACAAAGACCCCCTTATTTATTTTAAATTAAGGACATATTGCAGTGCAATATGAGAAAATGTGCTAAAAATCATCAAGTATTATAAGTGAAGAGTTCAGACATTTGGGTGTTTAAACACATTCTCTTAGATAAAAATACACAGATCCTGGCTGGGCACTGGGCAGCTCACATCTATAATCCTAGCTACTCAAGAGCTGAGATCTGAGGATTGCAGTTCAAAGCCAGTCTGGAAAGAAAATTTTATGAGACTTATCTCCACTTAACCAGCCATTAATTTAGCAATACATTCTAAAGCAATTTATAATTAGGAAACAGTTCAAATTTTTACACACTCACACTTTTTGGGCCACTAATGGATCATAGGTAGAAAAAGGTAGGAGAAATATATCCTTATTTACTTCTGAGCCTACCCATATGCTGAGATTAAATGTGGCAAAATGGGATACACAGGACTCTGATCTAACAGCTAATGATCAGTGCTGGTTTAGATTCAGGTTCTACCCTATATATTTTACACATATCTGGAAATATCTGTATAAACTTACAACACATTTTACATAAAAGGTCAAAATGTCTTTGTCAATGTTATAAAATTAGAAATTTATATCTATGTGTGGATGGCTTCACAATTTATTATTATTATTATTATTATTATTATTATTATTATTATTATTGTCTGTTATGGGGCTTGAACCAAGTGCCTGGGTGCTCTCCTTGAGCATTTTTGCTCAAGACTAGAATTCTATCACTTTGAACCACAGCACCACTTCTGGTGATTGAGTGGTTAATTAGAGATAAGAGTCTCATGGGTACTTTTCTGCCCAAGCTAGCTTTGAACCATGATCTTCAGATCTCAATTTTCTTTTCTTTTCTTTTTTTTAGTAGTTATTACTTTTAAAAAAATCATGCAGAGGTTTTATTTTCCAAGTTGTTATTTCATAAGTAATATGGTATAACCAGTATTTGCATAGCAGTTTTCTTGCTTATTCTTTATTTAAGCAGTTGTTCAAAGTGGTTTCAATTCAAAATATCAATTAATAAATATAATGTGTCTTGATCAATGTTATCCCTTCCACCATATCTCTATCTATCTTGGCCCTACTCATTCAGCTAGTTGCCTTTGAAAGATTCCATGTTGACACATAGTCACTGGCTATAATGACTGTATTCATCCAGCTTTTATTCTCTCCACTCGTCTGCCCTTTCCTGGAGTCACAACTCCCACCTACAAAACATGTTTCAGCTTCTTGTTCTGCATTTTCTTTTTTTAAATAAAAATTACTTATTTATTGTCAAAGTGATATACAGAGGGGTTACAGTTTCATATATAAGACAGTGGATGCATTTCTTGTACTATTTGCTACCTCCTCCCTCATTCCCCTCTCCCCCCTTCCCCTTTCCCTCTCCTTTATTCAAATGAGGGAACCAAGAGTTTCAGCCATTCAGTCAAATGAAGAATGCAAGTTCGGGACTGGAATCCGGCGGGCTGTGAATCCGTCCCTCTGTCTGTCTGTCATATGTCTGTCTATCACAAGTCCATCTGTCACATGTCGCTCAAATTCTGGTACATACCCATCACATGTCGGTAAGAGGTGTGTCACATGTTGGTCACATGTCGGCTGCATGTCGGTCACATGGCAGACAGATGTTGGTCAAATGTCGGTCACATGTTTGTCACATGTCCATCGCATGCTTGTCACGTTTGTCGCATGTCCGTCGCATGTAGGTAACACATTCATCACATGTCAATCACATATCGATTGCATGTCGACCACATGGCCATTGCATGTCAGTGGCATGTTGGTCACATGCTGGCTTGTATACTCGTCATGTCAGTCACATGTCTGTCGCATGTTCATTGCATGTTGGTCACAAGTCAGAGACACACCTGTCACATGTCAGACACATGTTGCTCAATGCCAGCAACATGTCCGTTGCATGTCCATTCCATGTTGGGTGCATGTCGGCCACATGGCCATCATATGTCAGTCGCATGTAGGTCACATTTCCATCACATGTCAGTCACATGTTAATCACATGTTGGTCACATGTCCGTTGCATGCCGGTGCCATGCTGGCTACATACTTGTCACATGTCCATTGCATGTCAGTCGCAAGTCGGTCACATGGCAGACACATGTTGGTCGCATGCTGTTCGCATTTTCATCACATGTCCGTCTCACATATTCGTCACAAGTTCGTCGCATGTTGGTCACATGTCTGTTGCATGTCAGTGGCATGTTGGTCACATGTTGGTGGCATACTCATCACATGTAGATTACATGTCCATCATATGTTGGTTGCATGTCCACCGCAAGCCCCTCACATGTCAGATACATGTTGGTCACATGTCAACCACATGACCATCTCATGTCAGTCGCATGTGGTTCACATGTTGGCAGCATGCTCGTGGCATGTTGGTCACATGTCAATCACATGTTGGTCACATGTTGTTCTCATGTCAGCCACATGTTGAAATGCATGTTGGTCACGTTTGTCGCATGTCAGTGACATAGTCACATGTTGGCCACATGTTCGTCGCATGACAATTGCATGCCCATCACATGCTGGTTGCATGTCCACCACATCAGACACATGTTGGTCACATGTCAATCACATGTCCATCGCATGTCGGTCACATGTTTTTCACATGTTGGCAACATGTCCGTCACATGTGGGTCATATGTCCGACACATGTTGGTCACATGTCAATCATATGTCAGTCGCATGGTGGTCACATGTCTGTTGCATGCCAGTGGCATGTTGGTCACATGGTGGCATACACGTCGCATGTCTATTACATGTCAATCACATGTTGGTTGCATGTCCACCGCATGTCCCTCACATGTCAGAAACATTTTGGTCATATGTCAATCACATGTCCATTGCATGTCGGTCGCATGTGGTTCACATGTTGGCAGCATGCTCATCGCATGTCAGTCACATGTCAAACACATGTTGGTCAAATGTAAATCACATGTCGGTCGCATGTGGTTTACATGTTGGCAGCATGCTTGTCGCATGTCGATTACAGGTCAAATACATTTTGGTCACATGTCAATCACGTCAGTTGCATGTTGGTCACATGTTGATCGTATGTAGGTCAGATATCTGTCGCATGTCAGTGGCATGTTGGTCACATGTTCATTGCATGTCAATTACATGTCCATCACATGTTGGTTGTACGTCCACCGCATATCCCTTACATGTCAGACACATGTTGGTCACATGTCAACTACGTGGCCCTCGCATGTCGGTCGCATGTTGTTCACATGTTGCCAGCTTGTTCGTTGCATGTGGTCACATGTCAGACACATGTTGGTCACATGTCAATCACATGTCCATCTCATGTCAGTTGCATGTTGTTCACATGTCGGCCACATGTCGGTCACATGTTTGTCACATGTCTGTTGCATGTTGGTGGCATGTTGGTCACGTCGGCCACATGTTCGTCACATGTCAGCCACATGTTTGTCACATGTCGATCACATGTCCATTACATGTCGCTTGCATGTCCGCCGCATGTCCCTCACATGTCAGGCACATGTCGGCCACATGCCAATCACATGCCCATCGCATGTCGGTTGCATGTTGTACACATGTGGGCCGCATGTTTTGTTGCATGTCGGTCACATGTTGATCACATGTCAGTAACATGTCTGTTGCATGTGATTGGCATGTTGGTCACATGCTTATCACATGTCAACCACATGTCCACCTCATGTCAGTTGCATGTTGGTCACATGTCTGTCGCATGTTGGTGGCATGTTGGTCACATGTTGGTGGCTTACTCATTGCATGTCAATCACATGTCCATTACTTGTTGGCTAAATGTCAGCCACCTGTGCCTCACATGTCAGACACATGTTGGTCGCATGTCCGTTGCATGTCAGTAGCTTGCTGGTCACATGTCGGTCACATGTTCGTCACATGTAGGTTACATGTCAGTTGCATGTCAGTCACATATCAATTGCATGTTGGTCACATGTCGTTCACATGTCAGTCATCTGTATATGTTTTCACATGTGCTATTAACTTACAGGTTTCAGTTTTCTGAGTAGCTAGGATTACAAGCATGGGCCACTGGTGCCTACTTAACTATTTTTTTAAAAGTAAGCGATCTTTTAAAATATACGAAAGAAATATTTCAGTGCTTATATGTGGGGAAGGAAAGAGAAAGAGACAGAAAGAGAGAATGACAGAGCGGGAGTCACAGAGAGAGAGGGAGACAGAGAGAGAGAGAGAGAGAGAGAGAGAGAGAGAGAGAGAGAGACTTATTTTGGTTTTAGAAGCTTCAATGGGGGAGAACGAAAAAGAAATAGGCCAGACTTGATTGTCAACAGGCGACGACTGTTCATTGAGGAACAGCGAGGGGCACAGACGTTCCTGTGGTTTTGGAGGTGGTGCTAGGGGTTGAATTTGGGGCCAGGCTTATAAGGGGTCCGCGCAAGGAGGCAGAGGTTAATGAAAGCGCCACCAGGTCTAGGAAGTTGGTGACTTGTCCTTGGACCCACAATGGATTGTTTACAGATGGGCTTGGGTGAATTGCCCTGGCTGCACATGAAAGCAGGTCAGCTCATACCTGGGGCCTGTATGGGCCTGGGAAAACTGGGGGGGGGGGGGTCAATCCTTCATATTCCATCTTTGGATACACAGAAAGAATGGGCCTAGAGGGGAAAGGCAAGTCCTTCAGAAAGGATCTTTGGATACATAAAAAGAATAGGCTGAGAGGGGAGCAACAAGGAGTTATAAGAACAAAGCAGATTCTCACTGTTGTGCAGAGCCTTGTTTCTCTGCTCAACTCATCCTTGGCTTGTTCCAATTGTAGCATATGGAAATGTTATTTCATTGGCTTGCAGATACTCTAGTTTTTCAAAAATTGTAATTTAAGCCTGGTGCCTGTGTCTCATGCCTGTAATCCTAGCTACTCAGGAGGCTGAGCTCTGAGGATGATGGTTCAAAACCAGCCCAGTTAGGAAAGTCTGAGAGATTCTTATCTTCAACTAACCACCAGAAAACTGGAAGTGGAGCTGTGGCTCAAAGTGGTAGAGTGGTAGCCTTGAGTGAAAAAATCTCAGCCACAGCTTCTAGTCCCTGAGTTCAAACCCCATGCAACTGACAAAAAAAATTAATTTAGACTCTTTAATGAAGTATGAAATAGAGAACAACATTACCTAACAAGAGTCAGTGTTTTCACTTGGTAGTTCTTTCCTCATTAGATGAGACACACACACACACACACACAACACACACACACACACACACACAGAAAGAAATCTCTAGCTCTAGGACTTAATTTACATATGATGCAAAATATAACAAGGAATAACAATTACAAAGTTAATGAAATTCTCTGAAAATAAAAATGCTTGAAAGCTTCATCTATAAATCAATTACCATTTAACAAAATAACACCCTAAGAGTTATAATGAGTTTAAGTGGTCATTGTACCAAACCATCTGACTCAGGTCTAGCAGACCATATGTTTCTGAGAAAGCCTCATTCCCAGCAATCAACACAAAACAGAAGCAAAGTCAGCCTTATGTTTTTTTTTTTTTGTTGTTGTTGTTTGTTTTTTTGCCAGTCCTTAGACTCAGGGCCTGAGCACTGTCCCTGGCTTCTTTTTGCTCAAGGCTAGCACTCTGCCACTTGAGCCACAGCGCCAATTCTGGCCTTTTCTATATATGTGGTGTTGAGGAATCGAACCCAGGTCTTCAAGTATAGG
Source organism: Perognathus longimembris pacificus (assembly GCF_023159225.1). NCBI lineage: Eukaryota > Metazoa > Chordata > Mammalia > Rodentia > Heteromyidae > Perognathus > Perognathus longimembris. The sequence goes on from NC_063175.1 coordinate 48,710,737, forward strand.
AGGCAAGCACACTTGCCACTAGGCCATATTCCCAGCCCCATGTTTTTTGTTATCTGAGAAAAGTAAACAGACATCGACATGAGCTCCAGACAGCCCTGATCAGAGCAGTGCCTATAGGAAAGGAACAAGCAGAATCAGGGCACCCAAGGAGAGAATATATTTAAAGAATCTGTTAGGGCTATATTTAAGATTGATCATTTTATATTTAGAAGGGAAGGCCAAAATCTGGATTATGCCTACTGAAATTCTTAATATCATTCTTTTCCTTTCAAAGAGTTTAAATAAAAAATGTTATTTTCCCTACCCAAGGAAGATTTAAGCTAACATGCCAGAGTGAGCGGCCACTAAGCCTGGGACAGAGGGAAAAGAGGTCATTAAACATGTCCACAGAAGAAGATAAACGAGTGCTGAAACAGATGTACACGTGTGATTCGACTTTGCTAATGTGCCTTGCTTAGACCTTAGGCTGCAAAAGGGCTTTAACTTGAACTCGAGATAAAGGAGATTCTTTCTGATCTTGGTTCTGGGCTTCAAGATCGAGGTGGCACAAACATGGAAGCTAGCTTCAGAAGCCAGCAGCAGGGCGATATACTCACACATCACCATGGTAGGCAAGAGAAATACAAGGAAGATGGTAGGATTTCCATGAAGAAAGAGAATTTTTACATCACAGACACCGAAAGATTTGAAAACGAATGAGAACTTGTGCTGCATACTGAATCTGACAGATTTTTTTTTTTTATTTAAGAGAAAGATAGGCTCAAAAGCACTCATTTCATTCAAAGTGGACAATGGTGTTTCAAATAACTACCTCAACAATGAGTGTTTTGGTGCCAGTGGCTCATGTATGAAATCCAAGTTATTCTTGTGTGAGATTTGAGGACTGTGGTTCGAAGCCAGCCTAGATAGACAAATACAGATTTTTTATGTCTAATTAACCAGCAAAAAAATGGAAGTGGAGGTGCGGCTCAATTAGAATTTCTATTATACATTCCATAGGAAAATGAATTTAAAATATTTATTATGCAATTTAGTGACTATAGTTAATAAAATATATTCTTAAAATGCTGAAAGGATATTTTGAATTTTGTCTCAGCGAACGAATCCTATAAATGATTTCACTGTTAAAAATCCCTGTATAAGTGACGTCTTAAATTGCTTTTAATATATGTACTATACGAATATAATAATAACATACTAACCTACAATACAGGGTCACAGAAAAAGACATTTTAAACATGAAATTGTTTCTCCTTTCTTGTCCACTAAATGGAGAAACGGAACCTGTTAATTCCTTGAATTTCACGATTTTATCGCCACAAGCTTCCTTGCTCAGATTTCAGGTGCAATGCTGCCCTCTAGGTCCCATTCTATGTGCTGACGGATTTTCAGTCAGTGTTTGAAAAGGAGATATTGTCCAAAAATAAATATACTCATTACCTGACTTATGAAATGGTAGGCCCTCTATACAATACCTTACACATAACAAAAAAAATAATAAAGAAGGGGAAGTGTTCTTAGATTTACAATGTATGTCCTTTAAATGAATTGTGTCAAGAAAAGTTATGTCACAATGTCTTGTAATGAAAAACACATAATTTTGAATATTCCCTACTTTAACTATATCTTCTAGTCTTCTATTCAAGTAGATTTGGGAAATAGACCTCTAGGAAAGAATTTATGGTTTATACATACTTTAAAAATATTTTTCATAATCCATCAAAAGCTGCATTTGAAAAGAAAGGTTGGAAATCCTTTCTTCAAATGTATATCTTATTTTTAAAGAATATAACCTCTAAAATATACATAACTTCTTGGTATCAATAAAACTAAGTGGTTGTTGCTTTTTGTATATCTTTAAGAGCTTATCTTTCAAGTTAATTAACTTTCTATTGCCAAGTATTAACTGTACTATTCTTTATTTAATATCTTGTTATATTTAGAAATGATACCCTGTGTAAATAGTTTCTTTCAACTAAAGTGATATAGAATTTTCATTTTATAATCATTTTTATCAACAAACAGCTGCATTTATATATATTCTCTCTTTTTGTGCCAGTAATGGGGCTTGAACTCAGGACCTGAGAGCTATTGCTTAATGTTTTCATTCAAGGCTTGTGCTCTACCATTTGAACAATGGCTCCACTTTTGCTTTTTACTGGTTAATTGGAGATAAGAAACTTGTAGTCTTTCTTTTTTGAGCCAGCTTTGAGCTGCAATTCTCGGATCTCGGCCTGTTGAATAGTGAGGATTACAGGTGTGAGCAGGGGTGCCTAGCTCTCATTTTCATTTTTAAGCATTTGATGTACAATGAAGGGAGATGTTAACTGAGACCCATTCAGTTTGTTCAGAATTTGATACATTTCATTGTGGCCCAAGATATGAACCAAGTTTCCTTCTGATGAGCATAGAGGTACTGTTTTCATGTGCAAAGCAGTGAGTCCACAGGAGCGTTTCAAGAATGTCATGTTCTAAGAATAAAATAAATTGATTACTCCAAGTAGTTACTAGGTAACACATGTGAGCTTCTCTCTGGATATGGCGTGCCCATGTGAATATCTGAGAGTCTCATTGCTCCCGGGAAGAGGAAAGAAAGGTGATAGAGTGCTAGTCTTAGCAAAAATTGTTCAGGTACAGTACTTGGGCCCTGAGTTCAAGCCCCATGACTTCCAAAAAAGTGTGCGTTAGTGTGTGTTAGTGTGTGTGTATAAATTAAAACCTTAAAATTTCATTGATGCTTTATCTGTAAGAACTAAGTAAATATGTGTGTGCACAAAGAATTTAGATGTTCTCTACCCAAACAATAATCATGTATGTTGAAGGTTGAAAGTAGAATACAGTATTTTGACAGTATTCTGGTTATACCTTTGGTGTAAATGAAGTAAATTCCTAACTAGACTACTGAAATTGCATGTGAATGATTAACACTGAGTTCTTTGGTTAGCATTCAATTGCGCATCTATGCGAAAATCTGACAGTAGATAAAGCTAGGTAAATTTAGATAATCTAAATTGAAATACAGAATTTGTAGTATTTATTAATCTTGTATGAGAACCTAATGTTTATGCTTAACTTCAAAGTAGTGATGTTTGACAGTAAAGAAACAAATGGAGACTATTTATAGTGCCACAGGTACTGTATGTACTGGTATATGGTTGTGAAGAAGGATTCTGTTGCCATATGTAGATTGATGTTTGATATTAACACAGATTCTAAGTAAAAGAAAATGATTGTTTCCAAACTCAGATCTCTAATCTTTTAGTAAAAAATGTGTACTCTTTACATCCTGAGTGAAGCTTACATTAAATACCAGCATTGTTTATATGTAAAGAAATTGAAGGCTTACAAAATAAGCTTGTAATCCTTTTTCACCTAAACAATAATTCACTCTATGTTTTTCTAAGCTACTAATGAAATGTAGCTACTCCAGAAAATAACTGTAAACCATGTGAAAAAATTGAGTTACAAACGTTGATTCAGTATTTTCATTTCTACAGAGAGAGTGATGTTATTTGGATATGAGAGGAACTAATGAAAAGAAAGATTTTTCTTTTGAGAAAGATTGATGTATTATTTGAAGTCAATGTTTTATAGAAGGTACTCTGCCTTTGGGAGAATTAACTAAATAGATTCGATCTTCTGACAATTTTTTCCCTGAACTTATTTATTTTAAAGGTGATTGGTATATATCTTACATAGATAAACATGCTAATTTGATGTAAGTAACTTATTCAAACTGTAGTTTTTGTTTATTCCTTTTCTTTTCTATGATTTTTCATTTTTGGAGACCAACTTCTAAGGCTATTATAACACAATATTCTAATATTATAAGGATAATTATAATTAGAGAAGAACAATGCCAATTTTATCTTTTAACTAGAAGACATACTTTCCTTTAATTTGCTAAACTTTACAAAAGAACAAACAACACATCAAAGGACAGTAATTGAATTTCATGCATCATCATCAGCCAGTCCAGTTTAAGAATACTCCCAATTACTGTCACAGAGCACAAAGCATGGCTTTTTATTATATTCAACATAGAACAATGTCCTGTGGAACCGCTGACCTTCTCAGCTTGAAAACCCTGAAGAAGAACAAACACTTTTAAAATAAGCAGAGCTTCTGATGTTCCATCTAGCAAACATGGCTGGGGGAATGACACCTCTTCCTCCACAATTGTTACCCTAAAAAGTTTAGGGTGATATATATATATATATATATATATATACGTATATACGTATATATATATATATCTAGCAACAAAAATAATATAGTGATAAAGTATTATTTTTCAGTTGAACTCACATATCTTCTAAGTCTCTCTCTCCCTCCTCCCTCCTCCATCTCCTTCTCCCTCTCCCTCTTCCTTAACCTGCTGCACTTGTGTGTGTGCATGTGCACGTGTGTGTACATTTTAGAGGCCATGTTATATTTAATTGTCTTGTCCTATTTCCCCCTAGTAGGGAAATAATTACCTGACTCCTGATGGAATAGTGTGCTAGGTGATCCCAAGCGAGAGCAGGGAAGAAGCAAGTCAAAGTGAAAGGTACATCCTGGTACTGGGGGATCAGCCTATAATTGTAACTATTCAGAAGGCTGAGATTGCTGACGAAGACTCACAGGCAGCTCAAGCAGGAAAGTCGATGGGAATTCTAATCTCTTGTTATCTGCCACAAAGCCGAAGTAGGGGTATGCTTCACTTCGTAGAGGTCCAGCCCTGAGTGCGAGATCCAAAGGAGAATTTGGGTCTCTCTCTCTCTCTCTCTCTCTCTCTCTCTCTCTCTCTCTCTCTCTCTCTCTCTCTCTCTCTCTTCTTCTTCTTCTTCTTCTTCTTCTTCTTCTTCTTCTTCTTCTTCTTCTTCTTCTTCTTCTTCTTCTTCTTCTTCTTCTTCTTCTTCACTAGGGAAAGATTTCCACTCTTCTCACATCTTTAAAATGTATTAAAATAACATTCTTTCTTAGGAAAGCTCTCCAGCAGCTGCAAGTACGTGTTACCATTCCTCTCTGGACTCCCACACACATATCTTATGGAGTACTTTGATTATTTCAACAATTTTTATTTCATTATTGACTCATTTTCCTTCCTTCTTTCCTAGAATACATTCCTGCTTTGAGAAAAGTCTGGGAATATTTTCTTCTTAATTCCTGTGTCACACTCTACTTGCTCCACAGTAGACAGTGTTTGTTTATTGCAGTAGCACTTTAAGACTATTTTCACATGAGTTATTTAATTTGATATTCACAAAGCTATGTGATTTTCTGAGTAGATGAGACTAAACCGGTTTTACTAATTAAAAAGTGAAGGAATTGTAATTTGTTTCTGATTACTGGAGGCTTACTCAAATATTATTTAAATGTAAAATATTAAGCATCATGATAGGTTATTTCAGCCTCTCTATTTCCGGCATTTATTTTCCAGAAATAGCCAGTAATTTACTGTAAATGTTTTTATGTCTTTCTATTTTGTTTTTATACTATCACTGATATATATGTGCATACTTTGGGGGAGGGGCAATACTGGAGTTTGAACTCAGGCCCTTACACCCACTCAACTTAATGTCTGGCACTCTAATACTTGAGCCGCACCGCCAGTCCCATTTTGGGCTGATGATTTTGGAGACAGAATTGCATAGACTTTCTTCCTGGTTGGGTTTGAATGCCAGTCATCTGGATCTTAGCCTCCTGAGTAGCTTGGACTATAGCCAGGAGCCACCGGTGTCTAGTTTCTTCTTATTTCTTAACAGCAGTTGAATTTCTAGACACTTATCTGTGCTTCTCAATATGAAGATAAGTTAATATTGAGTTTCAGTCTTGGTGACTTCTGTCTGTTCACAGATTTGGTTCTTGCTTTCAGTGAGGACTACCTGTATAGCATGCTCTATTCGTAAGCAATGATTAAACATGCAATCAACTGGTGTGCATGATGGTAGTAAGGGAAGTAGACAGAGGAGACACACACTGGATACTCGCACTTGTGAAGGAAATGTGAAACAGTCATAGAAAGCGAGTAATAATGATGGATATCGGGGGGAAAAGCAGGCTAGGCAGATATTGGTCAATGGGTAGAAAAATAGTTATGCAAGATAAATAAGTCCTGGAGATTGAATATAGAACAATGTCACTAGCATTGCCAAACTCTATGATGTATTTGCAATAGGCAAGAAGGCAAATATTAGCAAAAGAAGTAACAGTAAAAAAAAGTAAGAGTAGGAAAAAGGCAATGTGATATGATAGCTTTATTGTAGTAAATATTTCACAATGGCTATATATATATATATATATATATATACCATATATACACACACACACACACATCAGATCAGTTTGCAAACCTTATGTATACAAAAACACACACACACACTTACACACATATTTAAATGCCAGCCACACCTCAATAAAATAAAAAAAATATTCAATATACGGGAAAGACAACTTTTTCAATCTTTCTCTCTTATTTGCTGAACTAATGATATTATGACCAAGATGGCACTAGAGTTCCCCTCAACTTACAAGTTTTCTTTATAATTCGAGGTCTTTTTTATTTCTTCCTTTTTTTTATTTTACTAATTAAATTTTGTTGACAAGGTGTTGTGCAAAAGGGGTATAATTACATAATTAGGCAGTGAGTACATTTCTTGTGATATCTTACACCCTCATTTTTCTTTCCCTTCCCTAGATCAGGTGGGCATATAGACAATATATATGAGGTCTTAACTTCCCTCTTTTTAGACCATTTACCTTAGACACTGTTCTCTGTCTCTTGAGATGTAAATCTTTTCATAAAAGGTCTTTTCTCAGATTCACATCCTAGGAATGTCTCTTAAGGTCTTGAGAGCCACTCTCCGGAGTTTAATCCAGAAAGATAGAGCCCCTGTCCCCTAGTCTTTGTAAAAAGCTAAATTCAGTGTGTTCTTTAGTGTGTGCACTCTATCTTGTCAAAAGGATATGAGCCCATTTACTTTTCCTCTGTATCAAGCCAATTATTACACACAGGAGGCCTGTGATTTCTCTCCCTCTTATCCCCAATTGGTGAAATGTCTGATATTCCTGGGATAGAGTTGAGAGTTTTCCTATTGCAGTAGCCGGAATAAACCACTTCTTCCCTGTTGAATTGGTGAAGCCAAATTTTTGCCTCGGAAGTACAAAACCCCAAGATAGTTTTAAAAGGAAATTTATTCTCATACAAACATTTTAAATCTTAATTAGATGTGTATATAAATCACATGCATTGGCATTTCTGTAAGTTAAAAAAAAAGATTTAAAATTTACTCTCTGAATTAAACTCTCAACTAAAAACTCTCTAAACAAACCCAACAGTCTTAGTAATTTAAATTCTCCATGTACAGAAATAGCCTTACAATTATGGAGCATTTGCGTTACCCTGTTGAATGCTTTGGGCCCAGTTTTATCATTCTGTCGTGATATTCTCTCCTCTTAGCAGTTGAAAATATTTTGCTACCATGCCTATGATATTTATCTTTACTGTGTGTTTTTCTGTTCTTAAATGCCTTTGGCTAAGTAAATGTATTCCTTTTTATTTGATGTACTTTGCTTTGTAAAATATTTTCTTACAGATATCACTGACTTTCTGTACCATTGAATTCTTTTAAGATTTTTAAAGGTACCTTTGTTACCAACCTTTAAAATCCTACTTTTGTCATGAATATACATCTGTTTAAGAAGAAGGTTTTTGGAAAGTACGAGGAAAAATCCAATACACAGAAAAAAACACACAATATAAATGTTTCAAAAACATTATTAAAGTGGATGCTATATCCTAAAGTTTATTTATTTTTTTAGCAAATCTAATCATTGTGGGAAAAAGGCAGAAAACTCAGTTAAGGAAAGTTATCAATTTCAGGTTTATTCTCTCCTGGTTTTCATTTAGAATTTTAGTATATTTAAGTATAGCAGCAAATATACAAATCAAATCATAGATCTGTTATTTATTATTGGGAAATATTCCTTTTTTTTTTTTGCCAGTCCCGGGGCTCGAACTCAGGGCTTGGGCACTGGCCCTAACCTTCTTTTGCTTAAAGCCAGCACTCTACCACTTGAGCAACAGCACCACTTCTGGCTTTTTCTGTTTATGTGGTGCTGAGGAGCAAACCCAGGGCTGTATGCATGCTAGGCAAGCACTCTACCACTAAGCCACATTTCCAGCCCCCAAGATATTTCTTTTCAGGCCTAAGGGAAACTGAGGCAAATTATAAAAGTGTTCAGAGACAAGAACTACAAAATAGGAAGGCAGGAGGAAGTAATGAACCCAGCTGTAACTTGGTTCTTAATTATTTTTGAATGCACTCTCTGTGGAAGCGTGTGGCTATACCTCAATAGGGCAACTCTGATTTGTGATTAACTCTGATTTGTGTCCTTCAGAGGAAGTATGGGGGTAGGAGCTTCGCTCAGTCTCATCAGTGAGAGCTTGGAATATTTTCCTGGCCATGGAGCTGCCTCTGTTTAAAACGGTGAAGAGGTTCTGATTTGTTATAGCCTGTACCTATTTGCTTTAACATATTCTAGGATCCTTCCGGAGAACTTTCATAATGCTTAGAGATCTAGTAGGGTGAAACAAAAACACTAGGACTGGCTTTACCGTCGGTACCTTATCTCTTGCTATAGAGTTACATTATTAGGATGAGGGATTTCCAGAACTCTCGAAAGCAGGTCTAGGTATAAATTCTACCTTTTAAATAAAATTACAAGTGATGTAAATTTTAAAGACATTATTTTATCATTTAGATGAGTGTTGAATAGTTTACATTCCTATTTTTATGACTTTTAGAGAAAGAACCTGAAAACCTAAGCTGAAAGAGGAAGCATGTAGTGATAAGCTTCATAAAATATCTCTTTCAAAGTGTTGTCATCTGCAAGTTTTATGCATTGTAGCAAACGGAATACTTTAGCCTCCCCCCAATGTAATCACTTTGCCTAATGCTCTATCATCTATCTACTTAGCCTATCTGTGTTTTTCTTAAATTTGGTTCTTCAATGCAATTATTTGTTGAAATATCCTTCACATATTCCTCATTTTGGAGGGTCTCAATTTCCTCTCATGAAACAACTGACTATAGCCATTAATCAATGCATATTGGCTGTATCTTGAACGCATGATGAGTCTTTGCATGGTCATATAGTTATTTCACAGAACATTCCTTAAGCAAATGTATGAATAATATAAAACACACACAATGTATCCAAAACCCTAGCTTCAAGGCCATATTCACATCAACTGATCTCTGCTGGAAAAATTCCTTTTCTTTCAGAAAAAAATCCCCAAATAATCAAAATGTGAATGCCTTGGTTTATGAAAGAAGTGCTTACATTTATCTGCAGTACTGTCTTTTAATCTAAAGTATTTCATCTTCTTTATATATCTATTTCTGTAGGATAAAGGTTCTATATCCTGTCATTTTAAACTTCTATTGGCTGTAGAAAAATTCATTTACAGCTTGGAGTATGAAGCTTGAAATAAGTTACCATGGTAACCTCTAAGAATATTAGAGTTCAAAATGCACCCTCTAGCTACCAATAGCAGCAGCTGTTCAAGACTAAAAACCAATATTGTCAAGCTGAAATCTGTTGATGCACATATGAACAGATGTGGTCCTAGGCCTCCACCAGACTTAGAAGGGAACAAAAACACAATGAAATGACCAAGACTTGGAAAATAACACATAATCATCCAGCAGCTAATAAACACCAAGACCAAGATTAAAGGATTTTAAAGAGACCTGACAGCACCATCAAATTATGATAAAGAGATGCATCAGTAGATACGTTACTTCTCATGTTAGAAGGCATGTCATTGGATTCACTGACAAAATTCGAAGGAGGTCTAGCATTGACTCGAGTGCTCTGAACCTATTAACATGATGTTTACTTGATCTGTGGTGGAGATATTATATACACTGAAGAATCTGGGCCGATAAGGGGATGATGCCTGAAACTTAATTTCAAATGGTTCACAAAACATTAATATGAATAATATGTATAAAATCATTACATCATATAAGTATATAGTACACCTGATATAAGAGTATTTGCTACTAAGTCAAACACATTAAATACTAACATTTAGGAAATCAAAATGAAGGGTACATAGGAAATACTGATACTGTTTTTCAAATTTTCTGTATGTTTAAATCATTTCACAATGAAAAAAACAGTGTTTAAAAGTAGAAACTTTATCAATAATACTTGTTTCTTGAAAGTTTCTTTAATGTAGATTTCAAGAATGTCAAAGAAAATTTTGTAAGAAGGTGTACCAAATACCAACTTACACAGTACTGAATTTTCATACGTATGCACATGAATTAAAATGGAAAATAGTCTAAAAAATCTGTTTCAAAAGTTTAGTATCTCCAATTCTTCCTCAAAACGTGTTTTAAAATCTAGAAAAATGAGCTTTATGGGAAATGGGACACTGATGACTCACGCCTGTAATCCTAGCTACTCAGGCAGCGGAAGTCTGAGATGATGTTTTGAAGCCAGCCTGTGCAGAAAAGTCATTGAGATTCTTACTTCCAATTAACCAGTAAAAAAGCCAGAAGTGGAGGGTAGTAGAGCTTCCAAGAACAGGATGCTCTGATCTCAAGCCCCAGTATTGGAATAAAAACACAAAGATACTTATGAGTAAAAATTTAAAAACTTTCATCTAAGGTGGTTAAAAGAATTAGTTATCAAAGCAACACGAATAGATACTGAGAAAACAATACTCAATCACCAAATTGCTATTCTAAACAGGTGTTAAAGAGTTATCTGTCCTAACTAGTTTTGTAAAATAAAAGCTGTCTTTTCAAGACTCTATTAAACTTGCATTAATTTACTAAATTAAAGGAAACAGTTTTGAAGAATGTAGCTCAAAGATTGCCTGCAAACATTTTACTGATACAACATCCCCCATTTTTGGAGTTCTTCAACTAATTCTGTAAAGAAAGATATGAGACATGAATGAAAAAAAAAAGACACAAAATAGCAGCTGTAAATGAATTACTCGTTCTACTATGTAATGGAATCAGGCAGCATGCTGAACCGGAAATAAACAGTAAGAAATGGAAATAGTAATAGCAAGTGAAAAGGTTTGCTACCTGCCTTGGATTCCTCCTTAGGAAAGGTCAAGAAAGGGGCAAAGGTGCCTTTACAGTGGTTACATTCATAGCGCAAGATAGCCTTGTAATGTTGAGGGATCACATGCTTCGCTGGCAGGCTTGGGAAGTCCCGATGTTAAGAGGTCCACATGGGAATCCAGGCACCATATTTTGAGAGGCAGCAGGTGTTGGACTAAGGAGGGAAGACATGTTCTATAAACAAAAAGGCATATATATATATATGTATACACATACATATATGTACATATATATATGTATGTATGTATCAGTAACTGGACCACCGTTGCAGGCAAAAGTTGGATAAGAAAGGAGAGAGCCTGCAGGTATCAACCTACTAGGAAGCTAGTATGGAGTACACTCTTCTCTGTTAGAAGACACATGGCTTTAAAAATAAAAACTGAAGTAGTGTTTTCAAATTTCCTCATATCTCACAAATTAACTTTGTGGTGAACAGATAATGACTATCATGTCAGAATTGTGGTGTGTGTGTGTGTGTGTATGTGTGTGTGTGTGTGTGTATACACAAGTCCTAGGATGTGAACTCAGGGCCTGGGCCTGTCTTTCTTTCCCTTCCTTCCTTCCCTTCCTTCCTTCCTTCCTTCCTTCCTTCCTTCCTTCCTTCCTTCCTTCCTTCCTTCCTTCCTTCCTTCCTTCCTTCCTTCCTGATAGAATTCTACCAATCAAGCTACAGCTCTACTTTTGGCTTTTTGGAGGCTAATTGGAGCTAAGATTCTGGGATTTTCCTGGTTTTGGACAGTGATCATCAGATCTCAGTCTCCTGAGTAGCTAGGATTACTGGCATGAGTCATTGTTGCCTGGCTTCTTGTTTCTGTATTAGATTTTATTTCACAATCAATTGTCACAAGCAAAGGAATCAGAAGAATGCTGCTTTCTTCCTGATCCCACTCAGGAAATTACTCTGGAGTCTCAGCTTTGGTGGAAAAGAGAAAAATCAGAATTAAAGATTCAATAATATATATGCTGAAAATTTACAAGGGATAATCAGTCCCTTAAAAATTATTGACATACAATTTTTAAGAAAGAAGGGGGCTGTTAAGCAACAACATATTTCTGGGGAAATTAATTCATAACTTTAAAAATGAAATAGTTTGTAAGATTTAATATTTCTAATATTTTAGCTCTAATGTATGACCAACTTCTAAAGAAGTTAATGTGCATTACTTCAATATTTCAGTAGAGAGAACCTTCTTTCACACTGTATCTTGTTAGCTTTTTGTCATTCAACAATACAATTCATAATTAACTTTCCATGAAACTCAATGTATTTTCCCCTTGGAACTCAGTGTCAGTGAATTAGGTTCTGGACTACTGTTAGGGTAAAAATACTATGTTCTGCACCTGCTGGATGAATTTCCAGAAATGCTCCATAATTTTTTAGTCAAATATACAAGGCATTTAACTTTTAGGCAAGATATTGGAAGAATTAGGTTCTTATGTGATTGCCAAAAGCCAACCAAACAAGATATCCTCAGCCAAAGCCAGAGACAAACCAACTGCACATAATTATAAGAGGAAAAGTAATTCTGGAAGAAAGCAATTGAGGGGCTTGTATTAGTTTAAGGTGGGTCGAATTCTAAAGAAACAAAAAGGGATGAAATGTTTGTAAAACAAAAAGTTCTCCACTCCACACGGAAAGAACATATTGCTCTCAGAAGGAAGAGGCTGGGTCAGCTGGTTACAACTGAACACTACCATGACAAAGTTCTCCCCACCTATGAGGCGAGCTGGATAATGGTACTCTTACAGACACATGGCTGAGTTTGTTTCTTAGCATTCCTATGCTTTACTTTTCACTTAGTATTACATTTTTTCTACCAATTTTCTTCAAACTTTTAATCACCACAATAAAACTTGAAATATGGCCAAGAGGTGAAACTTCAGACCGAAATTATTTTAAGATAGTGAGACTGGCTTTTAAAACAAAAATAGTACTTTCTAAAGAGTGTAAGTAAAATTTTATGATACAGTTTAGAGAATCTCTCTGATTTTTTTTTTTTTTTGGCCAGTCCTGGGCCTTGGACTCAGGGCCTGAGCACTGTCCCTGGCTTCTTCCCGCTCAAGGCTAGCACTCTGCCACTTGAGCCACAGCGCCGCTTCTGGCCGTTTTCTGTATATGTGGTGCTGGGGAATCGAACCTAGGGCCTCGTGTATCCGAGGCAGGCACTCTTGCCACTAGGCTATATCCCCAGCCCTCTCTGATTATTTTGATTACCTATGGGAATTTATTACAAAAGATTTTTGTAAAAAGAGAGAATTTGGCAAGCTTGTGTTTTGGGTTGAAAAGAAAATTTTCCTTCCCTTACAAGTAAAGAAGTACTATATGGGGCTGGGAATATGGCCTAGTGGCAAGAGTGCTTGCCTCGTATACATGAGGCCCTGGATTCAATTCCCCAGCACCACATATATAGAAAATGGCCAGAAGTGGCGCTGTGGCTCAAGTGGCAGAATGCTAGCCTTGAGCAAGAAGAAGCCAGGGACAGTGCTCAGGCCCTGAGTCCAAGGCCCAGGACTGGCAAAAAGAAAAAGAAAAGAAAAGAAAAACACAGTGTGTGTGTGTGTGTGTGTGTGTGTGTGTGTGTGTGTGTGTGTGTTTACATCAACTTTTTTGTTTTTGTTTTTGTTTTTGTGGTGGTCCTGGATTACATCAAATTTATTTCTAGAGCCAACCTACATGAGTAACAATACTCTCATCAATTCAAACTATTGTAGGGATCATGTTTCTTTTTACATTTGCCAAAACTCATACACAGAAATGAGTTCTGGGTTGCAAAACAGGTTTTAGTGTTTGCACTGGTTTGTAAATTACAGCGTATTTTTAAAATAAATTGAGTTGTTCACATACAGACTAATTTTTGAATTCTTTGGTCTTTAAAAACCTTGGAAAATTATGAGCAGGAGCAACAAGAAATGAGACAAACATGTAGACTGGAACTTTGACATGTTAACGTATTATAGGCCTGGAACTAGTCTAAGGCTTTCTAATGTACTTATCTTTGTATTATGTATTTGTTACCTTTTATAATAATTATTCTATGAAACAGTATTATTCCAAATGGACATAGATGGGACCTGAAATGAAGTGTTAATCTGCAATGTTAACCTGTGAATTTTCAGAACTGTGTTTAAGATTTGAATCCAAGTCAATCTTGATCATTTCACCTTTGTCTTATGGGTTAGGACTTTGGCCAGAGAGGAAATTTTCTTTTTTTCATAAATTGAAAGATGTCCTAAAAATGGCTCAGTATTGGGGCTGGGAATGTGGCTTAGTGGTAGAGTGCTTGCTTAGCATGCATGAAGCTCTGGGTTCGATTCCTCAGCACCACATAAACAGAAAAAGCCAAAAGTGGTGCTGTGGCTCAAGAGTTAGATAGCTAGTCTTGAGCAAAAGGAAGCCAGGGACAGTGCTCAGGCCCTGAGTTCAAGCCCCAGGGACGACCAAAAAAAAAAAAAAGGTTGAGTATTACAGTATTAAATAGCAGGAAGAAAATTGGATAGGGTCACCACTAGACTGTTTGTCAGGAGTAAAGTCACAGGCTGGGGTGTGGCTGAAGTGGTAGAGTGGCTGCTTAGCAGGCAGAGGCCACGAGTTCAAAACCCAGTTCCACCAAAACAATCAGACTGATGACATTTTTTGCTGGAATTAGTTATTATTTTATTCTATATGTGTATAAAATACAATCTAAGCATGGAAATTTCCCAATACAATCTATATATGAAAATTTCCCTCTTCTAAATATAATGCAAAATGGTTATTTTAATTAATTTATAACACAGCCCTCGAAACATTTGTTATTGTACATTTTAAAATATGTATGTTTTAAGATGTAGATGGCAACAAAAAGCCATACTTGATCTAAAAGCAATGCATGGGGCTGATCTTCTAGATTAGATAGCTGCACAACGGAATAATCAAAAGAAAATCAAAGTAAATGAAAAGCATTTCACTGACTGCAGTATTACTGGTTCATAGTAATTGCAGCAAGGAATCCTACATATTTTATTATTTATTTTGAAACATAAATTACACATTTTTTTTTGCAAATCTGCAAATTCTCAGGTGGATAGTAACTGTTGGATCCTGAATACAATTGAGTTGGTTTCTTTTTTTGAAATGACAATTGCTATTTTTTTCAAATTTTTATTATCAAACTGATGTACAGAGAGGTTACAGTTTCATACGTTAGGCATTGGATACATTTCTTGTACTGTTTGTTACCTTGTCCCTCATACCCTCTTCCCTCCTCCCCCTTTCCCTTCCCCCCCATGAGGTGTTCAGTTCACTTACACCAAACAGTTTTGCAAGTATTGCTTTTGTAGTTGTTTGTCCTTTTTTACCCTGTGTCTCTCAATTTTGGTATTCCCTTTCAATTTCCTAGTTCCAATACCAGTATACATGGTTTCCAATATACTCAGCTAAGATTACAGAGATAGTGTAGGTACAACCACAGGAAGGTGATACAAGAACATCATCAATAATAGAAGCTACAGATACACATGGGACGTTGAAAGTACTTACAACTGTGATATAACAATTGTTTCCATAACATGGAGTTCATTTCACTTAGCATCATCTTATGTGTTCATAAGGGTATAGCTATTGGGCCTTGTGATGCTCAGCTATGACTTACCTAAACCTGTACTAATTATTCCCAATAAGGGAGACCATAGAGTCCATGTTTCTTTGGGTCTGGCTCACTTCACTTAGTATAATTTTTTCCAAGTCCTTCCGTTTCCTTACAAATGGGGCAATGCCGTTCTTTCTGATAGAGGCATAATATTCCATTGTGTATATGTACCACATTTTCCTGATCCATTCGTCTACTGAGGGGCATCTGGGTTGGTTCCAGATTCTCGCTATGACAAATTGTGCTGCGATGAACATTGTTGTGCTGGTGGCTTTACTGTGATTTTGTTTGTGGTCTTTTGGATAGATACCCAAAAGTGGGGCTGCTGGGTCATAGCAATTGCTATTTTTTATGAAAGTGGAAATCGGTACAGGAAATCGGTACAGACACATTTGTCTGGCTGGGAATTCTTTCCAATGGGAAGATAGACATGGTAGGTCTAAAAGATGGAAGCTGCATAAAGAGTGGTTAAAAAATAAATGTGTGTTTTGGTAGCCAACACATCTTTCTACAAGCAATTACGGTAGAAAGATTAAAAACACATTTATAATCAGAGAGCTCTCAGGAGAGTTTCAGAATGGAATGAAAGAAACAGGAAAATTGTTTCCATCTTTTTTTTAGAGTAATGACATATAATTCTCCAAAAGCTAAAGAAGAAAATAACTCATTTGCCCATATTGTATTTCCTTTAACACATTCTTGATGTTGGACTTACATATTGTATTTCCTGTAACACATCCTTGATGTTGGACTTATTTCCTCAATGAATTTCTTGTCTCCCCATCCTGTAAAACATCTGACAATTAAAGATGTTTTCCTCTTTAATTTTATTATCATGCATAATCTCATGTTTACTTAACATCATCCTCATTAATCAGAAAAAAACTTCCACTATTATAGATGAGGCACAGAACCATCCAGAAGGAAAGATTTCTATTTCATGGACTCGAAAGTCCATGATAGGTGGAAGTAATATCAGTAGATATAATTAGATAAGTAGATACAATTAGCATATTCCTTCTTTCTCTTTCTTCCTTCTCCCTCTCTTGCCTTTTCTTTTTAAACAATGAGAGCTTATTTCTTCAATATCAAAGAACATAGGCTTATAATATAGTCAAAATATTTCATTTGACCACTTTTCAGTTTGCTATTGCTTCTCATTTTCATTCTATATTATAGGTTCATAATCTCTCTACATGAATGTGCTTCCAAATTACTGTCACATTTTCAAATCTTTTCCTCATTATTAAGAAAATTAAATTTCCTAGGAAAAGAAACTATAATTAATTCTGATTACCATTTATCCAGAACATAAGAAAATAGCACAGAACTATTTTGCAGGGGAACTTATTAAATAAAAGTTGTTCACAGTTTGTTCAAATAAGCAAAAATATTTATACCTGTACTTCTATATTACTTTTGTGTTGGTCCTGGGGCTTGAACTCAGGATATAGGTGCTGTCTCTGAATTTCTTTTGCTCAAGGCTAGTGCTTTACCACTTGAACCACAATTCCACTTCTGTCTTTTTGCTTGTTAACTGAAGGTAAGAGTCTCACAGATTTTCCTGACTGGGCTGGCTTTGAACCACAATCCTCAGATCTCAGCATCCTGAATAGCTAGGATTACAGGCGTGAGCCACTGGTGATGGCTGATATTACTTTCATAAATATTAAAATGACTATTTATTTCATAGATAATTATATATTCTATTCTGTACAAAATATTTAAAATATCCTAGTATATATTCCTTTGCATGCCAAATACATACATGCATGTACCAGACTGTCCACACAATCAGCCATCAACCCTTCAGAGATTTTGAAGGGAACAACCACAACAGTGAAAAAAGAGAGTCAACCCTCAAACAATTTACAGGTTGGTTGAGGACAGATGATATACGAGTAAGCATACAAAAATTTCAGTACAATTATCTTCAGGGATAAACAAAGAGGAGAAAGTGATAAGCCTGCTACAACTCAAAGGTAATGGGCATTTAGACAGTCTTATAAGTTTGCAGCATATCCTCTGCAGGTATAGTTTCATTCATCTTCAGGGATTCTGCAATGCAGCCTAAAGCATGCCTAAAAAGCAGGACACTGTAGAGTCCCACAGGAACCATACCCAAGCGTTGGCTGGATCTAGACCTGAGGCAGGCCACACCGCGGCCCAGCATCTGTGGCAGCACACAGCTCAGCGAAGCCTGAAGGTTTTTCAGCATTTGTTCTGACTAAAAGCTCCCAGAGCAGGTCTCTGCATGCTCTAGATTGAGTTATAAACCTGACCTTGGCGGAATGATCCACGGCAATAGGGCCTGTTGTTGGGCAGGACTGGTTTAGTTTCTCTAGGATCTATCTGTTTGGCACATCCTAGGCAGCAATAAATAGTCATCAAATAAATCAAGGTATGAATGAAAGTGATAATCACTTCTTTGCGGATTGTAGAATAAGGAGAAATGTAAAAAACTGGAAGGGAATTCTGCGAGGATGCTCTTGAGATCTTGAGATCGTTGAGATCGTTGACCACGTCACGTATAAGATGAATGATGCGAATACTCCAACCAAAATGAGGCTTGCTGGGGAGACATCTCATTTCTTATTCCCTTGATCTTCAGTGGAGTTCATTTCCTTTCTATGCAGATGGCAGTTCATCCATGGCGTGCTCTGCTTATCCACAAGCGAGTCTGTAGAGAATAGATCGTCTCTTCATATAAGGTCACTATTTTACCTTATGCATTAGGAAGATCATAAGAAAATCCTGTGGCAGTAAGCAGAACTTAAACAATAGAGTTTTCAGGAGTCATGCACAACTGAGCAAATGAGAAAACAAAGAAATGTAACCTTTAATTCGCGTTAGTTTACACAAGTAAACTTTCACAAAGAAATGTATTTTGAGCATGCAAACTTACCATGTTGCATGTGGAGATTATATAGGAATCTAAGTGAATGAAAGTTCAAGACGAATAGGACACTACCCCCTCTCTCATAAAAGCTAGAAGGACAAGAGATAAATATGTCATTCTCTTTTCTCTAATAATCATCTTAGAAAATTTTGACATTTCCCAGTAAGAATCATGCTACTACTTTAGAGATCATTATGTAAATCTCCACTCATTTAGATTAATTAACATAGAAATGGTCAGTAATTATAAGGAAATAGGATTAAAAACAATTTAGTTGTCACTTATTTATATATCTTTTTTGCATAATGCATCTTCTATCATCCTCAAAAGACAAAACAGATAATTTCAGGAATACTTATGAGTTTCTCCATTTATTTTAAAAGTCTTGCAAGTCAGTGAATTAATTTTCAAATTTAATATTCATGAGCCAATTTTTGTTACTGGTTTATACCTTGATAGCCAGATGTTATTTTTCTTCTATCTGTATTCAAAAATCATCTGAGAGCCAAATGTAAACATAGGTCTTGTTGTGTCTGTGTATCACTAAAAAGTGAATTAAGTTCAGTGAAGAAAGCCTTTAACTTATTCTCTCCTGTGAAGACAACTGTCCAGGATTTCTACTTAAACTAAAATTTTATATCTTCTATATCTATTGTATAAAGGCAGCAATTTGTTTTTGGGTTTTGTTTTTGTTTTTGTTTTTCTTCAAATTTTTATTATCAAACTGATGTAGAGTGGTTACAGTTTCATATGTAAGGCATTGGATACATTTCTTGTACTGTTTGTTACCTCGTCCCTCTTTCCCCTCCCTCCTCCCCCTTTCCCTTTCCCCCCATGAGGTGTTCAGTTCACTTACACCAAACAGTTTTGCAAGTATTGCTTTTGTAGTTGTTTGTCTTTTTTTTTTTACCCTGTGTCTCTCGATTTTGGTATTCCCTTTCAATTTCCTAGTTCTAATACCAGTATACACTGTTTCCAATATACTCAGATAAGATGCAGAGATAGTGTAGATACAACCACAGGAAGGAGATACAAGAACATCATCAATAATAGAAGCTACAGATACACATGGGACGTTGAAAGTAGTTACAACTGTGATATAACAATCATTTCCATCAAATGGAGTTCCTTTCACTTAGCATCATCTTATGTGATCATAAGGGTATAGCTATTGGGCTCTTGTAATCCTCTGCTGTGACTTGCCTAAACCTGTGCTAATTATTCCCAATAAGGGAGACCATAGAGTCCATGTTTCTTTGGGTCTGGCTCACTTCACTTAGTATAACTTTTTCCAAGTTCTTCCATTTCCTTACAAATGGGGCAATGTCATTCTTTCTGATAGAGGCATAAAATTCCATTGTGTATATGTACCACATTTTCCTGATCCATTCGTCTACTGAGGGGCATTTGGGTTGGTTCCAGATTCTCGCTATGACAAATTGTGCTGCGATGAACATTGTTGTGCTGGTGGCTTTACTGTGATTTTGTTTGTGGTCTTTTGGATAGATACCCAAAAGTGGGGCTGCTGGGTCATAGGGGGGTTCTATATTGAGCCTTCTGAGGAATCTCCATACTGCTTGCCAGAGTGGCTGAAAGGCAGCAATTTGTAATGCAGTGGTTTTTAAAGTTTTCTTAGTTTTAGAATCCATTTAAATACTTAAAAGTTATTGAAGAGTTAGGTGTCTATGGTTCTGGCTAATAATTCTAGTTGTTCAGGAGGCTAAGATCCAAAAGATTGTTTTTTGATGCCAGAATGAATAGAAAAGTCCTTGAGATGGAGTCTGTAAAATAAAAAGGAAAAAGCAAAGCTGGAGATGTGCGTCATGAAGTAGAGTACAAGGCAAGTGAGCATGTGGCCCTGAGTTCAAACCCCAGTACCCCGCAATTATACAGATCACAAATCTATCTGTCTATCTATCATCTATCTATCTATCTATCTATCTATCTATCTATCTATCTATCTATCTATCTATATCTACCCATCTATCTATCTATCCATCTATCTCTATATCCTTATGGGAATCATACCTAAGAAAATCTAGCCTACATGATAAACATTCAAGATTTATTTTAAAAATAGCAATTACAGGGCTGGGGATATAGCCTAGTGGCAAGAGTGCCTGCCTCGGATACACGAGGCCCTAGGTTCGATTCCCCAGCACCACATATACAGAAAACGGCCAGAAGCGGCGCTGTGGCTCAAGTGGCAGAGTGCTAGCCTTGAGCGGGAAGAAGCCAGGGACCAGTGCTCAGGCCCTGAGTCCAAGGCCCAGGACTGGCCAAAAAAACAAACAAACAAACAAACAAAATAGCAATTACAAGTTTGTTGTAGGCTAGTAATTATAAATTATATATATATATAAACATAAGATTGTCTCAAAAATTAAATCCAGGGCTAGGAATATGGCCTAGTGGCAAGAGTGCTTGCCTCCTCCACATGAAGATCTCGGTTCGATTTCCCCAGCACCACATATATGGAAAACGGCCAGAAGGGGCGCTGTGGCTCAGGTGGCAGAGTGCTAGCCTTGAGTGGGAAGAAGCCAGGGACGGTGCTCAGGCCCTGAGTCCAAGGCCCAGGACTGGCAAAAAAAAAAAAAAAAAAAAAAAAAAATTAAATCCAAACCCCAAATTTGAATTTTGAGAGGGGTAATAAGACTTGCATTTTCAGATATATTTTTAAATAGATTTCTACTTGGTAGATTTAGCTTCATAAATATCAGCTGGATTCTTATATCAGCATCTGTAGTTTCTGGGTCAAAATGTCATTTTGGTTGAAAAATCTATCTGAAGAAAAATATGGCTCAAAATGGCTTCTTAGTTGGAAAAGACATCTCTTTTAATAGCTTTTTCACAAAATTTTGGTTATTTTTCCTTGATGAATGTAAAAATTCAAGGAAGTATTTTCAGTATAAAATTTAAAGCTGTATGAATATTTTGCATTTGCAACATAATTTTATGGACATTATATTTCGTATTAGGTTTGAGTGGCCCATATTTCAGTCTGAAGTGTCACAGAGCCCAATGCATATCTGGAAGAGGCAGGTGCACTATGGTCTTAAACATGAGATTCAAGCCTCTATGTATGTATTGTTTCCTCTTTTGCCTACTATGTTTTCCAAAAATTTAAATGTGATCTTTGGTGTTCTAACTATATACCCAATCTGTATGTTGCATTTGAAATGCTAAGTAATTTAAAATGATGTTCACACATTAAAAATATGCCTTCCATATATACATATATACACACACTTTGTTATATATACACACATCACATATGAGTGTATATATTAGTGTATATTTATAAGTATATGTATTATGTTTATATAAGTGTATATATGTTTTGTTCATCAATATAATGGAGAAATAATGTGAAGTTTCATTTTGTTGGGGGATTTAAGGTATATTGTTTATAAGGAACATACGTGATTCTGCCAGTAGAAAGACATACATAAATGATTCTTCTATCCTTACTACAATGGATCATTCAGATATTCCCCCTTATTAATAGACACCCAATTGTCTTATATCTGAGGAGCAGTGCTTTGCGTTGCTAGTCAGAAAGCAAGGCAATAGGCCCCACGTGTCTTTTTGTTTGGTAATCAATAGGCCTATCTCCATTCTGGTGAAAGGAACAAGCCTGGCATTTGGGAACCTGGCACTCACACACATTTTAAGCCTTTACTCTTTTCCTGTCCATCAGCAGCCTCCTGGTCAAATGAAGCTTCAGGTTAAGCTCCTTGTAATGTTTCTTCTCTCAGGTACTTGTGAATTTTTCCTGCTCACAAATCATGTAAAGTCCAAGCTGCGTAATGGCCAAAGTAATCAGAAGCACAGCAGAGACGCATGTGACCTTGGCCTTCACTTCTGTCTTAACTTGACTCGGTCACTCAAACGACACACGAAGGCATGTGAAGGTGATATAAGAATTAAAAAGTAATAGTTACATTACAAAGAACTTGGGGATAGAAGAAAGCATATAAGAATTTCAGCAATTTAGACATTTGAGTAAGAAAGGAACTGCTACTAATTACATTGTAATAATAAACATCAGTGGGAAGTATGTTGAGCAAACGATATGTGTACATTAGAGAGCTTAACATCCCATCAAACTTTGTGTCACAAATAGTACAAACTATAAACCCTTTAGATTGGATATGAAGTTATCAAATATGGTCGATTTTATAATACCAACTTACCACATACTCTTCACCTCTTTCTATCAACTGACAAACTATTTAGTGATCATCTACCATGTGAAGTACAGTCCCCCAGCCAACAGCCAAAATAACTGCACAGAACTGTTAAACCTATTTAAAAGCTTATCTCTAATGTTCCCTACTCTTTTGCATGACTTTTTCAAATCTGTAAGACTTTACTCTAGCTCAAAACCCAGTATCTACAATATTCTCATCATTGTTTGCTTTTGTTTTGGGTAATATAAAATGAAGTCATGGCTAATCTGCAATTGTGTCCTCACATAAAAGAAGTTGATTTCATGGACAGGAAGTGGAGAGGTATCTGAGGTGTCCTAAGTTTTCCCTAATAGCAAGCCTCTGCTTGTTATCGTCCTTTCTGTTTGGGACATTACTCCTCCAATGACACTATTTGTGCTGGATTGTGAGCCATTCCCAAATTTTCTGCTTGCTCTCCTTTGATTATGATAATGAGGGTAGAAAACTAAATTCTCAATGTCCCTGGGTATGGGAGTTCACTACTAAGAGATTGTAGCAGCCCTGTATGACTTTTCACTAGACTTATTCCATTGGACAACAAGTAAACTCTTGTTTGTTTAAAGGATTATTATTGCATATTATCTGTCACTTGCAGCCTAATCCACATAATGGGAAACACCTCCTCGTGTGTATCCTTGTATCTTCTCTTCTCTTTTCTTTCCATTCTCATCAGTTACTTGAAATTTACCGCTTGCTCTTTCCACTGAGGTAAGTTTTCATACTTTTGAAAATATTTTCCTTACTAATTTCATCCAAAAAACAGATGAAGGAAATATTTAAGAAACAACAGACATCCATGTTGAAAAACACAGAGCAAAACCACTTGTTGAAATGTCCACTCTCAAGATGCTTGTGCCTATAGTCTGGAGTTTTGGGCATTTCTAGGACTCGAATTTCCTGGTAAGTGGTGAAGCTCAGTACATCCAGCCTGCGTTACGAGTGTGCAAACTGAAAGCTGAATCCTAAAACTGGAATCATGTCAACAGTATCCTCAAACAGTGCTCAGCGCACGAAGTCTGTCACACACGTGTGTGTGAAAAGTTACCCACATGTAACTTCAACCCTTGATCCTACTTGAAGGTGAACAAAGTAAACTTGAAAAAAAATCCTTGAATTCAACTCAACATGATTCCTTTAAAATACGGACCATTGCCATAGCAAACATTTTTGGCCCTAAGAAAATGACATGGGCTGCTGTAGTGTTTTGAAGTGGAGTTAATTTTAGGCAGTTATTTTTCAATGTCAAAAGCAATAGGGAAGTGATTGGAAACAAAATTGGAAAGAAAAGTCTGTGTCTGATGGTAATAGAATTTAACCAGCAATCAGAAGAAATAGCTGTAGAAATTTAAACTTTAAAACCATTAACTAAACATTCATGAGGATAGATGATTTCGCTCTTGGAAAAACTGAGGCTTAGTTTAACTGTTCAGTTATCACTGAGATTTTAATGATGGCTAATTCATGATGGCAAATTAGCATTTTATAGACATCAAATAAAAGCAAAGAAGGCCTGTATAGCTTATCGCTAATTTTAATTTTTACTGCTTGACGGTGGTTTTTTTATTCATCTGCCTAGACTCATGCTTTAAAAAAGGGTCTTTTCAGAAAATATGATCTATTTTGTTATAAAACTTATTATATAAAGTAGTTTATTAAAATATTGCATTGCTTAGAGTTCAAGTCTTATGAGACAATAATTCCCTATATGAAGAAAATAAAGATTCTTTGGTTTAACAGGGAAACAGAAGAAAGGACAGGTAAAGGATGCCAAGAAAGGAAACTAGAGATTTGTTTTTGATGGAGGAGGGCAATTTTGAGATTTGAACTCAGGACCTTGTGTTTGCTAAGCAGGTGTTCTGTCCAGCTCTTTTTGGTTTAGTCATATTTCAAATAAGGTCTCACATTTATACTTGAGTAGGGCTGAACCACAATCCTTTTAAGCTTCCCATGGAGCTAGAAATGACAAGTAAATACCACCACACCCAGCTATTGGTTGTGATGGAGCTTCAAACCAAAGCCTTTGCAATCTCCACCTCTCAAGTAATTAGGATTACAGGTAGGACATACCGCACCACGTGTAGAGATCTTTTTTTTTTTTCTCTTTATTTTCAGAGTTTCTGTGCTTTCTAATGAATTATTTCACATTACAATTTGAAGACCGTGGGAGTATCTATGAAACACAATTAATAGAGCCACTTTCCATTCTTTGTTCTACCACTCTATCATACTGTGAAACTTAGTGATACTCCGTTGTGTGAAAATAGCAATACCTATCCTATTCCATAGACTTGCGATAGCACTCAAAATAGAATTCGAGTGGAAGCCAAAGTAGATCCCACACATTCTAGCAGAGATCAGTCTCCTTGAAGCGGAAGGGTGTAAGGCTTGCTTCTTGCTTTGTGCATTGTAGAAATCAAATTTTAATTCCAGTCACCAATAGCTTTTCATCGTCTATGCCTCTGGCCAGAATTGTTAACAATGCTTTTAGGGAGGACTGTGTTAGAGAACAGAGTTGAGAGGGAGGTGGTGGGAGTCAGAAAGGGAACAGGGAAATGTTGGGGGAGGGGAGGATCGTAGATGTGGTTGCTACTTGATATTTGTACAAGTGAGTGCTTGGTTCTTAATGCAGGGTCCTCCATACATGAAGACTCTGAGAACAATCCATCTGTAGGGAAGAAAGGGGGTTGAATTTATACAGCCAAAAGACTACACTATGAGATATCTGCTTCCCCAGACCTAATGGATGGGCCTTCCTGGAATCCCCAGCAGACTTCCTGTTTTGTCACCTGGGAGGGAGTCAGTGACAGTGTGTGGGGAAGCCACTTCCGGCTGGTTGGTACCATGACTGAGTGATGGTATCCTCAGTGGTGCTTGGCCTGGATAATGTCAAAACTTGAAAGCCAAGCAAGGTGAGGGTTTCTGAAGCAGCACAGAAATGGCATCTAACATTATGTATGAGAATATGTTTTAAATGTTCTAGTATAGGTAAAGATTCTTTTATTTTAGAAACTGTGGGTTTAAGGTATCAAATGTGGTATTATAGGATACATCTATGCAGGAAATTGTCTACTACTTACAGAACAAGTGAATTTCTCATCTTACATATTTACCTATTCCAGGAGTGGCTGAGGTCTATGCGTTAAGCAACCTCTCAAATGCAATGCATACAAATAAAGTACGCCCCACCATCATGCTTTATTATATTGAAAATAAATGTACCTACTCCCCACCCCATTGTTGGACTTTGGAACCTATTCTATTTACTTCATTATTTTCTGTACATAGTACCTACAGAGAAAACATCATCTTTTTAATCACCATTTTTTTCTTTTGAAGCAGCAGACTCCAATCCCACATTGTGAGTTTGTTCTCACTGTGAACTGAATTGTCTTTCATGGGTTACCCTTGGCTTGGCTTGTGCCATTGTCTTGCTTCCCATTTTTCCCTTTACAGACTAAGAAAATAATAGATTCTAGTCCTTTTCAGATATATTGTCTCAAAGTACAATCTAAAAATAGATGGTATTTACTAATTCCTGGAAAAGGCTATGTGTGGCCCTTAACATTCTCTGTTCCTCTCTTTGTTTCTCAGAAAATGTGTTCTCTCACAAGTAGTTATTTGTTCTTCCTAGTAGTATTATACTCATGTTGAGGGGAGGGAGATGGAATTAAAAATCACTTCTGGTGGAAAGGTATCCACTTCACAAGACAATGGAATTCAAGATGGCTTTCAAAGTAAAACTATATTCTTAATGGGAAGGGCAAATAAGCATATGCTAACTTTAAGTGTCTTCTGCATTGAGGAACTTTTTAAAATTTGTATAATCTAGCTTGCTGAATTCTGCATATGTGTTTCAAAGTCCCATGTGAAATAAACAGAGGGCAACATGATTTGCTCTGTGAAGGAAAATTGCTCCTCTTCTTTTGATTCTTTGGGCAGCAGCCACTAGGTAATTGAAGTGCCACAAAATCAAATAACTAAAACTGACAGGTCATAAGTCAGTGTGGGAATTGACTTGGTATGAGATCTATGGAAATCTGTTGAAAACCTGACAATTCATCAAAAATAAGACTAACTCAAAGTTTTAATACCTATACATGGAGTATAAACAGTACAAATTTATTGGTGATATGAAATACCTTCTGCTTTATATATTTGTATGTATGGTCATCAAAGTAAACTTGATATTCTGTAGGGTTAACCTCATGATCTTCTTCAACAAGAAACACAGTTATAAAGCTCAACATAACTGTTGTATAGCATCTTCATTGTTAGAATAGTTTCATTTCTCATTGTGGGAACAAAGGTTTCCTTTTCTTTTGTTCCTGAACATCTGGAAGTATAAACTGAGTTACTACTAGTTACTACTAGTAGCCTGAACTAGCATTTCTGCTTTATTTTTATGTGTTTATCAGCCACTTCCTCTCTAGTTCTAGGATTGTCTTTATTCTGTCCCAGCCTAGGCCAGAAGTACATAACCCCTTCAGGCTGCAACTATCAGCTCTGCATTAGCTTCTGTTCAGTCAGTAGAATGACAGGAATAACCCTTGCAACTTTCTCCTGGCTGATCTTTCCTGGGTTCCTGATGTCTGTGAAACCACAGATAATAGCTTAGCCGCATTCTTGTTCTTTCAGAAGCTTTTGAGTTTGTTTTGGTTGCCCTCCTTCCTGATGGGCCTGTAATCAACTTTCAGATTTCAGAACTCAGTCGAGGGCTTAAAGACAAACACCTGAACCTTTCCCTGATTCGCTTTTTAAAATGCCAGCCGTGAGGCTTGAGCTCAGGGCCTGGTAACTGTCCCTGAACTTTTTGCTCAAGGCTAGTGAGTGACTTGTCATTTGAGTCATAGCTCCAATTCTGGATGTTGGTGGCTAAGTGGAGGCAAGAGTCACAGGCTTTCTTCCCCAGGCTGGCTTTGAACTGTAACCCTCAGATCTCAGCCCCCTGAATAGCTACAATTACAGGTGTCAGCCACTGGCACCCAGCTGTTCCCTGACTTCTTAACCTTTGACAAATAAACTAATGTTGTGTCCTGGCTGACTCCCCATTCTCATCCTCCCTGTGAAGTATGCTGGTCTTTTTGTTCTGGGGTCTGCAAGTAATGCCCTACTTCTGTTATTTCATTTGTCTTTTTGAGCTGCTGCTTCTGTGACCTCTAGTGCACCAGGAACTAATTTCCCTCCTACTTCTAGACACTGGTCATCTTGGTAGGAAAATGGATACAGGCCAAGGAGGACTACATAGGTGTCTGCCACTATAGGTAAGCTTTCTGTGAGAGGAATTTGACAAATTTGATGCCTAGGCATTAGGCCACTCACCAGGACAAAGAACTGCTAGGAAAGGATTGTTGTAACCTCCGTGGATAGCAATTCTCCAGAGGCACTCCAATGTCAAGTTAGAAGTCATTTCCATTGTGTTGAAAACATTAATTTCTGTAATTATATTGCTTAAAATTAAATTTAGTTAATGTATAGGTAAATTATTAATTCTATTGAAATAACAGTGCAACACAAATTTGGGTTATAATAGTGCTTATTAAGATTCTATTTCAAGGGTTTACAGGACAGGAAAAATAAGCTTCTCTCTTTAATTTCATAGGATCTTTTATTCTATGGAACTTCTACCTTTGTTGCCTTGACAACAGTGTAGAAGAAAGCTAACCAAGAAGTAAAAATAAAGTATTAACTGTGGCCCTTTAGAAACTCCATTAGAAACCCCATTACACATTCAATATGGTATAGATAACGAAAACAACGATGTGGTATATTCATCTGTAAGATATGATTCCAGTTGTCTTCCCAACGATTGCATCAAGCTCTTGAGAACAATTTGCCCTTGATTTAAGGATCACAATAGGGTGGTATTTCTTCAAACAACATCAATTTCTACAATGTTGTTCTTTGGCAAAGCAACAATACTGTCCAAAACATAAGTGTTTGATAATTTTCCCAAAGCATGATGTTCTGCAGTATTTGAGAACATTCATGCTTAATATGGAAATAATCATCTGAGCTACGACTCCATGCTTTGGATGTGGGTATCAAGTGAAAATATTTATTTTATATAATTATTTATTATTAATGTGCAGGTATTTTTCCATCATACAGTTATCAATGCTACAATATATGGAGACAAATACATGATTTGAAGTTACTGAAGTAAAAATGAGTCACAAAAAATTAGGATATATTACTGTCTATAAGGTTCCAATTTATGGGCTGATTCTTCCCAGATCAAAAATAGAAAAAAACCATATCATTCTCTCCTAAACTGAAATTACTGGTCACTCATGGGTCTTTCATATTTGTTGTTCCTAATGTTGGTTCTGATGACTTTTTTTCCTAGAGATCTTTTCTGCAAACAATATTATCATTTTAATTATGCTACTTTTTAATATTTAGCTTACTGAGGATTTTTTTCAAAGATGAGACTGTTCTCAGGAATTCTATTTTTCAACTGGGACCAATGACATGTGTTGAAAACATAATCAATATGTGTCTACTAGTTGATAATACTGGATACATTACATTGAAATGATGTGTATGGAAATCTGGCTTTCTCATTAGACAGTTACCTCGTCTGGGCCAAGGATGACATCTAATGTTATTTCTGACAAATAATGTCATTGTGGTAATGGATAGGCTGTATCCTGCACACAGATATATGAAGGTAAGGCTTCAAGGATTTTCAAATATACATTTTTTGCTGCTTCATGGTTTTGATAACTATAATTTAGAATTATTCACTACGTATGTTCATATAACATTCTCTGTTGCTTTTTATAGCAAAGGAAAAAAAAAACAGAAAAGGCATATAAAGTAGCTGAATACAAATAATATATAGAGTAAAACTATACCTGTATAAAATTACCTACAACCAGCAGGAAGTTGTTCTTTTCATAATTGGAAACGACCCTAAGCAAGTCAGACCATATGATGAAGTTGGAGGTGGCAATCACATTAGGAACCAAAAGCAGAAGTTTACAATGCTATATTTAATTACTTTTTAACACATTATCTTGCCAAATTTTTGTGGCATTCTCTATAATCACTAAGCTGCATTTTTCCATATTCTATTATAGAAAGAGTACTTGGCTGAGTTGCTACTTGGGGAATTCTGACCTTGTTTTCTTTAGGATTCTTCTATGTTGGTCTAAATTGTACTAGAAATGTACCCACTGCCTTACGTATGAAACTGTAACCCCTCTGTATCTCACTTTGACAATAAATAAATAATTATTCAGAAAAATAAATTAATGTTTTTGTTTTGTTTTGGTACAAGGTAGGCAAAAAAAAAAATGTATGGACATATCCAAGACAAATTAAATCAAAATCTCAAAAGGTATAATTAGAAAAGAGTTACTTAAAAATACCTCTAATTGTCTTTAACTGACAATTGCACTTAAAAATAAATCACTGGCTTATATGCTATTTAGTTCCATAAAAAAGCCTGGCCTTGCCGAGTTATATTCCCACAGTAGCGATGAAAAGTTGGCTGGTGTTTTTGAGAAAATAACTTCAGTAATTCAGATGTAAATAAGTAGAAATCTTTAAATATTTTTTATGTTTAGTTTAATGTACTTTAAATAAGTGTTCTATTTAATTAATTTTATAAGTACTGAAGTATTTAGAGCTAAATCTTAAGCCATTTCAACAATTCCCATCACGTTACATTTTGTACATGAGTACAAACTAAAATAGCTGAACATAGATATAAATCAGAGATGAAAATGTTAATGTATAATAGATAACAGCTAAATATTGTCATACAAGTAAGTTAGGTCAAAACTGGTCATCATAATACAAGTTTAGTGTGTCCACAAATTCACTCAACCGTGACACTGGCAGAAGAATTGAACATTAACTCTGATCCTAAAATAACACAAAATGGCCTCAAAAGCTCATTATGATCTATGGTGTTTGGATATAGTTCTAAGTAGAGAAATGTATACTCTTGAAGGACATGTGATATCCAAAGAAGTAATTATTCAATCTGAAATAGAACTAGCAAAATCTATTTTAATCATATCACTCCCTAATGAAAAATATTCATGTAGTTTGAAACTATAAATGGAAACAAAACTCATTTTAAGAATTCTTAAAAAGTTGAGTGTAAATGACTTCTATTTCATCTAAAAGGATTACAGAGAGTGTATTTTATTTCTCCATAAGCTACTAAAGGTATCAGCTACGTTGAAAAAACTTAAAGCCAGTCATGTAAAAGGCATAAGTACTTACTGTGAGTGCAGAGAAAAGATCAGAAAGTAGCAGAATCTCTCCTCCTCCTTCTCTCTTTCTCTGTTTACCAGGGGAAGTTAACTCCCTTTTCATGGACAAGGTGAACAACCAAAGAATTAATGACCTGGCCAGGTATGGACATATTTTATCTACTACCTTGTTATAGGTAGATGTGAGTAGGTGGGTAGCTCTTACAGGAAATTAGGTTACTTAGTGATACCAATTTCCACCTGTGGAAGTGAAACACATTTTCTCAATACTTTGAGTCACAAGAAATATTTGACATTCTCATGTAAATATTTTTCTTTGACTAAAATTGTACTATTGACATGTTAACCTTAAAGCTTCTCTCATGGAAACCAACAGCTCTTTTCCTCATCCTTCCATCTCCCATGGCTTATAGTTGTGTTAATAAACAGGTTCATCAACACATTCTTAAGTTAGTAAGCATGTGTTAATAAAATTAAATTATTTGTTAATAAGAAGTGTCCAACATAAAGCCTGTTGTGAAATAGTGTTGAATGTCTCAGGTGGATGGCTGCTGCCCTATATCTCAAGGGAGTTTCACATTGCTTGTCAGTAGCTTGGAAACCAAAGCACAAAACCTGCCATTTCCTCCTGATCGCGTATCATTTTCGCACCATTATCAAGTGAGGAATGGTAAGCCAAATCACCTCAAGTAGGGGACTCTCTTTGTACCAGTTTCAACATTAACAATCTCATTCTTGGAAGGAGAAAGAGTAATGAGATAGTAAATAATTCGTACGGCATCTCAACAGAAGGTACAGTGTTGTACTTCAGTAATATTAACATAGGAAAACATTAAAGCTTATCTGAATGGTGGGTGAATAGGTTATTTGTCAAATTATCTTCCCTACGATTAAATATGTCTCACAACATAAAATAATTGAATGCTCATTTTGATGTACTGACCAGGAAGTACCCGAATTTTTTTCTTTCTTCAACCTTTAAGGGTCTCTAACTTAGCTATCTAAAGTATCATTTTTTCTCATTTATAAAATAAAGACACCAAAGCTATATTGTATCTTAATTGTCAAATTTTCCAACTCATGTAATCCCTAGGAATTTCAATGTGTTTTGAATTCCGGCTGAATTCATCAACCAATCTTCATTTGTCGAATAAGTTACTTTAGAATTATTCCCCTGAGGAGGAGGCAGTAACTCTGACATCATCAATATAATACAATGACTGGTCCTTCATGGTTACCATCCTCACTTAATTATGGTATTATGTCCATAAATTCAACTTTTCCTGCTGGAACACAGTAAGTATATACACTGGGCACTGTCCAAAGAGTGCATATAGAGTCTGGCTGAACTCCAGTTTGGGTTTGTTAGGTCTGATGCCATTCGATTACCTCACTGAGCTCTCACACTTTCTGTACAGACTTCCCACATGAGATGAAAGAGATGCAATCAGAGCATATTTTACTTTATTTACATATGGGGTATTAGGGTTTGAACTCATGGCCTTCTACTTGCTAGGCAGGGTATCCACCCTGAGCCACACCTCTACTACACGGATGCAATTAGACATTGTCTTGTAGTGCCCTCTTGGATCAGCCTACACTTAGCCTTCAAACGTCTGTTCTATGCGCTGACCAGGCAGGACAGTTCTAAGAGATTCCCACTTCAACCATTTTCTTGAGGATAATGCCTTCTTGCTGCCCTCCAGGCAGTTTTAAAAGTTGTCCTTTCACTTGGTCAATTAAAAATTTTGGAGAAGGCAGTCTAAGTCACCATCCTGCCAAGGCATAACGACAGCCATTCAACCGCAACATCTCTGTATTGCATTTTAACCAAGAAACCAAGACTCCCAACTCCTCACCTATGGCATACTTTCCACTTGCAATCTAACCTGCACCTTAATCTTTCAATATAGCACCCACGCAACCTCTTCATTATTTCCTTTCAGGACTCCATCATAATTTCCCGGGATGACTGCCTCTTGGGCCCCCATACTTAGCAGCCCTAGTATTTTGGATATCATTCCTTGGTCTCTTCACTGAGTCTGTTAGGGCCTCTACCGTTGGATGTGCTGATTATGGACTCACAGTTTTTCACAGATGCTATTGCTTTAAATGTGAGGGTACAATCAATTCTGGTTCAAGTATTTCTTATTCAAAACAGAATCCTCCAGAGTACATTTGAAACCTCAAGGACACTCTATTCTTTGAGATATAAAGAGCTGGATTATGTCACTTTCTTTTCAGGCGCTCTTAGTGGGATTATACTTAAATCTGTTAATCTTGGATTTCTTCTTCATTGTGGTGGTTAGTATCAGCCATACCTTACTCCTAGACATTCTAGGCATACCATTAACCTTATGGCATTCTTGACCTCCGACTTGTAAGATGTTGGCTTTCATTCTTCATCTTAAAGCTGTGCCTCAGGTGCCCAGAGGCTTTTCCATGCGGTCCAGACTGGAAATCCCAGTTTCAGCCAGCCTTACTCCTTGCCGCCCCACCCCCCCCCCCAAAGCCCCTGGGGTCTCCCCCTGCAAACACACAGCTTCCCCTGTGCTCCACACAGAGGCCAGAGCCTCGCTCTCCACAGCTGCCTTGCTGGGGTGCACCTTCAGGAAACCCCCATCCTTCCACTTCTCCAGCCAGGCGGAATACCTGGCACTGCTTGCCAGGAGCAGACAGATGAGGCTTGGGCGGCATCCGCCTTCAGGAGCAACGGTCCCGCGCTGCCTTTGTGTTCCGTGTCAGGAAACGGTGATCTAGCATGCTATCATCTCCAGTCTCTCAGGACTGTAGGGCAAACACGCCCCAGGTTTGCAGAGTGGTGTGTTGGAGGAGTTTAATTTCGGCATATTTTTCCTGAAGACACCAGCAGATGTCAGCAAAGGGCAAGGAAGGTTGTGTCGGTGAATTGTGTAGCAGGATGTTAAAATGGTCAGTGGTCAGAGTCCACACACCTGCATTTTCTCAATGTAATGATTCTGCCTGGAACTCTCTTTTGGGGGAACCCCACTTTCTTGAGAAGCATAGACATCACATCTCTTATGTGTTCCAGCCTATCTATCAGATGGCTTCTTGAGGTCAGAAAGGACCTCACATGAGTCCGACTCTGGTTTTCTTGAGAAAGATCTCACCAAGGACAGATTGAGTCAACTTTCTTCTCTTTCACTTGACTTTTTTTTTTAACTTGGAGTATTTACTTCAGAAAACACGTAAATTATTTTTTTGCCCCCTTTGAACTGAAAATGTTTTTTAAATTGTTGGCAAATACTATTTGTACGTAATATTTGAACCTGTATGATATTTTCATTTATCTATGTATTGCATAGTGATCAACTTATGGAAATGAATATATAAGTCATTTTATCATTAAGTCAGCATTAATGAGAAGCCTTAGTAATAGTAGTTGCAGAAGATACCAGTGGATACTTAAATTCGTGGACCAGGGTATGATGGCAGATAGAACATTTCTATCACGTCATCTATTTTTTCCACCTGATACTTTACAGTGAAGAAACCTAAGACTGGAATAATCTGATCACACTTAAAATCTCACTAATGAGACATACCAAAACTATGATAAGCCACAAGGAGGGGTGCATCAACTTTCTGTGGTATTCGTGCCAAATACTAATCCTTTCTTTTCTTCTTTCTTTTCAGTAGTGGGGCTTGAACTCTGGGCCTGGGCCCTGTCCCAGAGCTCTTCAGCTCAAGGCTAGCACTCCACCACTTGAGCCACAGTGCCACTTCCGATTTTCTGGTGGTTAATTGGAGATAAGAGTCTCATGGACTTTCCTGCCTGGGCTGGCTTTGAACTACGATCCTCAGATCCCAGCCTCTTAAGTAGCTAGGATTATAGGCATGAGCTACTGGTGCCTGGATACTAATGTTTTCTTACCAGGAGAAAACATTAAAGATGCCAGACCAAAGAGGACTGAATTCCTGAGAATATTCTTCAAATGTGTCAATGTCACAAGGGTGTGGGAACAGGAAGAAGAGCCGTTGTCAAGGCTGCTGGAGATCAAAGACACATAGCACCAAATGCTTGCCAGAAAACTAGACAGATAAAGAAGCAGGGCATTGAAAGACAGAGCTAAGATTCTAGCATGGTCTAAAGATTTTAATTAATAACTTTCACCTCAACGTTAATTACAAAATGTTTACAGTAAAGGAAGTTTGGCGAAATATGTGGGAACCCTATGTATTATTTTTTGCAAATTAAAAATCTGATTTTTAAAATAAAATACATTTTTTAATAATTAAAACCATATGTGTCATAGGATATACAGTCAGGCAGTCTGTTAATAAAATTTTTAATGCTTGTGACTGGAAACATCATATATTCTAGTGTTGTAATCCAAAGGTCAGCAAGCAGTTCTTGATAAAACCTAGAAACAGGTATTTTAGAGTTGCAGAATTATAAGGTATCTGTATCGAATACCCCCACTACATATTTGTAATATAAAAACAGCCACATAGAATTTGTAAACAATAGGATAATTGTTTTCCAATAAAACCCATCTTGGCAGAAGATGGAAAACCGGGTTTGGCCCAAGGGTTATCTATTGCCTATGACTCAGGACAGGATATATCATAGAGGTGACAGATTTTCAGAGTTGTTTCAGTGTGGTATGAACATTCCTCCATACCCAGGGACTCTTAACTAGTCAACTATCACAGTTACTGACTTTAAATGTTAAAAAAAAATTGGTGCTGGTGGCTCACATTTGTAATCCTACTTGCTCAGGAGGCTGAGATCTGAGGCTCACAGGTCAAAGCCAGCCTGGGCAAGAAAGTTCTTGGGACTCATCTCCAATTAACAACCAGAAAGCTGGAAGTGGTGCTGTGGTTCAAAGTGTTAGAGAGCTACCACTGAGCAAATAAAGCTCATGGACAGTGTCCAGGCCCTGAGTCCAAGCCCCACAACCAACAACAACAAAAAGGTGTAATGACATTTTTTTCCCAACTGTTTAGCTAGTTTCGTACTTCATATTATTTATACTTTATTTGCCTCATTTAAATTACATTGCTCAACACTGTAATTCTTGTGTTCTCCCATCATAATATTAAATTATAGCTAAAGACATAAAGTGTTTTAGTTGTTTGTTCTTGGTAAAATAAGAAACCATTACATTTTAATCATGTCTTAATATTGTAACAACAAAAATGTATTTTGCTTGAGTTGTTTTTGCTTCCAAGAAATGAGAGAGTATATCAATTATTTATATGAAAAAATTTATTTAGGCTATCTAAAGGGACTATCAGGAGAATATTTAATTTATATCTTATTAACTGCTTTTTGGAAAAATGGTTTGAAGATCTGAGATGATTCATGTTTGCACCACATTGGCATAAGTATTTTTAAAACCATTCATAAACTACTACAGAGCATATAACTCCACTAAGGAAGTGGAATCAGGATCATGGTTTGAAGCCAGCCACAGCAAAAGCACAAGACCCTATCAGAACCCAAAAAGTCTAGGAGCATTTGCCTAAAGGTCCTGAGTGAAATCCCCAATACCGCCCACCTCCCAAAGGAATATCAATGACAGCTTTGTGGAAATGGAAAAAAAAACCATAATGAAACTCATTAAAAATGGTTACAGGAGTGGAGAGGTCTAAAGAAACATGAACATAGATGGGGTGAGTTTGATGAAAGTACATTATATATATATATATATACACACACAACTATAACAAGGAATCTTTTATACAATTAATCTACACTGATCAAATTTATAAAAAGCCATTGAAACAGAAACACTTTTATATTTACATAGGTATTTTACAAGGAACAGAAGACAGTGGTGTTTAGCCAAATTTTAATCAGTGAAATAATATTCAAAGTATTTATTGATAAACTAGAAGGGTTAACAATCAAAAAGTGACCAATTTATATCCAGACAGAGAATTTGATTTCTCATTTAAAGATGAGAATATGAACATATTCTTATAGTGTTTTCTTGTGAGCAGTAAGAAATACTGCATTTTCTAATTAGTTGAGACTCAGAGAAATTAAGAAGATGGATATCATAGCTCCAAGGAAATGATATTTTGAATAGATTCAACTGCACTTTACTTTACTGTGACTAGACACTAGAAAACATACCATGATCCTTTTACAACTTTCCTATTGCAAAACACTACACCTCCAACATACTTAAAAACCTGCTTGCATTTTCTAAAATGTCCAGCAGATGGCATGATGAGTCCACAGCCTGTCAGATACATGTGCAGTCTTGCAAAACTGCCATTTTATACCTGCAGATAAGTCTGCATGGTCTTAGGTTTCCTAATATTCCTTTTTTTCCATTCTCAAATAAAATATTAATGGAAGCTACAGCCTATCAGCTTATTTTAACTACATTGTTTTGGATAAAGTATGGTGAGGCCAGAATTAGATCAAGAAACACACAGAAAGAGTTCTTTGGTTCACCCAGGGTAACTCAGAAGGTGTGTGTGTGTGTGTGTGTGTGTGTGTGTGTGTGTGTGTGTGTGTGTGTGTGTGTGTGTCCCATTTTCCATATCTTGCACTGACTTCTTTGTTTCACTTTTTAATGTCTGTCTTCTTTGAATTCTTTTAGCTGTGTGTAGCTGTATTCGTTTTTGGCTCATTTGGGACTTTTGTATTTGCTGGAATGGGATTTACTCATTTGAAGCAATCTTGAGTTGTTAGGTCATTAGCAATATTATGCACTCCCCATGGACTAGTCTATATTCTCATAGGATTGTGTATTAACTGTTTTACCAGGCTGCTTTTCCCTGTTCACTTGGGGGTATATCTCAAAACTAGTAGATTTATCAACTTAAACCCCAACTTGACTTTACTGAACAGAAAATATGGTTGCTGACAATGCCTACATAACCCGTCCTGTATTGCTTCAGAGATGGAGGGCATTTGTATGATACTGCTGGCAGGTTAAGAGGATATCATAGTATGTGTAGAGGTTGGACTTCAGCTCTTGAGAGATGGAGAGAGACAGGTGAGTAAAGCTACAGAGTGCGGAGGATGAGGAAAAGCAGAGTGGCATGGCGATGATCAGAGTTGCAGAATATCCTATGCATAGCAATCAGATACCGTGGAGGAAGGAACTGTCCCAAGTTGCAGCCAGACAGCCAAGTGTGGCAGCCCAGAGGGAGAGGCCGGGAGAAATAACAAGAAATACAATGAAATGGAAGAGGAATTCCAAGAGGGAAAGAGGATACATACATACATACATACATATATATATATATATATATATATTTTTTTTTTTTAATTGCAATCACCATAACAAATGCATTCTGCTTTCCTATATTGCAGGAGCAACTAGCAAGTTGGTTCTCTGACCAGCCTCGGCGGGAATGAAAGGAGGAGACACAGCTCGCTGAACTCTTTGGGGTCAGGAGGTGCTGGCTGCAGGCAACCAGAGCTGGCAACTGGCGTCCCGGATGGGCTGCACCGGGGCTGGACTCGGAGGAGATCTGCTGTGGGTTCACTGGTGGTGAACTCCCACACCCCTCTGTGGGCATCACTGCAGGTGGACACGGGGGACCCTCCTCTGTGGGCTCCCTGAGGCTGGATACCTTCACATCCTTGCTCGTGGGGGTTCACTCAAAGTTGAGCACGTGGGTCTGGGGTCCTGGGGCTCCCCCAGGGAGTCGCCATCTCCCGCCCTCGAGCTACTCCTGGCCGCAGTTAAGCTCTCGCTTCCTTCATCTACAGATGCCAGAATTGAAACTGGGTTCTCCTCTGTGTTCTACACTTTGGCTGGCTTCATTCCATAGGCTAGCCTTTCTGTACACCACATACCTGATGGTGGCTCCTGGCAAAAAGTAGAGTAGCTAGCACTGAGGGGCCATCGTGCCCCCCAACCCCCCATCAATGGTCCATTCTTCATTCCGTTTTTCTTAGTTTCTTGTGAATTTGGATATTCTTATCCCGGTGGATCTTTTTCTCCAATACCTTCACAGTCATTCAAATCATAAGTGCACTTTTAAAAAGACAATACTTCTTTGGCTGCAGGGTAATTATTTCTCCAAGTTCCACAGTAAATTTTCTTTTAAAAACATGATAGTGTGAAACTGAGTAGACATCAATCCATTTACTTCTCACTTCAAAAAAAAATCATTAAATTTGAATCACATTGAAAGGTGTACTGACATTAAGTAATGCGTTCTATTGCTTTAAATTGCTTTTCTAGTGACACATTATCCACGTACAAAAACATCTCAGAATTTTCACAGTTTGAGCTAGTTCCCCAACACACACACACACACTCCCCACATAACAGAGCCCACTTTATTGCTAATAAAAACAGCAAAAACCTGAGAGTAATCATCATTGTAGCTTGGATGTCTTAGGTTACAATGAGCAATTTTTCTGACTAGGAATGCTATGGGAAATTGTGTTTTTGACTGTACTTCAATTTGGTACTAATTTCCTAGCAAAAGTGCTTGCTACATCAAAATTTGCTTCACCTTATAAAATTATCTCAATTATGCAGAATATGTTAACACTATGGTTGACTTCTAATTAGCATACTCCAATAAGAGAACTTAATCCAAGAATGGATCTAAAGGTATTGACGATCTGCCTGCTACTCCATAGGGTCAACCATAACGTGGATGCTATTTGTAGTAATATAATTTCCGAGCAATAGCATTGAAATCTGTCACTTTATTGATTCCTGTTTTAAACCCATGCCTATTGATTTGAGCAGAGAAAATTATTGGGATGGATTTAGCACTAGCTTGCCAAGACTTGAGGTCAATATCTGACCTATTGAACAGATATTCATAATATTGCACTCTATGCATACTTATCAAAATACACAGTATGCAAAAAGATAAAGTGAATGTGTGTTTTAGAAACGCCTCGTCGACCACCTATCTCTAGTATTTAATTTTTGATGGATTGCCAGGGGCTGGAAGGAAATTTTGCCGAGATGCATAAATGTGTTCTTTCATGTATACGCGAAGCTGTGAGAGGTGAAGTATTATTATGGAAATGTCGAGAATTCCTAAGAAAATTTCAAGGACATTAAAAGTGTTAGAATCTGAACTATCTTTTAAATTCATTTACTATTATTAATAGGATTATTTTTCTTCTCTGTATATATTCTGATATTATTCCGTTTTTGTTAAATAGCTGGTAAAGCTTTTTCTTCCACGCTATGGTTATATGTTATTGTTTCTTTCCCTGAATTTTCAGTTTGGTATATTCCTGTCTTCCCAGCTCTTGTTATTTTTCTTCCATGCTTATAGATTGGCAGAATTAATATACTGAGAATGTTCATATGACCAGGAGAAATACACAGATTCAATGAATGCAAGCCCATCAAAATCTCTGTATCGTTCTTCACAGATACAGGAATTGAGTCTCAAAATTCATATCCATGAGAATGTGTACATAGCAAAAATCATTCTGCTCAAAGCAAGCAAACAATGTGGGCGGAATAACAATACTCGACTTTAAATCATACCACAGCTACGTAGAAACAAAAAGCATAAAACTGCACAGTAGTCACATTAACAGACATGGAGACCCATGGAAAAGACCACTCAGAAATCAAACCACGGGGCTCTCATCAGCTAATTTTGTACAAGAGTCAAAAACATGCCCAGGAGGAAAGACAGCTTTTGTCGACAAATGGTGCTGGGGAAATGGGCTATCAACACGCAGGAGACAAACGGAGTCTCCACCTTTCACCATGTGGAAAACTCACCTCCAAATGGCTCAAAGATCTAAATGTAAGACATTAACCTCTGAAATTACTCTAGGAAAATGTAAAGAAACTTATGGAAGCTATAAGCATGGGTAACTTTCTAAGTATACTCCAACTGACAACACACACACATACACACACACACACACATTCTAATATTTTTAATGAAACAAGAGTGTAAGGCACAAAAGGGAAATATCTACTGTGTGTAATTGCTCTTTTACAATTTTACCTACCCAGATGATCCTGAAGAACAACAGCTTGTAGAAGGCCCTGTGTGAGAGTTTACACATTGGTCCACTCTGTGCTAGCATCTGTGTCCCTTGTGGCTGTGCAGTAGAAAGTATTGAGTTTTTACTAACATTTCTTATAAGTGCCAGAGTGATAACTCTAGGAGAGTCTAGACAAACGTACAATGTTGTTTTCAATCCAACCGGCCTTCAGAAGTTGTATTTTGATTATGTAGACACAGTATGCTTGTATAATCTCTTTAGAAATGACAGCTCCATGTTGTGTTTGTCATTTATTTTATATTTATATATTTTTTTCAATTTTTCAATTAACTTTTATTTTTATGTTTTTAAATTTTTATTGTCAGACTGATGTACAGAGAGGTTACTGTTTCATACATTAGGCATTGGATACATTTCTTGTACTGTTTGTTACCTCCTCCCTCATTCCCCCCTCCCCTC
Organism: Perognathus longimembris pacificus; assembly: GCF_023159225.1. Classification (NCBI taxonomy): domain Eukaryota; kingdom Metazoa; phylum Chordata; class Mammalia; order Rodentia; family Heteromyidae; genus Perognathus; species Perognathus longimembris. Next base: position 48,752,252 of record NC_063175.1, read on the forward strand.
TCCCCTTTCTCCTTCCTCCCCCCCATGAATTGTTCAGTTCATTCACACCAAACAGTTTTGCAAGTATTGCTTTTGTAGTTGTTTGCCTTTTTTACCCTGTGTCTCTCGATTTTGGTATTTCCTTTCAGTTTCCTAGTTCTAATACCAGTATACACTGTTTCCAATGTACTCAGATAAGATACAGAGGTAGTGCAGGTACACCAAAGGAAGGGGAAACAAGAAGATCATCAACAATAGAAGCTACAGTTACACATAGCATGTTGAAAGTAATTACAATAGTGATATAACAATTGTTTCCATAACATGGAGTTCATTTCACTTAGCATCATCTTTTGTGTTCATAAGGGTATAGCTATTGGGCTCTTGTGATCCTCTGATGTGACTTGCCTAAACCTCAAAACAACATTGAGATTCCATCTCAGTTCAGTAAGAATGTCCTATATGAAGAACACTAACAATGACAAATGTTGGAGGGGATATGGCAAATAGGGAATCCTACTTCATTGTTGGTGGGAATGTAAACTGGTTCAGCCACTCTGAAAAGCGGTATGGCGATTCCTCAGAAGGCTAAACATAGAGCTCCCCTATGACCCAGCTGCCCCACTTTTGGGCATCTACCCCAAAGACCACAAACAAGAACACACTAAAGCCACCAGCACAACAATGTTCATCGCAGCACAATTTGTCATAGCTAGAATCTGGAACCAACCCAAATGCCCCTCAGTAGACGAATGGATCAGGAAAATGTGGTACATATACACAATGGAATTTTATGCCTCTATCAGAAAGAATGACATTGCCCCATTCATAAGGAAATGGAAGGAATTGGAAAAAATTATACTAAGTGAAGTATTATTTATTTTAAAATGATGCATACTTGCTGCATTCAAGTAGAATTTAGGTTTCATAAATACACATGCAGACTACAGAATTATCCATATGCATATTTCTAATATGTAACTGGATTACATAAACAGCTAATTAAACAAATAGATAAAATATCCTAACCCAAATTCTATCCCAGGAGCTTTAGGTCATTCTTGTTGTTCCACTGGGAAAAAAAAGGGTATTTTCTCTTCCCATTCTTGCTGGACACTCAGGATTCTCTATTCCATCAAGATAATAAAAATCCCCTCTGCTGCTTAACCAAATGTAAGACTCAGCCTGTGTACTTTCATATCGCCTTCCATCTGGGCCTCAATGTAATTCAGTAATTGCTTTTTATTTCTGGAAACACTAGCGTTGTGGAGTCATTTTTTAGTATTGTAGAGTTGATATACAGAGGGGTTACAGTTACATGGATCAGGTAATGAGCAACGAGTACATTTCTTTTCGATCCATACTCCCCTGCCATCACTCTCTCCCAGTTCCCTCCCATCACCATCCACAAGACATCCAGTTCATTTTCTACATAGTGGCTAGCGAGTATCACGGTTATATTTGTTCATCCTTGTGCCACCTTTTATGTGTCCTTCTTTGCCCTCCAAATACAAACTAACAAGACAAAAGAAAAAGAAAATTAAAAAAAAAACCCAAAACGTCAACAATGCCAACTATGGAATGTCCCTTGTTTCCTTATCTTGGAGTTCACTTCATAGAATGTCATTTTACATGGTCATCTCTACATAGCTATTGAGCTTTTGTCCACTGCTCCTGTGTAGAGCCTCCTCTGGCCCCTGTATGTTAATGACTAAGGTCCTATATATTTTATCATGTCCCTGTGTTATTTACTTATATTTTAGTCATTCAGTGTGTCTACTTGTGGATTTAGAGTTACCACAGTGAGGGGAAAACATGCAGCCTATGTTTTTTTTGGTTCTGGCTTACTGTTTGCAAGGAAATGGAAAGTCTTTTTTTTTTTTCCTGGAAAGAGAAAGACATTTCATGGTACTGTGGTACAGGGAAGCAATGCACAAGGGTTTGGATGCCAATCATTGGCAGACTTCTTCTCCCAGGCTATGTGAATACCAGGGTGCTCATTATTATGGTTTTCCAAATCACATCACATTGCTAAATGCAAAGTTTCAGGTAAGATATTGGATCAAAAATGTCCCTTTCTTGTGTTTCAGTAGCTTGATTTGTTCTAGAACATTCATTTACTAAGAAGTTATTTCAATGCAACATTTTAAAAGAAAAAAATAGTGAATGCATTGCAAGCCATACTTAATTTCCTTTAGGAGAATAATCATTAACAAAATGGTGATGATCTAAAACTGGAAGGGCAAAAAGCTCTCCACAATCATGTAGTAGTTCCGTCGTTTGATATCAAATAGATGGGCAACCTCAGAAATAATAAAAACAAACTCATGGTCACTTAACATTTTTGGTTGTACCAATATTTCAAAATTCCATAAAAGTGTACATAATCAAAATAACACAGTATGAGCACTTAAGCTCGAAAAATATGAAAAGAATTATTACATCCTCATAATAATGGGAATTGAAGTCTAGCTTAAACCATTCTCACCCATTGCCTGATTCCAATCTCAGGATTACTGTGTAAACTGAAGAAAACAGTACACCTGAAGCTCAAAACGTAGTACCTCCTGCTATATCTTTCTTCACCAAGAAAGAGTTAAATCACTTCTCTCTGGAGCTGTATGACATGAAACTGAGGCCAAGATGAAGGCATCTTTTGAAAAATACAGGTCAAATAGGAAAAACTGAAAATTAAAGAAAGATGAGGGCAGCTACAATGCTGTAAATTAGAGATTTAGTTCTCCAAACATGAAGTTAGGTGGTGATGAACTGTCCTGTTATCCCACCTCACACATGAAAAAAGAGAAAAAATATTTAACATTCTAGATTGAATTAAATAAATCTTGCAAATGTAACTACTGTCACCAGCATATGAGGAAGAACTTTGCCATCAACTTCAGAATGTGCCTTGATAGTGAGTCTCTAAAGACTTGTACAAGTGTGGAAGTAGACAGGCAGTTCCTTGCACGAGCTGGGCTCCTTTTTGACTATTAATCTGGTAACCATCACAGAGACAAACTGATTTCTCAGAGACAAAAGGGATTCACACCAAGATCATGTGACAGTTCATAGCTAGAATTCATCCAAGGAGGATTGTCTTGTTTGGTTTTTCCACTTATCAAAAAAAAATTTTAGAGGAGAAGATACATCTCTTAGTAAGGTAATTTCTTTCACTATTTTTTTCTAAATATCTTCCCTAATTTCTTCATGAAAGGGTCTTCATTTATTATTATAGAATACATGGAATGCTCAAAGCATCTCCCAATGCTCCAAGGCCCACAAGCATGAGACTTAGACACATATTTCTAAGTCAAATGTATTTTTTTTGGTTCTTCTTGACACTAAATTAAAATGTACAGTTCCTGTTTTATATGTGCTTTAAAGAAAATAATACAGCAAATGTTCTTCTAGAAAATATTCTCCTTTATTCCACAAGTAACCTAAATTTTGCTGTAGTGCAAATCTAATCATGAATCTAAACAGTTTAACAATAGTTATATGCTTCTTTGTTTAGAAAGGATCATTATTCCTTGTATATCTTTGATAACCCCTAAATATAAGTGCTAACTCCTCTTTTGGGATTTCATTTGGAATATTAGAGCATAAAACACATTTGCTCAATGGATCTCAACCGACCAATAAGACAGTTTCCTAGGTCAACAAAAGAATATGTTATACGATATGCTTTCAGGAAACTCATGATGGTCTGAATTTATTAAACTACAAAAGATAGAGTAGTAACCAGTAATCTGTACACCAATATAAACTGACATTTGGAAAGATGAATGTAAGTAGAAAACTCCAATTTAATTGATCATGCAAAATGGCCCCACAGTGAATTACTGAATAACAAATCTCACACTTCCACCAACTTGAGCCTTCCATAACATTCCAGGCATCTTCTGAGAAAGCCTGGTCTGAAGAAAAGCTACCTGTTGAATTTGGATGCTTTACAGACACTACTTAACGCAAAACACTGCTTGTTCTAAAAATAGTAAGTATAATTAGTCTTGCAAATCAATGTTTCCACTCATCTGGATGACAAACCAACTTGTTAAATAGCACACTTAATTTGCATATCCAACAAAAGCTTCATCTCCTATTTATTTGATTGTATCTTTTCAGTAGAAAGAAAAAGCAGTCCATTGGCTACCTGCCATTCTCTAAAATGTAAGAAGTAATTACAGTCATACTGTTGTCATGATTTTACAGCAAAACACAATCTGCTTTCAGAGAAAATAGGCTATCTTATCTATGGATCTTTTATTTATAATTATGATTCTAATGCTTATGGATAAAAATAATCATAGGAGTCTTTAATTCCTCTCCTTTTCTATTTGTCTCTACTTTAACCCAGTTATGGAAAAAAATCATTTAAAAATGAATGACTTGAAAATGAATATCACAAATAATACCTTGCAATTAACAAAATGCTTTAAAATGAAAATATTACATACACATATATAAATCCTTTACAAGTTTTAGTAATGGACAAAAATAAATGTTATTTTTAAACACAATTAATACCAATAACAAATTTAAGTAATAGCTTTCAAGTGATATGAAAACAAACTAAACATTTTGCTCATAATGAATGAGATTTCTTTTGGCAGTAGGAAGAATCATAATCAGAATGGACTTAATTCTATTTAACAATTATGTTTAAGATCAATACTGGACAGGAAATGCATTTACATTGTCATACTGCATTTCAGATACTGTGCTAAGAACAGACAAGTAAGAGTAAAAGGGTCACTTCCCTAACAAAGCTTTCATTTTAACAAGGCTGGGGGAGATCAAAAGTTCACTTACCATTCACCCTGGGAGACAAGAGCTTTCTTGAATCTAGCTGTAGAATGGGTAGGGCTTCTCATAGAGGGCGGCTGAATTTTCCTCAAGGATATTAAATGTAAGCTAAAACATGAACGATAAAGAAGAGCTTAAGAAAGATATTTGTTATATTCTTGCTTTCCTTGGCTTAAAATGTGTTATGTGTTGTTTCAGTTAAATTACCATTCAGCTTACTTGCTAATATGAATCTAATCATTTGAGTAATATGAATCAAATGGCCTTCACATCTGACATTTGATATTCTTTCTAAATAAAATGTATTTTGTGCCCAGGGACAGGTCAGGGTATCAAAATATTTAAGTATCAAGACTACAGAAGCCTATGTAGAGTCATAGAATATAGATAAAATGGCACAATGACTAAAATCAATACTGTTATTAGCATGCATATATACAGCATATATTTATGTGTAATTAAGTACATCTTAAGTTCCATATTATAAGTATTACCAATTATAAATTTAAAATACAATAGACAACACATTTTATAAGAACTATAAGAACAAGGAAATTCAAATAACTTTTAATATATCATGGGTAGTGAGAAATTCTCTCAAGTACATAGGTTCAAGAAAATGAAGACCAATTATCCACTTCTATTTAAATGCTAATCTCCACTCATGAATTTTCACTATGTGTATGGCTTTATATTGTTTGATGAGAAATTAGAAAATGAGAGGTAGAGCACTAGGAATTGCTTGCAAATACATTAATCTACACATTATTCTATTTATTATTAAAATAGACCTCATATTACAAATATTTTACTCCTTTTATCAACAATTAGAAAGTATCTACTACAGGTGAGGCTCTCCATACACAAAGTAATAAAAGCCTATGGGGCCCACAGGAGCCCACAATTTAGAAAGGGGTTCAGATACATAATGAAAAGGCACACAGTTGAGGAATGACCAAAAGCTTTGTTATTACAATTTCAATTTGATCATGGAAAAAAGAAGTTAAATAAAAGAGGTATTGGAGTAAGGAAGGTATGACTTACTCTAGGACCATGTATTTTGTGAATTATAGAAAAGGTCTATATGTTCACAGCTCCTAGGAAAGTAAGTAAATACAAAACCCCAGAAGTAGGTCCAAAAAGCATGATTGACTATGTGATTTTAAGTTAAAAGGATAGTTGAAATATCTAAACTATATCAAGACAAGGATCCCTAATATAACTTTTCCTAACTTCTCACTAAATAAAGTAAGGAAAAAAATAAAGATTAATATTAATCTAAGAGTAACAATTAGCCACTAATATATGAGGCTGGGAAGAAATTAATTAATTTAAGGATGTGTGGATCCCAAATGAACACTTAAAATTATAGTACACATATTATTTATTATAACTATGGGTAATTATATATGAAGGAGTGCAAAACCACACCTGATTATTTATAACTTTTGTCAAGGCAAGTGTGAATACGGACATTTTCAACTTTCCAGAAAGTGGCATATGCTGAAACGGAAGGGCAAATAGTGTGGTGTGTCCAGATGCATTGTGGGGAAACAGAAAGAATGAGCACCAGTCCCAACTTGGAAGTTGTAATGCCAGAAATAAAGAAAGTAGAAGGGGAGTAGGGCATCCTTTTGCCTGTTAGTTCCTTCACCATTTCCTATCAGCACCACAAGTAAGTAAATAAGAGATTGGCAGCAAAAACAGTGATTTGTAAAGGCAGCAATGAAACTAACCAAAATCAATTTCTGATTCCAATCCATTCATACTCATTTTTGTAAAGTATTTTTGGCTGACTTAAATATCTGCTATCTATAGCTGATTTCCATCAGTTTAGCTAAGATATGCCATGGTGTTTCCCCATTTCTTTAATTTTCTTTATGATTTGCTCAGTCTTGAATGTGTGGGCCATCATTTTGTTTCTGTTCAGCATTAACTTCACATATTTTGCATGGACTGGAAATTTCCTACCAGCAGGTATGTTTCTCAGCTTCCCATCCTTCTGACAAAATACTTGAGAAAATGAAAGACAAAGCAGAAAAGATTTACTTTGTCCCATGGTTTCTGAGGTTTCAATCCATGGTGTTTCAGCCCCACTATTGTTTATGGTGCAGCAGAACCTCATGAGCAGGAATGGCAAGTGGAGAAAAGATGCTTGGCCCTGAGTGACCTGGAAGCAGATAAGGAGTAAGGGACTACCCCTTTAAGGGTATTCCCTCAATGGCATCACCTCCTGCCCCCTGGTTTCCTCCTGTAAACGTTTCTACCAGCTTCCTATGGCAGCATCAGTTGAGGACACGTAAGATTTTGAAGTACAAATCATAATGGACATTAAAAACTGGCTAGTCTAGAAATTTGACTATGCTTCCAAACTGAGCCTCTAATGTTGTGTTTCCCCCCTATTCTCTCAAGTTTTTCTTTTTTTTTTTTTTTTTTAGGACAAACTGAGCTACTTAATTTGAAACCTTTGTTCTCTTCTAAAATAGACATTCAGCCCTCACAGGTAAAGGCAAATATAAATTTAAACAACATGATATCCTTTGCACCTATTACATTCTTTTCTTTTGCTCTGTGGTGGCCAATTGGTGGCAAAAACAGTTGTGTACCACTGCTGTTATCCATTCATGAAGCCTGCCTCATAGAAAGTTGGGCAAAATAATTCAAAATCTATAAAAAAAATGAAGTCTTTTCTGATCTAGTAATAACACACTAGAATGTTTTCTAAGGAAAGTATTATGCAGATGTCCAAAGATATATGTAAATAGTACTTATGAAATATTATTTGTAAAATTATAAAACTGGAAGCAACTTCAGTTTCTGAAAAAGGAAATTGATTTTATATGTTTTGGTGCATCTTTTTATTGGAATATCACACAGACAAGTAGCAATGATTTAGATTAATATTCATAGATATTGAAAAATGTTTACAATTTTCTGCTAATTCGAAAATGCCAAATACAAAGGAGCATTTGGAATAATCACATCCTCCCATGCACAAAAGAAGATGAACATAAAGACCTTAAAGCAGTTTATTTCCTTAATGATTATGCCTATTTTATTTACTTTTATAATTAAAATGCAGAAGACAAGCAGAGTCACAGTCTGGAAAAGAGCTGTACTGATCCTTCACTCACAGACCTACTGCTTGAGCTTTTGTTTTAATTTCTTTTCATCTTATTTTTAGAATCAATATGCATTCACCAGAATGACAAGGAAAGAATATGGATCATGAATGTATTTAAAGTAGAGATATCGCTGAGGTGTGGTAGTGTTGGTGTTTGTTTGGAGACAACAAAAGAAATCTTGGTTTGAAGCCCAATATATAACTAAGATTTATGTTAATCATTATTTGAATTTACATATTCATGGTATACACTGTGACTATTCACATTTCCTTAAACAATGAACATGTGGTCAGTCTCTATACTAATTTCCAAAAAGGCGACACTAGTTACCATTCCTCCCACAGTGTAGGAATATTTGTTATTGTTTGATGTCTGCATTAAGACAACACACAAACAACTCTGAGTGGACTGGGATGGACTCTTTTGTGTGGTTTTGGTTTGCATTTCCTCTATGGCTAAGAATGTTCAACATTTCACTGGGCACCTAATTAGCCATTTGTATTTCTTTCTGTGAGAACTGTCTGTTCAGTTTTCTTGGCCATTTGTCCATAAGATTGCTTCTTCTCTTGCTGTTTCATGCCCCGCCCCCAAGTTCTCTGGATATTCTGGGTGTTAATCCTTTATTTGCTGAGTAGCTATTGTCAATTTTCTCTCATTCAATGAATTGTCTCTTTTTTTTTTTCTGGTGATTGTTTCACTCATCTGAAATACATATATATATATATAAATGTTATATTTATTATATAGCTCATATAATAAATATATTGTATACAAATATATATTTATGCATATATATATATATGCTTGACAAAACATTGTGTGATGATGGTCATATTGTCTGGAGTTTTTTTTGTTGTTGTTTGTTTGTTTTTTTTTTGCCATTCCCGGGGCTTGATTGAACTCAGGGGCCTGGGAGCTGTCACTGTCCCTACCTTCTTTTTATTTGGCTTTTTGATTTTTTGCCAGTCCTGGCACTGTCCCTGGCTTCTTTTTGCTCAAGGCTAGCACTCTACCACTTGAGTCACAGCGCCACTTCCGACTCTTTCTTTATATGTGGTGCTGAGGAATCGAACCCAGGGCTTCATGTATACGAGGTGAGCACTTTACCACTAGGCCATATTTCCAGCCTCTGTCTGGAGTATTTTTGACTGGGGAAATTCACCTGATTCCTCTTGTCCAGAGCTCTTCAATGAGTTTTGGTAACACAGAAATGACTGACTGCCACACGAATGACCTCAGTGTAGTCCTTGCAGAGGTCTAGCTGAAACCAGAAGACCTTAGACTCCATCTCAGATTAGCGCACAGCTGCAGGTGCAGACTCTCCTCCCAGATGCATATTTTTGGGCTTAGAGTTATCTCCTAGGATCTGGGTGAATATTTCTTTGGGCTGGGTTAATATTTTATTGTACAAATCCATATAGGCATCTATTCAAGTAGGTTACATGTATTAAGTATGTATTACATAGACACACATCTCTAATTTCTCATTGTTCTATTCATAAAGATTCAGTGATTTAAAGTAAATGATAAAAGTAACCCCTCTGTACTTCACTTTGACAATAAAGGCAAAAAAAAAACCACCCAAAAAAGAAAGGCAAAACAATGCAAGAGAAAAACACCCATTACACAAATGTGAAAGATTGCTACTTGACTTCTTTATCTTACAAATAATTTATTATCAAATTCCCTTTTCATTTTTATTTTTCTGAAATGGCTAGAAGCTTTCAATTAAATAACATTACATGATAATCAACATTTCAGGGAAATTTTGCAGATCAAATAATAACAAATGATGCTTGGAATTCATTTAGATATAGGTTTCTTCTCTGAAGAGTCAAGCAAAGATATTAATTATCTTTACTGCTTTTCCCATTTGCACTCAAACAATTACTCATGGCAATGAGATAAGAATTCATTTTAAATATGAACAAATAATAGAAAAGATAATCAAATATTTTATATTGGTGTCATTGCCACTGAAATTCCCCAATATAATTATATGCAAAATTATTGGCAATCACCTTGGAAGTTTTGTATCTAATTTATCAGTTATAAAGCACATTTTTGTAACTGTAAGCATATTCCTTTTTCTTTTGCACTTTATTTTGGACACTTTGTGAAACCATTGAAATGGGAAGTAATCTGATATGCAGATAAAATACTTTATCAAACATAAAGATGATGTTTGCGTACAAAAAAATCTGATTTCATTTCTTCTAAATATACTAAGCTACTTAAGGGTGCAATTGTACAGATTTTTTTTTCTTTTTAAATATAGCATATTAATCTGGACAACCTTTTGTCTACACTGGCCAGTAACTACAATCATCCCACTTTATTAATCAGTCAAATAGGGATTACAGGCATGAGCTATCGTGCCCGTGAAACACATATAGGTTGGTTCTTATTCTCTTCAATATCTCTCAGCTGAGGATGATGTCCAGGATCCTTTTGATTTACCCCTCACTGACTCTAGATCTGAAAACCATTTCCAGTTTAGGAAACTCTAGTAATGATAAGGTTCATTTCACTCGTTTCTTTTTCTCTCTTTGGTCACTGCCTTTTGCTCTCCAGACTTTATAGTCTTGAAATAACATTTTAAGACATGTAGTTTTAGCCAGACGCCTGTAGTTCAGGCCTGTAATCCTAGCTACTCAGGAGGCTGCAGTCGGAGGACGGCAGTTCAAAGCCAGCCCTGTCAGGAAAGCCTCTGTGACACTCTTTTCTCCAATTAACCACTCAAAAACCGGAAGTGGTATTATGGCTCAAGTGGTAGAGCATTACTTTGGCTGAAGAGCTCAGGGACAGCACCCAGGCCCATAGTTCAAGCCCCACCACCAAGAAAAAAATACCTTGTTTTGCTTATTAGTTGTTTTACATGGATTTGTACACACATTTCCAATCATTTCAATACAGACTGTGTAAGAAGTTCTTGTCAATGATTTTAAATAGGAACTTTAAAGAGGGCATGACATTGAATCCCATGGTAATTTTATTTTGTCAGTGTAGGGCTTGAACTCAGGACCTGGGCCCTGTCCCTGAGCCTCTCTGTGCTCAGGGTAGTGCTCTACCACTTGAGCCTCAGCCGCACTTCTGGTTTTCTGGTGGTTAATTGGGTGACGTCTGCCTGAGATGGCTTCAAACCCTGATCCTCAGATCTCAGCCTCCTCAGTAGGTAGGATTACAGGTGTGAGCCACCAGCTCCTGACTTGAAATTTACATATTTCTGATATTTAAAAAAGAATTATCGGGCTGGGAATATGGCCTAGTGGCAAGAGTGCCTGCCTCATATACATGAGGCCCCCGGGTTCGATTTCCCAGCACCACATATACAGAAAATGGCCAGAAGGGGCGCTGTGGCTCAAGTGGCAGAGTGCTAGCCTTGAGCAAAAAGAAACCAGGGACAGTGCTCAGGCCCAGAGTCCAAACCCCAGGACTGGCCAAAAAAAAAAAAAAAAAAAAAAAAAGAATTATCCACCTTGACAATAAAAATTTAAAAAACGTATTATCCTTTAGGGAATTAAAAGATGAAAAACTAGTGTATTTATTCATGTCTTCAACATTATCAATGTTTTTAATTTATTCTCACAGACATATGTTTACATCATTTGTTTTATTTCCTGTCAGTCTGGCAGACTTTGACATTTTTATGATGCAATTCTGTAATAAATTCTATCACCATTTAATTTATCAAAAGTCTTCAATTTCCTCCTACTTTTGAGAAGAATATTCGTTATAATACAGAACTGTGGTTCTACTAGCGTTTCGTTCAGTACCAATTTGAATATGAGAAAGAGAAGGGAACAAAACACTAAAGGAAGTAAGACAGAGATAAAAAATAGCAACGAGGAACTTGAAAAATTAACCATGCTACTGATTATATTAAATACAAATTCTCAGTGATTCAGTTTCAAAGTTAAAAATTTCAAATTTTCTTCAGAAGATTGTGCTGTCTTCAGAGATCTTTTTAAAAAATGTAAAGATAATAGCTTAAAGATGAATGACTGGGAGAGATATTCCATAAAAACACTACCAAGAGAAATCGAGGGTAACTGCACCATTACCAAATAAAGTAGATTTTAGAGAAGAATTTTATAAAAGGATAAAGGGATCATTTTATAGTGATGAATAGATAGATTTATTAAGAGAATATCACAATGACAAATATTTGAACATTTATTTAAGGAGCCACAGAATGAAACAAATGACTCATAGAGATTCCAATACTCCTCTTTCAAAAGTTCTCAGAATAATTAGACACAAAATTATTTAGCATGCAAAGACTTTGAACAGCCCTGAGACCAACATACCCTACATGACAGTTATGGAGCAATCCCCACTGACAGCAGAATGCACATTTTCTTCAAGTACACATGAAATGTTTACAAAGATTTGCCATATGTTAGGAATAAAACAAGACTCAATAAACATAAATTGATTCAAATAATACAAAGCCAGCTCTGTGTTTAGAAAGAACTAAGTTAGAAATCAGTTATGTATCTAGAAAACAACTGAAAATTTGGCAACTACCTAGCCTGCTTCATGCAAATGTGAAGAACTCAAAAAAGAAGTTCAAAGCTTTTAAACCAGGGGAAAATGAAAATATAACACATTAAAATTTGTAGGATGTCACTATTCGCAGGAAATTTCAAAGCATATAATGCTAATACTCAAGAAAAGAATGGTATCAAATAACCTTCTTCTATTGTGCCTTGAGGATATCAGGAAAAACAATGTCAAGAAAGAAAATGTTATACAACCTGAATGAAAGACACAATAAACATTTGTATATCAAAATCCATCATGACAGAAGTTGGTTGAAAATATTATTGAATTGATTGAAAAGGTAATTACAATTGATAAACTTTCCTCTCATTTTCTTCTTTATTTGAATATATTAACAGTACAAATAAGATTCCTTATAATAATTCCATACACAATGTGAGGTAGAGGTAAAATCACTATAAAGTCTTAGAAACCAAAGTAACAATAGTACATACTGCAAATATCTTCACGAAAAATTAGGCAAAATGGATACATTTCTTGAGATACAAAAACAGGTAGACCATATTCAAAGTAATCCTGAGAGGGAGGAAAACACAAGAAGACTGAAAAATTCCACTCTGTCATGAAAGAAATGAGAGCACTGGATAAAATTATCCGAACATACTTTTACAAAGCCCTGGAAATTAACCAAAGGCTTGCAGCAGTCTGACGTGCATACATTATAGAAGATTGTTGAATTAATTGGATAATTATGGGCTTGATTAGCACTAAATAAGAACCTCTATTACACAAAGTTTTGTTTCGTGCTTTTTAGTATGAGTATGAAGAAGGATTCCACTGTCATTGATTAGCAAAGTGGAATATAACAAGCAAGAGTGTGTTTGTTTCCAACAGACCATATTATATGTTTTATCATCAGAATCTAATTATAATAATACAACAATAGCTGAAATAGTAATAAAAAGCTATAAATAATAAGTAAAGCTTTGAATTACTTTTGGTAATTCCAGTGCAAACAAGTCAACACTGGTATAGCAATTTTATGATAATATGACACTTGTAGTTTAAATATGTAAATATAAAATACACTAGTGACTTAAATATGAGGAATCAGAGGGACCTTTTAAATCTGAGGCAGCATCAGTAAGTTAAAAAAAATCTTCCAGGAAGGTGATACAAGAACATCATCAATAATGGAAGCTACAGATACACATGGGACGTTGAAAGTAGTTACAACTGTGATATAACAATCGTTTCCACACCTTCCTGTGGTTGTATCTATACTATCTCTGTATCTTATCTGAGTATATTGGAAACCATGTATACTGGTATTAGAACTAGGAAATTGAAAGGGAATACCAAAATTGAGAGACACAGGGTAAAAAAAGACAACTACAAAAGCAATACTTACAAAACTGTTTGGTGTAAGTGAACTGAACACCTCATGGGGGGAAAGGGAAAGGGGGAGGGGGAGGGGGAATGAGGGACGAGGTACCAAACAGTACAAGAAATATATCCAATGCCTAACGTATGAAACTGTAACCTCTCTGTACATCAGTTTGATAATAAAAATTTGAAAAATAAATAAATAAATAAATCTTCCAAAATAGAGTTGAAGAGTATTTTATGAATAAATAAGAAGGCATTCTATTTTTAAGAATTAAAACTAAGCATGAGATCACTGGATTATGCAGTAGTTTTATTCTTACTTTTATTTTATTTTTTAATCTCATAGAAGTTGAATGTAGAATTGCCAGAGATTTTAGAAGGAAAGACCAGGCAATGGGTACAGTACTATTTCTTGGTGGAAAATTTCAGTCATTTAAACATAGAGGAGATGTGGTCGAGAGAGAGAGAGAGAGAGAGAGAGAGAGAGAGAGAGAGAGAGAGAGAGAGGGAGAGAGAGGGAGAGAGAGAGAGAGCACCCGTTCAGTGACACCAAGGGCTAAATCATAGGGAAGATAAACAAAAGAAAAAAAGAAATAATTTCACATGCTGGTCCCCTGGGTATTGTATATATGTTTGTCTGAATTAGGGAAGAGAAGGGGAACATCAAAATGATGAGACAAAGTCTAAAAGGTGAACCAACAGCAATACTTACACGACAATATGTTGTAAACTAACTATACAACTTGAGGAGGGTCTTGGAGAGGAGGGAAGGTGATAGAAATATGAGGGAGGAGGTAACAAGTTTGACAAGAAATATACATATGTAAACATAACCTTTTGCACATCATTTAAAAAATTTTTCTTTATTGTCAAAGTAAAATTGCACAGGAGTTACAGTTTCATAGGTAAAGCAAGTACATTTCTTACCCAACTTGTTACCTCCTCCCTCTTCTTCCCCCCTCCCCCTCCCCCTCCCCCCTCCCCAGTTCTCCCCTTCCCCCTCCCTAGTTCTCCCCCTCCCCCATTAGTTGTAGAGTTGGTTTATACCAATTGGTTTTGTAAGTATCGCTATTGCAATGGTTTGTCTTTTTATCCTTTGTCTCTCAATTTAGGTATTCCCTTTCCCTTCCCTAGTTCCGATACACACATATACAGTATTCAGGGTACTAAGATGAGTTACAGTGATAGCAGGGGTAAACCATGGAGATGAAATATGTGAGGGAAAATAAAGATTATGATTTCACATGTAATGTTGAAGAGATGGAAACAGGAGGATTTTATTGTAGTCGTTATGTTTAATGTACTAGGTGAATTTCCTTTGGAGTACCCCCTGCGGTCATTGTATATGATTTTGGTACGCTGGATATTGTGTATATGCTTATCTGAACTAGGGAAGGGAAAGAAAAATGAGGGAGGGTGTAACAAATAAGAAAAGAAATGTACTCACTACCTTATTATTAACTGTACCCCCTCTGTACATCACCTTGTCAATAAAATTTAATTAAAAGAAACTTAAAAAAAGAGAAAATAACAGCAATGATATACCACTTGTTAACATAACTTGGAGTTCATTTTGCTTTGCATCATCTTATGTGTTCAGACGGGCATAGCTACTGAGCTATTGTGATCTTCTGCTATGACTATCCTAGACATGTACTAATTATTCCCTCAATGTTTTTAAAAAAAGAGAGAGCTCATTCAACCTGACCTGTTTTATACTGCTCAACATAGAGTAGACGAATGCAGAAAGAAGAATTTGAAGCTTCAAGGTGAAATGTTGCAGACAGAGTAGATTGTGATACCTCCTGATGCCCAACTTGTTTCAGTTTTGTGTACATGTGTAGCTGTTTACCTAAGTAACTACAGTTACAGATTAGTACGCCATAACAATTTTTAGGGTAGCTAAATTCATGTGAGCAATTCATTGATGATCATAGTAGATGTTTTTGAAAATGGAATTGAATGGGTTAGCTGGGTGAAGCAATTGGTGACGATCACCTCTTATCTATTTTGAAAGTCACCCAAATGTCTTATAAAAATTAAACCAGTTTCAGATTTTAAAAACAAACCAATTGTAAAAGTAGGGAAATGTAATTTTTACATTTATTTTTACATTTATTTACATTCAGATTAACTACATGCAAGATGAGAAAATAATTTCTCTTGTTCACTTTGTAGCTATCCTTTATATAATTTTGTTTTATACTAGACCATAGACTAATTGATGATAAATATTCTCTGAAATAATAGACTAAAAGACCTCACAAAACTCATAATATTAGAGCATTTATTTTCATCTCATAATGTATTTTTAAAAAGCTAAATTGGATGAGTTGTCTTCAGATATTACTTTGTTCAGTAAATTTTATTTATTTATTGGCTCTATAAAAAGTTTGAGTCAGGTTAACTGAGCTAAGTATCTCAGGTAAGTTTTACTCATCTTTAATTCTGTAGTTTTAGCAAGCAATATTTACATAAAATGCTATTTCTAGAAGAACCAGTTTTTTAAGTTCATAAATTTGTATATCTCATGGGAAAACTGGTTTCAACAATTCTCTGGCAATACCTGCTTCAGAGAGAATGACATACTTAGATATGGAGAACAAGCTTTAAAATGTAATTCAAATATTTACGAATGCTTCTCAAAAAAGTGAATTTGAAACATCATTGTTTTATAAAATCAAATGAAATATAAGAAAAGTAAGAACTCTGAAGGTGCAGGAAAAATTGAAGTTGGACTTAGGATAAACTATTAATCAACATCAGCCACAGCTTTTGGTCAAAAAAGTAAAAAAATATAAAACTTTCATTGGTCTCTTGTCCATATGATCAAATTTATATGGACAATGTTAATTCTAAAGTCATCCAGGGAATTGTCAAAATCAACTGTGTATATTGTGAAGCTATAAAATGTGATCTGTAAGAGAGAGAGAGAGAGAGAGAGAGAGAGAGAGAGAGAGAGAGAGAGAGAAATAAATCACTATAGACAAAAGTAAATTTGAAGATGTTTTCCTTACTTAAAATATCCTGGACATAGAACACATCTTGAAGCTCATGAAAGTCTATTTTGTTCTTGATGTTTTTTGTTTTGTTTTGTTTTGTTTTGTTTTTTTTTTTGCCACTCCTGTGGCTTGAACTCAGGGCCTGAGCACTGTCCCTGGCTTCTTTATGCCCAAGGCCAGCACTCTACCTCTTGAGCCACAGCACCACTTCTGGCCTTTCTGTTTATGTTGGAGGAATCGAACTCAGGGCTTCATGCATGCAAAGCAAGCTCTCTACCGCTAAGCCACATTCCCAGCCTGTTCTTTTTTTTGGCCAGTCCTGGGCCTTGGACTCAGGGCCTGAGCACTGTCCCTGGCTTCTTCCCGCTCAAGGCTAGCACTCTGCCACTTGAGCCACAGCGCCGCTTCTGGCCGTTTTCTGTATATGTGGTGCTGGGGAATCGAACCTAGGGCCTCGTGTATCCGAGGCAGGCACTCTTGCCACTAGGCTATATCCCCAGCCCCTCCCAGCCTGTTCTTGATGTTTTAAAGAAAGGACACTATTTCCCCTGACGAACTCCACTGTAAAAGCTTTGTCAGACATTGCTTCTGATTCCAAGAAGATTTTTCCTTATCATCTATGTAGCAAACAGCAGGTTTTAGATTTGGCTTTTCATCAGGAAATAGATAAAATAATTATTGCGCAGGTTAAATTAAGTGATGTATGTGACATGAAACCTTATCTGTTGCTAAAATACGGTCACTATTATACTGCAATTTGCAGTGCCTAAAATAAAAGCTCTTCAAAAGAACTCCATTTTTATGTACTATGCAGCAGAATATATCAGCAAAATATTTCATTTTAAATACCCCCAATTCACTGGAAAGTAGGAAACTGAAGAAATTAGCTTTGACTATATGCTTTTATTTACTTTAACCTATTAAAATATGTTCTCATCTACAAGCAGTAACATACAAATTATTTTGACATTTTACTTTTTTCATAAAAGGTTTTAAACCCTGGTGTCCACTTTGAATCTGTCTCCTCTCACTTCTGAATACTAAGGTCACCGATCTACTCACTATATGCATTCATTGACAGTCAAGTTATGTACAATAATTTGATATCACTGGAAAATCGAGCAGAAAACAATACCTACAAGTTATTTGCCACCATCATGCTTACCCTCTATATTATATCATTTCAACTTTTTTCCATTATTGACAGTCACAAAGCCATTATTAGTGATATTATCATAACAACTGTACTGTATATAATGGCAGAAAAATGTTCGGGGGACCTATGTCCAGCAGTTATGTTGACCTCTAGTATTTGTTCAATATTCAGTAGAATGGGTGGAAGGAAGGAAAGACAGATTAACCTGAGGTAGAGCAGGGAACACAAGACCTACATTGAAAACTTGGAATCGTTACATCAAGTTCTCTTTAGTTGCTATCAGTCTTGATGCTGAAAGTGACAGATAAACTGACAGCACTCGCCACAGAGCAGCTCAGAGCACCTTTACCAAACACTCGGAGACGAAAACATAAGCAAGATGAACTGCAGTCAGTTTACCAGGCCATGGAGACAAGGTGAGTAGGTGCATGAGTAACGGTCTGTGCTGATAGCAGCGGCTGCCTTGCAGCGATCTTTTGAGAGCACTGAAAGCTGTCCAGTAAGCACACAGATGTCCCCCGTGGCCAGCTTCTGTGCCAGACCCGAAAGGGATGGGAATATTATTAAAAAGAGTTTCAGACTCACCATTTGTATAAATCTGTATTTTCTTACTTCCTCATGATAGAGATACAGAAAGATGATATAGACATAGTTACATATGGAAGGGTGGATGAATGAATGATGGCTCAGTGGAGGATAGCCAGATGATCGTGATGAAGAAAAAGATAAATACTAGAAGACGTTTAATAGATAGATGATCATGGAAGCTAGGTAGGTAGATAAATGATAGGTAATGAGGAGTGATACACAGAGATGATAACTACATGATGATGAAAAAGGAAGAAAGAAGCTAGACGAGAGAGTAGGAAAGAGAGAGGCTGTGCAAAAGGAAGGTAAATGTGTGTGTGTGTGTGAGAGAGAGAGACAGAGAGAGACAGAGAGACACACAGAGAGACACACACACAGACAGACACAGAGATAGAGACGGAGGGCAACTGTGCTCAGGAGGTAGAAAATGGGCCATGTATGACAGAGGGATAGACGATGAAGAGGTCCACAGAGCCATGGCAATGTCTCTGTAAGTGAAATGCATGATCTGGGACTGAATGCATTTATTAACATGGGTAGAATCAACCATTGGAAGACTTCAGTGAGGTAGGTGTATGAAAAGTTTTAATAATTGCAAAACTTTTTTTTAAAATTCTAAGAACCTTACATTTTACACAGGATAAATAAATCTCATAGGCCAATATTGACTAGGCCAATATATCCAACTTAGTGTATTTTAAAATATACTTTTCCATTTTACTATGTAATTACATGTTCTAATTATACAACTAATTCCTTTAAGCATACTTACATAATTAAATGATATAATTACATAGAGTAATTGCATAATTATTGTAACTATGTAATTATAGTAACTACTCAATTGCTAAACATTCAATGTACAAGTAAAACAGCCAGATTAATTGCTTTAATAAAATATCTCCCTAAAGCCATCTTGAGTTTTAAATAAAAATTTTATTTGGCCTGTAACTATAGTATACTTTAAAATTTATAACATAAATTTTAAATACATTTTGTTTTCACCTTTATCCACCATTTAAAAATATAGAACCTTTGAAAATATTGTAAATTAATATTATTAACTATTTAAAGATAACTAATTTCCTAAAATTTAAAAATGTCTCCGTTCATTTTCTTTGTTGCTTTTTGGGGGAAATACTGAGGTTTAAACTTAGAGATTTTGCTTGTACAGCTTGCTTTCTGGTACTCTACCACTTGACCCACGCTTCTGCCAGGTTTTTTGCTGGTTATTTGGGAAATGGAGTTTCATGGAGTTTCATGAACTATTCTGCTTAGACTGGCTTCAAACTGTGATCCTCAATTCAATGGGCTTCTCAGCAGCTACGATCATAGGCAAGTTATGAATTCCTGACAGCATTGTCATTTTCCTAATATTAATTCTGACAATCCAAGAGCAAGGCAGGTCTTTCCACTTACTTATGTCGTCTTTATTTCCTTCTTTAAGTTTTTATAGTTTTTACTGTACAAGGTCTTTGTATCCTTGGTTAGATTATTTCCTCAGTATTTATTTCTTTTGAGACTACTGCAGATGGAGTTGTTTTCCTAATTTCAGTCTTGGTCTCATTGTTGATGTACACAACTGACTTTTGTGGGTTGATTTTTTTCTCTGCCAGTCCTGGGCCTGAGCACTGTCCCTGGCTTCTTTTTAGCTCAAGGCTGGCACTCTACCACTTGAGCCATAGCGTTTTTCTATGTATGTGGTACTGAGGAATTGAACACAGAGCTTCGTGAATGCTAGATGAGCACTCTACCACTAAGCCACATTCCCAGCCCTTGTGGGTTGATTTACATACCTTGTTACTTTACCAAAGTTTTCAATAAACTGTAGTAACTTGGGAGAGGAGTCTATAGGGTCCTTTAAATATAAGACCTGCAAATAGGGATAGTCTTACTTCTTCCTTCCCTATTTGAATCTCCTTTATGTCTTTGTCTTGCCTTATTGC
This sequence comes from Perognathus longimembris pacificus, assembly GCF_023159225.1. Classification (NCBI taxonomy): domain Eukaryota; kingdom Metazoa; phylum Chordata; class Mammalia; order Rodentia; family Heteromyidae; genus Perognathus; species Perognathus longimembris. Next base: position 48,772,749 of record NC_063175.1, read on the forward strand.
AAGGATGAATGTTTTTCCTTATATATGGAAGTTAAGTCTAGCTTCTAGACTTAGAAGTAAATATATTGGGTGGTATGCAAGTATATACAAATTTAGTTTAGAAAATACTGGGGGGGGGGGAAGAAAAATAAAATACCTTTACTTGACAGGCTGCTCTACACTTTTCTGATTGGATTAAAATATGAACATTTGTGTGACCATAAATTATTCTTTTTTGTGTGTGCTAACACTGTCTTGTTTAGTGTGTCAATGTCTTTCTTTAGGAAACTCTGTCTGAAAACAGTCCTGTGACAATAATCTCAGGTCCTACTTATTTATTTGTTTATTTATCTTTATAAGTTTGCATCACTGTCTTTTCTTAGATGCTGTTTTTCATCTAGTATTTGTAACTACTGGGACAATAATCACAGCTCCTGCTTTTTAACTTATTTATCTATAGAAGTTTGTGTCATTGTCTTTTCTTAGATGCTGCATTTTTCAACTAGTATTTGTTTACTATTAAGGAAAAAACATCTTTTATTTATCATTTCATTTTGGTGTCTTAAATTCACATAAAAATTACATCACATCATGTTTATGTGAATTTAAGACATTAAAATGAAATGACAAATTCAAATGACCAAGTTCAGAGATTTTTTAAATTATTCTTTTTAACGTCAAATATTAACAAGGAATTTTAATGGGAAATGCTTTAATAGAAAAAGAGAGGAGAGGACACAGACATTTCCTTGGACAGTATTTGCTTTAGGCATTATAGAAAGTTAATGGCACCCATACCCATGGAGTGCCTTGAGCTTCCATGAAATGATGGTGCCATAGCTCAGGTTTCAATTTCTGAAGGGATAATTAGTTCTGTACATAAACCCATTTTAAACATTTCTCCCTAAATGGTTGTCGTAATCAAAATGGTAACTTAGGTTAAATTATTTGCCAAAATTTAAATTGGCTACTTTAAGGTGAACAAATAACCACTTTAAGGTGAATGTGTTGATCATGTTTAATAAACTGAAGATGTTGTGCAATCACTGCTTCTATTTTAACATCAGATCAGGCCTCAAATCCCAATACACATTAGGTGATCACTCTTAGCTCTTTGCCACCACTCTCCCTCCTTCTGCCTGTACTGTGTATTGTCCATGTATGGAATCAAACATGTAATGTTTTATGTAGGTCTTTTTGGTTCAACCTAATATTATTAATTCACCCTAGACTAAATGGGGTTACTTCCCTCTGTGACCTGTTTTATTATTTGTCTGATTTAAAATTTTAGATTTGAATCACTCACTTCTTATTTAAAATGACTTTATCTCTTACATATTGAACCATAGCTTTATTAATGAACCTCCAGGAATTATCCTTTTTTTATTTTATTTTAGTTTTTTGCCAGTCCTGGGGCTTTAACTCAGGTCTTGAGTACTGTCCCTAAGCTTCTTTTACTCAAGGCTAGCACTCTTACCACTTGAGCCACAGCACCACTTCTGGCTTTTTCTGTTTATGTGGTGCTGAGGAATAAAACCCAGGGCTTCATGCATGCTAGGCAAGTACTCTACCACTAAGCCACATTCCCAGCCAGCAATTCTCCTTTAAAAACTTAATAATTACGAGCTGAACAAAAATTCTGTAAGATTTTTAAGTAAAAGACATACTGAAAACATTTATTTAGATAGGATCACTGTATGAGGGTTCCTTAGTCAAGCATATATATATTTTTTTTTTCATGAAAAAATATTGTGAGGCTACCAGGATTCTCATTCTCATACAGACCAGAAACAAAATTACTCTGCAGAAGGAAAAGGATATAGTAGAGACCACTAAATCCCTACTTTTACCTCTTCCCCCCACCCACTAAAAAGACTAAGCTACCAGCAGCTGAAAGCTGGATTTTCAGGTATATTGCTGAATGAATAAAAAAAACTAATGCATTGAAATCATTGGACCAATTTTTATAATAAAAATATCAAAATGTGCTAGTGAACATCTTTGTACCATTTCATAAAGTTGTTTAGCACTTAGAAAAAGAATGGATAAAAAATCTGACAACTGTCATCATGACAATAAATTTTAAAAGCAAATAAGCAAGCATGCCAATGATGCCTTTAATAACTGTTCATGATACAACACAGCATCTGAAATTATTATGAAGTAAGTACTTCATTTACATTTAACCAGGCATGAATTGTATACTAATTAAACCATCACAGTGAGAGACACTTCATCATGTGTTAACAATACATAGACAAACAGTTCCTAATTGGAATTCTTAGGCTGTAGTTCAAAAGAGGAATGAAAATTGCATTTCAATTTGGAATTGTTTTGTCAAGATGCATGGTAAAAGGCAAAACTTGAGGTCACATGTTAATAAACTACAGTCTGCTCAGTACAAATAAAGTTTTATTAGAACAAACCCATACCAATTTATTTGTACATTGCCTTCGGCTTCTTTTATACTATGAGAGCATTGTGAATAGTTCTGAGACATTGTTCTAAAAATGTGTAATTAATTTACTTTTTTCCCATCAATTGTTTTAGCTTTTCTGGTTGCCAGACCTTTCTGTGTAAGTTGAGAAGCAGCATGTTTATTTCCTCAAGAAAATTCCTGCGAGGATGTTAAGACTTAAATATTTATGTAACTTAAATATCTATGACTTAAACATCTATAGAAGAATTGACATTTTAATAATGTTTATCTTCCAATCTATGAATACGATGGTGTATCTTTATTTAATCTATAATTAATTACTGAAGTTTTGTTTATCCTATATATCCTACTATTGCATTTTCTGCCTTTAGGAGTCATTTTTTATTTTGGTTCAAACTTAAAATTGTACTAATCTATTCATTTCAATTTTGAACTGAATGTTACTAGTATATTTTGTATACTCATCGTATATCCTGCAACCTTGATAAACTTCATTGGTTGTGACAGCAGTTTATTTGAAGAAACTCTGGGATCGCTCACAGAATCAGATCATCTGCAAATAGTAACTGATTGCCATTCTTCACTCCCAATGTGAATGCATCTTATTTATTTGTCTTGCTCATTTGCAAAGAGAGTAATATTAAATAGGACAGGTAGATTTCTGTGAATTTTCCCAAACGTTAATTGAAAGCATTCAATCTGTTAACATGAAATATGATAGAAAATGCAATTTTTATGGACACTCTGTCTAATTAAATAGGTCCTTTTCTACTCATAGACAGACTTTTATGATTGGATATAATGTTTAATTATATAGTGGTATGATCATGTATTTTATCTCTTAACTGTAGATATGGCAGGTTACATCCTTAAATTTTAAATTTGGAATTCACTTGCTATATATTTTATACTTTTCAATTTCTAAGATGTTTCTGAAGGGGTTTGTGACAATTTTAGTGAAGGATGTGGTATGTAATTTTTCTTTCCAGGTACAATGTGTTTTCATGGGGAAAGGAAGGCATTTCTGCAGTTTATTTTGATAAATGTTTCATGTACACTTGAATATACTGTGTTTCTCTGTGGTTTAGTTCTGTTTTATATAAATTTCATATAGATAAATTTGGTTTTCAGTGATTTTAGGTCTCCTATTTCCTTATATATTTTATACCTATTTGTTCTCTCAACTTTGAGAGTTGGATATTAAGACATTTAGTTATTATAGATTTGTCTATTTCTCTTTTTAGCTATGTCTGTTTTTACCCCATAAGGTAAAATGTAAATGAGGTTCAAAGCTAAGTTTTAGCATCTTAGAATCTTAAATGAATGTGTGGTAAAATCTTATCTATAGTCAGGCATCAGTGGCTCATGCTTACAATCCTAGCTACTAAGAAGGCTAAGATTTGAGGGTAGCGATTCAAAGCCAGCCCCAGCAAGAAAGTCCATGGATACTTATGTCCAATTAAACATCACAAAGCAGGAAGTGGCACTGTGGCTCAGGTGGTAGAGGGCTAGCCCTGAGCAAAAAGAGCTCAGGGACAAGGCCCAGGCCTTGAGTTCAAGCCCCACAAACAAAACAAAAAAGAAACTTACCTGTATATTAAGTGTTAAAAAGTAAGCATTTAAGGAATGTAACTGTGCAACAGAGTATGTTTTCCGATGTAGTTATAAAATGATAGGTAAAATTGATTTCCAACTGATAGGTAAAATAAAATTTTAGAGCTATGCCTTCATGTAATAGGAGAGGCAAACAACTCAGCCGTTGTGTCTTTTTACCAGTCCCTCTGATTTTTGTCCATTTCTGTGTCTGATCTGGACAATCTAAGAGAGCCATTATCAGTTTCAAAATATTAGGTGAAACAACTTAACCACTGAGGAATATTTTGAAATGCCACAGAGGGAGGTAGCCAAAAACAAAAACAAATCCCAAACTTAGTAGCTTTGTATAGGAAGACAGCAATATATACAGGCATAGAATATCTTCACATTCATTCTCTTCAGAGAAAGCAAACATTAAAACATCTGGTACCCCAAAATATTTTGGGTTTTCCATTATGTCAGACCTTATTTGATTTGATTTCAGGCCATTAAAATTATGAAAATGATAGCTTTTGAAATTTAATTTGACATGAAAATGAGGTTACAAATGTTTTGTAAATTTCTTTATTCTATTACATATGTAAGAAAAAAAGACTACCAGATAGCTAAAAATATATTATGCAGCTATCTTTTGCATAATTCTGTCGTAAATAAGGTAATAAAATATGAAATATTTCACTAGTGGTATCCGTATATTGAACATTACCAGGTATGTTCTGTTTTTCAATCTGTGATAGCAAATGTTTACCCCCCTTCTACTGAACTTCAAGGACAGAAAGCTGATTAATGGGGCTATGAACCATAATCTACTGAAGAGATGAAGACTTTCTGTGTTCTAACTAGTACAGCTAGAGACTCATAATGGTAAGTAGGAATAAAAAATACAAATTTGAGAGCATAGAGTGGTAAAATTGCCTTTTGCATTAGTGCAGTAGCGGGGTTTTGGTATTTTTAAACTTTCAAAGATAGATACAATTGTTTTCTATTTCAATGTCATATAATTCAGCAAACAATAAAATGAACAAAACAAGGTTAGCAAAAACTGTTGTATGTTTTGATGAAATTACAAGTGTAGTATATAGTCATGTCTCTCAATAGTAATAACTGGATATTTTGATATTATAATTGAAAAAATTACATAAATAATAAAAAGATTTAGGAGAGTCCTAAACTGGTAATGAACTTATTACACTAATTGCTATGCTATTGGTGTTACTTTTTTGAACCAATCTTCATTCAAATAAAACAAAATCCAGAACAAAAATAGGCCTCTTGCAGCCAAATGGCAAGTTCTGCATGTCATAAACCTATGTTTGGTTGTGTTTTATTTTTAGGCAGTCAGCAAAGAGGTATGGTTGCTCATCAAATCTAACTATCATTTTAAGAACAAATATTTAAGAATATTCCAGAAAAATCTTCAATGTTTTAAAAAATGTCAATGTTCAATTTCTGTTAGAGCTAAATGGAGAACAATAACAGTCAATCTTTTTGTTTGAAATTCTGGATGGCACTTATCTCAAGCTAGACCAATATGTAAGAATAGCAGGGGAAGACTTATTTTGAGCAGTTATTGTATTCAGATGCACTTATTATTTACCTAATATCTCAACATTTGTTTTTCTGTTATGGGGCTTGCACTCTGGGCCTGGGCACTGTTCTTGAGCTCTTCAGCTCAAGGCTAACACACTACCACTTGAGCCACAGCATCACTTCTTGTCTTCTGGTGGTTAATTGGAGATAAGAGTCTCAGGGACTTTCCTGCCTTGGCTGGCTTTGAACTGCAATCCTCAGATCTCAAGTCTCCTGAGTAGTGAGGATTACAGGCATGAGCCACCGCACCTGGCTTCAATGGCTTGTGAAACCTTATCATCCTTACAAAAAAAAGGAGTGCGGTCTTAGTTTAATTCATGGCTATAAAAATAATTGAGGCTTGGTAATCCACAGAAAACAAATACTTCTCTTTGAGTTTTGGAGTTTGGGAGTCTAATATCAAGCGTATTCAGGACCCGTATATAGGAGATGGAGTCTGGTTGCTGCAACCTACAGAAAGATACAGTGTGTCCTCACATAGGAAATGATGGAACAAGGGTTCCCTTCAGCCGTGAGCTCTCTTCATAACAATGCTGCTCTCATTCTTGAAGTCAGCACTCTTAGGACTTAATCACTATCAAAGACCACACTATGTATGTATATGTGTATGAATATGTAAATGCACATACATATGTATATGCAAATCTATGTGTGCATACACACATATGTGGTACTAAGAATCTAACTCAAGCCCTTGTGCTTATTAGAAAAGTGCTGTACCACTTGAGCTATACCCCATCCCAGGCCACATCTGCTAATATGCTGGATGGAAGATTAAATGTCATCATGAATTATGGAGGGAGCACCATCATTCAAACTAGAGCAAGGAGGAACCTAAAGTTCACAGATGTGAATTACCTGACATTATTCAGATTGAACCTGGATGGCTTCACTCTCATTCTAATCATACTTTTCTCTCTGAAAAGAAACAAAATTATCTTCTGAAAATAATTTCAGGAGGACCCTCATTTATCATGAGCCTATGTTTGGATGACACCGGAGGTTTTGAAATATAAGTAGCCCTTACCTCAATGTGTGTTTTCTGTCTAATGCTAACAATTGCTGGAAATGACCATGACCTCCCCTTGAAAGTTCTATAGGGAGCTATGACAGGCCCGTTATATAAACTCGCCAGTGACTGTGATGCCTGCCAAAGACCTAAGAAGTAAATGTTAATTGCAGAGAATGGAGAGGGGTGACCTATTCACTGAACATTTTCATTCATATCTGTATGTGTGGTGTTTCAAGTGTGAATGCTCAATCTCATAACAATCACATAAAAATCTTCAGAATATTTATGTTCTTTAAAATGTTTTTTTCCAAAAACTGATCTACATTGCAAATCAAGGCTCATCTACATATAAAATGCAAGTGTAATTTACCAAGAGAGCAAACCCTCTTAAACATTCTAGAATTAAGACAATCTATTTACCTTTGGGAAAAGTGATGTCAATGGGAACATGGGAAAATCAGCACCCACTCACATACTGTTGGTGCCATATTGAAACAAAACGTTTATAAATAGGGTTGGCAAAAGCAAACAACTCATGCATGTTTTTGTCCAGTGAGGTATACATCTGATATCTGATTATAAGTAGACAACAAGGTAATTGGACTTTTACTACTGAAGCTCCTTGCACCATTTTCTTCTTTAAAGAATAATCTCTTCTGAAGTACTGAGGTTTGAACTCAGGGCCTTGTGTTTGCTAGGTGGGTCCTTTGTGGTTAAGTCTCATTCTTCTTTACTATTTTCAATTAAGTAAGGGGTATACAAATGTGAGGAATGTCATGAAGTAATAATAAGATAATTTAAGGTCCTACAATAGGGTCATTAAATAAATACACTGAAAAAAGTAAAATTATGAACTCTACAAGACTATAAAGAAATGTGAGAGTAAGCCAGGATGAAAAGTGTAATTATGTAAACTTCTAATCTATCTATGTGAATGAAATTGTAGGCAATATCTTTCTATCCAGTAACTATTTCCTCCATGACTAGGCTGATTTTCTCCAGTATGGTAGACAGTTCCTGCTATTTTTACATCAGGGTATGTGCATTCCAAATCTCAAATCTTTATCTCCTGTTTCATGATGTTCAGTAAGTTTTATTATTAAGTAATGACTTTAATAATTACACATACACTCTAAGTTTTAGGAATCTTAGAGAAAATGCAGAAAAGTAAATGCCACATCAATTCACAGCTTATTGGTATTAATATATACAAAAGCTGGAAACAGGTGTGAATCAGCTTATAGTACTAGCATGGAAGCACTTGTGGGAAAAGGTTTTATAATGGAGTATCAAGAAAATTGTCACTACACTGTCAGATATACATTATTTAGTATCAATTAATGTGCTCCACATTATGCTGTCTAATGCCACTTAGCTAAGTGATGAAGAATATCACCCATGACTGCACATGATACCCTTTACTGTATGCATGTGTTATATATCCTACATGCTAAAAGTAAATGGTGAATAAATTATGAATTCATAGTCAGGATGGGGTACGTATCAAGCCCTGTCTTGATATTATGACATAGATCTTACTCATGAAATTACCTCAATTCCTTTCATATTGCCCCCCAAACCTGAAGAAAACTGCTTTCCTTTTTTTTAAATTAAAAATTGTTATTATAAAGGTGATGTACAGAAGGGTGACAGTTATATACGCCAGGTAAAGAGTAGGTTTGTTTTGGACATTGTCACCTCTTTTCTGCTCTCTACCAGTTTTCCCCTCCCATCTCCACACATAAGTTGTATAATTCATTTTCAACATAATGTCTAGAGAGTACCACTGCTGTATTTACTCACCATTTGTCCCTCTATTTCTTCCCCCCTTACCTTCCCGAAGAGAAGTAAGTGAACAAACAAGACCAAAGAAAAGAAAACAAAAACACCAATGAAGGGTTCATTTTAACAAATATTGGAGCTTTTGTGTTCCTCTCCCCAAAATATCCTTGTTTGGTCTCACTGTGTGTGAATGCCTACAGTCCTGCATAATTTATCATGTCCTATTGTATATTACACCTAGCTTCCACATGTGAGAGAAAATGTGTGCCTTTAGAAAAGTTCCTAAGAAGGTAGGGACCTCCTTCAGAGAAACACACACACGCGCACACACACACACACACACACACACACACAACTTATGACCTATATGTATAAATGATTCTAATTATTCATAACAATTGTATTTTTATAAAATCATTATCGAATATAAGTTAATCAATACTAAACCATAGCTCATAAGATTTAAGTTTCTGGGAGCTTTTTGGTTCCATGGTCTTCATCAGCTAATGAATACAAATTTTTAAATGTTTCTTGCTGCTTAAAGATAGTTTATATAATACACAGTGATAACATTGAACTTGTGACTAACAGCATTGAAATTCTGCCTGGATGAAACTTACACTTTTTCTCCAGCAGGCACATCATGGCATTTGGAACTGAGGAATAGTACACAGAATTTTGGCTCTGTGTTCTAAGACTACTTTAACCAGCAACAGAAGCAACAAAGGTACAAAAATGAGGGGAAAATTGTCACAATGTATACAACATGAATAAGATGCTTGTTTATAGTGTTAGAGTTAGAATAAGAAAGCCAAACATGACCATGTTTGATTCAGCTGGGAACACATCAGTCAGGAAACTTGTTTGGGTTGCTCCAAGACTGGCCAGGACAAGTAGCATGAGGGTTAATAAGAGGGTACAAGCAAATTTTGGCAAGTTGGCCCATTCATGGATAAGAAACTGCAACAATGAAGGTCAAGTGTACATATTCCTATGTAAGCCATTGTCATATTAATGTATTCTGCATTGACATTACTGCTGACAGTCCTTGAAGGCAGCAGAAAAAATGCCAAGCTCTCTAAATCAGCAGAGAAAAGTCATTTAATTAGAAGAAAGAACCATACTGGATCAACCAATGTTACAGTAATCATAAACATTTTCAAAGCTAGGAGTCAAGCAAACAAAATAAAAAAGAGCCTTGAAATAGGAAAGAAGAAGCTCAAGCAAGGTCACGCTCTCAGACTCGAGTAGAATGCGGACCAGAAAGTGGAAATCCCTTTCTCAACGTCTTTTTCAATTTGTTTTTAAATTTTTTTTTGTTGCTAAATTGATGCATTTCCAAAGGAATGGTCTTGAGTCAGTAGGATTATTTATTTATTTGTTTGTTTGTTTTTGCCAGCCTGGAGGCTTGGATTCAGGGCCTGGGTGCTGTCCCTCAGTTCTTGTGCTCAAGGCTAGTGCCCTACTTGAGCCACAGCTCCACCTCTTGATTTTTGGTCATTAATAGGAGATAACGATCACATGGGCTTTCCGGCCCAGGCTGGCTTTGAACTAAAATCCTCAGTTCTCAGCTTCCTGGGTAACTAGGATTACAGGCACCAGCCACCGACACCCCATACTACTGGGATTTTTATGTTATCAATTTACTGCTCTGCAATATATAAATATATATATATATATATGTTACATGTACATGTGTTATATATATAATAGAGAGACACACCCCTTTGGTATTACTAACAGATACATGGTTTGTTTTCAAATCTGTACAATCAGTAACAATGATATGTAAACACTATTTAGACTAGCTTAGTTCTCTAACCTGGCACCTGCTAGCAAATGCAGTAATTTGCCACTGAAATCAGTAACAACAAATTTCTTTGAGGTTATCTTGCAGCAACAAAGTATAAGGATTATATTTTGCATTCTCATCATGTGGATGAATTAAGTACCAGTGTTTTACACTGAGGAATCATTATCATCTAAGGACAAAAGGAACAAAAGCCTTCATGACCTTATCCTTGCTTTTGTTTCACTCCCGAAATGAGCTCTTTGTGGCTTTCATGAGAATTATTCGGGGAACATATTTTTGATGAGTATAAATAGTCAAGATTAATTGACCATAGGAAGAAAGATCAGTAATAAATTATACACCATCATTTCAATTTGGACAAATATTCCCCTGCAGACTTTTCTTCTCATTGGACTAAACATAAGCTATTTCCTCTTCCTGTCTTACCTTACCCTCTTTGAGAACCAATATTAGTGAACCATCGCTGAAATTGGAGACACAGATTCTTCTATTTCAAAAGAATATGGCAAATCATTATCACCTGACAGCTCATCTTAGCACCTGTCCGAGCTGTATCCTTTAGTGTTCAGAGGAGATGAGAGTAGACAAAACTGACCTGGCCTAGACTTGTGTCAATGTCTTGATGCCAGCAGCACAGATGGAAGTAATATGCAATCATTTTGTTGTGGATTCTCTATCTCTCTGAAGACAAAACATTTGGGGCTTAAAAAAAAAATAGCCATGCATTCAAGTTGCATGTCAACAGGAAGCCCTGTGTTTTCATCTTACAAAATGCTACAATTTAATAATCCTTCAAATATATGTTTAGGAGTATTTGGATAACATCCCATAAATGACCAAGCAATTGTATCCCCTCCTTTTGAAAATTTGCCCAGTTCATTTGTTCACATAGCCTCTCCTTCCTAACGGACAGTAAAAGCCTTCAGAACCTTAACAGAAAGGGTACCAAATGAGGCTCTTTTGTTTCTTTCTCTCTGTCTCACCATCGTTTTGTTCTATCATCTGGGAGGCTAAACTTCACATTTCCAGTTTTTTTCATTTGCTCCCGTCTTTTCATAGTCAAAATGTGAACGGTACAAACACTCTTCTTTTTCATAGGATATTGCTTTCAAAATTGTTCTTCTTTCCCAATAACAAATAACAGTCATCGGATTTGCCAGGTGAAATTTGAAATTACAACATCAATCTGGACCAGTAGTGGTGATAAACTTAATTTGCATCCTATTTTATTTTTCTGTCGGTCATGGGGCTTGAACTCTGCATCTGGGCACTGTCCCTTAGCTCTTCAGCTCAAGGCAAGCACTCTACCACACATCCTACCTTTGATGAAAAAGGATAAACAAACAAAACAATGCATATCAAGTAGAACTTATATTTTCATGAAGTTTTGAGAAATTAACGTTCATCTAGAAATATAGCTCTAAAATTGTTATACCAAATAATGCCAGTTCCTTTTTTAAAACTCATATTTTAAATAACTAAATATCTCAAAATTCTTCTTTATGTACTATATCTATACGATGCTGTGATATAAACATAATCACATATTTTTCTTACATTGGTTGGTTCTTTTACGTTCTTGAAGAGTATGCAGAGACTAGGAGATATCAATAGAGCAACAGTTGGGCAGAACTTTAGTCACCTCCAGAAGGGAACAGTAGGAGAAGATATTCTCCAGGTTATAGACCCAATATAAGTGATTTTACAGAAACTCATATAAGGTTGAAAACTGGTTGAATTTTGTCAGAGTTTTGATATAATGGGTTTGAGTTTTAGTAACAGAAAATTGTATACTAGGATTTAGATGTTTGCCTTGGAGAAGAAGTTATTTTAACTGGTTTATAATCTTATTTTCATCAATTATGTATTTCCTGGGGATCTTACCTTGTTGTTTTCATTGGCCCCAATATTGTTTAGCATAATCATAAAAATATGCTCTATGTCAGGACTATTTAGCTCAGAAGTGATAGAGTATGCCAGTTCTCAGAACTGCTATGCTGGGGGTGGTGGTGAAATAAGTCTTATTCTTATTCTGTCTATAAAATGCTTACCACTTGATTAAAATACCCATTATACAGATTTTAAAGTATCTGCAATAAGAACCTGATGTCCTGCTGACAATTTGACCAATGCTGCCCACACCAGAGTCAAAATTTGCGTCATATTTCCTAGCTCCTAGTGTTCTTTCTATTACCTGTACACAGAAAAAAAAACAAGTTTATTTTATCTTTAATCAAAAGTCTAATATAGTCACACTGAAAGTATGGGTGGCAATGAAAACACCTAGGTTACAAAATAAGCATCCACTTTATGACCCACAGACACTTCTCTGGTACAATTTCTCATGCTGGATATTTGTTGGACAGGGTATTGTAGAGGATTTCACAAAAGCCTTAGAGTCTCAAATAAAAAATAAAGTTATTGTTTGGTACGTTGGCTAAAGCTTATAATCCCAGCTACTTGGGAGGCAAGTAGCTAGAGGATCACAGTTCAAGGCTAACCTGGGCACAGTGGTACATATTTGTTATCCCCACTAACAGGGAAAACACAAACAGGACTGCGGCCAGGCTGGCCTGGATGTAAAACAAGATCCTAACTCATAATCAACCAGTGGAAAAGGGGCTAGACATAGGTCTTGGGTCATAGAGCATACCCAGCAAGCATGAGGCTCTGCATGAGTCCACAGTGATACAAATAAACAAGCAAAGGAACTAAAAGCGCGTCTTTAACCACAAAAATACACATAAAACAAGTAACAGAAGAAAGACCACAACTGGAAAATAGCGTTCCTACTAAATATAGAAAACAAAACTTGTCCAAGCTATAGCCTAAATCCAAACTTCCCGCAGGTGGCTAGGGCTTGTGTGGGCATTAGAATTACATGCCTGCCTTGTGAAGCCGCAACCTAATGAGGCCCCCAATTAAAAGGCATGGGCTGAAAGGAAACACCTTTACCTCCTCAGCCATTCTGGTACAGCATAAAATAGACTGGGTAAAAGACACGCTTGTATGTTACAGTTCTACCACAATCACAGGAGATTCTCTGCTCTCCAAAGCTACGCAGTGCAAACAATATGAAGTTAAGAGAGCATAAAGATGGAATTACAGCATGAAGTGTCAAGTGCCTGTGATGTTTGAAAATTTTTAATTAATTAATATTATTATTTTTTCTGTCGTGGGGCTTAAAGGGCCTGGATGCTCAAGATTCCTTCAGCTCAAGATTAGTGTTCTACCATTTTGAGCCATAGCGCCACTTCTGATTTTCCAGGGGGTAATTGGAGATAAGATTCTCATGGACTTTCCTGCCCAGGCTGGCTTTGAACTGCCATCCTCAGATCTCAGCTTCCTGAATTGCTAGGATTACAGGCGTGAGCCACTGGCATCTGGCTACGTTTTTAAAATTTTAATTCATTAACACAGTAAACAGCCTTTGTAAAACAAGCTTTGTATCAATTCTTATTTTATGTATCTTAAAGGGGTTGCTAATATATCATAAAATACTATCTTAGATTCTGGAGACTACTAATCATGGTTGTCCTATTGGATTTCCAGTGGGTGTCTTATGCAAATTCTATTATGAAGCCATAGTAAAGTGAGCATTTAGAGGAACAAGTATCAAAGTGAAACAGGCTAAAGTACATTGGTTGGGATGGTTGGAGTAAAAAATGTCACAGAAATATTTGACACACCTTAAGTTAGTCATTTGAATTTTACGAGGCCATCAAAGCTCAAGATTCCATACACAGATCATCTGGATTTCCTTAACTGGACTTTATTGCAGCTGGAAACAAGTTATAAGTGAGTTCATCTATAATGCACCAGGCCTGATAATTACTTGATTACTATCATTGTAAAGATCATCTTTCAAGACGCCATCGTCCATCATCCAGACAGCATCAAACATGTTTAAATGGGATCTTGTCCAGCTATTAAAACTTACCATACCCTTAAAACTCATAATTTTCTGCAGAGCAAAAAAAAAAAAAAGTGACTCTTTGCTTCCAGAAAAGTGAAACTACAGCATTATATAGAATTAATTTTGTGGCTACAGAGAATTCAGATATGATCTGGGAAGAACTATTCAATATTCTGTAAAAAAGTGTTCAGACATATCATTTATTCAGTTTCTCCATTTTTACCTAACAATTGGATTGTCCATCAACCAGTATCAAAACCTTTCAATTTAGTCTGTAAAGTGAATTACAGCTCAGATTTGTATGGCCTAAGTATATTGGTGCTTGACTCTTTTGAGTCTGAGGAATTGCATGCTAAATAACATTTCAGCAGGAGGCCCTTCATCCCCAAGTATGTACTTTGTCATTTCAATGGTTATTTGATTTCAGAGAATAGAATTGAGAAATCTATGGAATCTAATTTAAGATATTTAACAAGGAAGCTCGGAATGATAGTCAAACTGCCCAGGCTTCTCAGAGATTTTTGATTTAAAGCTGTTATCAACTCTTTTTTCTTTATGAATGAGCAAATTCTCACTTTCTTCCTCATAATCTGTCGAAAGAAACTGAAGAAGATTAATACGGAGATTCTAGGTAGAATAAAGCACACTTTTATTACAGAGGCAAACACATACATTTGGATGCTGAAATAGCACATAAAAAGCAAATGATGAGCGAAATAAGATGGGAGTAAAATATTTTACCTTACTTATACTGCTAGTCAGAATAAAAGAAGTTCATGGATTCTGAAATGAGTAAAGGAAGATTGTCAATGACCTCAGGCCTTTAATTGTAATTTAGAGAACTCTATGTGATTATTACTCATTTCTTCTATATCCTCCTCTAAGTGTCCTGGAATACTCAGCCTAAGGACTAGAACTAGCAGTGACCAAGAGAAAAAGTGTAAAACAAAATAAAATTTAAGAAACGTAAAATAAAATAAAAGTACTCTTGAAACAAAGGAACAGGGAAGGAATAGATCAGTAGGTACCTTGTGTCTACTCATGAGAGAAACACCATAAATAAATCATATCTCTCTTCCATCCAGGACGAAGTGAATTGACCAAACTGTTTTCCACTTTCCTATCTCCTGATTTAGTGGTCAAGACACAAGACCGTGGAACTTTGATGTCCATTCTCTTTACCTAACAAGACAGGTGCCTCTTTCTTCTAGAGTCTGTAGATTGGAGGATCAATTTCACTTTCTCCTGTAATACAGGCACTACATATTAGTGGAACCCATGAAAAAATCCATATATCTGAACTTCACCTTGGAGAAGACTAAATAATGAAATACTGTGGTCTGAGATAATTGAGCAGATCATAAGAGCACAGAACAGCCTTTGTAAACAAACTAAGCAAGTGTACAGTAAGTCCACACAAATGAACCAGCACTTCTCAACATAATAAGTTGGTTACTTGATACAAAGAAAATTTATATAGGAAGTTTCAATATAACAATTAAAATGTGCATGGTACTGTTCAAAATTATTCATCAGATATGAACCCAAGAAAATTCCAAATAAATGAGAAAGTGACTGTAATTAAAGATGGCCAAGGGTGAAATCATATAAAATTTGAATTTTGAATCAAGGATTCTGAAGCAGCTCATAGAAGAATGTGGCAATAAGCAACTGTAAACAATCTTGAAATACAAATGAAAAGTAGAAAAATCAGAGCAAAGACATAGAAGATGCAAATAAAAACTAAATAGACATTTTAGCACTTGGCAATAAACAAATAACAGAGTTTTAAATGGAACATTATGTGAGAAACAAAAAATAAAACAAGAGGATCACTAGGTTACATTAGTTGCAAAATAGCTATGCCAAGAAAGCGGAATTGAACTCAGAGACTAAAAATGTATGAATGATCCAAAGTGAACAAAAGGAAGAATGTATTTTTTTTAATTACAAAAGGACCCAACTAATTGGGCACTGGTGGAGCATGCCTGTAATCCTAGCTCCTGAGAAGGCTGAGATCTGAGGATCAAGGTTCAAAGTCAGTCCAAAGTACAAAACGTCCTGTGAGACTCTTATTTCCAATTAACCACTAAACAGCCAGAAATGGAGGTGTGGCTCAGGTGGGCTTGAAAGAAAAAGCTAAGGGACAGCACTCAGCCTGAGTTCAACCCTAGTACAGGTATGTGAGGATCCAACCATATTTGCTTACACATAAAGTCAGTGAATTTGTAAGCATGTGAATAGCCTGAAACTAACGGAAAGGATAGAACACGGTAATCCATCCAAATGGAACCAAAAGAGAGTGAAGGCAAAAGAGCAAGTGGGATAGAGAGAGAAAGAAAAGCAAGAGACTTAATACTTACTGTCTATATTAGATGAGGAGATTTTTAATGAAAAACAGGATGAGACATGAATGTCATTTCGAGGTTCAATACAACAAAAAGTAATACCAGTGCCAGATACACACGTACCCAATACTGGAGCATCAAAATATATGAGGAAAATATTAACAGAGCCAAAGCGAGGAATAGGTTTGTATAAAGTAGCAGCAGAGCACGTCAGCACTCCATTTTAATTAGGCAGACAGAAAATCAAGAAAAAAACCACAGCAGAGTTAAATTGCACCTCAGAAAAAATGGGTCAAAGATTCATCTACCAATCACTGCAGAACATACCTTCTTCATAGGAGCACATGAGGCAAACCCTATAAGACACAAAATCAGTTTCTTCAAATTTTTATAAACTGAAATACTATTGAGTATTTTGGGGCACAATTCAATGGAATTATAGCAACACTATTGAAAACTTTAAAAATATGTGGAAATGAAATAATTTTTCTTGAACAACTAGTAAGTGAAGATGAGAACATGGCCTATCCAAAACTTCCATGATATATCAAAAGGCATAGGAAAGGGCTGGGGATATAGCCTAGTGGCAAGAGTGCCTGCCTCGGATACACGAGGCCCTAGGTTCGATTCCCCAGCACCACATATACAGAAAACGGCCAGAAGCGGCGCTGTGGCTCAAGTGGCGGAGTGCTAGCCTTGAGCAAAAGGAAGCCAGGGACAGTGCTCAGGCCCTGAGTCCAAGGCCCAGGACTGGCCAAAAAAAAGGCATAGGAAAAAGGTGAATGTTGTTTTTTGGTCAGGGGAGAGGTATAAAGAAAATTTAAAGTTTCTACAAAAGTGAGCCAAGTGCCAGTGGGCTCCTTCCTGTAGTCCTAGCTACTCAAGATGATGAGATCTGGGGACTGAAGTTCAAAGCCACCGGGGCAGGGAAGTGTGTGAGACTTTCTCCTCCAACTAACCAGAGAAAAGTAGAACAAGACCTGTGTTTTAAGCTAGTAGAACTCTAGCTTTGAGTGAGAAAGCTTAGGAACAGTGCCCAGGTCCTGAGTTCAAGCCCCACAAAGGAGAAAGAAAAAAAATCTACAAAATAAGTTCTGGCTACCTAATATGTAGCATTATCATAGTTAATAGAAACATTTTATGTACTTGAAAATTGCTAAGTATGCATATAGACACAAAGA
Source organism: Perognathus longimembris pacificus (assembly GCF_023159225.1). Taxonomy (NCBI): domain Eukaryota; kingdom Metazoa; phylum Chordata; class Mammalia; order Rodentia; family Heteromyidae; genus Perognathus; species Perognathus longimembris. Next base: position 48,790,406 of record NC_063175.1, read on the forward strand.
CAATTGTGTGAGGTAAAGTATGCTAGTTAGCTCAACTGTGGTAATCATTTCACAATGTATACATATATAAAAAGAACTCACTGTATATTGCAATAAACCATTTTATTTACCAATTATTGCTTAATAAAGCTGAAGCAAATAACATTGTCACTTGTAAAATATCTGTTGCCTTTTACTATTAGTATACATTTTTGTACCACATATTTATTTGAATATGTGAACTTATTATAAACTATTCAACATGTACAGATTAATAATGTTACTTCTTGATTAATGATTGCATATTTCTTGACGATCATAAAACTGAATGCATTTGAGAAGTGGTCAAAAGTACACTTCCAGGCCTACAAATTATTGTTTGGAAAATTTTGACGTGATACAGAATAACCCGAACATACGTTATATATGGTAGTATTGGAGTATTTTTCATATTTCTTCCTTTCTATGTCTATACTCTGTTTTAATAGAAAGCTTAAATGCAGTTCTTGACATAGTTTATTTTTTCTGAAAGATTGTTGTTCTTGTAGGTTCTTCTCTCCCACCAGGAATGTCTATTCCCTCAGACTCACTCAAATTTCCCTCTAACATACAACATACAGTCTTTGTTCCTTTGCCTTCAAGATGTGCTGTGTTTTTTTTTTATTTTATCAGAAATAGGTTTATTTAATTTAGCTCCTTCACTTCCAAGTACAGCTGTCATCTATTATTTCCAGGAAGATAAAAACCCCAGCTAAAGGGTAACTGATATCTAGAAAGAAAGTAACTTAATCTTTTTCTCCCTTTCTACTTAGAATATTCTTATTATAATTCATAAGATTTTGTCAAGATACCACAATGATTACACACACACACACATACACACACATACACACACGAGTTGCTAAAGGTCAATGTAAATAAGCAGGATTTTCTAATACCCGGATACATTCTTAATACTATTTTAGAATATAATAAGACTCATGATAATAACAGATACTTTATTTTACTTCCGCAACTTGTAGCACACATTAATTTATAGTGTTAAGCTCACATTGAGAGCTTCTGTACACAAAGGCCAATGGCCGAGTTGTATGTTAAAGCAGGAGCCTGACCCACAACAGCAGCAACAAGCCCAGGAAAACCAAGCAGATGCTCTGTTGCACGTGACCAGAGTTAGCCCTTAATAAGCTACAGCTTCCATAACTCTTGCCTGTGTTTCCAAGCAAACTCCAACCAGACTAGGCAAAATCTGGTACCCGATCTATGGGATCCTCTCTTCTTAGTCTTCTCACAGCTTTCCTGTGTTCACCATGTGTAAGGTCATTACTAAATTCTGCTGCTGCTATACAGTACTATACACCTATTATAGTTTGGACATGAAACTTTCCCTAGAGGCTCATGTATTGACAGTTTGGTTTCCATACTGATGTTATTTTAGGCAGTGTTGGACACTTTAGGAAGTGGGTTCTAGCCAAAGGAAGCAGGTCACTGACGGAGTGCTTTTTGAAGGTTACTCCCCATTTCCTGTTTCTTCCTGTCTGCCAGGAGTTGAGGAGATCCTGCCACATATTCCCACTGCCATGGACATAGTCATGAAATATGAACTGGGACCTCTGAAACTATAAACCAAAATAAATACGGCCTCCCATATGTAGCCTGTGTCTACGATTGTCTCACAGCAATGTGAAATCTAATATAACTCCTATGGATGCTTTGCAATCAGGGCCAAGTACAAGTAATGACACCTCACTTCCTTACCATAGCAAACTTTGATGGATAGATATTCTAGCTCATTTCTACCCATATGTTTATTAGCATCAATTAGTTATACAGGAGGTATCATTTAAATAAATCCATATGTGCACAGGCGGTATTCTGATCATACTTGCCCCTTTATCATTCTTCCTCATCAACCAATCTCAGTAAACGTCACTGTCCCATTTTTGGGTGGCCTTCACTGATTTCCACACATGTATTATCCAAGTGGCTGCCTCTCACCACTTTCTAATGGAAGGAATTATTATCTCCCATTGAGGAAAATGAAGTAAAAGGATTTTGGGAAAAGAGATTAAATTATGAATGCCATCATGAATGGAAATGAGTGTACTTACACGATGAACCACTGATAAATAGGTCACTATCTTTTCTCCTTGTGAGGGTAGTGAGAAGACTGGCAGTTAACCCAGAGCAAGCCTTCCTCTAACACCAATCTATCGCTGCCTTGATTTTGTGAGAGAAGATTTTTGTTGTTTATAAGCCATCTAGCTTTTGGCAGTTTGTTATAGTAGCCTGAAGTGATGAAGAATAATCCTCACAACTGTTTGCATTTGTGCTCATCCACCTTTACTGGGTCCCAATCTAGAGGCCTCTGATTCATCAGTCTTAGACCTAGTGATTAAAAAGGAGTTCTTTCCTTACATTCTTTTATCTAAGATGATTTAATTAAAAATGTTTTCTTTTATCAAATAATATATTCCACGGAGGAAATAATATTAATACTTTTAAAACTAAAAGAACAATATCATAATTATAGAGATATGAGGAGTCACACTTAAAGTCCCAGCTAACTAGGATACAGAAATCAAAGGTACTGTGGTTAAGGCTAGCCCAGACCAAAAGTTAGCAAGAAGCCATCTAGACAAAAATGATATGGTTAAATGGCAGACACAGATAGGAGGATTGCAGGCTAAGACAGACTTATAATAACAACTTATGATCCTATTTAAAAAATAAATGTGATTCACATGGAAGAGTGCTACCTTAACAAGTGCAAGGCCTTGAGTTCAAACGCAAGCACTTAAAAAAAAAAGGAGGGCTGGGAATATGGCCTAGTGGCAAGGGTGCTTGTCTCATAGACATGAAGCCCTGGGTTCAATTCTCCAGCATCACATATAAAGAAAATGGCCAAAAGTGACATTGTGGCCCAAGTGGCAGAGTGCTAACCTTGAGCAAAAAGAAGCCAGGGACAGTGCTCAGGCCCTGAGTGTAAGCCCTAGGACTAGCAAAAAAAAAAAAAAAAAAAGGAATCATTATTAACTATTATCTGTGTAAACGATAGGTGTTGTTCTTCTTGGATTGCAAGCCTATAATTTTATAAGACTTGAATATATCTTGAATATGTGAACAAAAAAAATCCACAATCCACATATTCAGATATAAATGTATACATTTCAACAACACTAAGGTGATGCTATTTTATAAACATTATTCCTCACCAAAATGGATCTACAAATTTAAATATCAAAAATATACAGTGAGCTGCTTTTATTTATTTATTTTTAAGAATTACTTATTTATTGTCAAAGTGATATACAGAGGGGTTACAGTTTCATATGTAAGGCAGTGGGTACATTTCTTGTACAATTTTTTAAAAACAAACAACAGATAGGTCGCAGACAAATTAATTCAGAATATCACATCATCAATCTAATATTTCCAATTCACATATCAAAGCTTCTAAGAAGTTCTATATTAAGGAAACCTGCACAAGCTTGATGAATTCTGAGTTTCCCAACCTTATTTAGCCACAGAATATATACTTTTTGGAAAATAAGCTTTTCCTATAAATATCAATCATCAACTACTTTTGCACATTCCCGTAATAAAATTCTTTCCTGCCAATGACCTTAAAATAGGTAGCCTCTTGTTCCAATGGCGCCTTAGTTTCTGCAACCCATGTTTATTTGAATTCATTATAGATTTCTGATCTAAGATGGGCAAATCAATCAGTGTTCAAAAATATTAGTTCTTAGGCACTCATTTGCAAATAAAAAATGCCTAATAATTTGGACACTAAAGCCTATACAAAACCATGATCTGCATACAAATAGGTCACTGACTGGTAAGTCTTATTAGAGAGTGTGAGTAACAAGGTAGATGCGTGATAACAAGCAAAGTGAAAGGCAGAATTGACTATTGGAAGACAGAGGTGCCACGTGGCTCAACACTTCTCAGCTTGCTACATTTGCGATTTTCTTTTCATTTGGTTACTGGTATTGAGTTTTGAACTCAGAGTTTCACACTCCCCCCTATTTTTTTTAAATTGTTGTTGTTTTTCCTTTTATTTTATCTTTTTTTTTTTTTTTTTAATAATGCTGGCTCTTGAGATTGGCCATGCTTCTACTCTGACTTTTTGCTGGTTAATTGGAGATTAAGAATCTTTGCTCGGTTTGTGTGGGCTGGCTTTGAATAACAATCCTCAGATCTCAGCCTTCTGAGCAACAAGGATTATAAGAATGGGCTACTGGTGCTTGACTTACACTTACATTTTAATTACGAGGATATATATATACATATATATATATTTGTGTTAAGCAAAATTTTAATTCAGGTCACTTCTTACAAATAAACACAAAGACTGTACTCCTTTTTAATAAGTACATGATTCTTTACCTATAATTATTATATCATTTAAGGGTCATATATATATAATATATATATATATTACCATTAGGAAGAAGTTACTATATCACCTTGTTTTAGAGAGTTAAGTTAGAAAGATTCAGAGCCACGTGTGTGCATCTGTAACCAGATGGAACACTTTTGGACTTGGCTGTTTTCTAAGTTGCCATTCTTCCTGCCTAACACAATCCTCAAGTACTTGTCACGAGGAAATATAGTCTCATCTGTATTTGCGGATGTATCTGTCTTATAAGAGACTGCTAGGCTTAGCTCCAATGTGTTAAAGAATTTAGAAAATCTGTACTCTCTTGACAAAGCCAGCTTTTCAATCTTATTTCTCATTGCCAATTTAAACCATCCAAAAAAACCAAACATCGCATTTGACAGTCAAAGCTGAAAATGACTTTCTCATTTTAGAGAGAGTTCACTGAAAAACAGAAAGCCATCTCTATAAAGGAGATTAAGATAGAGGGTAGGGAAAGGGAAGTCTCCAAAACAAAAGTATTTGTAGGCTGTGAAAATAAACATAACTAATGGATTTTAATATATTGTCTGTAGTACATGGAAGTTACTGTAGCTATGAAGCAATATAGTTAGAAAGCAAAACTGTAAAGATGAGAAAAAACAAATTGTAAAATATTAAGTATGAAGGAAAAGAGACAAACCACACAGTGAGATTATATTTAAAATGGAATAGTAACCTCTGGTCTAAATAAAATAAAACTTTGCAGGGGAAATAATATGCAGTGGTTTATCTTGTTATCAGGATTTGAGTATTTCGGATACACAGACATTCAGCTCCACTGTGGAAATAAAAAGTGTTTCCTAAAGACAAAAATAGAAGAATTAATGGGACTTCGTATTCTTCATAGCAGAATATCCTAAGACCAATTCCTTTGTTAGCTGGAACATCTTCCCAGATAGATGCCAAGAAAGGTTTTTAAACTAAGGAACATAACTCCAGGTTACAGTTACATTGTCTTCCAGTAAAACATGCCTACATGTTTTGTAGAGAAAAATGTTATGCTCTACCATCGTGAAAATGTCAAGAAACCTTTCTTTAAAGATGCAGCACCTCTGGTAGGCCCAAGAATGAGAACCTTAGAGGCCCACACCAGTACTGTATCTTTGCCTCTTTCAACCTTTTGGGTGCAGATCCAAGATGGTATTTGTCAGTATTTTGTGTCCTGTTTTTGTTATCAGCTTGATCTAGAAACTCTTCCATATAATGGCAGATTCAAAATCAATTTGACCTTATACATCCTATTGATGCTGCACCTCACTGGTAAATTCTCCAGTTCTTTCTTCTGTTACTTAGCTCTTCAAAAATACAGTGGAGGGGCTGGGGATATGGCCTAGTGGCAAGAGTGCTTGCCTCCTATACATGAGGCCCTGGGTTTGATTCCCCAGCACCACATATACAGAAAATGGCCAGAAGTGGCCCTGTGGCTAAAGTGGCAGAGTGCTACCCTTGAGCAAGAAGAAGCCAGGGACAGTGCTCAGGCCCTGAGTCCAAGGCCCAGGACTGGCAAAAAAAAAAAAAAAATACAGTGGAGTGTGAATTCTCACCTCTATTGGAAGTAACAAATTATTCCACGTCATGTTTACTTGATTGTGCAGAACATTATGTTGACACACATTGGAAGTTAATAACCAATAGGCTTACCTGGTGCTTAGTTTTATTATTGATACATTAGGCAGCTTTAGGTATTTTAGATAATTCATTTATGTATTTATTTATTTGTCCAGTAAATTCTTCAATTACTTATTTTATTTTACTTTTTTAGTCCAGTTGAAATACAGAAACATATCATAAGCACCTTTCTGAGCCAAACTGTTAAGCCAAATACAGGTATTCTGTACTATAGGTGATCAGTGATGACATATTTCTGATTTAGAAATTTGGAGCTAAAAATGTATTCTCTATTTTCTTGCATATTTACTAAAGTGGCTAAGCATTTACCCTTCCTTCATTAAAACCTATAATTTCTTTGTACATGAAAGACTTTAACATTTTCATGACATTAATTCATATTAGTTTTAATTCTGGAATGGCATTTTGTATAATGCCATATAAATATCAACTAGTCACATTTTAAAAATACATGGTACAGCATCTAACATATACACTATAATCAAGGTTTGAAGAAAGTATTAATGGCTTTACTGGATTAGAAGACAAGTACAATTTAAATCCTCAAATTTCAAGGGATGTCTTTGTTGAAAAGCATGTGAAATTATAAAACCCCAAATAATAAAAAAGCATTCTCATTTCAAATCATTCAATCATCAAAACCCCTAATCTGAGAAGAATTCAATTCATAGACTTCCTGAGTTGACTCTAAAGAAATAAAATAGCTAAAGGTCAATAAAAGACTAAGACATCTTGATAATGCAGATATTTGCCAAAAACACAAAAATGCTGGAAGAATGACAAATTGGGTTTGGCATTCTAATTCCAAAAAATTTGTGCTAGAGATACAAAGTAAACAGCAACTTGAGGGAATATTTTTAAAAGTCATATGGAATTTGAAAAATAGATTTTTAAGGGCCTCTAGATTCCTTTATAACATCTAAAATAGGTGACAGTTTTATTCTTGCAGTTTTTGACCCAGAATATGAATTATATCAACTTAACCATGAGCATTTATGGTGTGAGTGGAGGCTAAATGGGGAAATGAAATAATGCAAATGCAATATAAAAGTAAAGGAAAAATCATAGTTCACTCTTTGAAATGCAAGTTTAATTAAGAGAATAAATCAGACTAATGGATGAGCCTTCGCCTTGGTAGCTCACTTTCAATATGGCTTTATTTTTGGAGTTATCTGAAGAATTAGATGCAAAAAATACTAATGGGCTATCCATTTACTTTTCAAGTAAGGTATGTTTCCATATTTTAAAAAGATAAAAGGATTCACTTGAGCTTCAGAATCTTTAAGAAATCTTGTTATTTTACATTTCTTTTCATTTTTTGTTATCCCATAACTAGACCTACTTGTTCACAATATAATGTCAAGGACAAAATGATCTCAATTTGAGGGCCCACAGTGAGAAGTACATTTGACTCAACTGATGTACAAAATAATGTTAATATATTCATTGCAGCCGTTAAGGTATGCTCTTTCAATTCAAGAAGCCACTGGATTTATGTTTGACCTCAACTTCTCCATTCCTTATTTATCACTTTTGTAAAGAACATAAGTAAAAACATGCCTGCAGTTCTAAGGATATTTCTGATAAACAGTAAGTACAGAACCTGTGTTGAGTATATTTTATTATCATCATGAATGTCAAACTTTCTCTAAGAAGGCACTCAGCATTTTTCAGACTATATAGTAAAATTAGGAAATCTTTGAAAATATTCCCTTATAAGATGTTTTTGGAGGGTCTGGGGAAGTGAAAATACTAAGTTTGTTACACTGACTATTAGCCAATTGATAAGAAATAGGCTGAGAACCTGGGTAAAGGAGACATTGTTTTCCACAGCCAGGCAAATGTACAATCAATTACAGAATGTTTGAAGCCATAAATCCTGACAATAAAAGATTCTACCAATGATTGTATCATTTCACTGAGGAATTTCTCATCTCTTATTATTTTTATGCACTTTGTCTTCTTTTGTTCACCTTTTTGTTTCTATTCATTCTGTTCATGCACTGAATATACCATTTCCTCCTCAGGATTACTTTGCAATCAGTGAGTTTACTTGAATTTTCATGAATGGGTTTTAGCTATATTACCAACATCATGGTCTCCTGGACCTAAATATTAACATGGATCTTATTCTGAAGGCCCAGTTGCTGTAACTGTAAACTTTGTACCTTACCTAGGAGCCAGGAAGGCTGTGTATCCCTGAAGATGGTATAATCAGATAAATGGCTGCCTGAGGTTAAGGACATGTGTTTTCAATTTTTTTCTATAAGAAAAAATGTGTATATATATTCCTTCAAATTTTATATTTATTTTCAGTTCAAACCTGCTCTTTTTTTTCAAACCTGCTCTTTATTATTTTTTTTGTGTTCATCTTTTTATTAATTAATTTATTTTTTGTCAAAGTGATATACAGAGGGATTACAGTTTCATAATAAGGCAGTAAGTACATTTCAAACGTGTTACCTCCTCCCTCATTTTTCTTATTTATTATTAAAAAATATAGTTCTATATTGTCATCTATGTTCTTCTTTTTTGAAGGTTGTATTTAATCTGTTCCCAAACTAGTTTTTGTAATATTTCTGTTAAATACTACAATACAAATATCTTCTGTTAATACTAGCTGATTGTCCTGTGAAATTAATTCTTTCAGCGTATGAGTCTATTTTTCTCTATAATTTCGACTCAAGTCAAAACTTTACATTAAAAATGAATTTTTGAACATTTCAAAGGACATTTTTACCACAGTTACCCAACTTTTATCAAATTACCAATATGAATTAGAGAAGGGATTCTTGCATAAAAAGTTAATTATTTGGAGAAATGAATAAAAGCAAGACCATTGAATTAGCTAGAGTCTCACAAAAGTGTATGGATGAGAGCTTAATATTGCAGAAACAGATTAAAATGAATCACGTAAAATAGCACATTGATGCATTTGAACCAAAAAGGAAAACATATGAAGGAAAAATGCAATGAAAAAGACTAAAAAGCTTCACCATTCACCTTATTGATTTTCAAGTCAAAATGTGTATCGCTTCCTCTTTCAGATATCTCCACAACTTTCCATATTTTCTCAGGTTGATAAGTAAAGTATGTTTCAAACAAATACTAGCAATTGTTCTGATACCATAGTTAATGAGAGATAAAGGAAGCATCCAATTAGAAAAAATACAATGATAATAAAATGATCATACAATTTGGACCACAGATGCACAGTGTGATTGAATAAGAAGACACAATAGGGGCTGGGAAGGTGGCTTAGCGGTAGAGTGCTAGCCTAGCATGCACAAAGCCCTGGGTTCAATTCCTCAGTAGCACATAAACAGAAAAAGCCAGAAGTGGCACTGTGGCTCAAGTGGTAGAGTGCTAACCTTGAGCAAAAAGAAGCCAGGGACAGTGCTCAGGCCCTGAGTTCAAGCCCCAGGACTTGCAAAAAAGAAAAAGAAGACACAATAGGAGATACTAAAAAATTTGAAGTAAGGAAATGGAAACATTGTTTTAAAACTACTGTGTTTTTTTTTTCTGAATTCCTGAACAGAAGTGGATAAGCAGGATGGCATTGATAATTGACACATTTGTCTGGATAATGCTTTGATGGGGATGCTTTCTCCTGCTTTGCTGGACATTCAGCAGCACAGATCTCTGCCTCTACAAGCCTCTAACTCCCTGAAAGTTGCCAGAAAGTTTCAAATGATCCCTCAGTGGGGAAAAAGACAAAATAGCTTAAGTTTTGCAAGGATGCAGAACTCTGATTCTTAGAAATCAGCCATGTTTCTATGTTACAGTGTTGTCATCCCTGAAACAAACAAACTGAGTCAAATGTCCATAATCTGAGCTGAAGTTGAGGCAAGAGGATGACCATTGCAACGTCAGTTTGGGATATGTGGCGAGATCCTATTCGTACAACAGAGAAGCAAATAATAGACCAGATATGAAAGCTTATTAGGAAAATGCTATTAGCTTTTATTTGGGCACAGATATTGAATTTCAAAGAATTAGCTACTCCGTTCATACTTCTAAAGGTGAGATTTGATTGCTTTGCTAGCAAGTCCTCTGAGATTCTTCTTTAATAGCTGCAATAAGATAAATGTTTTGGCTTTTTTTTTTGGAGGAAATTTATCCACATAGAATCATCTCTATTATATTGTTAAAAATATTTCCTACTAAAGAAGAATATCCTGAAATTACAAATTAAACAAATACGAAAGATGTTAGTATTATAACTGAACCTCTCCACACTGGTGCCTATATCTTTCATTGTTCTGAGCTTAGTTAAGTAAACTTGATCTCAACACCTGCCTCTTTCAGTGGGGTGAGAACTTCTAGTCATTTTGGCTTCAGTCTTGTTTATAGTAGCTGAGCCTCAGAGCTGTTAGAAACAGTTGACATGTTATAGTCAACCAGTATTTGCTCTCTATGATTTCGGGCATTTTTTTCCATGTTGTCTGACTGAAACAAAAGCACTTGCTTTTGCTAGGTTTTTAGCTATTTTTAATCAATCGTGCACCATTATAAACTGCTGAGGTTTTATCTCAGTATATGAATATTTATTTATCAAGTAAATAGCAGTGTTAGCTTGCCAGTATAATATGTATTACGAGGCATACAAAATACATGCAAAGGTCTAAAATTAATATAGTATGCATTTCAATTTTAATGGTATAATTTTTTGTAGTAAGAAAGTTCATTTTGATCAATGAAATTAGCAAGGATGATGTACAGAGATGGGTCATAGCTATGTAAGTCAGATGAGTAGTACTTTTCTTTTTGAACAATGTCACCTCTTCTCTTAGTATCTCCCAGTTTTTCCCTCCCATGTCCACCCACAAATTGTATAATTCATTTTTAACATAGTGTATAGTGTACACCACTGCTTTATTTGTTCATCCTTTGTCCCTACATTTCTTTTCCCCCTTACTCTCCCAAACACAGATAAACAAGACAAAAGGAAAGGAAAGCAAAAATAGTAACAAAGATGAAAAACATTTTTATTTCAATAAATTTGATTCATTTTATCTAGTGAAACTAACATGACTGAACTGTTTCCTTTGGAAATCTAGCTTAAATACTTCATGATATAGTATTTCAAGAATCCTATTTGAAGCTTAGATGATTTTGATGTATGATACACAATTATCATTGAAATTGTATATCTCAGGGTTCAAATTACTAAATAGAAAATATATTATAGGGAAATCTTTGATATTATTAGCAAAGGATATGAATCTATGCTGGAAATAACAATTTCTCATATTTTGAAACGTTGGCTAATTTTCTCAAATCTGATTCCTTTTTTATTTTATCTAATAATGGACAAGAGGAAGAGTTTGTACTAGAATAAGAATGTCATCTCCATGGAATCACACCATCAGTACTATAGGAAATTCTTGTGTCTTCAGTCATTAGTTTTACTTAAAACTAGACAATATAATCCTTAAATCCACTTAGCTGGTAACAAATGCATTTACTGCTTTGCAGAACATGCAAAGTAGATGAGGGCATTGCTTTCTTTTTCTGATCTCTCAATTGTGGAACTGATGATTTTCCTCGAACAGCTCGTAATACTTCATATTGGAAGATATAAAAATCAATCTGTATAATAAATACTAGTATGTTCTATTAGTCATATGTTAGATTGAATTAATCAAAAATGAATGAATTACATTCTTCCTACTTCCTAGTACACCTGTGTGGAGTTTAGGATCTACTGAAGGGATGTGTCTTGCCTCTGGACATCACTGGCATGAATTTGTTTGTCTTTCTAAACCTTCCACATCTAACTTTACTCCTCTGATAAAATAAACTACTCTCCAATTCTGTAAGCAGTTAAATCGACCTGTTATTCCCACTTAGTAATATGTCCTGTGACCTATTTGCTAAACAGAAGACATAAAAGACAGACAAGACCCCGTAAAAGCAGCATTTTGACTATTAATTTTCACTAAGAACACAAGGAAAATAATGTCCTTTTGCTGTGAATGAATCCAGCAGTTTGTCAAGACTCTTCGGGATGAGAAAATAAAAAGCAAAATTATTTTTATTGATAAACAATATAAGTATTTTAAAAGCTCAATTAACAGTAATTACATGCCAGGGAAGTTCAGAAAGATGTGCCATAAATTACACAATTTTATCTCCCCCTAGAAATGGCAAAATCTATGAGCCCTGCTAAATCCCCCTTTCTGTTCTCTAACATCATAGTGAATGACCAACTGTTTATATCAGCCCGAAGGCACTTGTTTCTGTTCCTACAGGTCCAAAATTGGAGTAAGATTAAATCTCAGAGACAGACAAACCCAATGTGTGTGTGTTCTACATTTCTCAGAGAAACAGAAATAAGAAATTTGGTGTATGTCGGGCTAAAGGGGTTAACAATAGAGCAAAACATTCTTATCCAAGTTATATATGGACCAACACACATGGTGGCAAGTTACATAGATGATAACTCATCAAAGGCCTAAAAAGCTGTGTGATTTAGGTCATCTGGATATTGAATCGTAAGGACACAATTGAATACGTCACATGACTTTTAACTGAAATTGGAGTTTTAATACATAAAAATTGCACATATTAATATGGAATATCATGTTTGAATTTATATATGCATGGTATAATATTTAAAACAGGTCAAACATATCTGCCTCATGCAACACTTGCCATTTCCTTATCATGAAAGTCTTTTTAAAAAGCCCTTTCCTTTACCTTTCTGGGAGCATAGTACATCATTTTTATCGATAGCCATCCTGATGTGCACTCCAGAAATCCTCACTCCTATGTAGCTGTGATTATGTAGTCATTGATCAACATTGGGTCATGCTTCACTTCCTTGTTTTTACAACTCACATTAGCTTGAGTTGAAAAATCAGAAGTACAAGTTGAAAATTTGTAAATACTTCTTGGGAATAAATTGGTATTTCCATACTTTTTTTTTTGCCCTTACCTGTGTTTAGAACTCTTATTTATATGACATGACATATTTGTTGAAATTTGTTTTCCTAGTTAAAGATGTTCTTTCTACAGCAACCATACTAAAGCCTAAAATCACTGGATTTCTAGAAGGATCTCTACTGAATCCTGCTGTAATGTACAACGCCACCTCGGTCTCCCTTCCAAGGCTCTCCTGTTTCTCTGGGAGAACTTTCTGGGTTGTATCTGGCTCTACCTATAAGCAACATTCGGTGCTCTCTGTTTAGGACCCTCTTTAGTACCTGTGTCTCAGCAGTGCTTCATGAGCAGGTCTGTTGGCATTCCAGACAAGGCAGGAGGAGGCTATACCAAGCCTGCCTTTCTGTAAAATTATGCTATTTTCTTCATTATATAATTTTTGCAAGTATTGTTTCAAAATATGACATTTCCAGGGGCTCCTTCAGGTAGGCTTCATCTACCTTCGGAGTTACTTCTCATTCCGTCAGGCTCTAATCTCTGTATGCAACAGCCGAATCTTTCCACCTGTAAATATAATAAACACTCAATTCAGTATATGTACACACATATATTATATACATTATATATAATAATACATCCTATATGGATATATATATGTGTGTGTGTATGTGTGTACATATATTTAAATTTGCTATGAAATCGCACTCAACCCATCTGGATTCTTCTGTATTAGGGAAAATTGGGAAAAATTCCTAAGTTGTTCTTTTATAACCTACATTTTTTCAGTTTCTCTTAGCCTTTTGTCTGATTTAATTGACTTTATTTAAAATGATCTGCTGCCACGTATACTTAGAGCTTGATCTGCATCTTAATAAGGTGTGCACAGGGCATATTGTTGGATGACAGTCTTGAGGAGGATTCTTGGTAGAGACCAGCAGAGGTTCCCTGTTAATGGCATGCTTATGTAATGGGCAGGGTTATGTCTAGAGGAAATAAAAGGAAATTATTTAAATTGGAACCTTAAAATGAGCAGATAAGTAGCAAAAATTGGAATAAAATAGGTGTGCTTGTAATTAGAATTGCTATTTTGTTATTTTAGGTTCTCAAAGAGAGAAGGCTTAACAGTTAACTTGGAAGGTTTCTGTGTCACAGCACATGTATAAGCTGTACCAGTAACACCCATGTGAACAGGAGTGGCCACTATCATGCTCTGAATTAGATGATTTGGCTAAATTTTGGTTGACTATGCCCCTACTAGCACATTAACTTCCTCCTATGTTTTAGTGAATGATACAGTTCATATTCCCAATGGTCATTCCTCTGAGTTTATTTCAATAATTGAGATTCTTAGTGGTATAGTGCTTGCTTATACCTTGTGCATATGAAATTAAACTAAGGAAGTTTATAGCCATAGACGAAATCTTGTAATTCAAAAAAGTAATGACTGCCATAGTTTTCCTTGTGATGTTAGTACTGTCCCATAAATTTTTGCCTAAGCACCTCAGCCCATATCTGTCACCATAATATCATTGGTATCATTAACATATCTGTGCTAAAGCATAAAATATATGTTGCACAAGAAATCATCATTTTTTTTTTTTTTTTTTTTTGGCCAGTCCTGGGCCTTGGACTCAGGGCCTGAGCACTGTCCCTGGCTTCTTCCCGCTCAAGGCTAGAACTCTGCCACTTGAGCCACAGCGCCACTTCTGGCCGTTTTCTGTATATGTGGTGCTGTGGCATCGAACCTAGGGCCTCGTGTATCCGAGGCAGGCACTCTTGCCACTAGGCTATATCCCCAGCCCATGAAATCATCATTTTAATAAATAGATTAAATTGAACTGGTAGTCACAATATGGATACTTTGTATAGGACAAACTTGGGATTCAGATCCAAAGTGATTAAAATATGACACCTTCCTATAAACGTGCTTCATTTCTCCGGAAATCAATTTGCCTTGAAGACTAATTTGAGTAGAGATGAGTTCTTTCTTCTAAATCTCCTAACCAGTGGTCATTTGTTCTCTGGGGAATGCCTTTACTGGAAAGAAGTCAATTGTCTCCCAAAGAAGGTAATTGTTATCAATGGAGTGGGTACAAAACCTTCTTTCATAGTTTTCATGTTTAGTCTGTGTCAAATGCACTTTCACTGATCACTAGGGCATGTAGGACAGAGATTTACCCTGCCTCTAGGGGACTTGCAAGCCATCCAAACAGAGGCGGCTCTGTATGCGATTCCTAAGTCATGTCTCTGATGAATAATGCTGTTGGTATCATTACTATTATCTTTAAGTAGCTGTAGAAATAAGCTGCCATTTAACAATGCAGTGTTTGAATGTAGAACATCTTGGTCAATGTCACCACTTCTGAGATACTGGCTAGTCTATGGTCTTTAAGAATCATGATACTAAAGAAAACTGAATTTTTTCTACTATCTATGTGAAGGCAAATTTAAATTTGATCCATATTCCTTTCCCACTAACTTGGAAGTCTAGAAAGGCATACTGATTCCTGAGAGAGTAGAAAGTGAAAACTGTCTTGATGTAGGGGTGAACCTGCTGTGTTGAAGGAAAAGCAGAGTCAACTGTGACAGCCCTCACAGACAAAGGGAAGACCTGTTCATTTTCTCAATTTTTTTATCTTATTTTTTTTTGTATCAGTCCTGGAAACTGAACTCAGGATCCAGGTGCTGTCCCTGAGATTCATTACACCAGGCTAGTGCTCTACCACTTGAGCCGTAGCACAGTGGTTAATTGGAGATAAGAGTCACAATGCTCCTGCTTGAGCTGGCCTCAAGCCATGATCCTTAGATCACAGCCTCCTGAGTTGTTAGGATGACAGGTGTCAGCCACCCATCCCTGGCTCCCTCACTTTCTATTACATGTTACTCACCCGCACCTTGCATATTACCTCTTCTGAATGAGTGTATGTTTTGTTTTGCTTTGTTTCATGTTCCCATTGTTTAACTTATTTTAGTTACACACTCACTTACTTATAGATAGGGAAAGTAACATGTCTTACTTATTTTGGACCCTCAATGCCTAATGTTGAGGGCCAGTGTTAGCCCTATGGAAATCCAAGTAAGACTAGCCTTGATACATTAAAGCACACCATTTTCTGAAGCAGAAGACATTAAAGAAGACAATTTCAGCCTTAACATCAAAGAAAAGTCTTTGCAGGTAACGCCTCTCCAAATCAATTAGCTATTAGTTACTTATCCAGAAAGCATCACCTATTTCCAGAACACTTTCGGAAATCAGTTTGGGGTGACGAGGAGCCTTTGCTATTCCTGCAGAAACAGTTTAGCTGAGTGAGATGGTCCACTTTACCCATGTAGCCATTGTCATCTCAATGCTATTTCTCACATAATGACTGAGAGTCAGATTGATATAAGGAAGTTCTGTCCTTGTAGCACATTCAAATAATTCTCTAGAATAGGTTGACACTTTGGCAAAATCAGTGGATTAAGATTTAACTGTTAGTCTTCCATTAATCCAGTAATAATTTCCTCCTAATTTCCCATTGCTTCTAGGTAGACAATGGATCAGATAATCTAGCATTTTAGAGATCAACACAGATAAAGGAGGTAACCAGCATAATTCCTTCTGATTCATCAATCTTCTTATTTTCCAATGAAATATTTATACTTCATGAAATTCAACCCTTGGTTGTTACACCTTTTCACCATCCACTGCTCTGAGAGACTGACACTCTTTCATCCAAAACAGTTGATTTTGTGATTGTATTCTTTGCTCTTTTTTCCCTCTTTTAAAGCAAAAATTCACATTTGTACTGGAAAGAAAAGAGAAGGTGCCAGGGAGTGAAAGAATAAAGGTATAATTTCATCCATCCATATCTGATACTTTACAGAATGAGGTTTCTCATTGAATATTACAAAGAAGAGGTCAGATAGTTTATCTCTGATATAAGAGACCATTTTAAAATTCTAATTAGATGAAACAGGACTAAGGTTTTTAAAATTAAATTCTGCAATCACTTCAGTTTGAAATTCCCCTTTCTGCTAAAATTATCACAGAAAAGGAAAAAAAAAACCCCATCAGCAATGTGCTAATACCGATATTTCCTTTTTCTATTAGGTTCCAAACAACTGCTGATTAAAAGAATGAAATCTCATCATAAGAGGGCAATTTAATGGGTTCTCATGAACAATTAAAAAGATTATTTGCATATTTGTAGCCCATTGGAAGAAAAAAAAATCTACCGAGCAGGAAAGATTTAGTAATAATCTCCTGCTGAGAAGGAGAGGGAAGAGAAATAGGAAATGCTCTTGTTCCTCTTAAAGCCAGGGATAGCATTTCAGAGGCTTCAGAGCATGCGTATTAGACAGATTTGGATCGCCAATCTTCCGTGCTCGGGCAGGTATTTAGCACAGGGGCTCCCTCATTGGTATTTTTATGCCTCTAAAAAAGTAGAGAGTACTGAGAAGACCTATGCCCTATTATCTTCAAAGTAGTACATAATACAGCTACAGGAAGAGGGACATTCAACCCAAAGCAAGCCCGAGAAACGTTTAATAAGTTTTCTTTGGAGTCCTTTCTGTGACATTTACTGTTTATTGCCAAGTCTCGGGTCTACTGGAGTTATCCAAAACACCTGTCACTGAGAAGATAAGATAAAAACGTACGGTTTTAGATGGAGAAATGATAAGTCACTAACTACTAAATGACTTCAAATAAGCGTTTCATCTCCATTTTAGAGGTGTTGTAGCGATCCAGAAAAATATATTTTAACAGTAAAAATTTCCAGTCTATGGAAAGCACTCTGCTTGGCGGCTAGAGACATAATACATTCTTTAAAATATGCATGATTAGCAGTCTTGCAGCACATTATTAATGGGGAGAACAGTCCAATTTCCCATTTTTCACAATATCATTATCGAAGCTGCTTGCTGGTTAATAGACTCTCAGAACTTATTTCTCCTACCTGTTTTTAAACTTATATAAACATTGTCTGACAGTTCTTGCTAGTATCTACCCTCATCAAAGGTTCCAGTCTTAGGTCTTCTATTTTAAGCGATTGTTTCATAGAGGGAAAGAACACTGTATATCTTTTCGTGTTCTTCTTGGTCATTCTTATTTATCTGTTATTTTTTGTCCATTTTAATTATATTTGTCTTTGTACTAATGAATTGCTAAAGTCTTTTATGTATTCTTGATTCAAGGCCTTTCGGAGATATCCATATTTTAAAAATTGCTACTCAATATGTAGCTTGCCTATTCATTTTCTTTAAAAAATTCTCCTTGTTTGAATAGAAAATGTGTTAAAATTTGATAAAGTTCAAGGTATTGTTTTTCTTCATTTAACTATGATAAGATTATGTCTAATATTTAAAAACTATTGCTTTTTCTCAGCACCAAATATATTTTGTATGTATTTTATAGCAGTATTATAATCTCCGCTTTTATATTGAAAAATGTTTTTTATACTGTAAAATAAGACTCACAGATTTATTCCATAGTTTAATTTCATATATCTGTATATATTATGCAAGAAACCTTTGTTGAAAACACTATTCTTTTTCCTTCTGAACTCTTTGCATTGAGAAATAGGCAGTTGGTAGAATATGTGTGCTTTGTGCATCTATGTTTGTATTCCTGTTCTGTTACATCAAGCTAGTTATCTTCAAAAAAGAGCTTTATTTAAACTGTATTTATTGATACTATTTAAGTGGTCTTGTTCACTTTTAATTTATATGAATTTGTGGAATCAGATTTTTTTTCAAAATTTCTAGTTGTTGGTGGATTTTAGTCCATACCTATTGTTTTGGATTGTTTTATTGTTATTAGTGAATTTTTAAAAGTCATGTTCTAATTACTTGCTTCTTGTGTGCAGAATTGCATTTTGTGTTAGGCTTACATACCACAACCTTGCAAATTTCACTATTAGTTCCATTATAGGTTGCTTTTTTTTAATAAATATCTTAGGACTTGTCCTACATAAAATGTATATAAAATTTTCATTACTTTAATGTTATTATATAAGTAAACAGATGACTCATGTTGCCTATTTGCCATTGTTAAGTGACTGACAAATGCAGAGCTCCATTTAAAATAGATATTCCTTTTTCTCTTCTCATACCATTATATGAGTAGTGCCAGATTTTAAATAGAGATTAGCAAGCACTGCTCTAGTGCTATTTGACACTAAAGAAACTCCTAACTCAATTGTTTGGGGGTAGCATTTTTTAGCATGCTTTATTTTAACTTTTATCCCTCGGTGATCACATAGAAGTATTACTTCTTGGTAAGCCAAGAAAATGTGAAACATTTGTCAAAATCTAACAAGAGGAGGAACTTTTCAACAACAGCAGTTGTCAATAATGACCACAGAGATTCCTTGCTAACATGAATTAAGTCGCTGATGTGAAATCTTCAACATCTGTCAGCGAAAGTTTCTTAGGAGTTGTCAATTCACATAAATATTAGAAAAAGGGAAATCAGTCCTGTGGAGTTTATATAATTTCTCCTTGCAAGGTTTTGGATGATGTTGATAAGAACTGCCTTGAGCTTCTCATAAATCTCAGCTCTCAAATCTTAAGTCAAAAATATGCATCCCTCCTGTCACCATTCAGGTCAAATGGCTTCCTGGGAGGCACACGTCCAGATAAATCTTCCTGGTGTCAAGTATACTCTTTATTAAAAAACAACCAAGTCACAATGTGTCCTGTATAACCAATGGCCTTGCAGAAAGTACACATGATGTTCACTATTAATCTTCCTGTCATCGGGAAAAAATGACATTGACGGAGCGTGGAGGAACTGGGCTCCAGAAAAGAAAATAGAAAACATTTCAAACGCTTCACGTTGCTCTGAATTTTATTTGCTTGGCAAAAGTTTTTGAACATTTCCTAACTTGCAGGCATTCACAAGGGAGAGATGTATCTAACACTTGTGCTAAATAATAAATGACATGTACAGTACCTACTGCCCTCCTGATTGGAAAGGTATTGTGAGCAATTAATTTCTAGATGTGAAAAAGAATAATATATTTTATTTCAGTACTGGGGGAAGCAAAAACAAAGGGAGAACTTATGCACACTACTCTTTAAAATATTTTTACAATCATCATCAATAACAATGAACAAAGGAAGAATGAATTCTTTTCTTTTGCTCAGGAAAAACACCTTTTCTGTTACATGAAATAAACAATGAATGTGCGATTAATGGGAAAATATGATTAATAGCTAGGCTAATACATAAGAGGCAGAGTCTGGCCCTAATGTTTATTTCTTCTATTTCAAAGACAAGGTTTATCTAAGTTTTGAAGGCTAATAATGAAATGAACACTCATATACATACACTCAGCTTAACAAGTAGAACATTAGGGATAATTTATGAGTTTTCTGTGAATACTTTATGTTTCCATTATTACCTTATTTTTTTTCTCTTGAATTGCAGGCTTATACTTGTTTTGTAGTGCGGCTTATCTATTACTAAAACACATAATTCAATTTTGAAGTATTTTTGAATTTTATAGAAATAATGGTCATTCTGCAAATCATTTGGCATGATTTTTAAAAAAGATGTTGTGAAATATGTCTTGGTAGAATCAGCTGCATTTGATTTGTTACTACTGTTGCATAGTGCTTCATCACTTGAACATATGGCAATTTATTTATTTCCTCTTCACTGGGCATTTTAATTGTTTCCTGTTTTCTTAGTACTTTAAAGGATGGCAAACACACTCTAATATATTGTTCCTGTAGAACATGTGTAAAAATTGCTCTCCTAACTAGAATAGTTAGGGTTATATAGTGACTAATCACAAACATTTCCAATGTGGTGGTTTCATTTGACGTTTATGATACTAGTAAACAATGGCTTCTTTGCACTGTCTACTCATTTATTGTCACACTTTAAAATTTTTGCCTACCTTACATAGAAGAAGCAATTTATTATTTCAATGTTTTTCCCTTCACTGGTAGCCAGTTTAAACATCTTAATAAATCCTTACTGGCCATTAATATTTCTCTGAAGACATTTGTGTTCATTATCTTTGTCTATGTTGAATGATCATATTTTTTCTCCTATGTTGTTTTTGTTCTCAAAGTTTAACTGAGATGTTTCACAATGTGATCTTTTCTGTTTGCTTGATTTCCTTCTCTTGTTTGGTTTTGCTCAGTACATGAGTGCTGTACAGGACATCTGGGACATTGGAGACATCCGGGACATTCAGGGAGGAGGAGCCACGGCAGCCTCTTTATAGTGTATGTCAGGGGAATGTTAAGGACTTCTGGGTCACTGCTTCTTTACCTAATGATGTCATGCTTTTGGCATTCCGCTTTGAGCCTTGGCTTTGCCACAACACCAGGGAAACTGTCCTCAAGCAAAGAACATGCCCCTTGATTAAGAGAAGCCAGTCAGATGTGGTTGACAATATATGATTTTCTTCTAACAGTGTCAAGGCCAGAGGAAGGGCATAATAGCTCCAAGAGGCTTGCTACAATTGTACACACAGAACTTGAATTGCAATAATTTTTCTAATTCATCAGGGAAATGAATCTATCCTACAATGGTAATGAAAATAGAATTGATAATGCTTGCTTGCTGTGCTCCAACTTAAGTCTTTCCGTACTGTTTGTAGAAAATGATGCAGCGTGCATATTATTTCGGGAGCAAGAGAGGTTGAATTTAATCAGTGCCTTTTGTTTTCTTGCTATTTGCTTTGATTGTTGCAGTGTAGTTGCTTGGTTCTCTTGAGTCATTATCTCTTCCTCCCCCTCCTCCTTACTTCATCTTGTTTCATTAGCATCTTTATTTTATAATTTCTATATTGTTTGAGCCATGGTGCTCTGTGTTTAAATTATTGTTAGTTGTTTTTTTTAGTTTCCTTTTCATGAGAAACTTATTTCACATTGAAGTAGTTTGTAGAAATTTGACATAAAGTTTCAAGCTATATTTTCATATACATATATGTATGTGAGTTAGTAGCATACTATTGAATGTGTTCAGTGCATAATTACATGAATTAAAATAATGTCATTTAGGTAGGGTCTGCTTCATTGATTATCCAGTGGTGCATACTCTTTATGTTGTCAATAGCTTGTTTCTCAGTTATGGAGGTCTATGCCTTTAATCACAGCACTTGGGATTGGGCCAAGAAAGAGAAACTAAGGCCTGCATGTGTACAAAGTTATATCCTGCCTTATTAAAAACAAAGCATAAAAAGATGCAAAAATTATTTCCATACTGTTTGAATTGGTATTGGACTTTCAACTTATATTGTCCAACTGAATGAAGCCTTCCTTAGTAGGCATTTGCCAGTACTATGGTTAGGAATTTTTGTGGATGTCCACATCTTCTAGGAGAGTAGCCTGTTCCAGCCAGAGGAGGAGGAGGATACCACCACCGAGGAGAGACGTTTGCTTAGCTGAGGGCAGCCTACCTCAGGAAGCCCCAGGCAGTACCCACAGTAAGTCCAAGTCTCCATCACATACCCTTGCCTGTGTCAGCAGAGTAAAGATAAATGCATGTGTCCTATTACTGAGGTATTGTTGGTTTCACAGCACTGTAATGATACTAAATAATTTATATATAACTTTCTTTTCCATTATTGCATACAATTTCTTTCAACTTGTTATTTTGAACATCTTTTCAGTTCTATACTGTCTTCTTGTTGTACTTACCAAGATACTAGTTACTTTGAGACACACCAAAAAATGTCAGTGGCACCTCTCTCAAAAGGGAAGCAGAGAACAGCTTTAGAGTGATGTTTCCTATCAGGCGAACACAGGGGCCACAGCCCTGGAAGAGGCATCAAATTGTCTTTATGTGCATGATATGTGTAGGAATCTTGAATTAGGTTGAACATAAATAACACATGTTAAAAAGCTATAATACAAAAACATTCCGGGAAGCAGGAAATTTTCTGTAAATTATAAGATAGCAAAGGCTATTGAATAAATGGCATGCCATTGAAAAATAATGAAGTGTGTGTATTTGGCAAAAAAAAGCCAAAACACAAAACAAAATAGAGCATAAATAGCTTTGCATTCTAAGAATGCAATCTCTATACTGAATGTGATAGGAAAAAAATACTATAGTTTTTTTGTGTTTTTTTTTTCAATCTTGTGGTCATTACAAGCATTTACGTTCTTAATAGCTGTCACTATGTTAATGGTGGTGTTCAGAAATAAGGGACACATAGTAGATAGCTGAGTAATAATTCAAATAATAAAGGAAGAAGTGAGGGTATACTTGCATACATATTGACAAAGTAAAGAAAAAGAAAAAGGAAAAGAAGGATAGAGACTTAGGCTTTACTGTTATTCAAGGAGCTATCTCATTCAAGCATAGCAAGATGTTGTTTGATAGAAAGGAAAGGACATTCAAAAAGAAATTGTACTCATTTGCCTTACTTACATAACTATAGCCCCTTTGTATGTCACATTTATAGTAATAAAAACATAAAGGAAAAAAGAAATGAAAGCAACTACCACTTACCTACATAAAAGGAAAACCAGAAAGCAAGTTCATAAGGAACATCAATTACACAACTTGGCATTTCCTGGAACTTTCAAAATATTCTAACTGGCTGGTTAAATCACAGCTGAGAGATGAAAATAGCTGCATAAACTTTCAACTCAGTAATATTTGGAGGTTAAATTCATGTCACAAACCTGTGACATGTAAAGTTTACCCTCTTATTTGGGCTTTCATTGTTAAGAGTTTCTTCAAAGATAGTTCACTAGACACCAAAACATGCTCACAAGTATTGCAGGAAATCTCTTTGCCTATCCTTGAATCTTAATAGCCCACATGATTTTGTTTGATTGTTTGAAAAGTCATAGGGTGGATACCATGTGTATTTTGAGCCTTGGTTCAAGAGGCTTGTGTTTGCTTCCATTTGTGCTTGACACCCTAAAAAACATGTTCATGACTGAGCTGGCCTACCAGAGTCTCTGAAACTCTTTAATCGACTAGTCTTTCCATTCAGGTAGTGGGTCAAAAGTATATAAGTGAGTGTAGTTGAAATCAGGTAGAATGTCTAGCCCTTCTGGACCAATGTTGAGTTTCATAAAATTTTGAACTATATATATGGCTAGTATTTAAAGCTGTTAAGTTGGTGTTTTTTTTTAAATGCTAAATGAAAGCCAATGCATAAAGTGTTTCTAAGAACATGATAGTAGAATATCATGGCTTAAATTGGAACAATTGCATTTCTACTCATATTCCACAATCTATAGTAGCATCAGAATATTGAATTTGTAACACATGACTATAAATCAAACAAAGCCAAGTAGGGTAAAAAGAAAATGAAGACTTTCTACTTAACAAAACGAGGTAGAGATAAAATTGATAACCTTTATCGTTTGTATTCATAAGCCCATTTTACCCTCTATTTAGTTTTATGTCTTCAAAAGCTTCTGCCCAATGTTAAGATTTCACAAAAGAAATAATTTTCTTTGGAAATTTTATAATTGCTTTTTTAGTCCAATTAAATCTTGATTCCAGGGCAGCTGAAGCTGTTACCAGTTGACAGTCTTGCATATTTTGGCTAAGTGCATAGACTCTGCATTTTTCCTTTATCTGTGTTGGATGAATAATTCATTGATTGAACTCATAGTTCCAGTAATACAGATTGGAAATGGATTTTTAAAATTGCCCTTTAATAGAGTGCACCATTTTTATTTCCTCATTAAATAACTTTGTGGAGTCAACCGTTGCTTCTAACCAACCAAGGTGTGCCCTCATGGTTCATTATCAACCAAAGTTCTTCCACTCTCAGTCATATCCTTTCTCTATACCTGAGCTTGCAGTTCTAGAAAGAACTTTCCAATCCTTACATATGAAACATCTTTATACTTTTGACTCAACCAAATGAAAAGCACAAAACCCAATACTTGGAGAGATATGCACACTTTATTTTCTTTCTTTCCAACATTTTCCGCCTCCCTTCTTCCCCCTTCTTCTTTCATTATCAGACCAATCCACTAGTTATAGTTTGTACATTTTAATTAGCATTTTGTATTGAACTATGTTCTCTCACCTCTTGTAAATGTTTCATGTTGTCTGTTTATAATAATTTTTACTAAATGAATTGGGCACTAAAAAATTTGAAGCCATATATTTTGTATTTGATACAGGCTGCACCATGTTCTTGCTTATTTGTTTAGTACCATGAATGGTTGCCAAGAGGTGAACAATTTTATTTTAGAAGAGTGGTGTGAGAATCTAATTGTATATGTGTAGGAAACTATCTTTGTGACCTAAAAGGTACATTTTCTTCTTTTAATATCACTTTCTTTTTGAGCTAGCATACATTTGTAGTAAGAGAGGTTTTCCCTATGTTCCTACCCAGCCACCCAGTGCTGAATGGTAATTTAAAACTCATCAAATTATGTGGACATGTTAAAAGAGCAAGACAAATAATACATTCCTAAAATGATCTGAAGTATGGAAAGGATTTCCTTGGATTTCAAATTATACTTGATGGGCTGGGAATGTGGCTTAGCGGTAGAATACTTGCCTAGCAAGCACAAAGCTGTGAGTTCAGTTCCTCAGCACCACATATACAGAAAAAGCCAGAAGTGGCGTTGTGGTAGAGTGCTAGCTTTGAGTAAAAAGAAGCCAGGGACAGTGCTCAGGCCCTGAGTTCAAGCCTCAGGGCTCGCAACAAAAAATTACACTTGATAAAAATCCACATTTTGAAGGAAAAAAAAAAAAAAACCTTTCCAGGAAGAAAGTTTTCAAATATCAAGGTTCATAGTGGCTTTGTCTGAGTCTTCTGAATTCTCCTTCTGTGCCCTTTGAGTATCTAATGAGGAAAGTAGAACTCATTCTTTCATGACAAGACATGACATCTTTTCTTGGTGGCTTCAAGCTTTGCCTGGTGGTTTTCATACCTCAGATAACATTTTCTAGCATTAAATGCTTTGTATTTTTCTACCATAGGTTAGAAGATTCAATCAATAGATTTGTATTTTCTCCTTGTGGGCTCCAGAGGGCAGCATTTATTCCTTCAATATTCAAGAAGATTAATAATAGCTAGCTAGCTAGCTTACCTTTGAGTTTGTATTTGTATTTCTAGGCAGGGACTAGTAAGCTTCCAATAACAGTGAAAGCTTATGAGAAATATAAACCTATATCATGGTTTATAAAAAGTGATTAGATACTTTTCTTGCCTTTCTGAAATAGCAATGTAATGTAGCCAAGTAGTACTAAATAGCACCCAAAATCATTTCACTTTCCTTCATAATAAAAAAAAGAATCCATTTGTTTTTGTAAATAAAATAGCAGTTAAATAGATAGTTGGAATTGTCTTATTCACTACAAAATCATGAAAAGAAGTCTAAACATTGTTTAAAGACTCAGAATCAATCCTCTCAAATATGAAGATTGCCATGCTGGCTTATCCTGAATGGCATGGTGTCTCCTCATGCATGGTGAGGAGAGCTTAGAAACGCCTGTGTAAAGCGCTTTCTGGTTCATTTACTGCCTTTGATTTTTCACTGTCAAGACCAAGAGGTAACCACATAAAAGCTACTGGTATTATCCAAACTATAGGAAATTGTGGCAGGTGACTTCTGAGAGTCTTGGGAAGATAGCCTGTGTTGTTCCACTAATAAAATGTTTAATGACTTCCAACACTGTGCTCGGTGGAAAATACAGGGAGAAGATAAAGAGAGTTTTATTCTCTCCTAAGTCCATTTTTTATTGTTTCTCTTTATTCAAGAAAAAAGATGACTCACAATGGCCACTTCACAGTTTTATGGAACAATTTGGTAGAAGGAAGATGATCAGGTTTAAACTGAACACTGAAGATTTGAACTGAAGAGGTTAAAGAAAAGAGAAAACAAAGAATGAATAAGGAACTCATGAGAAGGTAAGCATGGCGTGTTAGGAATAATTGCACCTAAAAGGCGGTGGCTATGTTTACTTCCCACAAAATTAAACTAAAACTTTTGTCTAATATTTAAAAATACAATAGTTTAAGTCTTTAATTCCCATTTCCCACACAACTATTTTTCATTTTCTTTTTCTCTCTAACCTAATCCTGGCTAAAACTTTTTGGAAAATACAGTAGTTGGATTTAATATATTTGCTTACTCTCATTTGTTGATTATTTGTAGGACCTAACAATATAAACTTTCATAATGACATAGTATTTTTTTAGTATAGGGGAAGTCCAGTTTCTATGATTGACTTACATGGAAATCAACATTTGGGGAAAAGCATAGGATGATTGAAAGATATTCATGACATTTCTCTCATCACTTCGAATATGCTAGAACGAAGCTACCTCTATTGGAGTCTTCTTTAACATGAGCACTGTAATTAACATGCAAAATAAATTCAGGAGGCGCTATTTGAAGAACCTAGGTGTAACAGGATCACCATTTGTCAGAGATTATTACTCTAGAGAGCTCCCTAGGAGAGGCATAAATTTGTCCTGAAATAACACATTGCATAACAACAGCAGGAACCTGTCTCTGTGCTTCTCACTGGCTGCACACCTGCTTGGAGAGAGCTTCCTACTGAGCCTAGCAAGCCAACCTGCTCATTCATGTGGCAATCCCAGCACTTAGTTAGGAACTATTGGAGCAATCACAGAACCATCATTTCAGCAACTAACAGGTTTTCCTTGAAGCATAGAGAAGATAGATCTGTTTTGTTGAAAATCTTAGTATTTCTTAAAGGATGGAATAGGTTAATTGGTAGATATCCAACTCTGGAGCAAAATAATCCCAGAGAGAAATGGTAATAGTCTAGCTAATTTATTAACTGTGAACGTCAGTGTCCTTATCTAAATTGAGACTAATAAAACACCCAATAGGGCTATTATGAAGATCATAATTGCATTAGACAAAGATTGTTCTATATAGCACCGGATATGTATGGAGAATTTCCTATGCCATTGGAATTAGGAGAACTTTGATGGCACAGCTAAGGATATTGTCTTTTATACAAAATGACAAAGAACCAACCAGTGGCAGAAGCCCATGTTCTGAGCAGTGGCCCTGCTCTACTCTTGAGATGTGTTCTGCCACACTTAACTTATACATTCCAGTTGTTAAATGTCTGGGTGATATATAGGGTGATTCCGGCCACGGCATTGTAAAGAGCTAAGTGGCCATAAAAGGGGTCACTCTTTGCGTTCATTCAGCACCCATTTCCAAATGGCACCTGCTCATCTAACTTCTTCTTGAGCTATTTGTATGGGAGTTTTAATGAAAAGGCACCCTTGGGAAAGTGGGAGCCACTCTCCTTGTTATTGAGTGCTGTTTTAGTTAATTGCGTTGTGAAGCTTTTGCGCCTTCCTCCATATATAGTTCCACTGTCATTTTGTCACTCTGGAAGAGTGATATGACGGAGCACACTCATTTAACAAGCCCACACTAATAGTTGGTAAATGTAGTTTTGCTAAAATTTAAATGAAAAGCTAAACTCAGCAGTTTAATCCAAATAATGAGCTACCAATTATTGTAAGGATCTTTCAGCCCCTTTTGGTTATAAATTGCTGTTTGCAGATAGCAACTAGTCAATCACATTCACCCCAAAGCTTCTTATTATGTAAAATTGTTTTAATCATTGAAACTGTTTGGAATTTCAGATAGTCAGACAGCACAAAATTACCTAACAAAATACACTGTAAGCCAGCTACATGGAATTTCAACTTTATCTGGACCCAAAGAGAAAATTGGACTACAATAATTTAAGTGAATATGTGTCAGTGTTTTTACATTACATGCACTATTATTATTATTAGGAACAAGTACAAATGCATAAAGTTTAAGAAAAATTAAAAAATGGACATACTTTATTAAGAGGTGTTTTATTTTCAAAGAAAAACAATAAAAAGACATCATAAGAGAAAAAGGAGTGAGAATCTTCAGGGAATTATTTTTATTGCCTATAGAGCTATTTATAGTTATGTATGCATAGTTTATATTGTTATATATCGTATTCTTATAAGGTATTTTAACTCTTCCTTAAATAATTATTCTGTTAAAAATATTTATTTTTTGCCAGGTGCTGGTGGCTCATGCCTTAATCCTAGCTACTCAGGAAGCTGAGATCTGAGAATCACAGTTCAAAGCCAGCCCAGGCAGGAAAGTCCATGAGA
The DNA here is from genome assembly GCF_023159225.1 of Perognathus longimembris pacificus. Lineage (NCBI taxonomy): Eukaryota > Metazoa > Chordata > Mammalia > Rodentia > Heteromyidae > Perognathus > Perognathus longimembris. The sequence goes on from NC_063175.1 coordinate 48,819,407, forward strand.
CTCTTATTTCCAATTAACCATCAGAATACCAGAAGTGGCACCATGGCTCACAGTAATAGAGCACTAGCCTTGAGTGTGAAAGCTCAGAGGCAGTGCCCAGGCCCTGAGTTCAAACCCCATTACTTATCAAAAGAAATTTCTTTTTTATTATTACCTAAAATGCCCAAATCATAAAGATGATGGTTTTATCAGAAATGTATTTTTAAAAGAAGAAAGCAAGACACAACAGTTCACATTTGTAATCTCAGATACTTGAGAAGTAGAAGTAAGAAGACACTAGTTCAAGGTAGGGGTAGTAATGTTAGTATAAAGCCCCAGATGAAAGACAGTCCAAAATACAAGATAACTAGCACTGTGACTCACATGGCAAAGTAGTAAGCTAATAAACAATGATGTCAGGAGTTCAATCCCTAGAACTGCTGAATATGAATGAATTGAATGAAGCAAAATGAAATACAAAGAGAAAATATGACATAAAATGCCTCCCTCCCACCTGGAAATCTAGATACAAGAGAAAAAGCAGAGGAGAGTACAGTTAAATAAATACAAGAGAAATCTGAAAGAACTACAGGTTTCTATCCTTAAAAGACTAGACTTATAAGTCATAGAGGAAGAAGAAGAGATAGTAGCTAAAGACATAGAAAATACCAGGAAATTTCTCAATTCTTGACAAAGAGAAGCCCATATACTTCTAGGAGGCTTTTAGAACATCCAAGAGTCTAAACAAAAAGTAGAATGTCTTCACAAAATTTTCTAGTTAAACATTTTGTACAGAGAACAGAATAATACTGGAAGCTGGAAAAGAAAAATCCCATGTCAGGTACAATGGAAAACTCATTAGAATAATAGCTATATTTTTCATCTCTAGGACTTCAGTTTCATCATTTTTTAACATTTCTATAATTCTGAGCTCTGGCTCAGGCAGTAGAGAGCTAATCTTTAGCAATCAAGCTCAGAGAAAGCATCCAGGCCCTGAGTTGAAGCCCCAGGATCAGCACACACAGAAAAAGAATACTTGGACTTAATTCGTTTAAAAGAATGTATTAACTTATTTCATTCCGCAGTTTATATGTGTCTGATGTGAGATCATTTACTGTATTCATTTTTAGTTCAGCTAGCTGTTTATTTCCATTTACTCTGAGGTCATTTTGCTTTCAATTTGAATTTTTCTTGAATTCTTTATTGGTTTGTTTGTTTTCTCTTTGGTTTCATTGAGGTTTTTATACATGTCTTCTTTCACTTCACTGACATTCTTATTACCATTACTTTGAAGTCAGTATCTGGGCTTTCCTCTATTTCACCGCCATTCAGATTTTTTATTGTATCCTTTGCTGACTTTGAGGGGCCCTATTTCCTTGGTTCTTCGTATTTGATTTCTTAGAGTTCGATTTATCATTTTGATTCTCTGTGGTTTGTGGGTTACTTGCACAAGGTATCTCCATTGGGTAATTTTCTATATTTTCATGGGGTAGGCCATTAACTGTGTCGATCAATGTGCTTTTTTAAACCACTGATCTGGTACACCATCTCAGAACTACCAAATTCACCAAGTTCAAAGCCATATCAAATACGTACAAAAAAGTTTGATAACTATGATCACATTATATACACAAGGGATTAGTGCTCTGATATGGTTCAGTAAGGGAGTAGAAGAATATAAGTGAAGGGGTGGGTTGGGAGGGATGGGTGAGAATGTTGAAAGGTATGACATAGTCACAAACTGCTCTGGTAAATGGCAGTTATTTTGTATAACCACTTAAAGATAATAAAACAGTGAAAATGACTGGAATAAAGAAGTCAACTTAAAGAAGGTAATTTGTGTAAAAGTAATTAACTTAAGATGAAGAGTATGATAGAAAAGATGAGGAAGAAGGGAGATGGAAAGAAGGGGAGAGAATATGAATGTTAGAGGTACTCAGAATGCCATTGAATAGGAATGTAATACAGCTGTTAGGGAGATGTATTATCAAAGACTGAAAAACAATATAAAAGCTAAAAATAAGCTTTGAATAAGGAAATTGATGAATATACAAAAAGATTGAGATCCCTCCCATAATCAGGGATTGAACGAGTTAATATTTGGAAATGTCTATCTTATCAAAAGCATCTACAGATACAGTGCAGTTCCTATCACAATCCCAATTTCATTCTTTACAGAAATAGAATAATTAATCCTCCAATTCATATAGAAATACAAAATACCTGGAGTAGTCACAGTAATCTATTTTTTTTTTTTTTTTTTGCCAGTCCTGGGCCTTGGACTCAGGGCCTGAGCACTGTCCCTGGCTTCTTTGTGCTCAAGGCTAGCACTCTGCCACTTGAGCCACAGCACCACTTCTGGCCGTTTTCTATATATGTGGTGCTGGGGAATTGAACCCAGGGCTTCATGTATATGAGGCAAGCACACTTGCCACTAGGCCATATTCCCAGCCCAGTACAGTAATCTTGAGCAAATAAATTAATACTCTAAGGATCACAACATTGGACTTCATATTATATTAGAGAGTCATAGTAACAAAAACAGCATGCTAGAAGAAAAAAAACAACAAACAACAAAAATATATGAAAACAATGAGACAAAACAGACCACCCGGCAGGAAAACCATACTTCTACACCTATGTGTTTTTTTGACAAAGGAGCTCAATATATAGTGAGAAAAAAAAAAAGCAGTTTCTACAGACAATGGCACTGGGAAAAGAGCAATTCCAAGTGAATTCAATTCGAAGTGAATCAAGGATTATAACAGGAGACTTGAAACTTTCAAACTACTGCAGAGAAGGATAAGGAAAACCATAAGGAAATAGGCAGTAACTTCTCAAATAGAGCACCTATAAGGTCAGCTAATAGGAATAAAAATTGACAAATCAAACTTTATCAAACTAAAAGGCTTCTTCACAGCCAATCCATCACAAATATCCAGGAAACTGCACTGGTTGTTGAGTAGAGGTAAGTATAAAGGCGTCATGTACCATAAGTATTCTAGTAATGGACACAGACGCATCTCCCCTAGACCCCTTGCTTAGGAACAATGACATATAGTTTATTAGTAATGCTGTCTATTTTTGTGCCAAAGCAACTTACTACTTTAAACGTACAGTGGGACATTTGCACAGGCAAAGATGACCTGAATAGAAATAGGTAAATTTTAGAGGTCAATTCTCTTTTTAAAATATGTTCTCTGAGGATGCATGTGAGAGAGATACCTTCAGAAATGATTGGGTCAAAATGTATTAGCATTATTTAATGAGTGACTATTACTCTAATGGTGATACCTTTACATTTTATGTTATACAGATAAGGAAAAAATGGAGAGGATAATACAAACTCTAGTATTCAGAAAATTAGTACATTAATATATAATTTTAAGTTGGTGATAATGTAAGATAATGCAGTCACTATGGAAAAAAGATGGAGTTTTCTTAAGAAAAACATATTAAAAATGAATACTAAAAATAGAAGTATCATATTATCATGTTGTTATTCTGTTTCTGGGCATATAGCCAAAGGAATGTGAATCTTCATAAAATACAACAATATGTATACCAAAAATCTATGTCTATAGTGACACTATTCACAATAGACAAACAATGTAGTCAGCCCAGATGCCAATTAATTGATCAATGAATCAATAAGAAGAAATAAAAAAACCATAAAACAGAACAGTCACGGTGGCTCATGCTTGTAATCTTCATTCTGTGAGACACTAAGATGGTGAGATCTTAGCTTACTAAAAGCTAAACTATAGTAGCATGTGTCTATTATCTTACCTAGGTGGAATAAAAATGATAAGAATCACAGGGTAAGTTGCCTCAGGCAAAAAGTTAGAACCTTTATCAAAAATAATCAGAGCAAAAACGACATGACTCTAGTGGTGGAACACTTGTGTAGCAAGTACAAGCCACAGCACTACTAAAATAGTATAATAATAGTAATAATTATAGAAATAATAAATAGTATCTAGTTGTTGAATAATATTAGTGACATATTAAGAGACCCAAATCGAATATAAGGACAGTTGAAGACAAACAGTATTTGTAATGAAGAAGAGTAATCCAAATTATTTTAGGAGAGATGATGCAGATAAAGAGTTCTGAAATGAGAGTAAAATCAAAATATCCAGGGAAGAGAAACTTTGCTAATCCTTAAATCTTTGTCGATGGAGATTTGATGCTGATTTAAACGTAAATATGATCCCTGGTTAATTATAATTAAGCATAACCCAGAAACAAAAGCCAGAATGTAGACTGACTGGAAAATGATTATTTGATGTCATTATGTCAGCCTAACCATTAATTTTGTTGCTAATGTGAATTACTTAAAATGAAACTAGTGGTCATATGTAAACCTCTATTACACATCATATTTTGATCTCTTAGGAAAACGATTACTGATGATCCAGATACTATGACATCGTTTTCTTTTCTTTCCATGAAAATTTCTAGGCCAGGGCTAAAAAATGTGTATGGAAGCAACATCTTAGAAAAGTCTGATATCAGCAGAAATACCAAGGAATTCTGGGGACTATGAAAGTGGACTGCTGTTTTGCTCACCTTTCTCTTGCATTACCAGCATTTCTCATTAAGAATACAATCACTGAAGTTCAGCCAATGAAGGATGTGGACATTTGAAAAATGATGGTTGTCATAAATAAATCCTTTGAAGGTTATTTCTTTAATTATAAAATTCACTGCAACAAGGTGTATAATAGAATAAACCTGAGGTTACAGAAAAGTTCAATGGTTCAAATTAATTTTTTATTTTCCTTTTGTAGACATTCTCTTTCTGAAAATTACTTTTCCTCCTCTCTGTGGCGAATGGCAAGTTTTACACTCACTTTCATTTGTAAAATTCTCTATGAAGTCTTCAAGCATCTACTGGCTCCACAATGTGGTAAGACCTATAGATGTTTCAAAGCCTTGGAAAACATCTGTATTTTCATGTCTCACTTGGGCTCTGGTTTCATTTCAAAAGTTTTCTAGATTGATCTAAACAGACAAAAATAACGGGAAAGAAAATGTCCTGTTGTGATATCTTTCTGTGTGATGAATACAGACTCTAAGAAAATGGCTGATGACAAATGTTGCTTTTTTAAAATTTTCTTTCACTTCATTTAATAATACTAAAGTTAATCTATGGAAGAAACTAACAATTGACAAATACTTGTGACATGGGAAAAAGTAAGCATTTCACCAAACTGTACAGTTATTACAAATTGTAATAAAGTCAGTTTAAAACTCATATGTGCCAGACATTGGTCTACACATATATAAACTCACTTAGGGCACATTATATCATTTTATATATATATATATATATATATATATATATCCTTAGTTATGACCTTTAGTGGGTAATATTAAATATTTCTTAAATGCTGCACTGAACCCTGTGCTAGGTAAATAATACGGAATTCCTTCCTTCAGGAAATTGAATGCTATCACCTTGTTGTGACCTAAATCTAAATCACAGTATTTCACAATATGATGTGAATGACATCTTTTAAGTGTTGAGCCATATTGACCAAATGCATAGGTTACTCTATCCAAAAGGAAATAGATTAAAGGATTATTGGAGGTACTAGTATTGTTAGGTAGAAAAAAAATCTAAATTTTGGAGAGTATATGTAAGTGAAGAGTTGCACATATAACTGCAACTGATAATATGATAGTGCGTATACACATGCATATATGTGTCCTACCTATGTTCATCTGTTCTGAAACTATGGTTACAAACAATAATACCAGTTGAAAACAATGATGTTGAGAATACACAGCCAACTTGTGATATATCTTTTTGAAAACAAGTCCTGAAAGAATTTTTAAACAGCTAAGTCCTCAAAATCATTTTCCTTACTAGTATTATAATCTTTAATAGAAAGATGACAGCACAGCACTTGGAAAAATACTTCTCTTAATGATTACTTACTTGCATGAATTCTTAACATAGTGAAGTGTATAATTGCTCAACTTCCTTATTAAAATTGCCTAACTTCACTTTCATATAAACATAATACACCTATGGTTTTTTTTTTTAAATGTCACTAGTATCACTAATTACAGACTTAATCTCATCTTGCCTGCTAAGATAATGAGGGAAATGATACACAGACCACTCTTAAATTATATATTGGTGAGTAATACATTTTCTCTCTATCAATCATGTTTTTCCCAAATGCATTACACAATTTGTGGCTCCATTCATTCCTCTGAATTGCTTTTGCTATCAATGGCTTATGAAAATTTTCCAGCAAGAATTGTACAGATTTTGATGAGAGAGAAAAGGTAACATTTCACATACTTAATGTGTCCCAATAAAAATGCATTGAAAAAAGCATTAATTAATTAAGATTATTCAAAGGCAGGAAGACGCCCATATTACCAGTCAAAAAGGTAGCATGGTCACTGGATGAAAATAAAATACACCAGGTGATTTCCACTGTGAAGGAATTTCATGTAACACTTTTGTCTAAGTGCCTGAAGCATAAAATCATCTTTTGGGATCATTTTCTGGAGGACTATCATAATTTCCTGAGCTCATACTTCATCCTCCTCTCAAAATGAGATGAGGGAATGAAACTTACGGGCTACCCAACTCTCATCTGCCTCAAAGATTTGATCACACTGAAATAATCGGTGGCCTAATTTGTTTTTAAAAAAAGAAATAATAATAGGCTTTTAACATTGGGCCACATAATTAAAATAATAAAAAAAAAATTCAGCTGGGTGCCAGGGTTTCAAACCTGTAATCCTGGGTCCTTAATAGAGTGAGATCTGAGGACCGTGGTTCAAAGCTATCCCAGGTAGGAAGGTTTGTGAGTGTCTTATCTCCAATTAACCACCAGAAAACTGAAAGTGGCTCTGTGGCTCAAAGTGGTAGAGCACTGGCCTTGAGCTGAAGAGCTCAGGGACCCAGGCCCAGAGTTCAAGCCCCAGGAACAACAATAGCAGCAACAACAACAACAAATTCAAGTGCAAGTGGTTTCCTGGTTATCTCAGAAAATGCAAAAGGAATGAGGATAGAAAATAAAAAAGAGAAGCCAGCCAGTAAAGGATACTTATCAACCAGTGTAGAGCACACAGTGATTTCTCACCTGAATATCCAGTGGACTGGGCTATGTCCAGAGCAACCCCTGAAAGTCCCAGAGGACACATGCACAGGTGACCAGAGAAATCAAAGGCCCAAAGCTACAAAAGCAACAGTGTATCATAACCTAGGTGAAGATCCTACACTCAGTAATTATCTTGCCACAACGTTGACAGTCAAATTCTGTTATATTAATTTTGAAGATTTGGAAAACTGTAGCTCAAAAACATGGTCTATTGAAGCTCAATTTTCTCTAATTCTAAATCCTTTATGGAAATAAAGCAGCGCAACTTCACATAATGGAGACGGACACAGAGAAAGGGATAAGAAACTGCCATTGGCATGCTGTAAATGTACAACTCTGGGAAAGGTATGAAAAAGCAATTTAGCGTACCAAGAATATATTTGCTCTCCCTCTCAAAGGAAGTTTGATAATTACAGCAAGGATTAAGTATGGAAAAATTAATCCTCGGCTTCTTGTGGTCTTAATCATTCACATTTGTTCTCTTCACATGTAGTCTTCTTGTTCCCAAAAGGAGAGAAAAAACCCCCACCAAAATTAATTGTGACACATTATCTAATTGGAGGTATGTGAAAGTTGAGTTCATAGTGGAGTGTTACATTGGGGTTGAATAATATCCCTAAACAGAAGTTCACCTGGGAACTCAGAATGTGACCTAATGCACAGATACATTCTTTTTAGAATTATATTTTGTTTGTTTTTATCCTCAAATAGTTGTACAAAAAAGTTTTCAATTAAACACGCCGGTGCAAGAGCACAGTGTATGTTGATCCTTGTCATCTCTTTCAACACTCCCTCCTATCTGGATCTTTGCAAGTAATGAGATTTTAGGAGGTCAGGTGGATTCAGATTTTTTTTTTAAGTCACTCAGGAATGAACTTGACCTGAGACAGAACAGAGATTGAGTGATACAGCTTCAAGCCAAGGACTACAGTAGCTGGGAGGAATCGTAGAAGGATTTCTCCCTGCGTCTTCAGAGGAAGCCTAGCCCTTGATTTCAGGTAGGTAAACCCCAGATCGGTGAGAGAGTACATTCGTGTTGTTTTAAGCTATCTAGCTTAGAGTGATTGATTGAAAAGAAAGTCCCAGGGAACAAACATGGGGTGTTATAAACTAAACTGTGACCCCAGATCCAAATTTCTTGCTTGTGCTTCCATCTCCTTTGGCCACAACCTCAGTATATTTGGAAATGGGGCCTTCAAAGCCCTATAAAGGAGATAAAGTGAGGTCAGAGGTGCAGGCCCTAATGCAACCAAAGGAACACAGAAATCTCACAGGGCAGGCAATGACCACAGCAGGATGCCGTCTAAGGCAGGCAGAGCCCGGGGCCTGCTCACACCTTGATTGTCTAAATTCTTAGCCAGTACAAGGTAAACTCCATTACTAAAGAGAAGATGAACTTTAAAATAAACGAACCAAGCACTCTGTATTTTCATTGTTTGCTCTGGCAAACTCATACAAAAGATTGGGTAGGAAAGAAAAGACCCGGAACTTTTTTTAAATACTACATACCTTTCCATTTACTTTAAAGGCAGAAAATGCTTTTGCACAAGGCCAAGGGACCTTCTGAAGAAAAGGAAGATGAGATTGAAACATGAGCAGCCTCGGTGGATATCTGAATATAATTGGGAGGATAAAAGTCAAATTCATGGGCTGGTGATATGGCTTAGTGGCAAGAGCGCTTGCCTTGTATACATGAAGCCCTGGGTTCAATTCCCCAGCACCACATATACAGAAAATGGCCAGAAGTGGCGCTGCGGCTCAAGTGGCAGAGTGCTAGCCTTGAGCAAAAAGAAGCCAGGGACAGTACTCAGGCCCTGAGTCCAAGGCCCAGGACTGGCAAAAAAAAAAGTCAAATTCACATTCGGTTTTCTGAGATGAAAAATATCCATACACCCATCAAATCCAAGTTGTTTGGAACTTCAAGAATGTGACTTTCCTTGAAAATAGAGTTGAAATGAGGTCAGGTGGAATTAGCACTTTTGTGTGGCTACCCCTTGGCTGGGAATAAGGATGAATTTACATCTCCAAGCTGTTGGTATTTCGTTGGATGGTTTATCTGGCTTTCATTGGGGATTTCAGAGCAGAGGACTGGTAAAATAATGAGTAAAAAGTGGTGGGGAGGAGCAAAGGATTATCAAGATGATACTAAAGGGAGACAGTGGGAGGTTAAATGAAGGAGCATAGTGCCCAGCCAGGGTAATGTGTGCATTTTCTGCCTTGGGTTGAGCTACGATGGAATGGCTGTCTCCATTCTGTGGGCCTTCTTGACTGCTGTCTTGTTTGCATCATGGTTTTATGTTTCCTGTAGGAACATTTTCTTTGCATGGCCCTTCCTTCCTCATTCTACCTGGTCCTTGGTATCTTGCTGGAACCATGCCTCCTTAAATAGGGAGGGATCTTCTCCATATTTTCCATCAAGGCTTTCATTTTGCTTTTTCTGGGAGTGGCCTTTATGTAGGATGCAACTCTGACTTTTTAGAAGAGAAGCAGTGATGGATTTGAAGGTGGAAATAAGGAATTGACAGTATCTACCAAATGCAGATGTGGGAATTAATGGGTTTAAGAGGGCTTGAAGTTCTTTCAATTTGGCCTACTATAATTTTAGATGACAGACACCTTCAAAACACACTTAGTCTGGTAAGACGCAAAGTATATTTGATTTATGCTTCCCTGGTAATATAATTTTCACTATCTGAACTTCACAGAACAAAAGTTTAAAGATTTTATCTAGAATGATGTTTTCCCCAAACCACTAATGCTTTCTAGGACAGACATTATTGTGCAAAACAACAGAAGTACAATATTCTTTGTTTTCTCTTAAGAAATGGGAGTACATTTTGTTTATTTATTTAGAAAGGACAATCCAGTATATAATGGAAAGCTATTATTATTAAATAATAGTTAATATGTTCCTTCTATATGTTATATATTTTAAAATCAAACACATTCATAAGTTTATGTCCAAAGAAACAGGGTTACTATATGATTTTTTAAAAAAAATAGCTCACCTCTGTTTCAAGCACTACATAATATCTTTATACTTCAGAACATAAATGAGTTTTATTTGTTACACAAGGAGCTACAAACTGAGGAAGAAAATAAAATCACTCAAATTCTTTCCAATGGAAGAAATAATATCAGTGTGGCTTTCATAGCATGGAAAAAATATTGAGTCAAGAAAGTTTTAATTTAGAAGAAAGCACTGAACACTTGATTTTTTTCCTTAAGAAAGGTATATCTAAAGAGAAAAGAGCTAAGTTTGGTTTTGTTTGCTGTTTGTTTTGTTTTGCTGTGGTGATATCTTTTGTCTTTTCCCTACATGTAGATATATTCTTTACCTTTAGTTATTTGGAGTTTCAAAATTCTTTAGCAGAGCATCTCTTTCATTATAGTATTTCTCCAAAGCCACATTCCACCTTACGTGAGCATAAAATCAAAGTAAAGGTAATTTATTGTCCACTAAAAGTTTCATCTCCTGTCAGCATCCAAAATATGAGATCATATATACAAGCCCAACTACAACTTACAAAGATTAATTGTATTAAAATACATCAGCAAGCAGAATTTCCCCCAATCCAATAAATCTTTTAGATGGATTAGAGATCTGGAATTTAAACCTGATATGTTGTCTTGCCCTCTTAAGCACGATCATAAAATCTATAGTTAATGGAGTTGTTCATAGACATTTTCATTCCTTCCTTCTAAAACATGACATAATATACTTTTCTTCATATCCCGAGGGGTTTAAGAGTATGAAATAAATGACTAAAAGAAACTAGTAATTAGAAATGATGTGTTGGTTTTTTTTTAAGCACACTGTCTCGATCTCTTTTACAATGCTATCATGAAATAAGCAAGGAAAGGAAACTTACCATAGGAGTTATTTTGGCTCACCATTCTAGAAGTCCCAAACCTTCTTGGTTTCTAGGCAGGACATAGTGGTTTCACATATAATTATGCAGATGCAGGAAGGGGAAGTGAGTACAAATGGAAAGAGGTCGAGTATTGGGGGAGGCGGTGTCACTCTTTTTCACCCCACAACTCCGAATCCCTCCACTTTTCATAATTAAAGTCAACCTTTGCGACTATTACAGATGTTTGAAAAGATTGAAATAGGATTCGGAGTTGTGGGCATGGTATGTTGGCTGACACATTGACTCTAAAGTTTTTAGGCACATTTTACGTCTGTAAAATGGGAGTAAAACAGCACTGCCCTTTATAAACAGATGCAAAGGTCAATGGAGTCAGATGCCTGTGACTCATGCCTGTAAGCCTAGCAATGTAGGATGCGTAGATCTCAGGCTCACCCCTGGAAGGCAGCCCAGGCATAAAAAGTGCACAAAACTCTTACCTCCAATTAACCAGCAAAACACTGGAAGTGGTGGTAGACTGCTAACTTTGAGCAAAATAGAACAAGCAAGAGCTGATTTCAAGCCCCAATACCAACACACACAGACATACACACACACGATCCACATAATTCTGGATATTCTTATGCCAATTCTGGCTAGTGCACACCCCCCTGCCAATGCCTCCAGCAGTGGTTCTGGTGTGACACAGTGTAATAATTCCTGTCCAGATCACTGTCACCTTCTATTCCCATGGCAACCAACAACATTTTCAATATTTTCCTCGGTATTACTGAATTCTAGTGGGCCTCTGATGTAAAGGTATACTATTTATTACACATCTGAACTAAGTAAAACTGGCATAGAATCATGACTGGAACAAAACTACTGCCACCTTGGTCTGTGAATATAATTTGGAACAGACTGAGTAGTTCACATTCTTGCCCACTGAAAGCTGAGCAGTAGAACCGAACAGATTTTCTGTTGTACCATCATATATATTATTTCTCTTTATTTATGTAAAATCTATTTTGTGACTATTCTAGTCGTTTCTCTATTAACATAATACAAATGAATATACAATTCAGCCCAAGGAGAAAATGAAGCTTATAGGTTACGTTACAAGAAACATCTGATCCAAATACCCTGTTTCCCTTTAGATTTCCTTAGATTTAGGTAGATTTCTTCCTGACGACAAACAACAATCTTCTGTGTCATGAAGAACTTAAAATTAGAATTATTTATAATTTTAAATTATTTGTTCTTATTTAACTTTCAGAGTAAAGGTTCAAAGGCATAAATTAGCAGGCTGGTTAATGAAGATGCTATGCCTCAGAAGTACTGGAAAACAGAGGCATAAAGAGAGATAGTCAATCCAAACTTCCTTTTCTAAAGACAATACAAGTGGAACTTTTAAAAGGCAAGCTTTATGGCAAATGGTAGCTGATATTATCCACAATTTCATTAGCAAATTCCTGATTACATATAAAAGTACTTTACTGAAGCTTCTCTTAAGGAAGCTGATTATGATATTTACTTTCTTTAACTATGCAGATATAGTAGGAGCCATGCATGAAATTTATTATGCACAAATAATTTTCTATCAATGCTAGAATCCAAATTAGCCATGTGCAGCTCATAAGTGGCATTACAAAAAAGATAAAAATGCCACTTAGAAAAGTGGGAAACACTTTGTTCCTTTAAAATTAAAACAGTACGAGATGTAAAATATCACAGTAAAGTTAAAAGCAAAAGTTAGTCAAATTCCCAGAATCAATCAGCCAAACATAATTTTGTTATTAAGAAACCATTTGACGACATATAGATAAAAAGCCATATTTGTTTAATCTGCAAAAGCTTTGCAGTGTATCTGAAACATCTAAATTACTTTTATTAATATATATAAAATGCATCATTTTGGATAGTATGCTAGATTAATTGCCTCCCAAAGCAAATGAGTGCTATGAGAATATTATGCAACTCATTTTGTGAAAGGTCATTTTTATTAACAACAGTGATCAGATCAAATATGCAATTTCTGAAATAATGTGGCACATAATGTGCTGATACATTCCAATACTATGGCTATTAAACCCACCAAAGCCTATTTATTTAGCAAGCTAAGTGTAAGTTAAATGAGTCTGAGTTACTTGGGACTTACTCAGCATTCACTTCACAAGTGACAACTGGTGATCTACTGAAAGCCAGTACTGAAAAGGATGCACCGCCATGATAGCTGCAGTGCTGTAGCTCCAGATATTTGAGCATCCAGACACACAGAAGGTGTTCAGTTCTTAACTGTTCATGTGCTTAAAGAAGTATTTGTGGAAGGATCTAGACACATGACACTGGCACTGACATACTCAGTAAGTACACAGTGGTAAACACCATGGACAAGGGGCTGCCTGTCATGGAAACCATTCAATATAATCCATAGCCAGCCCCTAAATAAACAGCCAAAGAAATGAAGAAAGGAAGGCAGATACAACAATCTTTGTCCCAGTGTAGTTGAATTCAGTTTTTGCATCACATTGTATTTGTCTCTGATTCCAGTTATAACAACTTTAAGTAGCACTTTCCTCACTTGGCTGGCTAGAACATTTGATAGAAAAACAAAAAGACTTGGAGCTGAAAACTGAATGACAGAAGAAAATGGCCAAACAAAAATTAGAGAAAGTGCCTTTTATTTTATTTATTTATTTATTTTTCATTTGCTTCCATTTTCTATTTTTTTTCTTATTTATTGTCAAAGTGATGTACAGAGAGGTTACAGTTTCATACATTAGGCCTTGGGTACATTTCTTGTACTGTTTGTTACCTCCTCCCTTATTTCCCCTCCCCCCTCCCCCTTTCCCTCTCCGCCCCCCCCATGAGTTGTTCAGTTGGTTTACACCAAATGGTTTTGCAAGTATTGCTTTTGGAGTCGTTTGTCTTTTTATCCTTTGTCTCTCGATTCTGATCTTCCCTTTCACTTCCCTAGTTCTAATATCAGTATGTACAGTATCCAGTGTACTCAGATGAGATACAGTGATAGTGCGGGTACAACCACAGGAAGGGGAAACAAGAGGATCATCAACAATAAAAGCTATGGTTTCACATGGCATGTTGAAAGTAATTACAACAGTGATATAACAGTTGTTTCCATAACATGGAGTTCATTTCACTTAGCATCATCTTATGTGTTCATAAGGGCATAGCTCTTAGGCTCTTGTGATCCTCTGCTGTGAGTAGCCTAAACACATACTAATTATTCCCTATGAGGGAGAACATCGAGTCCATGTTTCTTTGGGTCTGGCTCACTTTAATTAGTATAATTTTTTCCAAGTCCTTCCATTTCCTTACGAATGGGGCAATGTCATTCTTTCTGATAGAGGCATAAAATTCCATTGCGTATATGTACCACATTTTCCTGATCCATTCGTCTACTGAGGGGCATCTGAGTTGGTTCCATATTTTAGCTATGACAAATTGTGCTGTGATGAACATTGTGCTGTGATGGTGGTTTTAGTGTGTTCTTGTTTGTGGTCTTTTGGGTAGATGCCCAAAAGTGGGGCTGCTGGGTCATAGGGGAGCTCTCTGTTTAGCCCTCTGAGGAATCTCCATACCAAGAAAGTGCCTTTTAATCAGAAGTTGTTTCATTCCACAATGCCATTTTAAATATAAATGACTTTTGTATGTACATAAGGATTCTTAAGACCCCAGTTGTTTCTTACTGTTTATTAAACAATGAGTTAAATGTAATCAGAAACTTTGCCTTATTTTGCCAGTACAATGTTTAATTATTCTTCTAAGTGTTAGGCAGCAATGAACATTTGTAACCTTTTGAGTGAAAAATCTTTTGCTGGCTGCATCCATTACCTTTACAATAACAATGAACAAATTTAACAACAATCCTTTGCTGGCTTCTCATTAGAAAATGAAGCTATGGAGTCCAGACCTGAATTTAATTTAATTTTAATATTTTCCATTATTAACTAGATGAGTATTTTTTTCCTTTGGTGCTAAATGTAATCTCTCTTTTGTGAATTGCCTGTTCATGTGCCATTCTATATTAGTTTATAGGATCTCAGATATTAGTTATTTGTGCACTGTTTTTATATTAAAAGACCATCTTTGTCATAAGCAGTCATTTATTTTGCATGCAATAAAGAATTTTTGAAGCAAAATTGCATATAAATTTGAAATGTTTGTTTAACCAAGCTTCTCCTTTTTTCTTTACATGCCTGTGGTTTCTGTTAAACTAAGAAAGTCCACTATCTAGAGATTTAACACATTTTTACTTAATAATGTATCACTCAAGTTTATTTATTTATTTATTTGCTGGTCTTGGGATTGTACTCTGGGCCTGGGCACTGTCTCTGGGTCTCTGTGCTCAAGGCTAGTGCCACTTCCAGCTTTTTTGAGTAGTTTATTGGAGATAAGAGTGTCATGGGGACTTTTCTGCCCTGGCTGGCTTTGAATCACAATCCTCAGATCTCAGTCTTCTGAATAGCTAGGATTACAGGTATATGTCACTGTAGCCCACCTTGAAATTTCTATTTTTGACTTGGTGTTTGTGAGATAAGGAATCTTATTTATATTTCCATTTCTTCTCTCTTTTTAATCCCAAGCCTTACCTTTCCTCTAGGCAAAGTAAAAAGTAAGCTAAATGATTGTAAGAAGGTACGAAAGACTGTGGTTACTGTTCCCCTAATTATCATGGAGTAATAGTATGTGAGGGAGAATGGCTTTCCCTGAATGTCTTCACTTTCTGGTGATAACTAACTTTTGTTTGATAACTAACTTTGTATCCAATTATCATGCAAAGATGACTGAAGTCTTCTTATCAAAAGAAAAAAATACCTAAAATACTCATAAGAAAGTGTTTATAAAAGGAAAGCACATGCTCACTGTTTCTGAAAAAATATCAGCTAGTAAATGCAAGTACAAATATGGCTTTTAGATTATTGGACAGACTATAAACACAGACATGTTTTCGGGACACTGTGGCTAGAATGATGGGAGAGAGAGACCTGTATAAGGACAGGACTGGGTCACCTGCTTGTGAGACAGCATAGTAAGTGATTCTATCAAAGAGTTTTAGTGTGAGCTAAGCCTAGCCACAGAAAAGGCATTCCTAGTCCTGCACTTTGGAAGGTCAATGAAATTATGGTCTTAGGCAGAACAACCCATCAGAACTAATAAGAAAAGACTCATGTAAAAGTGTATACATAGAAAATGGTCCCACATGGTTTAGGGTTATAGAAAAAAGGCTAGGGGCCAGTCAGTGCCCTTGTCCATAAATCATATTAAATCCCTTAAGCGCTTCCTCCAGAGGCCTCTGCTTGTACTTGTAGCAGAAGAGTAAGAACTGAGAAGAGAGAAAACCATGTGCAAAGGAACAGTCATGGCAGGTAAGGTAAACTACCCCAAGGCACTCTCTCCAAAGACAGAGATGAAGAATGAGAATAAGATTGCTAATGTTGAATTGACATACAAAAAATTGTATATATTTGGGAGCTACCATGAGCTTTTTCAATACGTTTACAACAGGTAAAGTTGAAATGAATGAAAACATAAGTATTTTCTCAAGCTTTTACTTTTTTCTTTATGGTAAGACATTCAATATCCTCCTTTCTAAAGCATTTATAAAACATGCAGTACATTACTGTTGTTGTTGCTAGTCCTTTTGTGCTCATGAGTGTTTGCTTTTGTTTTTTTCTTACTAGCTTGTATAGTTGTTTACCTGTGCTATGAACCAAGAATTATGTTCACAGTCAAAGATAAATAGGCTCACATATACTGAAACTATCCAGTCATCCTCTAGTCATTAAGATTCAACTACTGTATCTGACCCTTTCTAAGTGCTTGAGACATACACAGGGAACAAAGATGATACAGTTCTTGTCTTTGTGGAAATTCAACTTATCTCTTTTGTAAGATATGAAATACAGAAACTATTACATATATTCCATTTTTACATCTTGATTGCAAACTTTTATTAAAAAATAAAATCTCAGCTACTGTTAGAGCTAGTTTGAATGATCTTCAACCTAATTTTCTCTCTTCTCATCTGACAATTAATTTTCCCGAGTGTGTTGTTCTGTATTACTACATATAGCCATAGTTATTCATGAAAAATAAAAAAGAAATCATTTAAAATAAAATGTTAATTTACTATCAAATACATTATTTTTATATAACTCATATTTTATTAAATATCACAAGTACTACTTTAATTGTTAGAGCCAAACATACTAAATTTTCTGTCCTTACGAGGCTCATATCATAGTAGAGTAAATAGAAAATAAGCAACCAAATAAATAACTTATGCTGGAGTTGTGAACAGAATTTTGTCCTTTTCCATTCTTCTGTTAAATCCATAGCCCTCAATTTGACAGATTTATACATAGCTATTTCTAGATGTAATTAAGATTAAGTAAGATTAATTAAGATTATGAGAATGGGGCTTTAGTCTCATATAGGTGGTCTCCTTTAATATAGAGAGGAAGAAACATCACATAGATCTGTGAGAATGAGAGTTCAAATGGAGACACAAAGATGGTGGCCATCTGTAAGCCAGGAAGACAACTCTCCCCTAAAGCCAAATCTACCAGTACCTCAAACCAGGGACATAAATAGACACACAAGAGATAAAGCAGATTTCATGCAGCCATGAGGATGTGTGGCCACACCCTCCCCAGAGCAGTGCAGGGTGATCTGCTTGGTTTTTATCCTAATCCAAAGGGGTGATATTGTCCCTTTTCCTTGTGAAGGAGTCAGGTTTATATTTTCTTTACAATTAGTTACCATGGTGATGGGGTAATAGGAAGAAGTTAGGAAGGATTCCAAGTGTCCGTTAAACATTCCCACTCCAAGGGGGTCTATCTCATCATAGCTGGCTGGGAACTGGTCAGCTGATGGTTACAGTTGGAGGTGGTTGGTAAAGTCAGTGGAAAGTTCCCACTCATCAGGGGGTCTATTATTTAACTCCATTGGTGGACTCATACCCTCCACCTACGTGACTAATGACAAACTACAAAGATGATGATTACAATAGGAGCCAGGAAATATCAGTATACAATGGTGACTGGCTACAGGATGGCAAGATGGAACACTTTCTATTTCTTTTCTTTTCTTTATTTTCCTATCCTGGGGCTTGGGACTCAGGGATTGAGCACTGTCCCTGGCTTATTTATTTATTTATTTTGCTAAAGGCTAGCATTCTACCTCTTGAGCCACAATGCCACTTCTGGCTTTTTCTGTGTATGTGGTACTGAGGAATCAAACCCAGGGTTTCATGCATGCTAGGCAAGCACTCTACTACTAAGCCACATTCCCAGCCCCGATGGAACACTTTCATTTGACAGAAAATATTTTTCTCATCTAAGGAAATAAATTTATGATCTTTAATTCACCCAGCCTGTGGTTGTTTGTTATGACAGCTGAAGACTCATATAGCTTCTTTATAGTTGATAAGTGCTAACAAGTAAAGTAGAAAAATATGAAGAAATAATGAATTCAAATTACAAGTTGAGATGGGGTTTTTCAGCAAGGCCTTAGCCAATAGCTAATCTTAAGAACAGAGTAGGAGCATTCTTGTGTGTTCTTGCTATTCAGAAGTCAGGATTTCTAGAGTAGAGCTAAAGAGAGGCAGAGTAGGAGGAGAGAAATAGGTTATAGGTGGAACTTTATAATTATTACTACAAGGCTCCTCACAGTAATAAACGTGGGAAAAGCCAAGGAACATTAAATACAGACAGAAACAGGAAGTCTAAGGTAGAAACAAGAGTTTCTAGAGATGACTAGCACCCCACAAAGGAAATAGAGATTGCTAGAAATTTACTAAGCAAGTATGGTGAAATTGCTGGATATTACAATGAAGAGAAAACTTCAATAAAATGTCATCAACTAGATAAAAATATTTAGGATTTAGATAGGTATGTCAAGGCTATTAATTCATTTTTCAATGTTATTTTCTTTAGAATGAGTATTATCATTTTATTTAGTATTGATAGCTATTTTTGTTATTTATGATATTGCATTTTTATTATTAAGGTGACAGTGATTAACCATGTCAATGAATAATGGTTTTTCTCAGTAATACCTGAGAAAAGTTTACAGTACAGAAGATACACCTTCAGCTTTTCTGGATATTGTCTAATTATTTGTCAAAGTTATTGTGTCAGTTACTTAAACGTGCACATTCTTGCTTACATCTAGTAAAAGGCATATGATTTATACAATCTGAAGAGAAATCAGAGTATATCTTGCTCACATCTAATACAGTACTGCTCAACTTACTTTTGATGGATGGGAATTATTTTAACATGGAAAAAGCTTACAAAACATCATTAAGTTATAATTGTTATAAAAGGAATACTTTGACAAGTTTGGACAAATGATTCCAGGACTATAATCAATGATACCACCACCATCATCAAAAGTGATAAACATACCCATTAGTTACCAGAATGGCCTCATGCTCCTTAGTGTATGTGTTTTGTTGATGTTTTCCCTGTGTGTTAAGAATATTTAACATGAAATCTATTCGCTTAACATTTTGAAGTATATAAGACTGTGTTCTATAGCAGAACCCTAAAACTTATTAATCTTGTATAACTAAACATCATGCCCATTATACAATAGTTCTCCATGTGCCCCACTCCCTACACTCCAATTATCTTCTCTGCTTTGGTGAGTTTGAGCACTTTGGGCAGTTTCTAAAAGAGCAATCAGACAGTAGTGTGCCTTCTGTGACTGGCTTATTTCATTCTGTACAACGTGCCCTGGGTTCATCCGTGTTTATACAACTAGTCAAAGCAAAGAAAAGCATTAGTAAGGCAAGAAATATACAGGTTAGATAGGAAAAAAAATGCAAACTGTATACTGATATTTATATTTTCAAAAAATATAAGAAACTCCTATAATTTCATAGAAAAACTTAAGCAAATGGACTTCACTAGACACTTTTTCCAAGAAAATGTATACATGTCTAATGATATATGAAAATATGCTCACCATAAAATAGTAATTGAGAAATCCAAATCAAAGCTACAATGATATCCAAACTACCTTGAATCTGTTAGAGTAGCTAATGGAAACATCAACAATTGCCAAATGTTTATAAGAATGTGGAGGAATTCATATGTTGTACATGAACAATTATGACATACCTATAAAATTGTATGGAAACATCTTATACAGTTAAAAATAAAACTAGCATAAGATCCAACAATCCAGTTTGTAGAATGTACTCAAATAAATTGAAATCAGTATGTAGAAGAGATATATGTATTTCCCTATTCATCGAAGTATTATTCACAATAGCTAATCTGTGGAAACAATCTAAGTGCCCATTGATAAAGAGAATGTGGCATAAACCTACAGTGGAATATTATTCTTCCTTAAAGCACCACCACATTCTAATATCCTCAGCCTGGGACCATGCCTTTTATAAAATATCCTTTGAGATATTCTATAAAAATAACATTTTTCAACTCAAATTTTGTTCTGCTTATCACTCTTCAGAAGTTCCTATGTACAATGAATACTAACCTTTTTCTGGTACAATGCACTAACACGAATGTTTGTTCCATTGTATAGGTTATTCTTACATTTTGTTTATAAAATATTTAGTTGTATTTTAAAAAGAAATCTGTAACCCATACAACACTCTTAGGAGAAGTAAGTTTGAAAAGAACAAATGAGAAACTGTCAGGTAAGATTTGGGTGATAGGATGTGGAATTCTCCACCTCAGAGTACTCAGGTCCAGCAATTAGTCAATTAATTCATGCAAATAATAAATTAACTTATAGATAAAAAGATTAAATCAATCAGCCAGTATCTGAAATTGGAAGGGTAGTTAATAGGGTGTGTGTGTGTGTGTGTGTGTGTGTGTGTGTGTGTGCGCATGTGCTTGTGTGTAGAGTGGAACACCAATTACTTTCAAGAAAACCTGAAGGAACTCAGAAACACAGAGTGCAGATGTGGAGGTAGCATCTGATTTTATAGTAGTTTTCTGTTTTGATTTTCTCAGGCTGGATTCAGCATCCCCAGGGAACCCTTGGAAACAACACTAAAATCTCGTTCTTTCTGAGATTTCTAGGAGTCTTTGAATGACATAGCCTCCAAAACAACAAAGAAGTTTACGTGAACAATAAAGTTTACAAGGGGCTTGGGAGCCTACGGGGCTTGCTTGTACTCCAAGCTACCATAGAGTTGGAGATGAGGCGAGGTAGCTCAAGGTTGGCCTGGATCATAAGGTCCAGAGACCCTAGGTCAACAGGACAAGCTGGGTGTGGTGGTGTGTGTCTGTCATTCACCCACGACAGAAAGTCTACATAGGAGGGTCACAGTCCAGACTGGCCCATCCAAAAGGTGGGACTCTCTCTCTCAAAAGTAACCAGGGAAAACCCATTAGAGGCACGATTCAAGAATTGGAAACATGAAAAATCCCGAGCTCAACATCCCAGCACAACTTGCCATCCACCCGAGACAGTGTGCACGGATGATTCGAAAGTCGCATCAATGATGCCACTGCTCCCACTAGAATGAACTCTTCTTTTCTCACAGTGCTTCACTAACTCTCAAGATGGCTATAAATAATGTGCAATGAAGTCACAGAGGTAGTGGGGCCCTTAACATAAGACGAAGGCCTTTATGAGGAGGAGAAAAGACACTATACCTATAACCCAAGGAGACAACCGTCACCAGAGACTGACCCTGCTGGGGATTTTGGCCCTCCATTCTGCAGAGTTGTGAGGAAAGAAATTTCTGTTACTTAGGCCACTCAGTCCTTGACATTCTTTTTAATGGCAGCTAGAGCAGACTAAGATACAAGGAAAGTGAAAATGAGGCACTTCCATCCGAGAGGCCTCAGCATGTATCAAAGGAAGAGTGAGGTTTCTGTACAAGTGAAGGGAGGAACTTTTCTGCAAGAAGCAGAAGATGTGGGTGAGATGGCTTCTCAGGAAGCTGAAACTCAAATGGGCAGAGTTGCTTTTACTCCAAAATGATCTCCCACAGTGACTGAAAATACTTCTATCTTGGCGTTTGGAACTCTGTGTTATTAAAAAGGGAAATCTTAATATTTAAAATAGCCTTAATAGAAACGGTTTAATGTTTGGAAGGTTTGTATTAAAAAATACTCTGGGTTATCTACTGGTTTATTTTTTTATGATTTTTACTTTGTATTTCTGAATGACAAGATAGGAAATTGTGGGTGTTCTTTCCACATGTATATCATGGTGAATAAAGAAGTTCCAATAGAAGAAAATTCGAACTCAACAAAACTTTCCCTCTGTTTAATATTCTCTATTTTTTTGTCATAGAAGAAGTTTCTTAATGTGCTACACTGTGCTTGTAAAAAAAATATCCTGTGGCTGTTGTGATGATTATATTTTCATTTTCATTGTACTTTAACTTACTTTTCATTTCACTATAACTATTTCTGTCAGTTTCTCTTTAAGGTATGACATATGAATAATAGTGTGTAACTAATAATAAAATTCAATTCAGAATAATAACTAGCATATTAGCTATATGAAATCCGGTAGGTGATAAAACTAAGTTATGAATATGTTGTTCCAGCTGCAAAGAATGCTAATTCATTACATGCTTGGTGCTTCCGTAGTTTGCTTAAAAGAGAAATCATTGGACACACTAATATTTTTTATCAAAAATACATGGAAATGGATGATTATTACTACCTTAAAGTGAAACAAATCTGAAAATAAACTTTCAATATTTTAAGCACACAAGGCAGACTTATTAAACATTCACCAATTTAAATGTCTATTAAATCCTTATTATTCCTGATCTAACACATGTATCTTCGCAGGCATTAAGGAGTTAATTTTGTTGTGCTTTCTTTGCCCCTAATCATACTATCTTTGCAACCTTATAAACATTTCTGTTATAAATTCAATTATTTTTACTATTAGTATAACTTCACAGTATGCCAAGTATATTTAAGACTCTGTACAGCTGGTATATTATGTACACAATCCCTGATTATATATCAAAAATATTTTACTCTGCTGAGGGTTTTAGAATAAGAAATTCCCTATGTTACATCATCCTGAACTAGCTTCGAAGGAGCTTCACAGCTATAAAAATGTAAGTTCAGACAATTTCATCTACATAGATTTTTCTCATTTAAGGATTTGGATTTTACTATCAATCACAATATAAACACATCCTCTGTGATGAATCTAGTTTCTCCTGAAGAGTTTTAATATTTATGTGTCTGTCTTGTAAATACCTTAGCAAACTCAGGAAGTGCATGATGATCTAGGCAATAAATCTGTTTGATCATGTATTTCCCCCTGCATTATATAAAATTGAAAACTTTATTAAACAAGTAAAGATTCAAGAAAAAAATTAGGACAGAAGGAGGAAGAATAGTAAAGGAGTTAAACAAAATCCTATGCAGAATGTGTGGTATTTAATTTTAAGTTTTGAATGTATGTTTTGAAAAATATGAATGTATGTTTATGAAAGATTTAAAAAGGTAGGCAAAATACTCATTCAATTTGGTATGGTGAGTGTAAATGGACAAAACAATAGTTTCCTTTTGCCTCTCCAAGCTTTCCTTTGCAGTCTTCTTTCCCCCTTTCCTTCTTTCCTTCCTTTTTTACTTTTTTCTGAGAAACTTTTTTAAATCATGTTATTTACTCTCTTTAAAGAGTGGCACAAAAGGGGCTGGGGATATAGCCTAGTGGCAAGAGTGCCTGCCTCGGATACATGAGGCCCTAGGTTCGATTCCCCAGCATCACATATACAGAAAACGGCCAGAAGCGGCGCTGTGGCTCAAGTGGCAGAGTGCTAGCCTTGAGCGGGAAGAAGCCAGGGACAGTGCTCAGGCCCTGAGTCCAAGGCCCAGGACTGGCCAAAAAAAAAAAAAAAAAAAAAAAGAGTGGCACAAAGGAATTGTCATTCAACAAATCACTTTATAAATCCAACAGAGCCTTGTTTGTGTTCCCTTTCAGCGTATAATATTGATATAATTGGTGCTTATGGCACTTTATCAACAACACAAAGTCCTTTATACTCCTTTTTGCTTTAGATGCATTTCTCAGTAAGGCCTTTTGGCTCTATGTAATAGGGCTGTCAGAAGCCAAGAGGGCAAAGAGAACCCGGAGATTATAGTTAGGAGACAGAGCCAAATTTGTTAATGACATATTTGTCTGTCTGAGAGAATGTCTGTGAGTGGATATGGCGAGTGAACCTCACGTGTGCAGAGCAGGTATGCCCTCACAGACCACAACTCCTACTGGTCTGAAGATAGAGATGGAGAACGTCAGAAGACAAGCCTAGTCAATGTTCAGGCTTCTTTCATTGCCTTTTCCCACAGTTGAAGTTACAGTAGGTGGCCCATGAGGATGCCCTTTTATCCCATCACCCCATGCAGAAATGACATAAATATAGTTATGTGAAACCAACTTTCAAGTTAGAGTGCGATCATTCTTTCCTGTCAGTAATTGTTAGCTGAAGGGAAGCCCTTCGTGTTAAGAAAGAGCAAACACCAATTTCAATTTTTAAATTGACAGTTAGCTTCCAGTTAATAGTATTAACACTTACAAAAAAATAAGAGTGAGCTGGGAGTGTGGCCTAGTAGTAGAGAGCTTATCTAGCATGCATGAAGCTCTGGGTTCCATTCCTCAGCACCCCATAAACAGAAAAGACCAGAAGTGGCGCTGTGGCTCAAGTGGTGGAGTGCTAGCCTTGAGTAAAAAGAAGCCAGGGACAGTGCTCAGGCCCTGAATTCAAGCCACAGGACTGGCAATATATATATGTATATATGTCTGTGCAGTGCTCAATTAGAAGCAATGAGAATGCTTACTATCTTTTTAAAACATGGAAGAGATAGTGTTTCTATTTGTCATAACTATCCAGGCCATAGTAAAATGATTGGCCATTTTTTACAATATTGAGAATAATTTCATAACTTGTTTTTTTATAAAGATTTTTCAGAATATTCACAGTTTGAATTGGAAGTAAATTTTAATATTTTATGTGATTATATGTGTAACTAAAAACACATATTTGAAACAGAGTATTTCCCGCAATTCCATATTCATTTCATTTTCACTTTTAAGCAATATTTTATTATCCTAACAAAAATAAGTCTTAGTTATTGCTTTAACGTGTTTCAAGGCCAGGAAAGAAAGGACAGTTGTCCCATCTCTCAAATTATAAGATATAAGAAAATATAACTCCTCATGATAATCTTCCCCTAGGTATTAGTCAATAAATAAAAATTAACAGGTTTACAAACAAAAGTGCTCACCATCTCCCTGACTGACAGATTTGTTACATTAAAAAATAATCACTGAAAGGATGCCAGAGTATTTTGTTTGTTTTCCCCAAGAATTTCAGAGAACCTTCCCAAGTACTGAAAAAAAGCTTATAACAAAGTTAGAAATTGCTTCAAATCTCATAAATATAGTTTATTTTTGGCATGACTATGTATTTAATATAAAAGGTTAATAAAGACATACAAAATACTCTAAGAAAAACTATGTGTGTTTTCTAAACCCTTTCTCCCCGCTCTTTTAATTATGTTCTTAAATCTGTCACTTCCTGACAGTATAAAAGAAAAAGTTGGGTTTAGGATGGAAATAATTTAACAAAGATCACCCATAACACTTTGTGTATTTTATAATAAATGCAAATATTACCACTAAACTATGTTATTTTCTCATCAGTTAGTACCTCCTGCTAAATTTTCTCAGCTCAGCTATTATTACCAAGACAAAACAAGTGACAAAGCAACGGCAAAGCGAGCGACAAAAGTGGTCATCTGATTCCTATTACTGCCAAGACTTTGGAGTTTGTTCAGAGCCCCCATGTGGCTCTTCTTGCTGTAAATCATTTGGTGGAACACTTAGGAGGTACTGTCCCATATTGCCACCGATCTTGCTGACCCTCCTTCAAGACCTCAGTTTCTCTGCCAAGCAGAAAAATACTCAGATTTGCCTTGGGTAGGTACAGCCATTTCTTCCTGCACATATCTTTCTACAATTTGTTGAAGACCACACCTTCTAGAGATCAATTTCTATCAAGAGACCATTAGAAAGATCATTGGCATATTGTATTCCAGGAAGGGTATTATACAATGAGCCTTTGTGGCTATAGCAATAAGAAGAGCTTTGAGATTCTGCCCCCCTGTGTATTTTTTTTCTTCTGCTAAAACAAGAGATTTAGAAAGTGGGAATTGGCAATCTCATTATAGTCCAGTAGAGTTTACACTTGATAAAATCCTAATAATAGACATTAAAAATTAAGCTAAAAGCCATGCATACTAACTGGATGTCTGACCAAACTTTTGCAAAGGGATTTTTCATGCAGCACTGAAATGTCTAGAGAATGAGATTAAAGGCCAACTACATGCTTTGTTCACTGGTGATAGCTCAGTCTTGACAAAAAATAAAGCACCATTTAAAGATGAGAAAACAGATCAGCAAAGGGACCTATGAAAAAGAGACGCAGAAAAAAAGGTGGAAATCTTAAAAGTTGGGAAGATAACACCAGCGGGCATAAATTCTTATAAGAAAAGGAAATGACAATCATTTGTAGACTTTTTAAGAATGCAAATAAATACACAAAACCTCTGCACCTACACTCAGGCTAATGTGAACATGACACAGGAGGAAATAACATGAGAGGTGGCAGGGAGAAAAATGATTAGTAGACAATCACAAATAGAGTGAAATTTGAAATTATATTGGAAGCAACTGAGTGTAAAATCAGCTTAAAAATCAAACCATACGATGAAAATCTCAATGATTTTTCCATAATATAATAAAATAGCCAAGAGATTCAAAAGAAGACAAGAAAAAAGAGGTAAAATGATGAAAAAATATGGAAGAATTATGGGAAATTACTGAGAGATTACGCAAGGATTTTTTTTTTTGAAGGATCGAATCTTGGAGTTTTTATTAGAGCATTAGCAGTCTGCAGGCAGCCATTTGTTACAAAGACCTGCAGCTGAAAAATACCCTTAACACTGTCAGGAAACAGGCCACAGAAGAAAGCAAGAACAAAATCAATACCGCCAAGCCAATTCACCTCCAATGCAGAGCTCACTTGGAATGCCAGGGTGACTGGAGACGAACCAGGAGACAGGACACAGGACGCCAAGACGGAAATGTGTGGCATGGTGTGGAAGAATTATTTTAAGCATCTTGAAGGAAATATAATTTGAATGCAAGTAAAATCTCAAGAAAACGTGCAAACAAAATGAAAAGTCTTATGTTATCTGTGAATGCAATGCCTCATACCTAGACATGTGTGCTGAAATTTAAATTTCATGATTAAAGAAAAACATGGAAAGAATACTCAGCAAAGCTCAATTGGAGTAGTTTCTCTAAGTTAGTAAGTACCAGATGACTTTGGCAAATTGTCTGTAAGGTTTTTATTTTTTGGATTATATTAAGAAGTTTTACAAAGAGGTTTCAATTCAACATTTCATCTTGCGAGCATGATGCCTCTTGACCAATGTCACCTGTTTCATCATCCCCCCCATCTCTCAACTCCATCCATCCCCTCCATTTTCCTATTTCCATTTTCATATATAGTATATTGAATATTATGATTGCATCTTCCCACCCTTCCTTTCTTCATTTATCCCTCTCTCCTTGATCTCAACTGGTCCCTCACCGACACCTCAATTTCTAGCTTCCTGGCATTCCTGTTGGCCTGTATAAGTTAGTTGCTCATCTAATGGTTTTAAAGGAAAAGGTTGTGCATAAAGAATTTTTAAACTAGCTAAATTATCTTTTATTCACTAAACCAACAAAGACATTGTCTCATAAACTAAATTTGTAAAATATATTAATTACCTAGCCTTTTTGGAAAGAAATGATATTAAGGTATATTTTGGATGAGAATGAAATTAGAATTAAGAATTTAAGAAAGCAGAAATAATAAAAACTAAGTTATCTTTATGTCCCTTTTGTAAGAAATACCCCAAGAAGAAATCATTTAAACCATGGACAAATATTTTAACACAAATAAATATATTATAGTACAATTGTAATAGAAACTCCTAAATATTCAGAAATAGGATATTAGGTAATATGCTCACAATATGATTAATTTTAAGGGTATAGGTTAATTTTATGATAAAATATTTAATAAGAAGAGCATAAAATGCTGACAAATCCATAACTTAACAATTTAAAGAAACCCCCCAAATAAATTTTATTGATAATATTATACATATTAAAGTGATCTGAGTCAAACATGAGACATAGTAACCTTTTAAACATTAGATAATAGGTACATAAATCTTTTTCTCTTTAATTCACTGTATATTAGTTTTTCTCCCAAATTTTTCCCATAGAAAATACACTGCAAGAAATATTCACCCAAACGATTGCCTTGGGATGCTAATAATCTAAATCTTTTTTTTTTACCCACTATTTTATAGTTTTTATTAGTTTTTCTGGATTTCCTGCAGAAAGAAATACCTTGGACCAGCCAAAAGGAAAGCATCTATAAGCATATATTGAAAATAATACAGTCTTTAGAAATAAGAACTTTACAAAATATTAATACCTACTGATTATTAGGTCAATAAAAAGTATCTCCCTATCAATTTATGCACCCATATAACATAAGGATGAACACATCTATTGGTTATAAGAATTAACAAAATGCTTTCAAGCACTGTATTTCCATAGGGATGAGCTTTGAATGACTCTCTTTACTTGGTGGGAGCTGGTTGCAACTGTGAATAGATTGGGTTGGTCTGTGGCGGAGAGGCACAGCAATTGTTCTTTCAGTGATAATAGGGGTTGAGCTGCTGAATGAAGCTCTCTTTAACAGGGAGCATTGCCCATTTTCTAGGGAAGACAAGGCGAAACAACATCAATGTCAGTCTGTGACTTTGACAACATTAAAGAGAACAATAGGGCAATAGTAGAAAATTTGCTGGACAAGAAGAAACCTCTATCTATGCAGCAAGGTACAACAGGGCCAAGTACAGAAAATTCAATACAAAAGAGTGGGCAGTGAGGCAGCCTAACTCACTGGAGACTTCCTCCTCAGAACATAATCAGATTATATCTGCTAGACGTTCTTACATTTGGGTTTCCCTTGGGGATTGGGCTCAAGCCAAGAAAATCTAAATAAAAGTAATGTGTGCTTCAAAATTACATATCCAATCTCAAAAAACTCCAAGTGTAAAATCCCCACCCCCCGGTCTTCCTTTTCCTGATGCGATGTGGAAATCAGTGGCCATCACTGACAGCACCCTTTGGAAAAGGAGGACCATCAGATAAAAGGAACCTTTGCCCCCATTTTTTCAGACAAGACATTTCTACCAATCAGAAGCACTCACTGGATGTTCCATTATCTCAAACTCTACTTTTATGTAGTACAGCAGTGAGAATTGCCCTACCTGTTAGGGCAGTCAGGTTAGCTTACAAAAACAACCAAGGGACAAAAGTGAGATAGAGAACATAGAAATGAAATGTCACAGGAGATCTAACAAAGGGCTGCAGTGACACACAATGTTTTTTAATTAGTAGCAAATAGCTGTACAAGGAGTTTCATTTTAACGTGTCCACTTAGGTATGCACCTCATCTTGATCATCACCATCCCCTCCATCATTCTCTTTCCTCCTCTCTCCCCTTTCCCAAACCAGTCTCATCAAGTCTCCAAGTTCCATTTTTAACAAAGGTTTTTTGATTATATTTTCCCTCTCTATTTGTCTACCTACCCACACTCCAGACCCCAAACACAGGTGTTTGGTGACGAGGTAGCAAGCTATGAGGGAGATCTTGATTTTCAGTAGGCACAAAGTTCTATTTATTTAATTGCCTTGCACAGATCTTAGTATTATACATCAATAGCAGTTAGAGTGAATTTATGTGGAGCTAAAAATCAGATAGAGTGCTATATAGCATCTTATTCCATTAGTGTATAAATATGTCCTAGGGATGCCTTGATATTTGAAAATCAAAACAAAACACTTCCCTTTTTCCCTGTCTTGCAATTGTACCTCAATTTTACTTTTTTTTTTCTTCAGTCAAACTTCAGGATAGAGGAAGTTGTCTATCAATGCTATCACACCATTTCTCAACAAGTCCTCATCACAATGGCACATTTGTCCATCCCCCACCATTCCTGTTCAATCATCCTAAAAAGGTGACCAATTGTTTCACAAAGTCTGCACAGTAGAAATGTTTCAATTCTCAGACTAAACTTTCACCAGCTTTCAGTAGGGGTAACCACTTCTTCATTTCCTTTTACTGAACTTAGTGAAATATACAGTAAGGCCTCCCTCTCCTATACGTAGGTTATACACTAGGCTTCCATATGCAATCATTTATAGCATAGAAACTCTTGCAATCAATAGGCCTAGCTCTAGGGGGTTTCAACTTTGATGTCTGCAAGTTACTTCCTTTCTCTAGACTTCAATTTCTTCTATTTGTAAAAGTGAAGAAAATAATAGTAACTTCCTCATTTGCTCGTTGTGAGGATCAAATAAGGTAGTAAGAAGTGGTAAGAACCATTCCAGGGGCATATCAAAGGCTCTATTATTAGCTCATGTTTTCCTGCCTTTACTTCAAAAATATCCTCCCAGCACACTAGGTTGCTCTCTGTCTTTGAATGAAGAAAGTAGTGTTTATACTTCTATTTGGTGATGCCCATGTATCCTTTCTTACTAGAAATGCTTATGCTTTTTTTATACTTTCTCTTCAGGGAGGCATTTTTCTGATAGTATATGTATGCTCAGTCCTTAATTTAATTTGAAAGGTGCTCTTCCTACAAGGTCCATGAAATAATTTGTATTTGCTTTGAAACACACACACTGCCAGCAGGCACTCAGTGCTCTTCTTTTTCCTTAACTGTAGTTTCATGGTGTTTGTTACTAGCCATGGGATTCATTCCTCTAATGCCTATGTTTAGGCTATTAATTAATATTTATTGAGTAAGTGAATAATTGGACAAATGGACATGCTTTCATACAAGCTTACAATAGAAAGAAGCAGATGCTCATAAGTACTGGTTGATTAACTGTCTTTTCAATGAGACAGAAATACAACATAGTGGGAAGATTAAAGTTGAAACTATAAAAATGCAATGATAGTAACAGAGCTTTTAATATATTCCATGCATGGTTCCAGCCACTTCTTAAGCATTATCTGATTTGATCTTTACAACCAATCTGTATGGAGGATAATATTTTTTAATGTTGTAAGTAAAAGAAACTGAGGCAGAGAGAAAAGAAGTGAGAAGGATAAAAAATGAAAGGCAGAGAAAAAGGTGGTTACTGATAAAGAGAGAGGAGGAGGCAGAAGGTAATGATTTCTATGAAGTATTATAGAGTGTAAGCCCCATAACTAGATTTGGTTATCTTTGTAGCAATGAAGAACTAATTTTTGTTTAGATAATTATGACAATTTTATGTAGCATAAAGTAACTAAAGTAAGCTCACAAATCTTTACAGAATCTGTTGAATCAAGAAATGATTTATGCTTCAAATTGACATAATTTAATTCTAGGCAAATCCTAAATGGTGCTTAGGCAAAAACTGAAAAAAAGTAGATACTCAATAAATACCGATTAATTAATTAGTTAGCAGTTCTCTTGAAGTGCTTGGGTAGCTGTAATTGGTGTGATTCTAAATGACTTGCCTCTAATTCCACATTTCGATGGAAGGAAGCCTGCCAAATGAAATTGGCTGTGATTCTTGGCTAAGCTCAGCTTACTTTAATATTTTTGGCTTTTTCCCAAAATATTTATAGTTTTCTTTTCACCTTCAGTGATTTACTATTCAACCATGGTTCAAAAAGGTTAAAAGCACCAACCTTAGTAATACACAGTGCTGCTGTCAATGCTTCAAACAAAATTTTGTCATTCCAAGGGCATGGAAAAGTCTTGCCAAGCATTAATTATGTACATCTTCTACTTTCTTTCCAAACAAGTTTCACCAAGAGCTTAGCACATCCTGTTAGGTATCACTTGCGGTGGTCATGGGGAGAGATATAAAAGAGATTATAAGCAAGGCCGCACTAAAGCCACCAGCACAACAATGTTCATCGCAGCTCAACTTGCCATAGCTAAAATGTGGAACCAATCCAGATGCCCCTCAGTAGACGAATGGATCAGGAAAATGTGGTACATATACACAATGGAATTCTATGCCTCTATCAGAAAGAATGACATTGCCCCATTTGTAAGGAAATGGAAAGACTTGGAAAAAATTATAATACGTGAAGTGAGCCAGACCCAAAGAAACATGGACTCTATGGTTTCCCTCATAGGGAATCATTAGTACATGTTTAGGCTAGTCATAGAAGAAGATCACAATAACCCAATAGCTATGACCTTATAAACACATAAGATGATGCTAACTGAAATGAACTCCACGTTATGGAAACAAGTGTTATATATCATTGTTGTAATTCTTTTCAATATGCCATGTGAAACCGTACCTTTTTTTTTTTGTTTCTCTTGTACTCCCTGGGTTGTACCCCAGCTCTCACTGTATCACTGTACCACATCTGAGTACTCTGGATACTGTATATACGTGTATTAAAACTAAGGAAGGGAAAGAGAATATCAAAATCGAGATACAGAGGATAAAAAGACAAATGATTCCAAAAGCAATACTTGCAGAACCATTTGGTGTAAACCAACTGAACAACTCATGGGGGGGGGGGCGGGGAGAGGAAAGGAGGAAGCAGGGGGAAAATGAAGGAGGAGGTAACAAGTTGAACAAGAAATGTACTCACTGCCTTACATCTGAAACTGTAACCCCTCTGTTCTTCACTTTGACAATAAAGGAGAAAAAGAAAGAAATGTATGCCCAGAGGATGGAAGAACCTGTCTTTCTGTTGATAGTTTGGAAGCTGTAGCAGTCTCCAACCTGCTTCTGCAAGCCATGGAGTCTACAGTATGGACAGACAGAAAACACCAGAATGTATGGTATGTAACATGAGACATTAACTCACAGTGTCATTATTATTATTGAATCATGAGGTGTTAGAAAATCTTTTCCCAAAAGTTGTATATCCAATTTAAAGAAAAGACTCACCTAATAAGTAAGAGATATCACTTCATCTATGTGTAATGCTGACAAGATTGGTTCTTCTAGGGACATGCACCCCTAAAACAAGGGGAGATGATGACTCTCTTTGATGTAGCTCTTTCTTGCAGACTCCTCTGGCAATTTTCCTTCAACTTGTTTTCTTCACCCACCCAGCTACGTACCCAGGGCCCTGGGCTGCTCTGTCCTCATCAAGAGCTTGAACAGTGTACCTGGAAGAACCTAAGATATCTCTTCCTTTTTGTGTTCCTCCCTATGAATTGCTCTCTAGTATTCTGTTAAAAGTAACAACTTTAGTCCCTTTATCTACTTTATTACTTCATGGGCCCCACAGAAGCAATTTACCCTTTCTCTTTTTAAAAAGAGAGGTTAGAAACATATAATAACATATAATTTTCTATTTAATTACTTCTCATATATGCTCAAAACTTTTCAAAGTTATCATCTGTTCATTACTTACATGTCTTTTCATTTCCTTTTATTTCCTACTTATCCACCTCTAATCTCTTCTTCAAACTAGACTTTCTGGTTTATGTTTTTAATAGTTTTAAAAGTCAGAATATATTTTTAAACTGAAATGAAGCATGCAGATGTTTTCCATGTCAGTAAAATGATACCAGTAAACTGCTATATAATCTTACTTTTTTCCCTTCTTTTTGCTAGCTCTAATATATAACACTAACATATACCAGGGTGCAGAAGGAAACAACAAGTATGAATTTTCTGCCTACTAAAGATCCATTATCTTACACTAACAGAGGTTGCTGGATCTAAGTTTAGAATTCCTCATGAAATCTCTCTTCGTTGGTACTTTTAGGACTCGGACTCCGATGAGTAGGTGTGAGCTCCTTCTGTCCCAGGTGCCATGTGCAAACTCTCCCTAGAGCCCTAGAGCGCAAAGGAGGACACTGATCCCCAGTCTTGGGCCATCTCAATGCTTCCTCTCCTGCTGACAGCGGCAGCATGCTTCTGGGAGCTGCAGGACTACCTCTTTAGAACAAGCCAGGGACTCATTGTGAGGGTCAAGGCCAGCAAGCTCACAGGAGCTATTGAAGAGCGCGGTAGGAAATGATTGCAAGTTGATGGTGAGTGCGCTTTTCTAGGCATGTAGAAGGGTTTTAGTACTGCAGGTGCAATTACCACTTAGCAAAGAATCGGCCCCCTCTTACTGAAATTAGAACACAGAATGAGCCGGGCTGGTGGACAAATTGCAGTATATGGCCCCGCTGTGTTAGTGACCTATATTCACTTTTCAGACTTAGTATGAAGCTCTATTTCTGGGGCTAGCAATTTGGTGGGGGGCGGGGTGATGGTGACAAGGAAGATAATACATTCAAGGGAAGAACAGGGGACATTCAGCTTTACGGTATCTTTTCAGATATCAAAAAGTCAGCTTGGGATACACTGCAATCAACCCTCATCTTTGAACTTTATCCCACCAGGGGTAGCCAAGTGCCCAAGTTTGCCAGTAAGGTTGTGGGAAAGGCCCTGGTAAAACACCAGAAAAGGTAGGCAGAACACATTTAGGAACTTGAATACAATTAGAATGGCTCAAGCGGAGCATCTAAATATTCAGCATTGCAAAAGGAATGTCAGGTTCAAGGATGCTTTTCATGGACGATGCAATTTTAAGATCTTAATAATCAGACTTAATTGAGACTAACTGACAATACGGTCTCAGAGATTTCTATTTGTCTAAGAATAGGCCTCATCCAATTCACTCTCTAAATGGAAATAAGCAATTAATTCTAAAAAGAATTATACAATTTAGCTGGGAAGAGTGATTAAAATGACATGCCATGTTTAGGTCTTACCTCCCTATACAATAGTTTGCTTTTTTAGTTTGTAATTTAGAAGGAGAGGGGGTTTTGTAATTAATACGAGCATGTAAAAATAATAAATGCAAAACCAAAGGGAAAGCACTGAAAATGTCGATACCCAAGTTTATACCTAAATGGAATCAAGTTTTAAAAATGTACCACCATAGAAAATACTATAATATAAAATTTACCTTTTTAAAAGTACCTGATATTAATAGACTGATATTAATCTGCTCTAGTCTAATTTTCAGTGTGGAATTAGATTAAATTTTACCTCCTACATTCATTTTATTGAACTTAATTATTATTTAATAAGCACCATTAAAAGCCTTCAGAAATAAAAAGAAAATCGTTAGTCTTTTCTGATCCCCACAAATTAAAATATGTTTTGAGAACAAAACATATTCAAAGATGTAAATAAAGAAACATATTAAAGGGCCAGGCCATGCCAGCCAGTGGAAGAATTCTCTCTCTCTCTCTCTGTCTCTCTCTCTCTCTCTATCAGTTGTGGGGCTTGAACTCAGGGCCTGGGTGCTGCCCCTGAGTTCTTTTGCTGCAAGCTAGCACTCTACCACTTTGAGCACAGTGCCACTTCTGGTTTCTGAGTGATTAACTGGAGTTAAGAATCTCATGGAGGCTTTTGTGCTCCAGCTGGCTTGGAACAGTGATCCTCAGATTTTAGACTCCTGAGTAGCATGGATTACAGAACTGAGCCACTGCGGTCCAGTTCATTATTATTTTTAAGTCTACTTCTTCTTTAGTACATTTGTAATTCATATTGGGTTATACTGTGTTTTCTTAATATTTTAGTATCTTTCATAGACTATTTTGTATGTAAATCATAGAGATTCAAGAATTGGATGAATTGGGAAGAAGTTAAGATGTATCGTCTAGTCTGAGGAGGTAAGAGGAGGTCAGGACCAAATCCAAATGACAAAAGACAGTAACAAATGAATTAAATTTATTTTTAAAGAACTCTGTTTTTAGATAGGTACTTTGATAAGTGCGAAAGGATTTCTCACTAATTAATTCTACTAATTAAAAAATCAAATAAAAATGTTCTACTCACAAAAATTTATCTACCATGAAGGATAGCTTGCTACGTAATAATGATCAAAGTTTATAGTATTCATGTCTAATTAATATTTGATCAAATTGTATTATTTATTTGTGACAAAATTATACCTCTACTTAAGATAATATCAAATAGTAGAATTACGTCCAAGCTAAAAAATCCAATTTTTTAAAGAACAGTAAACTAATCTATCAAAGAATTTATAGTGGACATTTAACTATTCAAATGTCAAACATTTACTCCTAGAAATTTTTTTTTTTTTTTTTTTTTTTTTTTTTTTGCCAGTCCTGGGCCTTAGACTCAGGGCCTGAGCACTGTCCCTGGCTTCTTCCCGCTCAAGGCTAGCACTCTGCCACTTGAGCCACAGCGCCGCTTCTGGCCGTTTTTCTGTATATGTGGTGCTGGGGAATTGAACCTAGGGCCTTGTGTATCCGAGGCAGGCACTCTTGCCACTAGGCTATATCCCCAGCCCCCTAGAAATTTTTGAGAAAGAAAGTTCTGTTATCCTAATGTAATACACAAATAAGTAAATAAGGAGTTACTGTTATAGCTCGTTAGTTTTCCATAATTTTTCAGAACAGACAAAAATGAGTATCCTTTTACAACTATTTAATTCTATACCCATCTATTCACAACTACTTTTTTCCACAGTCATCTTAGTTATTTTGAAATACTAGTGATTCTTCCTGTTGTCTCTAAGGAGACTGTGAGGGTCTCACACACTTAGCCGCTCGTCGGCTGATTGAAATACATTACCTTATATGTGGAAGGAGCAGCTAGGAGTGGTGACAGAAATGAAACTCACACTTAGTGAATAAAAGTGTGTCTATCTCTATGTATATTGGACTTAGTTGTACTGATCTTTTAAAGTATTTCAAGTGAAATCTGTCACTTTGAACAGATAGTTTAGAGATTGGCTATTTTAAAAAATCATAATATCCCACAGAAGTGGAATTCGTAGAGTTCCCAAGGTTACAAACCTTAATTCAGCCAAGACCAACCAACTGGCAGCCTCCATGAATACTGTACTAGGAGCACCGATACTTAAGAGTTGGAGCATGCTATCAAGGAGCACTTGACAGTGAGTGTATAATAGTTTAAACAGCTACTACAAATCAAGTGACTCCCAACACATATGTATTACCTCCTGGCTGTTGAAGCTAGAAGTTTAATATACAGAGAGAGGTGCATACCCTGTCTTCTGAAGACTATGGAGAAAGAGACTGTCTAGGTCTTCTCCTCTTCTTTGTAGATAGTCATCTCATCTGTCTCTTCACATCATTGCATGTTTGTGTTTGTGTCTCTGCATTCAACTCCCAGTTCTTAGAGTCATAAAGGATTAGGACCTCATTTACGCTGATTCCTGAATGTAAATAAGATCATATTCTGAACAAAGGATGTCATCACATACATGTGAAGTGGTCAGGGATACAATTCAATAACAATAACCCATAACTTGATAATAAAAGAAATGCTGGTTACTCCTTTCATGCAGCTCTCTCTCCTCTCTCTCTCTCTCTCTCTCTCTCTCTCTCTCTCTCTCTCTCTCTCTCTCTCTCTCTCTCTCTCTCTCTCTCTGTCTTTGGTTGGTCATGAGACTTGAACTCTGGCCTTGGGCACTGTCCCTGAGCCTTTCATCAAGGCTAGTGCTCTATCACTTGAGCCTCTGTGCCAGTTTTCTGGTGGTTAATTGGAGATAAGAGTCTCATGGACTTTCCTTCCTGGGCTGGCTTTAAACCTCAATCCTCAGATCTCAGCCTCCTGAATAGCTGGGATTATAGGTATGAGCCACCAGTGCCTGGCTTGTGGTGCTCTCTCAATGAGATACATGGATGGATGGATAGATAGATTTGAAATGCTGAGGAAGACTTGGAGATAAATCCATATATGTATATATATATACATATATATTCATCTATTCTGAAGCACTTGCACAAAAGATAAATTAAGAAACGACAATAAAAGCGTCTTCTTTGGACGTATAAAGATAAACAAAAGAAACAAACCTGGAAATTGTTAAGTATTTTCTTTAAGGTCTTGGAACTGAGGTAGAAATCAGTTATTTTCTTAAGTCATTTTTGATTGCATTATTCCACTTTCTTACACTATGTGTTTATATTTCCATCATTTTTAATAGAAAATTAAACTAAAAGTTTAAATCCCTGATGATCTTGAGATCAGCTGGCAATCTACCTTTTTAAAATAATTCCAAATAGTATGGTCCCTTCCCAAACTTTTTTTGTTAAGGTGAACAAGCATAACCTGGTATGATCAAGGAAATGACTCCACCTGATAAAAATGTGCATGATGTCCCTAGGCAGTGAGCTGACAATTGCTACTGAAAGATACAACATCATGGGACCAGGGAGAGAGCTGTCTTTTTCAGTGACAAAAGCTAGGTCTTAGGAGGAAGTATTGTGAGTCAAATATGAAGTTGAAAATATAATTTCAGAATTATAGTAAGAATTATATCATAGGGAATGAGGCTGGAAGTATACAAAAATTTACTTAGACACATCATTTATTCATTCCATGATTTTTGAAAAGGGCATTTAACCTTTCTATCTCACTGCAAATAAAACATATTCCCAATTCCTTTGATTTATAATTTGTTTCTTTATTAGTACCTTTATTTTTATCTACCTACATGTATACATAAACATTCATATACAAATACACATGTATATATGTAATCATATACATAAATACTTTTTTGTGGTGAAATACAAAAAGGTATCTATTTTGTCATCTTACTGTACTACACAAATCCACCTCCCAAAGACTTCTAAATATAAGAAAAAAAAATCACTCTACAGACTTCACAGCGAGATTTCTGTTCTCTGAGTTGCAAATAAAAGGTGAAAAACCAGGGCTCAGGAGCAAGAATTAAAAGCAATCTATTGGTGCTGGTTATGAAAGTGTTGCTAACAGGACAATTGACAAAGACCCTTACTCTCAGTGCTAATCAATGTGAGATACTTGTTGACTATGAAGGAAAACAAACAAACAAACAAACAAATGTGTCTATGCTCAATGAGAGTCTGCAAAGTCTATTCCTGCGGAGAAGCCAGAAATTGAATTCCAAGAAGCTCTTTTCAAGTTTTAATGAGCCACCTGCCTCCAGCAATAAAACCCAAGGAGAAAGGAAAGGAAATATGTTGAACAGCGAGAGGCAATTTCTAGCATTGTGCAGCAGGAAGCTCTCCTTGGTATCACGTCACCAGGTCTCCAGGGAACATGAAATAGACTCTCGCTTAGTTAGCATTTGATTACTGTTTTAAGTGTTAATAACTTCTTTTGTGTATCTGCAACTTAAGTAGAGAAAAACAGAGGATGTAAATTTTATCTCTGCGAAACATCCATTAAACATGTATTCATTGTATTATCACCATTGCAAATGATACAGACCCAAAACACATTTGTAAAGCAACCCAGCAAGGCAAGGAAGGGTTCTTGAGGCAGAAGAAACCACCACTAGATCATTAAGAAAAATAAATTGCATTCAAATATATCATCTACTTTGTTTTGTTTTTGTCTTGTCTTATCAAGTGATTTTTCTGAGCAAACTTTTGTGAATCCTTCAAAATGAGGTCAGTGTCAAGGATGAGTTTGCAATACAGATTCCACTATCTTTTTGCTATCTTGATTTTTTTTAAAAATAATTACTTATTTATTATCAAAGTGATGTACAGAGGGGTTACAGTTTCATACGTAAGGCAGTGGGTACATTTCTTGTCCAATTTGTTGCCACCTCCCTCATTTCCCCCCTCCCCCTCCCCCATGAGTTGTTCAGTTGGTTTACACCTAATGGTTTTGCAAGCATTGCTTTTGGAGTCATTTGTCTTTTTATCCTTTGTCTCTCTATTTTGATATTCTCTTTCCCTTTCCTAATATTACTAAACCATACAGATGTTCTTCCATCTTGGCACAGTTGTTAAGCATGTCTACAAAAAGTACAGAAAGGCTATTAGTTAGAAACAATAAGAAAAGAGAACAAAAGTGGTATCAGTTTAAACCTCAGTTTTTCCTATGGGTTGATGACTTCTATGTAGTTATGATAAAACGTTGTGCATTCTTTCCCTTGAAACGGAGCAACTATCAATGCCATGAGAAATACTTCCTCGCCAATATAGGGAGAAAATTATCTCAGGAATTTGTTCATTTTATTTCCTTGTTTTTGATTATGATTTTTGATTCATTTGTTTTAAATATAACAGTGACATGATATGGGGGTTCTTTGTTTAAGATAACTGTGGTAATGAGAAACTAAAGACAGTGAAACTCTTGGATAATTAGGGGTATTTTAAGCACTCTGACTTTGGTATGAAATAACAGACTTGATGAGATCAGAACAAATAATGCTAATTTTAGGGGAAAAGAACAGGACATTTTTTTTTATATTTCTATGATTCCATTTTCCAAGCTACCTGAGCAAACCATTCTATACTTAGAAGTTTTACTAAGATAAGCTGGTTACATGGATGCATATTCACAAGAGGTAGAAGGCCTTCATTCATGAGTAATAAATATGCTAACCAATTAGGCTGTGAGAAGTGAACAATTGTGAGACATGATAGCATAATGGTTGTTTAGAGTCTGACTGACTATTGATATTAAAGCTGATGTTAGGTCAAAGAAACTACACATTGTGAAACCTGCTCTTATTAACTAATTAATTAATTAAAATCATTCATCACCCTGAATAAAAGATCTAGTCTGAGAGTTCAGGATTATAGCACATAAAAAAAACCACTGCATACCTAAGATATCTGAAGGATACAACTTTTTAAATTTGGTATCATATAGACCCAATCCTGAAATTTGGGGGGAAGAATATAGAGAGAAGAGATATAAGGGGTAAAAGTTTGAACAACAAATGTCCCTCATGGATTTGAGTTATATGATTCTTTCGTGGTAGAGACATGGATATTGTAAAATTTTGTTGTTCTTATTTAGCTAGAATGGTTTGAACAAAGCAGATGTGATTATTGTAAAGATAAATGTGAGAGAAATTAGAAATGAAATGCTAACTATAATTCAAAACAATTAAAAATGCGTACCAAAAGATTTAATATTAAAAATTATAAGATGTAATAGCATTTGTTCTTTTTTTGCCAGTCCTGGAACTTGAACTCAGGGCCTGAGCACTGTCCCTGGCTCCCTTTTGCTCAAGGCCAGGACTGTACCACTTGAGCCACAGCACCACGTAGGGTTTTATCAGTACATGCGGTGCTGAGGAATCAAACCCAGGGCTTCATGCATGCTAGATAAGTACTCTACCACTAGGCCACATTCCCAGGCCCCAATAGCACTTGTTCTAAAAAAGGAATCTTATTTTCTTACACATTATAGTACAATTTAAATTTTAAACTATTAGTGGCAATACAGATCTTAGATCTCTTCAAAATCTGAGACATTCTGGGTATTCTGGATACCACTGGCTCACATCTATACTCCTGGCTACTAGGAGGATGAGATCCTAAGGATCACAGTTTGAAGGCAGCCATGACAGAAAATCTTGAGACTCTCTTTCTAAAAATGTTGTCAAAAGTGGACTGTGATGTATATAACATTTGAGTTTAGGAAAATATTAAAAGAATGCTTTCTGTACAGAAGATATTGTCTTCAAGATTATATGAATTCAAGTTGCAACATTATGAAGAAAATGATGAGATGTATTGATACTCAGTTGTCTTGATTTCATTTTCACTTATGTAGAAATATTGGTTGCTAACATGCAAGGTAAGTTGAGTGAAAATATATTTTCAATGAATTTATTATTAAAAGATAAAATCCTTTGGAAAAGTGCAGTGCTGTTATTAAAGAGCATCAGTTATGATCTAGCTATCTCTGTTTACATGTGATAAATACCTATAGGAAAGCTAGTCCTATTTGCTACCAAGGAACATGACTGTAATATTAAAAAGACCTAAGTCTCCATCTCTTCTAGTTGGTTCCTCAAATTGTGAGCGAGCTTGTTCACTGCTGTTATTCTGCCTTGTATGTTTCTATGTAAAAATGCACATTTAAAAAATTACAAACCCGCAGTTAAGTTGATTGATACAACTGTGTATAGACTGCCTACTTTAGGTTGTCTAGGAACATATTTAAAAGGAAGAGAAATGCTGGGAATATGGCCTAGTGACAAGAGTGCTTACCTCCTACACATGAAGCTCTCGGTTCGATTCCCCAGCACCACATATATAGCAAACGGCTAGAAGTGGCACTGTGGCTCAAGTGGCAGAGTGGGAAGAAGCCAGGGACTGTGCTCAGGCCCTGAGTCCAAGGCCCAGGACTGGCCAAAAAAAAAAAAAAAAAAAAGAGAACTGATGGGGTGGCTGTTCTATCACTTTGTATTAGTGAAATAAGGTTACACGGCAATCTTAGTGCATTTGAACATACATTTGAGAAACACTGATTTTTTTAAAGCAAACAATATTTTATTAGAATTATATATAATATATAAAGATAAATATAAAAATGTATTAAGTATAGGATCTTAAAATACCTACATTCAATTTTCAAAATTCAACATTACAATTTAGGTGCTAGGAACATTATATATAATTTAAGTAGTACAAATATTAGATTCGAACTATAAAGAACAGGAATTTTTTTACAACCTGTAATGGATTCAGATACCTCATTTATAATTTTAGTTTTTCACAGCATCAGAATAATGTACATAAATAGTACACTTGCCTAAAACGATATATTGGTCTTTAAATGCTGTTTAATTCCCAAGGAAGCATAAATTATTTAAGTGCATACGAATCCTCATTATCAACCAAAGCTAAGCTTCGACCAGTGATGAGACAGGTATTTTCAAACTTACATATATTAATGAACAAAAGAGGAAATTGCTTTCCTTCCTGCTTGTCATTTGCTTCATGTTGTATATCTCAAGGTCTTTTACCCTGGGAGGTAAGTAAGCTTAAGGTAGAAGCTGCTGCAAATGCTGTCAGATACAAGGAGCATACCAAAGACTGAGGCTCAAGTGGGGCTGGCTCACACGAGAACTGAACATTGTTGGTGAGACACTGATTTTTGCAGGTGAGTCTCAGAAAGGTTTCGAGGCTTGCGACTATCATCATGCTACTTAATAACAGTACCAACTGGATGTGCTCTCTTCGTGTGTATTTACTACAGTCAGTAAGAGTAAAAAAAGAATGCAAGAGATACAAAACATGAAGCATCACTTATTTTAAAAAAATAAGGAAAATTCAAATGCTACTCATTCTCTGCAATACTTCCAGTCTTGATTCTTAAGCAAGCCCACTACTATTTCACCTGAATTTGATTACTCAGAAAGCAAGTATATAATCAAAATGACATTCATATCTCTGAAATTTCTAATCCTGTTTTATTATTAGATTTCTAAATTGTAGAAAACACATGACCACACACACACACACACACACACACACACACACACACACACACACAACATTGTGTATTTCTAATACCCAAAGCATTTGTGAACTAAGCAAAGGATAATGTCTATATTTTGTTCATTTACTTCTCATCTCACTTTTTGTTGTGGTTTTCTTTGGTATAAGAACACTGAGAAGAGATAGGGTCATCCTCTGTGACCCATTGTGAATTTGCATCAAGAGGGAGGGAATTTGGGGCAGCAGAACAGCATTGGGAACAAATAAGCCATTAGCACACAAGGATTCCATTTTCAGGTAAAGGACCTTGCTAATAAAGAGGACACCGGGCATACCAACATTGACTTAAATAGAATCCTCCCAAAAAAATCCACCCTAAATTTAACTTCTATTTAAGGCCTTCTTAGAAATTTTCTATAACCTATTAAAACATCTTAATGAATATCATATGAAGATGGACGGAGGCCATTTCACTGTGTAGGGCATTTGCATTAATAGCTAAAGAGGTACTAGTCTCTTGCTCTTTAACAACTGC
Organism: Perognathus longimembris pacificus; assembly: GCF_023159225.1. Taxonomy (NCBI): domain Eukaryota; kingdom Metazoa; phylum Chordata; class Mammalia; order Rodentia; family Heteromyidae; genus Perognathus; species Perognathus longimembris. The sequence continues at coordinate 48,863,232 of NC_063175.1, forward strand.
AAGAAATTTCCTACATTCTAACTTTAGGATGACTTTGTTCTTCTCCTCCCTAAATAATAGCCCCCAAAGGAGGGAGAATTCAGAAAAATTGTGCCACAAAGTAATAGTTTTGTGAATGTAGCTGTCAAGCTAAAATGCAGAGAGAGATAAATTCCTGTCATTCGGTAGATTGTTGTAAATAGGGATGAATTTGGTTGGGGAATGTTACTTTGTTCTGACCAAAATGACATTTCTAGGATTTACAGAATGCTTACAGTGTGCCGGGCACTGTTCTCAGTAATAGTCATAATTAACATATTTACAACTTTACACCACCACACATGATCAATGCTAATAATGCTCCCAACATTGTAAGTGGAAACTGAGGCAGAGATTAAGGCACATGGTCATGAAAAGTGGTATTAAAATTAGTATTAAAATTGAGGCAATTTGACAGTTCTTCACCTACATGGGATATGATATCTACTACTGACACAAAAAGAAATCTCATTTCCCAAGTTGGTCTTTTCTTCCAGGAAATGGTGACAAAGAGACCAGCATGGAATCAAGAGGTTTGTAAATTCTCAACTTAGAGTACAAATTGCTGTAGAATTCATGTATTTAGAGGTGTCAGGAAAGAAGTGAAAATTGTGCATACAAATGAAAGTTGTACTCAAGCTTCCTAAATATTTTCAATCATTTCCCTTGTCCCTACTTTTAATCTTGGAGCACTTTGAAAGAGTGCTGTCAACATTCTTATGCTATTATCTAAATAAAAATTGTGTCAATCTTCAAAACTTTGTGTCTTCTTCAAAACTCATTTGTACTGACAGAAATAATTTCAGTGAATGTTAGGTACTGAATATCGGCAACGGGTTAAGTATTTTTAGAAACAATCTCTAAGTTATTATCATTGCTAAACCTTTATACAACTGAGAAATCCCTCCCATGGCTTAAATGCTACAGAATATTTTCTGTTCTGCTTTAATTCAGAGGCTGCAATTTCTGTTTCTTAGCAGCAACACACTGTAATGATTATAGTATTGCCTGCTGATATCCTCAAGTCTTTTAAAGTCTTACTCTTCTACTTCTGCCCTCTGAAAACTGCCCAAGTGCTATTAGCTGGGGCTAAACCATGACTCTATGACAAGGCCAACTTCCTGTTGTCCTGTTTTCCAGTCAGACTTCCTTTCCTCTGACTCACTCCGGTGAATCCACAGGTCTAAAACCTGGGAAGTCCACCTGGGAAAGCTTTCATTTGCATCTGAGTCTCCTTTTAGGAGAATGATATATGACATTTAACTATGAGGTTCTTTAGAATTAAGTAATCCTTTTCAAGTGATAAAGCAGGTCCATTTACAGTAAATATTTGAGGTAAAGACAAATATGAATGAACACATATACATATATTTATATAAGTACAAATATAAATATATAAGAGAGAAGGGAGAACAACCTACCATTTATTTCACTAATTACTCATCCCTGACCCCTAGGATGGATATGTGCATCATCTTTGATTTGTTTGTTGGAATGGAGGTGAAGGTAATAGCATTTTAGGCTCATTGGGTTTAGATCGGAATTTGGCATTGCTGAGTCCCTATGTCCTAATAGCACAGCTGTTGTCTCAATGGAAGTTGGGAGGGAGGGACCTAGTTCAGTTTGAGGCATCGTGCAATGTGTATTAATTTCCTGCAGATTGTAACAACAGCACACTATAAACTGTGTGACTGGAAACAACAGCAATTTATTCTCTCACAGATCCAGGGGCTAGCCTGAAACTAAGACATCATCTCCACTTGAAGGCTCTAGGGAGACATCGTTCCAGGTTCATCAACTCCAGATGCTCCTTGGCCTCGGGCAGTGGAATTCCAGTCTCTGCCTCCATCATTGCATGGACTTCCTCACTCAGTATTTCCAGCGTCCTCTCCATTTCTTATGGTAATTTAGTGATCACTGCCAATTCAGTGTGGTTCCCTCTTAGTCGTCTTATTAATAATTCTATAAAAATCAGACAGCATGAATTCCATCTCACCCCAGTAAGAATGTCATATATCAAGAAAACTAACAATAACAATTGTTGGAGGGGATGTGGCCAAAAGGGAACCCTACTTCATTGTTGGTGGGAATGTAAACTGGTTCAGCCACTCCGGCAAGCAGTATGGAGATTCCTCAGAAGGCTAAATATAGAACTCCCCTATGACCCAGCAGCCCCACTTTTGGGTATCTATCCAAAAGACTACAAACAAAATCACAGTAAAGCCACCAGCACAACAATGTTCATCGCAGCACAATTTGTCATAGCGAGAATCTGGAACCAACCCAGATGCCCCTCAGTAGACGAATGGATCAGGAAAATGTGGTACATATGCACAATGGAATTTTATGCCTCTATCAGAAAGAATGAGATTGCTCCATTTGTAAGGAAATGGAAGGACTTGGAAAAAATTATACTAAGTGAAGTGAGCCAGACCCAAAGAAACATGGACTCTATGGTCTCCCTTATTGGGAATAATTAGTACAGGTTTAGGCAAGTCATAGCAGAGCATCACAAGGCCCAATAGCTATACCCTTATGAACACCTAAGATGATGCTAAGTGAAATGAACTCCATGTTATGGAGACAATTGTTATATCACAGTTGTAACTACTTTCAACGTCCCATGTGTATCTGTAGCTTCTATTATTGATGATGTTTTTGTATCACCTTCCTGTGGTTGTACCTACACTATCTCTGTAATCTTATCTGAGTATATTGGAAACCGTGTATACTGGTATTAGAACTAAGAAATTGAAAGGGAATATCAAAATTGAGAGACACAGGGTAAAAAAAGAGAAACAACTACAAAAGCAATACTTGCAAAACTGTTTGGTGTAAGTGAACTGAACACCTCAGGGGGGGAAAGGGTAAGGGGTAGGGGGTAGGGGGTATGAGGGACAAGGTAACAAACAGTACAAGAAATGTATGCAATCTCTAACGTATGAAACTGTAACCTCTCTGTACATCAGTTTGATAATAAAAAATTTAAAAAAAAAACACCAAAAAAAAGAAAATCTGACAGCATGAAAAGAGCCACCAGTAGGCCTCTCAATTCCAATAACACTAAGAAAAAAGATTCTAGGTCTTGACTAAATAAAATTGCTCTGTCCCTTTCCGGACTATCTGGTAACCTCTGCTTTACTAATGTTGACCTTGACTCAATGGAAGGTCAATCAACTGTTAGCCATGAACTTGAGCTCCCAGTTGGTCCCTGATATTCGGCAAAAACTCCAAAAGTTTGATAAATGACCCAGTACTCCCGCTTCAAAATTGATAGATGTAGCCTTTCAAATTTGTTTTTTTTTTCAAAAACAGAGCTAAAGACCAGAAAGGAGCAGAAATCACAAGATACACACTTTTAAAAAGGGGCCATTTTGAGTTTGAGTTTTCCACTTGATGGCTGCTGTAATCAACAATGCCGTCAGGGGGCAGAGCAAACATAGGCCAGGCCAACAGACAGCCCATTTCCTCTAGTCTGGGCCTCCATGGTGAGACTTACTTCAACTGTGAGCAAATTGCTTCCCTCCCCCAGGAAGGAATGACCCCCCCCCCCACACACACACAGTTACTGCCTGTGCCAGGCTCAAACTTCACCACAGACATGGCTACCTTTCAGGTAATTCTATTACCAACTAATCCTATCAAACTGACACCTACTTCCTCTGATTCCTCTAAAGTCCTTCTCATTGTTTTCCATCATAATTAGAATGGGAATATATCCTGTAAAGGCTCTCTAAACACCTATATTAACTTGTGCCCTAGGAGAACAAGTCTTTACCTACTCATTCCTATTTATTCATTCTCCAGTTGCCTGGGTTGGGACATTATGACTAAACTAGGCACCCATGCACCTCTAGCTTCTAACTCTCTCATAATACTTATCTTCCCATGCCCTCCCTACCAAGTACTTCTGCCAAACTTCATTATTTAGCAATTTCTCCCTGAGCCAAGGGACACAAAATCTCCAGAAACAGCTATTTATCTCACACCTATATCTATTAACCTAAAGGACCCTTTAACTTCCCTTATAGAGCCTGAAACCACATCAACATAATATCTCTTAAGACACTTGGAATTCCTAGCTGAACATCCCTTAAAATCAAGTCAGGGGACATGGAAATTATCCATCATAGGTATGGAATAAAATTGCCTTAGAAACAAAAGCACCAGAGTGTAATGATTTGTGTTATCAATATTTCTACATGTGTATACTCTTTAATTTCACATTTTAACAAAGAACGTGAAATACTTCAACAGAGTTGCACAAGAGGAATTTATTAACAAATTCCAGTCTATTGTAATGTATCTTTCATGGTCAGGCAGCTTTGTGAAGCAAATTGAAGTCGACTCTTGTCAGCTTAGACATACTTTCACAACTCTTATTTTGTGCCCATTGTTTCTTCTTAATCTCTATAGTTCTAAAAATTTGACAGCAGTTGCCTGAATAATCATGTTAATTATTATCACAAGGAATATTGCTCACCATTTAATGTAACTGGTTAGTATTAGAATTCTACATAAAAGCAATGGGATTTCAAATGATCACAGGAATGAGTTATAGAATTCGAAATAGCTCCCCAATTTCCTACTCTTCTCTAGTCTACTAAAACATAACTAATTTTGACATTTTCACTTTGGTTCTCTTGCTAAATAGTCAAACATGTCTACAAATATTTGATTGTTTTCACCTTCCTTACATACTTGAGCATACTACAGCATTTTACGTGGCCCTTTTATTTCTCCCCCTCCCCCCCAATGCTCATACCCTGCCCTGCTAGTTCCATAACATGATAATTTTGCATAAGAATGTAGATGCAGATTGTAATAACGTGGAACAAATTGAGAGGGAAAGTACGAGGCTTATCTGAGTGAATAGTATCCACAAAGACAAAAGACGGTTTTACATAAGCTATGTGAATAACAAGAAATTTGGTACATTTGTTGCAGACCGAATTATATCCCTTCCAATCCATAATGTCCTAGGAAATAGGGACTTTAAAATCACTAAGCTGAGTGTTCAAGGATTACACCTGTAGGCCTTGCTACTTGGGAGACGGAGATCAGAGGATCCTGATTCCAGGCCAGCTCGTCTAATAGCTCAGTGTAGTGGTTCGTGCCTGTTATTCCAGCTAAGTGAGGAACTAAGACTGAACGGATCATGGTTTCAGGCCAGTTGGGGCAAAAATGTCCTAACGACCCTCTCTCGATAGAAAAAGCTGACATGGTCACACCTGTCATCCCTGCTATGATGAAGACTGTAAATAGGAGGATGACTGTCCAGGCTGTACCAAGCAAAACCCAAGATTCTTCCAAACCATCTGAGAAATCAGTGCTGGAAGTGTGGCTCCCACCTACCAAGTGCAAATTCTGAGGTCAAACCTCAAAAATGTTCATTACAATCAAAGTCCGTGGTAAGGGTGATGTCCTCAACTCAATGCAACCAGTGTCAGAGAGGGAGGAAGAGGCTCCGGTGATACATATGGTACCCAAACTGGGTTCCCCTGGCCTCCTAAAGGACGATTCCCAAACAATGAGAGACAGAGTTTGGACAAAAAGAAACAAGGTTGATGATGATTATTCACTAGAAAAATGAGGTGGACAGTGTGATTCAATCTTAAACCTGTCATCTTATTCAGGAAGGAACATCACTAGGCTTTGAGGGGGCGCCTGGGGCTCTGCTCTGACCGAGTGACAGGATGCATGACAGAGTGCGCGCCCCAAGACTGGAGGGCAGCTGGCTTGCTTCTTATCTCCCCACTACTGGCTCCGCTGCTCTGAAGTTGTATGTCTTATTTGACAAAGATTACTCCTACCGGTGGCCAGAAAGAGATAACATGGGGGAAAAGCTCAGCTTGTTTGAAGGCGTGTTAATCTTGGGTTTCCCAGCAGGAGTAGAGGAAGACAGAAAGGAGCAATTATGTCAGTTTGAATCCCTGAATGGGAGACCCAGCAAACAGACCAGCAATGCAGGCTGGCTACAACTGAAAGATCTGTTTTCCGGTATCCTGTTACATGTATGCACACATGCACATAGGTATGATGCCCATGTCATGGATGAGCTCATGCATGTGACCCTTTTTGTCTGTACATGGGTGTCATCCCTGTTTCATACAAACATACATATGCACTATCCCAGTTTACATGGAAGTGTGTATGTGTATTTCATCATATTACTTGTGCAAATATGTGCCATTCATGTTACACATACTTGCACACACATGTACACCCTGTTATGGTGTGCACACAAATGTGTAGTCTATTGCATACATACACATATGCATAACGTGACCAATGCAATATGCAGTGTGCATGCACACAGCCTCTTACATGCATGTTGTCCATGTCACACAATTCATACATGCGTGAGATTTACATGTGTGTACATGTGTGATTCCCGCTAACCATGTGGGACCATGTATGTGTGCATGTGTCACATGCTGAAAAGAATACATGTGACCTATGTCACATGTGCATGTAGTCCTGTTACATGTATGTGCAAATGAAAGGCCATGTAGGGACAGAGAGGAGGAATCTGACTATAAGCCAAGAAGAAAGCTTGCAGGAGAAGGCAGGGTGACCAAAAGGATGAAACGAAGAATGTGTATGAGAAGTTTCTTCATTAGTCTGAAGGTGAAGACTAGCAGCTCAGTGAATCAGTCATACGGAGCCAACTTGGACTCTGTGCTCCTCCAGCATAAATTCTATATTGAATTAGCACTTTTTGAGCATCTCTTTCTTCTTTCCCATATTTGAACTACGATTCAAATGATGAACTCCAGTTCCTCCTTCTAACTTGGAGATGGGCACATAGAGCAAAAATGTATCAGGCCCAATATCTTCTCCAGCAGCTGGAATCAATGTGTGTGGCAATCAAATGCAGAGGCCCCTGGCGAAATGGCTTCGGTTCTTCACTGTGAGTTGGTTTGCACCAACTTAGGGGGAAATGCTGTATTATTGAACTGGGGGCGTCTGTAGAAATTTGTATTAGAAACTCCTAAGAAATTATGATTCCTGGGAACTATTTAAAGTTATAATTGATTGGAGTTATAGGAAGAAGAAAGAGCTGAGAACGGGGCCCTGGATGTTAGCTCTCACTCTTGGGCTAATTGTATTTATCTTGGATAAGTCATTGAATTTCTTCTGAGACTCAACTTGCTCATATGAGGATAATGATTTCATTCAGGTTGTCCTGATGTCTTTTCAGAGCTCTAATAACCTATGATTTATTTAAGTCTGTGAATGAATTTTCAAAACACATTAACCTGTGTGGATCTAGAAGCAAGCAAAAATTGCTGACCAGGAGTCAAAGTGTAGAATAACTGGAAAAAAAAAATGAAAATGCTAACTTGCAAATTTGAAGTTTGGTTCTTAAAGAACCCACACCGCCAGGAGGCACATAATATTTCTATATAAGCAATGTACTCTAGATTAAGGTCCTTATCATTTGAGGTAGTGATTTTTCAAAGCAGTGCAATCCAGAGCCTGAGCTCTCTGCTTGAACTGAATCAATTGCAAAGAGCCCCGAGAGCTGAAGAAAAAGGTGCCATATGCAACAATACAAAATATGATATGTTGTATGAATTATTTGACCAAAAAATCAATAAACTGCTCTTTTTCGTGTTTGTGCATGAAAATACAAAAGTGAAACTGACTTGAAATCAAAATGAAACATAATCACCTATTTCTGTTGACCAAGATAATTAAAGGGCAGAATTGACCCAAGAGGATACAAGATGAGAAGTAAATGGGTTTTTAAAGATTTTTTTTCAACATTTGAAAGCACAACATGTCTGTCCTTATACCATCCCCTCTCCTAGTACAAAGTTACAAGACATTATTCTGCTCATTCAGACTTGAAGCATTAGCTCACACTGTGCTAACTGCGGTCCTTTACTGCATATATGAAAGGAGGAATACATGGGAGGACACATGTACACCCTGAACACCAGCAACAAGTCTGAATCATTTCCCCACAACTGGCATTTCTATGCCAATATATGCAGTTATCTACAGTGATCTCTTCTTATTCTCTCTGTCTAACCCTTTCCTCCAATCCTCTCTGTTTCATAGAAGTCACCTTAATTAGTCTGTATCTGTCTTCCAGACTTTTGCAAAATTCTCATAAATGGAGTTCGGTTTTCTTGTAATTTTTCTTCTTTGATCACTGTAAGGGTGCATCATATTAATGTTTAAACAACACTCCTGTCCTCAGCTCCCTCCGAACTATGACCTTTGGCATCCCTAACAGGAAATACACATACTTGTTCCTGGAGTCATGTGACTTAGAAGGAAATGGTCTTCCAGGCCCTGCTGATTCTGCACCGTTCAATAAAACAAGCCTCTCTCTGGGAGCAGAGTTTCTCATCCTTGTAGGTGGTCGGGTCCATATTACTGGACTCTGCTCTATCAGCCCTTTTGTGTTTTGTTCTTTCAGGTCCTTTGTGTTTTATTCTCCCCAATCTCCAAGGCCCAACCACAGAATCCCTCTTCCCAATAGTTTTCCCTCCTAACACAGCAGAAATCTAAGGCTCCTTCTGTGAGCTTCTGGGGCATCCAGTACCACTATTATCAGTGATTTCTCAGTCACAATGAACAGTAAATACCACACATTACATGGTATTCTAGATTTTCAGTTTTGTGCCTGGCTTATATACTACTTTTGACATCATGTTATGGTCTCTAGGAATAGGTTTTGTTGTCTTTTCAGGTAAAGAACTTTAACTTTAAACTTAGGACTTCCAGGCACAAATGGTTGGAAATAGTGTCATTACAGACTAGTACCTCAAAGATTTTTGTTAGTGTGATATGTATTTATATAATATTAATATAGGATGTTAAAAATGACAAGAAATGTATTCATTACCTTGTATGTGCGACTGTAACCCCTCTGTACATCACCTTGTCAATAAAGTTAAATTTAAAAAATGGAGTGTTTTGAAAGTCATTTGTTTAATGTAATTGTTTAGGGATTTATAAATTCTATTTTGCATATGAAATCATCGTGTTTTTAGCGGCTAAAATTGAAACTCAGGGTCTTGTGTATGCTATGCAAGAGTTCTGCCACTGAGCTCCAACCTCAGTGCAATCTAATTAAAAAAAATAAGTCTGTTACATTATTTCAGGTATTGAGGATGTTTTAATTTTCTTATAGTAATGATTATATAACTAGAATTACTAAAAATTCAAATACTGTATGATATCTAAATTATACTTCTATTTACCTGTTAAACTTTATTTTTATTACTAAAATATGATAATTTTTTTTTTTTTTTGCCAGTCCTGGGCCTTGGACTCAGGGCCTGAGCACTGTCCCTGGCTTCTTTTTGCTCAAGGCTAGCACTCTGCCACTTGAGCCACAGCGCCACTTCTGGCCATTTTCTGTATATGTGGTGCTGGGGAATTGAACCCAGGGCCTCATGTATATGAGGCAAGCACTCTTGCCACTAGGCCATAACCCCCAGCCCGTAAAATATGATAATTTCTAAAAGCTACATGCTTCAATCAATCAACAAATCCTTCAGCACTGACTCTTCACCAAATTTTCATTTTACCATTATCTTTTTGTCTGTTTGTCTGTTTTCATTCACACTTCAGAATATTTTATGAAAATCACTGTTTATCATATGCCCTGCTATGGGCATACTAAAAGAAACTATATAGCATAGTAGACCAAATTCATATATACATTATATATGTGCTCTGGCCACATACAGACTCACATGCACACATATACACACGGAATTCAATACCAAGGTGCCATTTGCTTAACTAAGTTTTCATTTAAATCTGTGTGAAGAGATCATGGAAATTTCAGTCAGCACAAGGACAAGTCTAAGCCAAAGTCTTTCCTTGACAAACAGCTGAATTGCATAGCAATTCAGAATGCCACCCAATTAACACCGAATATTTCCCTCAGTCAATACATCATTAACTTAATTCCTTTTGAATTAAACTTCCCCTATTCCAATATTGGCACATTAGGAGTTATTATCACTCTGTCTCTGCAGAAGGGTTCTGGTGCAAGGTTGTTCAAAACATCCCCCACCTTTTCTATACCCAAAATGCAGTGTTACTATCAGGTGGTCCTGAACCTCAGGAATTGTCACCATATTGTAAAAGAGAACATCGAGTCTCTAGGCTAATTGTGAAAATGTACTGGAAATGAACCTTTTAATTAATCTCAGTGAACGAAAAATGTCTATACACACAGATGCAGTTTTCATTCACACGCCACAATTAGTGCCTGTCTTCTTGAGTCAAGACTTTTCCCTGGTTTTGGAATCCTTTCCCATGTTTGGATGCTTGCAACCTGCAATCTTGGTATGTCTCTACGATTCCTTCCATCCTTTCTCTCTTTGTAAAATTTTTGTTTCCAACATCTGCATGAAAGGAAGACAATGAAAATGCAAGAGTAGGGCTCAGAAGTTAAGGTTTCAGGGGTTGAGTTTGCAGCTCTATGGTATAGCATGCACTTAAATATGCAAGCCTCTGAGTTCAATTCCTCTGTCAGCCAAAATATAAATAAAAAAATAGTTTATTTTCTTCTTTAAAAAGCCAGGCTTGAATCCTCTGACTCATGATTTTTGACTCTGTTTTCCTCACCTATATAATCTGACTAGCTCCCTTGTACTATTTTCCAGGGGAAATTCTCACTGCCCTGATAGTGGAGTTCATACAGAAGGAATAAGGAAAGGAGAAGGAAGTCCAAAAGACAATGCAGACCTGTGTTACTCTTCCTGTTCATGTGCTTTCCTTCTCATTTGACAGCTACATTAGGTCTACATATCAGGAAGAAGCAGGGAAATGATGACATCAGCCTAAACAGTGGTATGAAGGTGACCATTTTGGAGCTCATAGGTAGTGTTTGCCAAAACTATAGGCACACTAGAGGCTGATTTGTGTAAAATTTAAAAAAAAAAACCACCTAATCACAGGTGCATGATCATACTATAGATAAAATGATATTTAATAAATCCATAAGCATTTTGATAAAGTGCTATAAAAATCTCCATCAGGAAGAAACTACTCAGAGTAAACAGTATAAGATTACCAATACTGATAACATCAAAGCAACATTATAGATTCTATGCATAACAAAGTTTGGTTATATGGCCTAACATTTTCTACATGACAATGTTACCAAGGATGTATTGTTACTCTCTTAAAACAATTAAGATAAATTAAAGATTTTTTTCTGTCAACTTATAATAAGGAAGAAATATTTTGGACTGCTGTCTTATTGAAATATGTTACTTTAAAAAAATCTGCAAATTGCAATGTTATTCACATAGAAAAATCAGTGAAATTGCATAGTTTGATTGTCTAAAGAAATCATGTACAGATGATAAAATGAATACACTTGTATTTAATTGGAATATTGTGAAGGTTAATGAAATCAAACAACCTTGAAGGGATGTAGGTAATGGTTAATATAGCACAATGAATTTTTGGATTAGTATTAAAAGAAAATGACCTGACTCATTTCTGTTTATTCCAATATTCAAACCAAGCAAAACTCCTGGGAATTATTAGAAAGACAAATTAAAGCAACAGATGGACTTGCAGTTGCCAGCTTAAGAATGTCTTTTCACAAGGCCTCTTGACAATTTCAGAGATTCTAAGGTGTTCTATTTAATTTCAAATAAAGAATGTTACATTTTTCCCCTGTTACTGAGCTGTCAATCTCTGAGGGCCCCAAAGAAAATGATTTGAAAACACCATGAAAGTATGTTCTAAGGCATTTTGTGAGACACAGCTTGTAAGATACTATAAGACTATTTTTTAATGATAGAAAGAAGAAAAATATGTAAGCAATTTCTAGTTCCCCAAGTATGAATCTTCATTTTGAGTATTATGAGAACAATCATTTTTATGGAATACAATCTTAACATAAGCTTTAAGGGGAAGAAATAAAATTTCTATCATATCTTTCTTCCACATAATTAACTGATTTAGTTCATATTTTATGGATCATTGAGTTATGTTCAAGGAGTTAGTGTCTTAACACCTGCATCTCTATCATGTCAGATGGATAATTTAGTGTTTTTGAAGATATTTTCATAAATAAATACTTTGGTGTCTTACCAGTGAAACTCTTATAGGAAAATACCTCTTTTATTTAAGAATCAGGCATACACCCAAAATAAATGTTGAGGGGTGCTAATAAGGAAAATGTCTAATTTCTAAGCATCAAAAATGTACTAATTGTGCTAATGGCAGAAGAAACGACAACTATATGCTTATAAAACAAATTGCCCAAATAGGTCCTAGGGATTTTGGCTTTAGCAGAATTTTAATTCTAAAATCATCAAAGTAGTAAAAGGTAACTTAAGAATCACACCCCAATAATGGAAAAAAATACCCAAAGAAATGTTTCCAAATCCATCACCTCTTTTCTCTTAGCCACTGGCTGATCCCCAATAGTAACAGACTTTGAAAAGCAACACAGAGCTTCAGTCTGTATCATGTTACCAGGAACAAGCAAATGTTTGTATATATGACCCCACCAGACAGAAGAACGTCATTATGGATGTACCTGTGAACACCTGTACTCCCAGGGACCCAGGAAGCAGAGGCAGGAGGACAACAGTCTCAGCAAAAGACTCTGGGCAAAAAGCATGAGACATAACTGGAGAAATTACTCGAGTAGTAAAGGGCAGGAGGCATAGCTCAAATGATAGAGAACTGACCAACAAGTGAGGCCCCCAGTTCAAACCCACTACTAAACCCCCCAAGAACCCCCCCCAAAAAAAACCCAAAGCAAAACAACAACAAACAAAACCTCGAAGGACTCTGATAAGCTGTTACTCTTACATAAGATTGATAACTCAATGGATCGGCCTTCCTAGATACAGAAATTCCATTTGAAAACATTTTTTAATGGAACTAATGAAATCTGTTCTTAAACCAAAGCTTTCCAGTAAAGTTTTCTCAAGAAACATATAACATCACTATCTCAAAGTGGTTTTTCCATAAGTTTTATGGCATACTCAGTAAAAATTCACAATGCATGTCATAACGGAAGATAGCAGAAGGAACACAAAATGAAAATAAAAATACAAATAATAAGAATATATATACAAAATGCATTCATGTTATCAGACATGAATTTGCATATAACTATTACCAGTTTGCTAAAATATGATGGAAATTTTGATGGGAGAACTGGAAATGGTAAAAAGAATCAAATGGATATATGATAAGTGAATGATATAATTACCTAAATGAAAAATTAGTAGTTGGGTTTGACAACAGGTTAGTTGAACCAGATAAATGGATTAGTGAGCTAAAAGAAATGTCCATAAAAAGTGAAACTGATGCTAACTTGAACGAAGTCCATCATAAAGAAAACATGGAGAAACAGAAGCCACAAAGGGCACAGTGCAAAAGCTTCACAAATGCTTGTAGTTGAAGTTAGGGAAAGGAATAGGGGAGAAGCCATTTGTAGAAAGATAATAACAAAATTTCCTAACACTGATGAAAGATGGACACACATGGACCTACGCATTGCTAATATAGACTCACCCAAAATACTAAAATGAATATCTAATTCTAGAAGTCAACACAATGATTGCTCTGGTGTAGAGTTACCTGAAGGAAAATACGAAGAAGCCTGAGTTTTGGCAAGTTCTCATTCTTGATTCAGGTGCTTGATCTGGACATAAATGGATATTTACTTTGCCCAAGTTAAGTGCTCTTCACATTAATGGTATGCATATATTTTTCTTTAGGTGATTTACACTTCAATTTAAATTTAAAATGTATAATAATAACAACAACAACAACTGTAAGAATAAGAGGAAAGCAGGAAGGAAGGAGGCAGGAAAGAGGAAAAGAAGGAAAGGAAGGAAGAAAGAAAAGTAGATGGGAAGGAAAAAAGGGAGGGAGGAAGGAAGGAAAGAAGGAAGGAAGGAAGTTGGTTTAAGCTGGTCTACAGGTTCCCAAGCAGGATGAACACAATAAAAAGCACCCCTGGGAAACTGTTGTTCAATTCCTAAAAACAAAACTCAGGTCTGTGCTGCTTATAAGACGTGTATTTCTAATGAAAGGACAAAATGACTTGATTGTAAAAGGGTTGACTAAGATAAATCTGGCCAAGACTCCTGAAAAGAATGCTTATTTAAGTATAATAATATCCCATACAGGAGACATCAAGACACGAGGCAATACCAAATATAAAGAAGGGCATTTCATAAAGGTCAAGGAACCAATTTACCAAGAATACAAAACTACAAATGTATATTCTTCCCAACAGACAGCTTTAATATTGAGAAGAGATATTTTAACAATCTTCTCTCATGATAAAACAAGCAACCCAATCTTAAATTGGGGTTTTTAATCTGAGCAAATGTACATTCAAATTAAATGCCAATTATGGCATGCAAAATAAGATAGAAAATACTACTTTCAAGTCATCATAAAATATTTACCCAAATTAGCATAGTCTAAATGCATTTACCCAGATCATAATTGGGAAACTTGACCTGATTATCTGAGAGCTAGAGAAGTAAAAGCAGTTGGCTCAAGGTCACAACGAGTGCGGGACTTGTATCGGAACACAGATCTGAAATCAGCACCTCAGTGCTGCAGCTTCCTCACCTTAAACAGGGAAGACCAGGAGTCAATTCTAATAGGGGCCTTACAACTGGACGTCTGGCTGCTGCACAGGGAGAAGCTGCTCTGAATCTCATGCCATCTCCACGAGGAAACAGCAGTGCTCAGTGTTCACTGAAGGCGGAATCCGTGCCACCATCACAGCTAGGAAGACTTACACATTCCATTGGCCACGCGGTTAGGGGAGGATGACCTCAGAAAGCAGCTCCTAGTAAGTACCGGTCCATTGGTCCTGTAAAATCTCACAGACCGCACAGCGCATGGGGAGCAGGAATCGCTGCCCGCTAGACCACTAGAATCACTAACAAGGTCAATAGATATCTCTGCTGTACACCTAAGGTAGGAATGCCATCTCTGTCTGAATTTCTGTGCAAACAAGGGACACAGACCAAAAGTCTATACACTATTGGTCCACATTATATTCTCTCTATAAAATATTTACATCAGCACCATCTAGGAGAAAGATTGATCCTTCTGTGTGATTTTTATATTTCTTACATTTTCACTGACTCCTATAATGTGCCAAGCACTGTGATGTATAATTTGCATATAAATCTGTATAAGAAAAAATTCAAACTACCATTCTTCCTTTTTAACATATGAAGACCCTAGAATTCTCAGAGCCATGTCATGTCTCTATTTACAAAGTCTTCGCTATCTATTTCTATGCCACAATCTGATACAGAAAGGTAACTTTTCCAGGGAGCACAGCTGTAAAATAGGGAAGTAAGTGAAATTCCAAAGAGAAATGGCTGGTGAGCTGTAACTAGGGTACACAAAGAAAAGATGTTAATGCTAGCATAGACAAAGGTATGTGAGGAGCTGAGCATTAGAAAAACACGAGCTGCACTGTTAATAGTTTGAAGTAAATGTGTGCGTGTGTGTGTGTGTGTGTAGACTGATATACATGTGTGAGAACACTCAAGAACTATTTAGTAAAGTGTAATTTATTTCCTAGGATGGTGACACTTTTCAATTATAGCTTTTATTAAGCAGTTGCTGAAGTCAATGATTCTAGAACTGTAGAACTCATCGCAATTATCTAGGGACATCTTTTTAAATGTCTCACCACACAATAGAGCAGGAGAAAGGGACCTTCTGAGGATGGATTTGTGGCTCCTATCATCCATTTCTGACCCATATATCAGGATTATATTCAAATATTTCCATTTCCAACAAGTTCCCAAGTGATGGGGTTGAGACCAGTGCTGGGCTAGTCTCCCATGTTTTGAGGGTCACTACTTGAGGAATTTCTCTTGGGCAAATGGAAATTTTCCAGTAGGGATAAACTAATGAGGTGAGTGATTCATAAAAATAAGATCTAATATTTACTATGCAATTTTAATTTTCAAGCACTATGCTGAATACTTTATTTACATGATTTAATATCCACAAAGTAATTGAACCACTACAACAATCCTTTGATGAAGCATTCTTGTTTTTCCATCCTATAAATGAGAAGATTCAAAAGGGAAGATAACTTGTCTTAAATCATGATTAGAACAATTTGAAATCAACTGGCTTGTGTCCAAAAGTGGTCTCAAAGCCACACTTGCATGGTTCTATAAACATCCAAGCCAGGCACCAGTGGCTCATGCCTATAATCCCAACTACTCAGGAGGCTGAGATCTGAGGACTGCAGTTTGAATCCAACCCAGGCAGAAAAGTCTGTGAGAGCCTTATTTCCAATACAATACTCAAAAAAAAAAAAGGCAGAAAAGGAGCTGTGGTTCAAGTGGTCGAGCATTAGCCTTGAGCAAAAAAGCTCAGAGACAGTGCTTAGGCCCTGAGTTCAAGCCCCAAGACCAGTATAAAAAAAAAAGTTCTATAAACATTAAAATTACTAGACTCCATCATCAAAATCTCACTGAATATGATTATAACAAAGCCCATAAATACCCATTTCTTATTAGCAACTCATTTTTAGGCCTAGAGTTAAGCAATACAATTTTCTAATCCCAAAACAGGTGGGCCAGGGAAGTGGTAGACTGTATATTTCATTATGTTGTGGTTTGAAGCTCTATTTTTATTTGCAGCTTTTAAAAAGACTTCACTGAATTTTCCATCACTATAGAGTATAAAATAAAGCTAGATATTTTAGCTTATTGCTTAACTATTGATGTAACCATTCCATAGAAGTTTAAGATACAGGGTCCTTTATTTCTGTTTCCTACTGTTCATATGCAGCTACCATTCATTGTCCAGGGCCTGTTTCGGGCTAGTAGATAATCCACAATGTTGACATATGAGATAGTTTCCCTAGAGCTGAGCGGGCAGGTGTTTGCTAGTTTTAATGAACTCTGGCAGTTCTGATTTGGGTGGGATTGGGTGAGAAGGGAAGAGCGAGACTCATCGCCATTCCTGACGTGAAGCACTATCATCCAGTATGGAACCAAGGTGTCTGATCATTTTCGGATTAGTGTTATTTCTAATTGGAAAGAGCTGAGCTACAGAGATCAAAGTATGCCATGCGCTGCGCCGATCTGGAATGCATTGTGCTTCCATTCCTTCAAAATCGCCTGGAGGACCACAGATGGCAGCCCTGCCAGTCACGTTACTGCGGCCAGAGAGGAGATGGGTAGCCGAGGCCATCTCACTTCCCTGACCCCCCCACCCCCACCCGCCATCGGAGGCTCGGTTGGAAAAGTCACAAGTTATTACTCCACTGATTTTCTCAGTCAAGTGATTTTAAGCAGAAAATCCACCCAACTGTTCTGCGTATTGCTGGAGCTGAAGCAAAGGCCGTTGGTGCGCTCACTCACCTACGCTGTCCCGCACAGCTTTGCAGGGCCAGGCTGTTGCCTTCCATGGTGAACCGCAAGAAAATCCAAAGGCAAAGCCTCAGGCCTCCGATGAGCTTAGGCTGCTGGCTGGGAAGAGATCACAAGTAAACAAGAAATGCATAAGCGATGGATGGGCATTACACAGGAAAGGCAGCACAGTCTGATCCCAATGAGTGAGGAGGAGAGGGTGCTCCTGGTAGGAAAACACGCTGATGAGGTGACATTTGAACAAGATCTTAAATAATGAAAAGGAGAACCGGTCATGTGAAAGGAAAAAAAAAATGAAGACAAAGGAAAAGACTTCTACCTTTCTGAGCCTGGAGCAGCCTTGCGGTATCTTAGGAACAGATGGACAAGCCAGGTGATAAGGAAAGTCCAGGTAGGTCACGTGATGTGAGGTCACGTGCATATAGGAAGATGGGACTAAATAGAAAAGTAAGTCACTCAGATTCTTAGATGAATGGGTGAATAAATCCTACAGACAATACTTTCCCTCAAATACATAAATTTTTATATCATCTGATAAGGCAATTTTACCAGTGATTGGGGGAAAATAGAAAGCATAAAATTAAATGATTAATGCCAGAACTAGCCCGTCTCTAGATTAAAATAGAAGGCTTCAATAATGTGTAAAGTATGGTACTGAACCACAATTCATTTTTCATCTATTATATTCTGCTATCAATGGAGCAGAATAAGTAGTCAAGAAATCAATGCAAATATAGAGTTTTAGAAGATGATAACCATGGCATTTCAAATCAGCAGGGAGCAGGAGCAGATGTGTATCAATAAATTGTGACAGGACAAGAGGATGACCATCTGGAAGACAAAAGTTGAATCGGTCCTCATCTGTAAGCTGGGAGAAATTAACTTTAAACAAAACTGTATGTCATGTCTTAACGTGGAAATGCAACATGGTATGGTTTCTTTAGGAACATTTTGGCACTCTCTTAGGAAGATAAACATGCACTAACCATATGACCAAGCTATTCCATTTCTATTTTCAAGAGAAGGAAAACATATGTCTGTACAAAAACATGATGAATTTCTATATTGGTTTTATTTATAGTCACCCCAAAAGTGGGACTCACCAAAATGCCCTTCAACGGGTGAATGGATAAACAAACTGTAATGGGGCTATACTATGAGACATTATGTGACAACAAAGAGAGAAATTATAACAGTACAGACACATTTCAAAGTCAGGTTCACAAGACTTTTTCCTGTGATTCTACATATGAAGAATATTAAGGTACTAAACCACAAGAACAGAAAACAGAGAAGGGATTTTGGAGATGAGAAATAGAGGGGACTATGGCTTCTTGTAGGCCCCAAATTCATACATTCATAGTCAAATAGTGAGAATTTAACTGTGTGGAAACTGTACCACAGTAAAAGGATATAAAATATTATTATTGTTTATTATACCATGAAATAATAGAAGAAAACTTGGAAAAAGAGTTTTATGATCTGATGCAAAAATCTAAGAGCTCTGAAAAAGTAATTGATTCACTTCATTACCTAAAACATTAACAAAAACATATGTAAGGAAGAAACATCATTAAAAAGCCAAAAGAAAACTAACACATTTGAAAAGATATTTACAACTCACATCACAGAAAAATGTTATTTCACATCATAGAGAATATATCTTACAAACCATTAAGAAAGCCAATCTAGTAGGAAACTTTTAGTAAAATATCTTAAGATATTTCACAGAAAACTAATCAGATTAAGCAATTGAAAATATATTCAAGCTAAAGCAAAATAAGATATCTATAGTAGTCTTATGTCCTGAAACTTGTGGACTGTAGTAGTCTTAATGTGCTGAAACTTGATTCTAGTTGAAGCATTCCTTTACAACACTAAGGAAAAGAAAATCACAGGCTGTGAGTGAAAGTGTGAAGATGTATGAGTTTACAACTTCCATGGAAGTGAAAGGGGTTGTACAATTCTATAAGAAATAATTTCTACTACCACAGAACTACAAATTAAAATCAATACACCTTATACCTTGGCAATTTAACTTACCTTCCAAAATTGTTTTCCACAATTTTACATGGGA
Source organism: Perognathus longimembris pacificus (assembly GCF_023159225.1). NCBI lineage: Eukaryota > Metazoa > Chordata > Mammalia > Rodentia > Heteromyidae > Perognathus > Perognathus longimembris. The sequence continues at coordinate 48,882,711 of NC_063175.1, forward strand.
AATGAAATATGTAGCGCATCAGACAGGCACTGTGAACAACTAACACTGACAACAACTAACATTTCTTTGAGGATTCTTGAAAAGGACGGGGTGGGATTGAGAGGAAAGGGGTAAGCGAATGAAGAGAAGAGGCAGGAATGTAGACAAGAATCCAATGTATATCCTACAAAATTAAGAAGAGTAAAGGCAGAGGTGGACAAGGAGGGGTGAGTGGGAATGTTGATCAAGATATGAGGCATTCATAAACTGCTTTGTTAAATGGGAACTCTTTTGTATAACTACCTAAATACAATGAAAACATAAAAGATGGGGGGTGGGGAAATCTAAACCTACTTCTTTGATACTTACTATATGATGGTACCCTTCTAAGTACTTCACAAGTGGTCAATCACTTCTTGTAAATTCTCTGTTGAGCAGATTCTGTTAATGCATTTTACAACAGAAACAAAAAGTTTGTTAGCTTATTCTACAGTTAATTAATGGTTGCTTCAGACTGATAAGCAAGGGTTCTATCTAGCTCTAGTGCCCATTACCTAACAACTACACCACAGCATAAAACAACCAGAAATCACAAAAGAAAAAAAAAAAGACTGGTTAATCAGATACTTTTCTAAGGTAGTAGCATTTAAAAGGAGCAGCTTTTATATGCAAATATGGGAAGACACTGAAAATATATCTGACGGAGAAAAATAAAAATCCACGGGAGGAATGAGAAGTATATCTATGCTTCCTTTATATCAATTAAAGGATCATTCAAGGGAAAATTATGAACTCGTAACAGTGGTTACTTTGGGGAGCAAGGTAGAAGGAAGTTGTTTGGCTGGGCAGATTGTCAGAGATGGGGTTGTTGAACCTAGCTTGAAGATTTTCATCACCTTATTGTGTTCTTCATTTCAGTAAAATAATCTGAAAGTAGCATGTGATGTGAAATTAAATGAATGAAAGATAGAAATTAGAAGTATTTCTAGTGAGAGTTCTCACCAGGAAAATTACGTATGAGGAGCACAAATGTTTAACAGCCAAATAACAAGCAATCCTATTAAACTGGCAAATGAATTCTACATAGTTCTCAGGAGCAGAGGCACAAATAACTACTGTTAAGAATGCAAATGTGTGTTCAACATATTTAGCCATGAATAAAATATAAACCAAAACTACAATATGATACCATTATCAACCCAGTAAGAATAGCAGCCATCAAGAAAAAAAAATGCCCTGATAAAAGCAGGTAAGGTCATGGGGCATGAAGTTTATACACAGCTAGGAGGACTGTAAACTGATACAGCCACTATGTAATTTACTATGGAGATTATGCAAAAAAAATAGCCATGATTTGTTTCCTTACAATGTCACAATTGGGCATATGTCCAAAGGTTTGCATAAGTCAACATATTAAAGAGATATATGCAAATCCATGTTTATTGCAGCACTATTCACAATAGCCAAGCTGTGGAATAATTGTAGGAAAACACACAGAAAATATGGAATAGATACACACTGGAATATTAGTCAACCACAAAGAACAATGAAGTCATGCAATTTGCCCCAAAAAACCCTGAATAGAGCTGGAGATTACAATACTGAAATAAATGTTGAGGTAAGTTAAGTTCAAAAAGATTATATGCTTACAGTAAAATGTGAAATTTAAAACTGATGATGATGATGATAGAATATGAGTGTTGGATTGGGAATATAGCCTAGTGGCAAGAGTGCTTGCCTCCTATACATGAAGCCCTGGGTTCGATTCCCCAGCACCACATATATAGAAAACAGCCAGAAGTGGTGCTGTGGCTCAAGTGGCAGAGTGCTAGCCTTGAGCAAAAAGAAGCCAGGGACAGTGCTCAGGCCCTGAGTCCAAGGCCCAAGACTGGCAAAAAAAAAAAAGAATATGAGTGTTAAATGTGTATCACCTCTAAAGTGGAATAGTGGAAGGAGAAAGCAAGAGGTTTGGGGGGGAGGGGAAGAAAATTAAAGCACATTACATATACATGTAGTGTACTTCAATACATGTTAGTATAATTAAATATAGAACAATATATACATAGCTATATATAATATGCATAATATATTACATATATTATATATCATAATATATAACAATATGTAGTATTGTTGTATTATATAACAATATGTAGTAATGTTAGTATATATATATATAAAAATACTATATTTAAATTCACTGAATTCTGCTTGGAAAAGAGAAGAATCAGAGGAAGCAATGAGGCATAACAGAGAGGATGAGCTACATTTCTATGGATTCATCATACTGAAATACCATATATACTAAGTAAAAAAAGAAGCCAGTGTTAAAATAAGGATTAACACCCCCTGACACAATTTTGAGAACAAAGATCACAGGATTACTAAGCCCAAATGTACCTTACTGGGCATTTATGTAGGAATATGCTTATATGGGTAAATAAGGACACACTAACAATGGACACAGTATGGTTGTTTATAACCTTGAAAGCTCTAATGTAAATCTTGGAGAGATGAATAACTTATGGCACATATATCCAACTGAGTACTATATAATTGCTAAAAAAATTAATAGCTATATGTATCAAAATACATAAATATCACATGTAGTGTTGAGCCAAAAATGTTCCCTGCAGCAGGATATAGAGCATATGATGTATAAATATTAAATTATGAATATCAGCTTCATATATTTTTAAGGATATGTATGTATGCATAAACCCTAAATTTAGTTTATTGTCTACCTCTAGCTTTAAAATAAAAGAATATAATTAGGGTAGAATACTTGAGAAGTCCCAACTCTGTTAATGCTGTTTTCTAAATTGGAAGGTAAGTACATGAACATGAATGTTTATTATATTACCATGTGTGTTTTTCCCATATCTTAAATAATATATAAAAGAATAAAAATGTAACTGGCTTCAGAGGAATTCTTGCCTCAGAATACAAATGGGATTATGAGTCACCTTAGTCCAGAGGCATAGTCTAGGGATTAAATTCAACAAGAAATAAACTATTCTTAGCATAGCTTCTAGTACATTTCAAGTGTACAAAGTGTACAAACATTGTAAAAACTCACTAAATGTTGTCATTATTCTTATAATTATATTCATAACTAGCACTGAAATAAGTGTCATATAAACAGAAAGCATTACCTCCGCAAAATGTGATTACTTTATGAGCCTAGATAAAAATAGTTCATGTGTATTTTAACAAAAGTTCTCCAAATAGCAAAAACAATCTTTAGCATGAATAAAAGTGCAAGAGAAATATCAATACCAAACTTCAAACTCTATTATAAATCCATAGTTACGAAAAACAGCTTGTTACTGGCATATGAATAGGCCTGAGGGCCATTGGAATAGAATATAAGACCCAGAAATGAGCCCACAGACCTATAGCCACCTGATATTTGATAAGGGAGCCAAGAACATAGAATGGGAGAAAGCCTCTTCAACAAATGATACTGGCCATATACATACAGAAAACTGAAGCTAGAACTTCATATGTCACCATGCATCAGATTCATTTCCACATGAATCAAAGACCTCAATGTAAGACCAAATACCCAGAAAATATTACAGGAAGGGCCTATAAGGGAAACCTTAGGGATCCTTGACACATATCAAAACTTCCTAAGTAAAGATCTACAATCACTAAAATCGAGGAAAGACTGAATCAATGGGCTAGCAAATGACATAGCTAGCAAGATAAATAGAAATAAATAGAATTGGAGAAGGTCTTTACTAGCTATGCATTGGACAACAGCCTTATATCTAATTAATATATGGGCTAAAAATTTAAAGAGAGGATTCTCCAAAGTAAGAATGCCCAAGAGACACATGAAGAGATGTTCAACATCTCTGGCCATACAAGGAATGCAAATCAAAACAGCATTGAGATTCCACTTCACAGCAGTTAGAATGGCCATTATCAAGAATACTAACAATAGTAGATGCTAGTGGGGATGTGGCCCAAAGAGAATGCTACTATCTTGTTGGTGGGAATGTAAACTTATTTGGTCACTCTGGTGAGCAGTATGGAGGTTCCTTAAAAGACTAAACACAGAGCTTCCCTATAAGCCAGCAATACCACTCATGGGCATTTATCATCCAATTGACCACAAACCAGACCACACTAAAGCCACCAGCACAACCATGTTCACTGTAGCATTGTTTATCATAGCCACAATAGGGAATCAACCCATATACCCTTCAGTGCATGAGAGGAGAAAATATTGACATTACCCCATTGATAAAGAAATGGAAAGATCTGGATTACAGTATATTAAACCACATAGGCCAGACCCAAAGAAACATAGGTTGCATGGATTCTCTTGTTTGTAATAATTAGAATGCATCTATAAATTAAAAGTTTATTCAATGCGTAGTAAAGGACAAAAAATTACACTTGGACATGATAATTTAAACAGGACTCTAAGTATTCACACAGTGAGACCAAAGGAGGATATTCTTAGGAGAGGATAACAAGGGCTCATTAGCAATGTACAAATGATTACATAAAATGATGCTTATTGAAGTGAATGCTAAGAGACAGAAACAAGAGGTTTTGTATTTTACTTTTTACACTTTTTTCCAGAAGTGATACTCACTAGACACTGTGTTGGAAATGAACTATGTAACTTGGGGGAAGGGGAGTCAGGAGGGAAAAAACTGGGAGAAAATGAGGGAGGAGTGACACTGTTCAAAAAGAAACATCCTCAATACCTGACATGTAAATGTAAACCCTCTGTACAACACCTTTACAATAATTTTTAAATAAATTAAATAAAATTTGAAAATTCATAGGTAACATACTATGAAAACTGCTTACTGTTATTTCATTGACTGGCAACACAAAGCTCTTCTTTTAATGGAGGGAGTCTGTATGATGCAAGCCATGGCTCTTTGGAAATAACAATCAGAAACTTCCCCTTTGCACCTTGGTACCAACAGCAGTCATGTGACCAAACCAAACCCAACTCCGAATCTCACTTAGGACTTTGAAACTTGAGTTAATAAGTTGAGAGGAAGGAGGGACCCCACAGTACTAGAGGCTAAGACTCAGAACTAAATGAAAACATTCATTGAAAAGGTAACATATTTTACACCAATTTCAAAACAAGGTCTAATAATTACTTGTTGATCATCAGTGGACTCATTCACTTATTATGTAAATAATAGGGGAAGACTCATTAGGTAAATAAACTGCCACAAAGGAGTAATGTCTACAAATAAAATATGGTCATATAAACACAAAAACAATTGTCATAAAAAATATAGCCGAGTGTATGGAATTCTATATGCTATAAGACAAGCATACATCAGAGCTGTGCAGAACACAAAAGGAAAATTGAGTCCATCTAGCCACAAGGGAAAAAGGTAAAGAGAGAAGACTTCAAGACAGCACTGGAAATTAGGTAGGAATTCTCTACATAATGAGAAGGAGAACGTCATTTCAAAAAGAAAAATATGAAATACAGAAAGATGTACTTGTGAAAGAAAAAGATCCAGCACATTTTTTTAAAATGTGACTTTTCCCAGAAGTCTGTGAAATGCTTTTACATGGAAATTATTCAAATGTTAGGTTAATATATGATTGAATGAATGCATGCATAAGTTAAACTAAGCTTTGGGCAAAATTTTGGCAGTAGTATAAGTCAATAATTTGCTATCTGATTTGTTAGCCTATGAGTTTCAATGAAACTAATTTATTTAGCTCCATTTTGAGAGAATTCATAACTAATATTTTTAGCTGTCTGTGGAATGTATTCACAATATTCTTTTATATGAGGCTTTACTACCAATTAAAATATAGGATCATAATCCTAGGCTTAAAAATAATTTTCAGAAAATTAATAGAAAATAAGATTAACTACCACAAATAGTAGATTAACTTACTTAGTATTGTCTTTTAACAATTTGAATAATTATACATTTGATAATTAAGAGGCAATTAATATTATGAAAATAATTTCTCTTGAGAAATTAATAAGTACTATCCAGATACACCATTTTTTGTATTTCTTGGCAAATAGGAATATTAATGAGAGATTCCAGAAATGTATGAAATACCTCAATATTTTTCTTTTATATATTAGTAAAAATCTTAAAAAATAAGCGTGATTTCATGAAATAATAAAAGTAGCATAAAGCACCTCACACTAAAAATTTTGTAATAGTTACTACACTGGTTATTTAATGAAATCAAGTCCTTGTAGTTGTTCAACTCTATTGAAACTGATGTAAGCTCTAAAAATTTACCATATTGATTCTAAAAATTAAGACTTATCCCTAAATTATTACCAGTTTCTTATTTTTTCAAACTATCAAGCTATTGCTAAATACTAAGCATGTATGTGTTCTTATTTTGCTTCCTATTATACCTGATCTTTAATTTCAAGAGTCCAGAGGTACAATAATGTCTTACCAATGAGCATGGGTATAATAGTTCAATTCGTTTAAAAATATTCTTATGCATTTGCATAGTCATTATACTAAAATGAAGTAAAAAATATCTAACTTTATTTATTATCCTCACATCTGAATTCTGAGTCTTTTCTTAGTGTTGAAAATTTTCCTTCACTCAAACACATATTCTACTTCTCTGATCAACCCAGCTCTTTCATATCAAAATAGGAACAAAGACACTTAAATGTCTTGTCTACCTTGGGTAAGCAAAGTTTTTCTTAAACTGGTCCATCTTTTCATTAATGGTAATCTTCTGATAATCTTGATTTTATATCTGCGGTTAAGAATGACAGTTTGCTACTTAGACTGTAGCAGAGACTAAGATTCCTCTGTTCATCGGTTCATGAAGCTCACCCTCTTCAAGAGCACCAATCCCTAGTGACCCCTTGGTACTCTGTGACCACTTGGTACAGCCTTGAGTGTTAGATGCACCTATGTTTCGGCCTCCTAATTCAGCAAGACATTTAACAAGAAAGACTGTGATGTTTATCCAGTGTTCTTATGTTTGTTTTCCAAAGAAATGTCAAGATTGCTTAGCCTACCATATTTTGTGTTCTTTTATTAGAATAAAATACATTCCCAGAAGGATAAGTGTTAGATGTGGTCATTTAAATATTTACTGCCCATTTTCATCTAAAATACTTAAATGAAGCTTTGAAGTACAGAGGGTATATCCTAAAGTTGTCCCCATTTACAACAACACTGCATATTTATGGGCATTTTTATCTAACAGCTTAAAAAGTGTTACAGTAGAATCTTCAGAGCTCAATAGTAGTATGACTAATTAAAGCTACAGAGCTAATGCACCAACCCATTCACAGGAAGATTAGCCAAGATTTATGGCAGCCAGAGCCGCAAGAACATGCTGATCTACTTAGAAATTTCTAACACATAGAAATGTGAAAGGCTTCAATAGACCATTACCGCTGTCTTCATTTCTTGCCATTTTGCATGACAATATATAAGACTGATCAATGCCATTTTCTTATCTATTAAAAAAATAACAGCTTTTCATATTTTGTTAGTAATACACTCTCCATTTTCCTTTTTTGATTCCTGAATATACCATAGAATTATAAATTTGAAAAGCACTGTGTTATTTATTTTCCAAGTCTGATTCTTTTAAGTATTCTACACAGAATAGTCACATTGAAGATAGATGAAAGTAAGAAGAAATGGAGTTTAATTGATAGCATCTAACATTAGCAGAAATGTTACTAGGACAGAACCATGAAGCTGTGAATTAGGACACAGTTTTGACTGTTGGATTATAAACCCACAGTCAAAATCCAACTTCATTCCTGGATTATAGCCAAGTTCTATTTTCTCATAAGGTTCTGGTAAGTATATGTGAAGTCATTTATGAAACTACATTGATCCTTAGAGAAAAGATTGTTATTTCAATAAGTTGCATCCTTAGATTTCATCAAGATGAAATTGGCAATATAAATTGTAGTATGCAATTGTGTGACTATATCATATTGAATTCAATTATATTACATGTATACATATATACACATACATATATGTGTGTGTGTGTGTGTGTATAAAACTTATAGTCAGTGTTTCACATTCCTAGGCTCTGATGATATGGTTACTACAGGTCAAAGATTAATCTCAGAAGAATAAATAGCATTGATGAGGTTGAAGAAGCAAGTGATGTCTGAGCTCCCATTTTGGCCCAGAGACCAAAACCACAGGCAGCATAGAAGATTTATGGAAGGTGAGAATGTGGTAGCACTGCTTCTCTATCTTATGCAATTAGTTCTTTGACCTGATATATACAGGGTGGCTCCAAGAGAACCAATTTAATTCCCTAAGCATCTAATCAGAGTTGGCTAGGGCAAGCAGAAAGCTAGTGGTAGAAAGTCAGTTCTTTTATCTCTCTTCTGTAATGACAGAATTGCATTACTAAATGAAGCCAACTTGCATTCCAAGACTGTATACTTTCAGATTTCTCTGGTGGCTGCTTTCGTGATGAACTTGGCTTTCATATCAATTACCAATGCTGGACTACCAACCAAAATATAATTAAAGTTAAAAATCAAACTTTGATCCTCTAGCATTTAGTGCTTTTTGCAAAACCTGGTTTTCAGGCCTTAGTATTAAACTAAAGTGTACTGTTAATTACTGGGATATTACATGGTTGAAAGGGATAACTACTGTTTCTACTTTAATCACTGAGAGCCTATTTGATACTCAGATGAAAGAGTGGTAAGTAATCCTTGGGGTGCATTCAAAACTGATTTTCTAACCCTGCCTCTTTGAACATTCAGTCTACAAGTACTTTCTGCTTGGTTGCTTTTTTTTTTTACATTTAAGATAATTAAATATATTTTCAATAGCAACAATTGTTTCATCAAGACTTTTTTGAGGCAGTTTTAGGTTTTGATTTCTTATTTATTGTGAAAGTGATGTACAGAGAGGTTACAGTTTCATATATTAGGCCTTGGGTACATTTCTTGTACTGTTTGTTACCTCCTCCCTCATTCCCCCCTCCCCCCTCCCCTTTCCCTCTCCCCCCGCCCCCCCATGAGTTGTTCAGTTGGTTTACACCAAATGGTTTTGCAAGTATTGCTTTTGGAGTCGTTTGTCTTTTTATCCTTTGTTTCTCGATTTTGATCTTCCCTTTCACTTTCCTAGTACTAAAACCAGTATATACAGTTTCCAATGCACTCAGACAAGGTACAGTGATAGTGAGGGTACATTGGTTGCTTTTTTTTTTCCTTTTGCCCCATTCTTCATACTGAATCCCATGTGTAATGTTTTGGTTTTTCTAGGTTTTATGACATTCGCTAAAGCAAAAATGATGCTTCTGTCACTATGTCACCAGAAATCCAAGAATTACATTTGTAATTTTGTGTATAAAACTCAACTTTTGAAATTCTTGGGAGAATTACATAAACTCATATGGATCACTCTGCAAAGACCTGCTTAGGACAGAATTTCAGATCTGTCAGCTGTGAATTAGAGAGGAACTCAGTGACCCATAGTAAGCAAAGGTCATGGTAGTGTGTGCACACAGGTGTGTGTAAGTGTCATTGTATCAGAGCGTGTTGCTTATTTTTGAAATAATTCACAAGAAAGAAATAAGGCCACTCAAATTAAATACAATTATGGCTTTAAATTAGACTAACAAAGCAATATTGCTGTAATGAAGGAACACTTTCACATCAATGAATGTTTCTAACCAAGGAACTGTCAATCAGAAAAGGCAATGACCACTAATGGTGAAAAATAAGTTACATTTAATTTAGAAAGATGAACTTTTAAGATGAACTTTAAGATGAACTTTAAAATAACACCTGTACATTCTAAATATCATATATTTATTCTTGAGCCTATACATTTCACATTATTCTTATTTTTATTTGTGCAGTGAACAAGTCAGTTGATTAAACACTAAGGTCCAGAATCCTTCATCTTTATTAATTAATGCCGTTTTCCATGTGGCTTAGATTTTGCTGCCTAATCACAGGAACTCACTTACATGAGAAGGCTCAGAACTTGAACATGCAGCCGAATACCTTAAAGCACAATATTAGAGATGCAGGCCTCATGATTTTATTTTATTTTATTTTTTCTTATTTATTGTCAAAGTGATGTACAGAGAGGTTACAGTTTCATATGTTAGGTCTTGGGTACATTTGTCTCTAACTTTTCTGCATCTTCAATTGCTTATATTTAGAATTGCCATTAGGCCTAACTATGTTGTTTGACATTAATAATTTAAAATGACTATATACGTGTATTATACATATAATGTCTCATATATGAGAAACTGAACATTTGCATAACTTCTCAACAAGCCTTGCAATTTACTGGACTCTATTGATCCAGTTTTACATAACAACACTTTTCTTGGCACATAGCAAATGTTCAGGAAATAACACCGGGTGATTACATGATGTATTATTATTATTATTTTATTTATTTAATTTTTTGGCCAGTCCTGGGCCTTGGACTCAGGGCCTGAGCACTGTCCCTGGCTTCTTCCCGCTCAAGGCTAGCACTCTGCCACCTGAGCCACAGCGCCCCTTCTGGCCGTTTTCCATATATGTGGTGCTGGGGAATCGAACCTAGAACTTCATGTGCAGGAGGCAAGCACTATTGCCACTAGGCCCTATTCTCAGCCTCTGTATTATTTTTTTTTATAAAGCATAGAGCCAAATAGACTTGGATTCCCCTGGTTTAACTATATGAGTTTAGGCAATTTATGTAACCTCTTTGGGCTTTCACATATATCCTCTATTAACAATACCTACTGACAGGCCCGCTCTGAAGATGAGATAGACAACACAAGCAAAGCTTGCAGGACCCTGCCTTAATCTAGCCAGGGGCAAGAGGATGGATGGTGATTCATTCCTTTCCTCAGTGTTGCACATACCAGGAAGGAACTGCATCTCTCCACAATGGTTATCCAGAATGGCTCAACTTCACTTATCTAATCAATACCTATACAAGTGTGTCATCAAATACTCACCGTTTCATGTTACAGTAAAAATGGTAGGTGTAGATACTGAAAAAAATTTCACTAGTCCAACCACTAGAATGATGCACTTGCTTGATCCAAAATGTGGAAATGGAACTTGTGGGATGGAATGGGGTTAGGAGAGCTGGGAAGGTGGGACGTGATGAATTGTACTCGTGAAATGATGTCCAACTACTTAAAGATAAGTAAGACCATTTTTGAAAAGAAATTGGGAGATGGGAGCCTTTGGTTCTTGTTCATTTGGGGCTATTTTATCCAGAGTAGTGATGCAGGGAAAAATTGATGGGTAGCATATAACTGACTCAAGCTGGATAAGGCAAAGACTCTTTCGTAAAATTGCAACACTCTTAGGAAATGTGTAGGAAGCTCAGATGAGATATAGAGACCTTGGACTTGTCTGTTCTCTCATCTCCTTTCCCTCCACAGTTATCCTCAGCTTCCCTCTTGCTCATTCTTCAAAGATGGCTGCTTCCATCCCAGCCACCCAGACTCCCTTTTCCGGAAATCTAACAGTGACTGTCTTCCATCTATTTCTGTTTCTAGGGGAACCAACTTGATCGTTTCAAGAGGACTCAGTGGGACTCTGTCTTGTGTTCAGCTAAAACTGTAAAGCCCCAGATTAAATTAAACATAACAGGCTAATTGAAAAGTAATATCTTCAGTCATGGTAACCACAAGAGTTAATTAAAAATATGCAACTATTTTACAAAGTGTTCTAGAATTTATATTATCTAGTAATTTCAGTAATGCTGTGAGCCAAATAGTACAGGTACCTTTGTTTCCTATGAATGACAGGAGGCAATGAAATAGGAAGCAATGTTACCCAAACCACAGAGGAAGGACTTGGCAGAGCTGGGACTCTATAGTTTTGATTCAGATCTGTTTGAGGTACAGCCATGTAATCTTACTTCTTCATGAAGTGTCAACATGCTTTTAAGTGTCAAGCAAGTTTGATTCTAGGGCTCTGAAAGCTGTAAGGAAAAAACAAAATATCTAGAAGCATCTGGCTCAGGAGAATCTCAAAGACTGAAGGTTATTTGCTGAGAGCCCAGATCCCTTTGAATAACAGTCACTAAGTCAAAGCTCCTAGCTGAAGTTCCATGGAGGGAGATAGAACCTCAACAGTGCTAACAGTGAGGTGGAATGTGGAGGAAATGTACTCTTACTCATGCATTCATGAGGAAGTTTACATCATCAAAAGGCAATTTTCTGTGTGAATAATACACTAAGGATAATGCAGTTTTTCTTCCAAACCTGGAATGGATGGATGCCAAGCATTTCTTGGATGCAGAAAGATGAAAAATAATGTCAACGATCTATATGTTAAAAATTGTAAGTCAAAGGTGCTTGGGGCTCACACCTGTAATCTTAACTTCTCAGGAGTCTGGCTTGTGATAGTCACAGCTCAAAGCCAGTCCAGGAAGGAAAGGTCATGAGACCTATCACCAATTAACCGCTACAGAAAAAGAAAAGCCGGAAGTGGAACTGTGGCTCAAGTGGTAGAATATCAAAAATGCTCAAGGCCAGTGCCAAGGTCCTGAGTTCACACCCCAGGACCAACATACAAAGGAATTCAAAGTCAAATACCAAGTATTAGGAGAATTATAATGTTGTGTGACATAATTTACATGGCTAGTGGCCATATAGAGGTGAAACATTATTACATGGAGCCACTAGTTTGGTTACTTCCTCACTTCCAAAATTGTATTAATTACTATGACTACTTGGAATTGTGCTTTTAAATTAAAAAATAGTTCCAGAATATGGTAAGTGTGTAAAGGATATGCCATTCTTGATATGTGAAATTGGTATCGTGAATGTAATTCAATCTTAAATCTCTTGATGACCACCAACCTCAAATAGGGTCATTTGGCCAGCACTTCCCTACATAATATGCAAGCTGTGAAGATTTTTTTTCAGAAGGGCAGTTCTTCATGTAGCAAGGCTGGAAACAAGCCTTGATCACAGGATCCTGGTAATTAACGATCTATTCAAAATAACCCATGTCTTTCCATAGCTAGCATGTACCCTATATATCGAGTGATGTCCCTAGAATTTATTGCCCTATTTTAGATATTCATTTGCCCTGCCATTACATCACAAATTTATTGTTTCCTGCCTAAAACAATTATAAAACCATCATGCCTTCATCTTTATTCATTTGCAAAGATACACATGTACATGTACAATTAATTTTTAAAGTTTATGCTTTTCTCTGTCAATCATCTTCTGTATCAATTAGGCTTATAAATCCAGCCAAATAGTCTACAAAAGGATTATGGGTGTTTGGAGGGTAGATCTATTATAATAGTAAACTCTAAATCAATTTTACTAGAATTTGTAGTATAATTTTAGTGTTGTAGGAAATTAATTTGATAGACTATTATTAGAATAAATCCTTTATGTGGAATAGTGGGAAGATAGAGGGGATGTTTACAGCTACTAATGATTTTCCCTGTAAGCTATGGGTGGAAAATATTTTTAAAGACATGGTTAAACATGAATCTTAGCAATCTTTGAGACGCATATTATAAAACTGCCATCGAACAGATGTGCCCTTGACAATAAAAGAAAAATAAACTTCCAAATATTCATGAGCATGTTTGCCCAACATCCAGCCCAGTGTGCAATTACTTTGTGAGAAAATCAAGCATCTGCAAAGCAGAATAATTGATTGACTATGACTACGAGATGTGCCAAGGTGTTTGAAGTCTTCTTAAGACTCCATAACAAAACACATATAACAATGGTCGGTCACAGAACAAACACTGACAATTAAGTTTCATGAACTAACTGAGAGTTGCCACCTTCTGCTCTCAATTTTACAGTTCAGCTCTGCCAGATGGAGTAGAGCTAAAATAACATACATAATTAAAATCAATGAAGTTATATCAACCCCAAACACACAAAAAAATTAGGCAAGCAACCCCCCCCCCAAAATCCTAATCATGTTCTCCACATGTGTAGCCAAAATTAAAATTCTGCAAATCAGAACACAGATGCTTACAAATATAAATCTCAGCTGTGATACAGAAAAAGAGCTTCAAATAAATCACTTAGATAAGAATGACACATAAGAGAATATAGACAGTTATTAGTCATATGTACCTGGATGAAGGAAGAAGGCAAATTGTCATTTAGGTGCAAAAAACAATGAGAGAACTTGAAGTGATAAATTTGAATAAGTGAATATGTGCTACCTTAACACAAACAGACATGTTCATCAATATGAAGAAATGATTGTGAATAGTAGCATAATAACTGCTGTACAGTTGGCCCCTATTTATGTGTCATGTGTGCATTATTTACCCTCATGAAAGACCCTACAATGCATCAGCATGTAATGACTGACAAGCCATTACCAATAAATGCATAACACAGTTAGTCTCCTATTGTGGGGATGGGAGAAAGTAACATATTATGTCTTAATACATAATAAACATCAGATGAGAGAAAAATACACTTGTAATATAATGATCATATGAAATAATATTTATCAAAATGAACACCAAGAAATGGAAACAAGAAGTTGTTGTTGTTGTCTTTTCTTTTGCCTTGTTTGTTAGTTTGTCTCTGGGAGGGTAAGAGTGATACAGAAAATATGGTGAACAAATACAGCAGTGGTATTCAATAAAAGCACGAGCAAGGGAAATAGTGAAGTTGTTCAGAAAGAAAAGTACTCATTACCAAATTTATATAACGGCAACCTTTGTGTACATCACCTTTACAATAACAATAAAACATATTTAAAGCAAAAAAGCAAAATATGCATGTGAACAGAACTTAACCTCTAGATGAAATAGGACCTATTTTTACTTAAAAAGTCAAAATTTATTAGATTCCCATCTTTTTTTTCTATTTTGGTCAGTCATGGTGTTTGAACTCTGGGCCTGGGCACTGTTCCTGAGCTCTTCAGTTCAAGGCTAGTGCTCTACCATTTGAGCCACAGCACCACTGGCAGTTTTCTGATGGTTAATTGGAGATAAGAGCCACAAATTTCCAGCCCAGGCTGGCTTGAACCATGATCCTCAGATCTCAGCCTAATGAGTATTTAGGATTACAGGTTTGCGCCACCAGCACTCGGCTGATTTCCATCAACTTTTTAAATTGAAATGCATTAACCTGCTGATTGCACATATATTTTAAGCTTCTCCCTGAAACTACAAAATAAATCTATTGAAAAAAAATTTAAACTTAAACAATTGTCAGTGGCTGATGAAAATGAGAAAAAATTTGTGATCTACCTCTATCTATATTTATATCTCTATCAATTGATAGATATCTATCTATCCCTATATTTATATTGGTTTCCATATATCTATATCAATATCTGTAGATATATCTACCTATCATCTATCTATCATCTATATAGTTGTCTATCTACCTATAACTAAAAGAGTCAGGCATTTATAGCTCAGGCCTATAATTACTAACAACTCAGGAGATTGAGATCTGAAGATTATGGCTTAAAGCAATCCCTAGTAGACAAATGCACCATACTCTTATCTCCAAGTAATCAAAGAGAAAACTAGTACTGGAGTCATTGCTCAAGTTGTAAAGTAAAAATGTCTTTAGAGTATGAGGACTTTAGCTCAAGCCCCAGTACCCAAAAGAAAAATTAAAAAGAAATAAAAGAAATAAGCTATCAACAATAGAGCTAAAAAAAAATCTTAAAATCATTAAATGGAAAGCAGCCTGAGGAATAATCACAAAATATAAAGAATGTGCAATATTTGATTGTAAACATTACAGAGACCAAATACTGAGGGAAAGGATGCCGCTAGAAAAGAGAAATCACAAATTAAATAAAACAGAACCAATATACTTAGATTAGGGCAGAAAGTAGATAATAACTTTTAGGTAATGAATAATTTTAGTAGGAGTCAAGAAACTATAGATACACACACTTCTAAATGTAAACATAAATATCTATCTGCCTACTTACATCATGAAGCTGGTAGTATTTGGAATCATTGAAAACATTTAATTAAATGATTTTGAAAGCTTGAATTCCTAATTAAATAAACAAAATACTCAAATCTAACAAGATGAAAGATTTTGCTAAGGAATTATTTCATAACACAACTCCCAAATGTAGATAGGAAAATATTTATAAAGCTTTCCAAAGGAGACACAGTAAGAAATAAACATTCAAGGCAATAACAAAAACATATCTTGCTGGGCTGCAGAAAAGCATGACTGCGAAGAGACAGAAAATGCTCATCAAGTAAGATAAAGAAAAAAAAAATCAAGAAAAATTCACACTTCCCTGAAGCAGTAAGGACCAGCTAGATTGTATAGTTCTAACAATAAAATAGTGACTTGCAATAGTTTAGGTTTTGTTTAGATCATATATTCAAAAACTGTGGGTGTTGGGGGGTAAAATGCTCTTTGTTCACTGAGAGACTTTCCCTAGAACATGGGGACAGGGGTTAAGCCCTGTTAAACATGGCTAAATGGTGTTAGTCACTCTTAAATGGAATTTAGAGTGCTCTTTTTGTGTTGAGCTTTACATCTTTTTCAGAAGCGCTCTACTTGTTTGTTTTCTATGAGCAGATGAAGCCTTCTGGAGCAGGCATCCGTCTTAGAGTAGCAGCCGGTAGAGCACTTCCCTTACACCTGATCACCTAGCTTAAGAGACTGTCAACCAAGCAATCCCTTCTTTGGTAATTTGCCAAATTGGTCTCACGGCGGCTTGGAGGATCACGACCAGGACATGCTTGATGCAAGGACAACTCCAATTGAAACCAGGAAGCCTACTTCAGGAGGCCTTGTTCCAGTTCTAACCACTGTAGACAATGTACACTGACCTTGGAAGAGGCACTGCACACCAGACCAGCTTCAGGCAACTAGTGACTGGTGTAATTTTTTTTTTTCAGTCCTGCAGTTTAGGACTCAGGGCCTGAGCACTGTCCCTGGCTTCTTTTCGCTCAAGGCTAGCACTCTACCTCTTGAGCAACAGGGACACTTCGGGCTTTTTCTCTTTGTGTGGTGCTGAGGAATCCAACCCAGGGCTTCATGTATGGTATAAATTTTTGTGATGTTTTTCTTTTAAAATATTTATGATAGGTTTCTCTCCCACCTAGCACCTGTGTTTGGGGTAATATGGTGCTTCATTTAGATATGTGTCACATCCATATCATATATACTCAGCTATATAAAACCAGCTATATAAAATCACAGGGATTTGTCAGATATTCTTGTAATCTTGATAATCAGCATAATACATTTTTTTCTTCTGGCAATTTCGCCCATAAGAATAGTCTGATAGGGGCTGGGGATATAGCCTAATGGCAAGAGTGCCTGCCTCGGATACACGAGGCCCTAGGTTCGATTCCCCAGCACCACATATACAGAAAACGGCCAGAAGCGGCGCTGTGGCTCAAGTGGCAGAGTGCTAGCCTTGAGCGGGAAGAAGCCAGGGACAATGCTCAGGCCCTGAGTCCAAGGCCCAGGACTGGCCAAAAAAAAAAAAAAAAAAGAATAGTCTGATAATACCCTTAAATAGTCTTAAATTTCCCATAAAATATTCTAAACACATGTGTTATACTTTATATATGTGTACATATACTTCCATAAGTACATACATAAATTTATTCTGATCTAGGAGTGGTGTTCATGTTAAGGCCTAAGTGATCTAGGGAAGTTCTGTGTTTTTAGTGAACCATGACAGAGAATCCTACACTTAAGCAATTTCTAAGATGAAGTAGTATTTTGGTAGCTAGAACCGAAATTCATGTTCAGTAGGTGAAGTAGTATGTAGAGTCAGAGGAAAGGGATGCTCACTTCAAGAATCATGTACCTTCATGAAATTCTCCGTTTCAAATACTTTGGAAGCTGGTTGTTAATAGCTCACACTTATAATCCTAGCAATTCAAGAGGCTGAGATTCAGAGTACGTTAGTTCGAGGAAGCTTTGGCAGAAAAATGTATGATGCTTCATTTTCAAGTTAACCAACCAAAGCGTGGATCGAGTGGTAGAATGCCAATTGAGTAAATCTGTGGCCCCTGAGTTCAAATCCTGTTATTAGCAAAAGCAAATTATAATAATTTTGCCATAAGAAA
Source organism: Perognathus longimembris pacificus (assembly GCF_023159225.1). Classification (NCBI taxonomy): domain Eukaryota; kingdom Metazoa; phylum Chordata; class Mammalia; order Rodentia; family Heteromyidae; genus Perognathus; species Perognathus longimembris. The sequence goes on from NC_063175.1 coordinate 48,900,716, forward strand.
ATATAAGTATTTCCTAGTGTATATAATAAACAATCCAGCTGGGTGCCTGTGGCTCATGTCTATAATCCTAACTACTCAGGAGGCTGAGGTCTAAGGATCTCAGTTTGAAGCCAGCCCAGACAGAAAAGTCCCTGTAAGACTCTTATCTCCAACTAACCTCACAAAAACAGGAAGTGTAGCTTTGGCTCAAAGTGCTAGAGTGCTAGCCTTGAGCAAAAGAAATCAGGGGCAGTACCCAGGCCCTGAGTTCAAGCCCCATAACCAAAAAAGACAAAAAAAAAAAAAAGCCAAATCTAACAGTAGTGTGACAAAAAACTTAGCTTAAGAAATGAAACAAGGGCTGGGGATATGGCCTAGTGGCAAGAGTGCCTGCCTCATATACATGAGGCCCTGGGTTCAATTCCCCAGCACCACATATACAGAAAATGGCCAGAAGTGGCGCTGTGGCTCAAGTGGCAGAGTGCTAGCCTTGAGCAAAAAGAAGCCAGGGACAGTGCTCAGGCCCTGAGTCCAAGCCCCAGGACTGGCCAAAAAAAAAAAAAAAAAAAGAAAAAGAAATGAAACAAGATTCATTGTGTGTACATTCCTTTTGCCAATGTCCCTACTCTCATTGAGAAAACTGTTCTGAGATTGTATTAATTTCCATACATATTTTGCATTTTATGTTTCTATGTCTTTCTATAGAACAGGTTTACATATTCTAAAACCCTTTAGAAACGGTATACTGTCATTTTTTTCTTTTAATGAGCTATCAGTAATATTTGTCTGTATTCATATGCAGTTTAATACACTCCCTTTTCCTGTTTCATAGTTTCATATTACATGACTAGGCCACAGATTTTACTTATTCTCCAATTGGTAGACACAGATATTTCATGTTTTGATGGTATTTCCTAGCATATTTTAAAACTTGCTATAGATATATGAGTGAAATAGGAGTTACAGGTGTCTTCACTAGTTGCCATGAAGTGTGTATGAGTTGACTTATAATTGCTCCAATGGTATATTAAAGTTTTGACCTCTCTGTATTTCTTGCTAATGGGGGAAGGGTTAATTGATATCTTTATGCTACTAAGATATTTAACAATGGACCAACCAAGTTTCTCATTCTGTTTTGGACTATAATGTCCCTCAATAAAGTTTTATTTATCTTCAGATTGATTTCTAGCTAAGTTGTATTTTAAACATTCTTTTTAATTTTTGAAAAATCTGTACAATGATCCTGGAGATCACAGTCTTGATGTCCTCCGTCCAGCAGTTGCTGGTGTGAACGCTTCAATCTCGATTCTGGGTTCTTTTGACCTCCGCTCCTCACCTCCTTCCATTGTGCTCTAAACCTATTTTAGGCTTATCTTGTAGACACTAAGTGAAGATATGGAAACAAATGTTTCTTCAAAATATGACTAAATCAGTACAGTAAAATGAGATACTTAAGAAAACCCAGTTTGGAAGCAAGATGAGCTCAAAGCAACACACAGAACATGGATGCAACTGGAACTTTTCAGCAGCCATAGCTAAATCTACATGATTTTGTTCAGTTACTTACCAATTCAAATCTAACATAATAGAGTCGTTATATTTTCCTATCCCCAAAGTTGTCTCATCAAAACATCTTTAATCCTTTGTTTTTCTCTATAATTCCAACAGAATAAATTGAGATTTACTGTATTAACACCATGAAAAGCAATAATCATACTAAATGAAGTTAAAGGCACTCTTATAAGTTTTGCTTGTGTTGGTGATTACTGTTACAATACTGTCATCTAAAGGGATTCTACTATGTTCAAATGCCACTTGAAATAACTGTATTTCTATATGATAATGTGACTAATCTGTGCCTTTTGCCCATTTTAATTGAGTTTTAATTTTATTTTTCTGCTACTTACAAGAGCTTTAACCTCTGTCTGTGACATATATTGCAGATGAATATTCCAAGATAATTTTCACCAATACATCGCTTTTGAAATCTATTCTGTTTGCATATTTCTTTTTCTCCATAACTTTCCTTAATCCCTTAAATAAGTACCCCCCTCTGACATTAGAGCTCTTTAAGGTAAAGGATAAGTATATTTGCATTACCTAAGATAGATTTACAAATGCTAAATTAAAAGTCTAGTGAAGAGCCAAAAAAAGGCTATAAATTTTGAGAGCTTCAAACCCTCAGAAAGACAGGTCAAAATTTGTGGTTAAATTTAGGGATCATTAGATTCTAATAGTTCCTGATTACAGACCTGTATTTAAACTACTATATTTTTAATTTTCTTTCCCTTGGATGAGGAAAACTATTGAAAAGTGGCAAGGTTAAGAAAGATTTAAATGACCCAGGTAGACACAAACAATGCCCTGAGAAAGTAATAGGAATAAAATATTTATGACATAAAAACTCCATCATTTTTTAAATAGAAATTAGATATGTGTATAAAATTATAAACCAAACGATGATAAAAAATATACTTTAGGTACTTATAAAGAGTAATGTAGGATAACAGCTAAAGCAAAGGTAGTTTTATCTTCTCTCTGAGTGAGCTCAAAATTGAATTAGGAACTGTTAAAAATTAACATGTAAAATTACCAATTGGAAGATGTCCATGTTGTGGTAGATGATTTCTGAAAACCTTAAAAAGTTAACCATTTAGAAATCAACACCACTTAAGTCTTTTGATCAACTAACCCAAAGCCTCTATCTGTAAAGATTCTTTGAGTACTGCAAACTAAAGAGCTACAGGAATCAAATTCCCATAGTGAGTAAGGAAATGTCAAGAAAACTTGCACAAATCTATCAAACATTTCACTGTGAAGAGGCTGTTGATACTGCAATGTATCCTGTCCTTTCTTTACTTCTAATTATAAAAGTGTAAATGGACATCATTAAGTCATTATTAATGGTTTGGTTGTCATGATACCCACTATTTATCCCATAACCACTAGAGAGCATCAGTCTCATGAAACCAGAAATTAAACACACTTGAAAAACATAAAGGCAGTCAAATTAGGTTGCAATTAAAGCATGAGAAGAGATAGTGGGCGAAAATGGGGGTGAGAGAAAGAAATTGTATCCTAAAATAAAAATGACTGGTTATGCCATATTGTAAAAACACAAATTTAAAGATAATCTCGATAGACAGACAACTATAAAAAGCTTAAGGTCAAATGGATTTTATTTGTTCCATTTGTTCCTATTGCCACTAAGGCAATAGGAATCTCTAGCACATGCTAATTAATTTCCCAAATCCTGATCTAGGAGTTTTATGTTAGTACATTTATTACAATGCTTCTTTCCCACTGTGACACAGTTTCTATAGAGTCAAAAGAATTGAATTCCAAATGGAACTTGCAGATAAAGCATACTGCACAGAGATTATTTTGATTTTACACTTTTTTCTACACATATGTAGAGTATAATTGATCAAACTTCAGTTGATTCATTAAAAGGATTATTATGAGAAAGCAAGAATTTAGGATATAAACAATTTGAGAAGCCACCAGGAGTAGGGTAGGACTTAACTTGAATGACTGACTTCTTTTTTTTTTCCTTTCTTTTTTTTTTTTTTTAATTTTTATTGTCAAGCTGATATACAGAGAGGTTACAGTTTCATAGTTAGGAATTGGATACATTTCTTGTAGTTTGTTACCTCCTCTCATTCCCCCCTCCCCCCTCCCCCTTTCCCTTTCCCCCCATGAGTTGTTCAGTAGATTTACACTAAACAGTTTTGCAAGTATTGCTTTTGTAATCATTTGTCTTTTTTACCCCATGTCTCTCGATTTTGGTATTCCCTTTCAGTTTCCTAGTTCAAATACCTGTATACACGGTTTCCAATGTTATAAGAAGAGAAGGCTACAAATGCTGTGAGTAAATACCAAGAGAAGATGGAGCAGGAGACAAACAAGATGCACCTGACAACTAAGAAAAGGCAAGGATTGCCTGCAACCACCCAAAACTGGATAACAAGCATCTCACTATCTGTTGGATCTACTAGTAAGATCCAACTAGACTTGTATCCTCTAGAAGTATGAGAGAATAAATTCCTTTGTTTTAAGCCTTTGTGTTTGTAGTGTGTAGTTGCAAGAACCCTATGAAATTAATACAATCATAAATCATTCTGCGTGGATGTGTGAAATTTTTGTTAGCTCAATGACAGGCCAAGCAATTACAGGCTTGAAATACATTAGTCAAACCATGTTCATATCTTGTAGAAGGGTCATTAAGTCTCATGTTACTACATGAAGAAAATACCTATTGCTAAAGAAAACCACCCGAAGTGAATTAAGTTATTATGAGTTACTATTATATTATCCTTGTCATTACACCATCCACTCTGTCACCCTCTATGATTTACCTGGAAAAGAGAACCATGGATTTTAGTGCATGACTCTTCTGAGCATGCCATAAATTGTAGCTTTGATACTCTTATACTCAAATCCTGCCTTCATATTTTTGTTCCTGGGTCTAATATTAAACATAAAAAAGGTACTGGACAGGTATGCAATGTCTTCCCCCTTGCATGTTCATTTTATTTTATTTTTTGCCATAAGCCAAATAAATTCAAATGATATATGCCATTGCTAGAGATTCCTAAATTATCAAAGTAAACTATTAAACATAATTCAGCCAGGTGCCATGGCACACACCTGCAATTGCAGCTACTCAGGGGATAGAGTCAGGAGGATTACAAGGTTTTTTTCCACCCAGTTTGGTAAAGATAGGATAACCTATCTCAAAACTAAAATAAAAACAAGAGTCCTCAGCATGTATCAGGTAACAGAGCAGTTGCCTAGCCTGTGTCAGGCTTAGGTCCAATTCCTTATGCCACCAAAAGCATGTATGTATATACACATGTGTATGCATATGACTGCGATGACCAATATGCCTTTTGAAATCATGCATTGTTAACAAGTCACAAAACAAGGAGACCTCTTAACCCATACAGGGACTCCTCTTTAAAAAGGAAAACGAACCTTAAGTATTCAATGATACTTCAAATTATTTGATTCTGAGGTTAAAAGTCACAAGATAAATGCAATGGAAGGTAACATTTTTCACTAGAGATATTACACAAATATTTTAAAATAAATTGTAATGCTTCAGTAAGGTTTATAGACACACTAGTTTCAATTTTAGGATTTGTGCCGCAGACAAACTCATTCTTATCATCTACATGTAAGGACTCTTGCTTTCCCCCAGGCTCACAAACATTTGTTTGTTTTCTTTTTGAAAGGAATTCTAACTGAAACAATTTAGAATCATTATGTTGTTTCAATTTGCATTCTTCTGATGGCTAAAGATGTTAAACACTTTTTATGTATTAGCCATTTGTACATTTTTCATTTGAAAACTTTCCATTCATTTATTGATGGATTGGATTATTTGCTCTTTTTTGTTGAATTAAAAAAATTCTTTCTATATTAAAATACATTTTTGTTAGATGAAAATAGACAGCAAAGACAATCTCCAGTCCTCTAAGCTATCTCTTCCTGTCTCTGTTGATTATTTTGTTGTACAGAAGTTTTAAAACTTGATGCAATCTCATTTGTTATTATTATTTCAGAATAATTTTGAGCATTGGAGTCCTATTGAGAGTCATTTCCTATGCTTGAATCTCCTGTACTTTCAAAATTTCAAGCCTAAAGTGTTTTTTAATGAGGAATATGAGAAGGTGACACATAACTAACCTTAGAACTACTGAGGCGAATGGCAGTGCTCTGCTACAGCATGTGATATTGGAGCATAATTATTCTTGGAATATTTAGAGTATAGACTGAGACCTTAGAACATGTTTTCACTAAAATAAGATGATATTGCATTACAATAACTTCAAATTACATGATGATCTATGCCTGATTTTAAACTGGTGAGATAAACTCTGAAAAAAAAATAATCTCTTTAGAAAAGAGTTGTTAAGCTCTTCCGTCATCTTCCACAGGCTTCTTCCATCATCGTGTTAATGTCAAATAATCTGGGTTTTTATCAAATTACTCTGAAATGCATACCTTAAATTGTAGTTCACAGTATTGATCGGAGTGGAAAATGAACAATATCTATAAACCAAATTCTGTCTGTCTCTCTCACTCTCCCTCACTCTATCTGTGTGTGAGAGAGAGAGAGAGAGAGAGAGAGAAAGAGAGAGAGACAGAGAGAGAGAGACAGAGAGAGATTTCTGTCCCTCTTATGTAGGGAAGAGACTAGAGCACCTCTGTAAACCTTGGAGTTAGCAGCCCTACATTCTGGGGCCTGTAGTGACTTCAGTTCCTGGAAGAAGCAGGCCAGCAGGGGGTCTGGCCGGCTTTGGACTATTTGATAGTATTGATGCTATCCAGGGGAGTTAGAAGGAAATGTTTGACCCTGGAAAATTGAGTCTTATGTCCCTTTTGCTCTGCAGGGGATGCAAGGGTCCTTACAATGTTCCATCAGAATTGATCAACTACAAAGTAGGCTAGTTAAAAGAATGAACAACTTGCTCATCAGAAGATAAACTATTATACTAGAAAGAAATTGGAATGCAGATATAACTAGGGAATATCAACATCTATGTAAAATTCTACTGGCAAAGACCTGAATTCAGTAGCGATATTAAGGACACACACACACACACACACAGGGAGAGAGAGACACAGAGAGAGAGAGAGAGAGGGAGAGGGAGAGAGAGAGAGAGAACGGATTTTGTAAAGTTCCAGTGGAAGATAGTTTCATCAAACTAAAGTTAAAAAGAATAGTAGAGGGAACTATTACTTTCTCACTTGGCAAACTAATGAACTTCGGAAAATACACTTCTTCAATTCTGAAACCACTGCAATAAAGAACTGGATCCAAACAGACATATTGATAATCTATTCCAGAACTGACGCTCCAGGAAGTTGCCCTGCGTGTCACTGGTGTGAATCACAATGAGGTACTTAACACACAGCAGTTCACTGGGATTTATTTTGATAAAAATAACAGTGAAGATGAGTAAGAAATACTGCTCCAATCTGAAAAATAAGTCCTTGTCAGCCAAAGCATAGCAAAGGTATGGGTTTTTTTGGAAAAAAAAAATCCATCTTGAGTATGTAATTTCCCATCCAAAATATGACAGATGGCTTTATTTAAATAAATGATCGCATGATGGAAGATCATAGTTGGAATGTTATTTCTCCTGGTGCAGCTCCACAGATCAAAGGAGTTCACATTCGGAAGACATGAAATGAATTGACTAACAGTCATTACGTTTCTAAGATATTCACAGGACTGCTGAAGGCTTTATAAGGATGCACAAAGCCATTAAGATGAAGGTTTATGGTAGTCACAGATGGAGACATTTCTAGGTCAGGCCCAGATTTCCATCGCCAAGACTTACTGTGTACCACATGAAGCTGTAAGAAACAAGATGCCCATAAGGGGAAAACAGGCAAGTTGAAGATTCTAGTTCATTCCTCCTTTGCTCCCTCCTCCTCCTTATCTTCCTCCTCCTCTTTCTTTTTTCTCTCTGTTTCTGTCTCTGTCTCTCTGTGTCTGTCTCTCTTTGTGTCTCTCTGTCTCTCTCTGTGCCTCTGACTCTGTCTCTTTCTTCTTTTCTCTAAGTTTGGTTCCTTATCAGCTTGGGAAAAATCTGTTGGGAAGTAGCAGAGGCTTTGCTGCGGGGTTTGAACTGCAGGGGTGGAGTAGTACAACCTAAAAGAGTGAGCAAATAAAAGATCATATAGATCATCTCCTGTTGTGTCTGTTTTCAAATGACTGTGCTTAAATGAACTTCTTCAGCAAACTGTTTGTAGTCTTTCGCTCCCCGGCCTCCAGTGACCTTTCACTGATCCTGTACTTCCTTTATGTCTCAAAGCACTTGAAACTTGGTTTCTGTCAAAAGGTGCATTGGGTAGCTACCACATAGCACCTTTTGGATAGGCAGTTGGATCAGAATTTGTGGATGTTTCAGACAAGCACATATAACTTTACATTGTGTCTGGATTGGGCACAGTTACATAATTAAGAAAATAACTATTATAGGTACTTGAAAAATCTAGTACAGTTTATCTGGAATGGGGCCAGATATAGGAATGTAATGGCTGGAATAACAAAGCCTTCTTGTGTCCTGTAATATCAGTCTCAGCTGGCTAGCATTGCTTTTGGAAGTAATATGACCTTCCTTGACTCTTCTTATTTGCTTGGTAATTGTCTTCAAATGAAGAGAAACCAGCACCCCAGAAACAAAAAATGGGCAACCAAAAAAAAAGTAAAGCCAGATGCAATCACAAATTCTGTGCCATTTTGATCAACTAAAAATGGCAATATATGTGGCTCAACCCAACAGGGGTCTATGAAAGAATAAGTAAACAAACATGTCCAATCTGTTTCCCATGTGGCTCTGGTAGGTGCTACCCCCGCTTTAATGCCATCTGTTCTTTACCTGGAAGGCCAATAAAAGAGCTGTTGGGTAGTAAGCACTGAAGCTGAATATCTATGCTGACCTTTGAGGCCCTTACATTGGAACTTCCATGTCTGCACCTATATGCTAATTTACCATAGTAATTATGAGTGAAATCTATCAATCAGAAACATGTAAAAAACAAAAACCATTCAGTATTAACTGACATCATCTTGTTTTCAGCTATAGGATAGTAGATACCCCCTCTCCACTGTTTTCTTGCCCTTTATCCTTGCCTCTACTTTCTGCTTTTACCACAAAAATGAAATTGATATGTATTTCTTCAAGCATTTAATCCAAACATACAATTTAACACACATATACAAAGATCTTACTTTCTGTTTTAATATGCGGCACCACGGTACCTTTTGTGTACCGTATTATGAGTGGCTGACAATTTTAGAAAGTGTTCACATGAAATGAGATCTTGCCTCTCCTGTGATCTCACGGCATGTACCCTGGCACTGAGGGTCCCCAGGACACAAAGAGCTCAGTGTGAGTTTTTAAAGGGAAGTCTTTGGTCTCCTTCCCGCCTATTTCCTCACTTCTCACTGGGATATGCCATGTGAGCCTCTTGGCTGTATTATTGTTCTTTTTTTGTTCTCGTCTTTGCCACACTTTTTCTCTAATAGACCTGTGACAGTAAGCTGATGGCTAGAGTGAGCCAAACTAACATTTTCACCATCTCACAGAAATGCCACTTTTCTTTCCTGGGATAATAAGATCAATGAAAATTTGCCTGGAATGCTTTTAAACAGACTCATAGCATTTTGTTCTACTCATTATTCATGGACAAATGATTTGTTTTGTCTGATTAGTTGATCATGTCCTCACAGGACATGAAAAATTTGGGTTCATTCTAGATATTTAATAAATCTAGAGTAGTGCCTGGCTCAATAAGTTTGAAAAGATATGTATATGCAACTCCAGTGCATGTATTTTCAATGGCATAATATTCCATTAAAGAAATACTTTAGTATTCCATTAAATAAAGAAATAGATATTTTTAAGCCTGGCATGGGTAGTTCACATCTGTAATCCTAGCTACTCAGGAGGCAGAGATCTGAGAATTGTGGTCTGAAGCCAGCGTAGGCAGGCAACTCTCCAAGAAACTCTCATCTCTAATTAAACACCCAAATGCAAGAAGTGGTGCTTTTGCTCGAAGTGGTAGAGTGCTAACCTTCAGCAAAATAAAGCTCAGGGACAATGCATATGTCCTGAGGTCAAGCCCCACAACTGAAAACAAAACTAAAAATAAGTAGGTATCTTAACATTTAAATATGATTTCTTACATTATTGGTTACGTTTCTATTGACCATTGTATTGATTTTAAGATTTTGCTATAATAAACAAGAGTAAAGTGAACACATAGGGATTTGGGGTATGTGAAAGATTAACTGGGCTAGCCAGGCATCAGTGGCTCACATCTGTAATCTTAGCTACTCAAGAGGCAGAGATCTGTGGATTTCAGTTCAAAGCCAGCCTGGGCAGAAAAGTCCATGAGACTCTTGTCTCCAATAAACTACTCAGAAAAAGCTGGAAGTATCCCTGTGGCTCATGTGGTAGAGTGCTAGCCATAAACAAAAGAAGCTCAGGGCCAACTCCCAGGCCCTGAATGCATGCCTCAGGACTGGCAAACAACAACAACAGCAATGATATTGGATTGGGCTAGAAACAGAACTTTTGTAACTAGTGATAGGAACTTTGTGAGCCTTTTAAAGACTTTGGCAAAAAGCTATTTTTTTTCTTTCCACAATACAGCCAGTCATTGTTTTACCACTTACTAAATTTATTACTGGTTCTTAGACACTAATTTATCTCCATATTATGTAGATAAGGTTACTTTTAAGTTTAGGTATGTTAACTTTGATTATATTTTTCCATTTCTGCATGAACTTTGTATATTTTAGTAGTTTAGCTCAGTATTTGAAAGGGTAACATCGCTTCCCCAATTTTCACAACCCTGATTCTTCTGGGGGGAAAAAACTTCACTCTTATCTCCTTACTAGAAGGCGTTTAAAAAAAGGGAATACCAAAATCGAGAGACACAGGGTAAAAAAGACAAACGATTACAAAAGCAATACTTGCAAAACTGTTTAGTGTAAATCTACTGAACAACTCATGGGAGGAAAGGGAAAGGGGGAGGGGGAGGGGGGAATGAGGGAGGAGGTAACAAACAGTCCAAGAAATGTATCCAACGCCTAACATATGAAACTGTAACCGCTCTGTATATCAGTTTGACAATAAATTTTTTTTTTAAAACATTATAGTTGTTGGGGCTGGGAATATGGCCTAGTGGCAAGAGTGCTTGCCTCCTACACATGAAGCTCTGGGTTCGATTCCCCAGCACCACGTATATGGAAAACGGCCAGAAGGGGCGCTGTGGCTCAGGTGGTAGAGTGCTAGCCTTGAGCGGGAAGAAGCCAGGGACAGTGCTCAGGCCCTGAGTCCAAGGCCCAGGACTGGCCAAAAAAAGAAAAAAAAGAATAAAGAAAAAAATTATAGTTGTGCTACATCTATGGAACAAGTATGAAACGATGACATAGCAAAGACAATTAATCAATGAATTAATAAAAGGGTTTGTCATTCCAGAATGTTGTCGTTTATTCTGTTTCTTTAAGTTTAATTTTTTTCCCCAGACACATCCTGTGGTACTGTGACAAACTCTATAGCTTAAAATAACAGAAACATATTCTCTCCGTTTTGAATGAAGGTCAAAAGTGCAAAGTCAAAACATCTTCCAGGCAGCCCTGTCTGTCATGGTTCTGGGGGAGATTCTTTTGACTTCCTTGAGCCTTAGCTTTAGGTTGCTGTGGGAATCCCTTGATTTTAGCCTTGTGGCTGTAGTCACGCAATCTGGACACGTACGCACATCCCTCCTTCCGTTATCATGCTGCCATCATACACCACGATTCCCTCAACTTGAGACCCTCACCTGCAGCTATGAAGGAAGGCTCTTTCTCCAGATAAGGCAACACCCATGGATTCTGAAGATTTGATGTTGATTCTGGATAGAACATTTTGCCACTTTCAGAGGGCTTGAGCATATTTTACTAGACTTTAAGCCCTAGTCGTGGTATATATTAGATTTCTACTGTGAATGTTATCTCTTTTGCTTCTATTATTTTCCTAGTTGGAAACTGTTGGCAAAAAAATGACGTTTATCTGCCAATTTTTTAATTAACAGAACTAATACCTGTTCTCAGATTTCTTCAAAATGAGAATATAGTTAAATATAAGTGAATGCTAATATACTTATAAGTTTAAGTAAATATACTTATTTATGAAAGTAAATAAAATATACTTAATAACTATATTTACCTACTTAGAGGTATATATATATATATTACATAGGTATGTATAAAATCGTTTAATAATTCCACAGACAGGAAGTGAATCTTCCCATCATGAACTACAGCTGGGTACCAGTTGGCTCCTGCTTGAAATACTAGTTACTCAAGAGGTTGATATCTAAGGGTCATGGTTATAGGTCAGCACAGGCAGACAAAAACCTCAAGAATCTTCTCCAATTAACCAGCAAAAAGCCAGAAGTGGAGACATGGCTCAAGTGGCAGAGCACGAGCTTTGAGTAAAACCATAAGTGAGAGTGTGTATGTGTGTGCATGCGTGCGTGCAAGCAAGCAAGAGAGAGAGAGAGAGACACACACAGAGAGAGAGAGAGGACAAGGTCTATAGTTCAAGAACCAGTCCTGCCCCTACAGAACTCCACATGCTCTCAATATTCTTATTCAGAGATCTAGGTGTTTTTCAAAAAATAAGTACATATTTTTGTCTACTTTCACTGAATCTCGTGTCCCGAAATGATTGTTTTTAAATATACTTCGAATTATATTTTTATTATCTTTAAGTAGTTGTACAAAGGAGTCACCATTCAATGAATTCATTGAATGCATTTTGATTAATGTAAATGATTGCTTTTTAGGAGTCTGTCAACTTTACATTTTGGGAAGGAATCAATTTCTTGACTTACACCTACAATCCCAAGTAGTCACAGTCTGATAATGTGTATACTATAATTAATATAATGATATATTATTGGATTTATACAGAGACATATATAATTATTTAATATATAAGAAAATGAGCTTGGAAAAATGCTTATTCTATGTTATATTTGACGAAATTGTTAGGTTTTGTGAGTACAAATATCATGCTTTTTCCAGTACATGTTATATTTCAGCTACAGTACCAGAGGACCACCTTCAGCTAATGCATTAGTAATGATGATGCAGTTGAGTAGAAAGAGAGAAGCTCCCATTCCTGTTCCTTCTACTTCTAACTCGACTGCTGTGATGTAAGGTAGTATCTCACCTTTCATTCTCATTGGCTCACACACCCTGCATCTCACTGCACATCTGTCTCCTCCTGCCTGTTTCTAATAGACCTACAACAAAATCACAGCTATAAGAAAATTAACACAAAACCTCTATTAGAAACCATTCGGTATTAAATGAGGAGAAAGGAAATATAGATATATAGTCTTCGGGGATAAGTACTGAACATGAATATGAGCTTGCCAATGGATTCCAGAGTTCAACCAAAATAGACAAACAGTCAGACAAACTGACAGATTGATGAGAGAGACAGGAGAGGGAGGGGAGGGGGGGAAGGGAAGGGAAGGGAAGGGAAGGGAAGGGAAGGGAAGGGAAGGGAAGGGAAGGGAAGGGAAGGGAAGGGAAGGGAAGGGAAGGGAAGGGAAGCAAGCAAGCATTGGGCAAGGTATGTGCCAGCAACTGTGCTTCGTGCTTCATATGATCAGCATTGTGGAAGAATTAGATGAAGTCTCTGATTTGATAGTGTGATTTGTTGGACATACTAAATAAAGGCAAACAGATTTGAACAGTATTTGTACATTCTCCAATATCATTTGATGGAATAATTAGGATGTTTTGATTAAGCCATAAGCCAGCGCGTGCACACGCATGCGTGTGTGTGTGTGTGTGTGTGTGTGTGTGTGTGATTTATAAATTCAAGGCCTTGAGTGGTAAGTCTGAGTTTACCATTTATTTTCTGATTATCTAAATTATGGAACACTTAACATTAAATTTCCTTAAATATTTGAGAATATTAAATGATTTCATCTGCAGGCTCTATGCACCTAGATTTTAGTGGTTAAATATATTCCTAAGCATAAATTTTCTCTTTTACTTAGGAAATTATTTAGTTCTTTAATTTATCAATGAAGTTTTCATCAATTATCAAAGTAAAATCTGAATTACTTAGTTATTTTACCCAAGTGTATGTTTCCGCATATGAGCATCATGTAATAAATATAAAAATTTTAAAGAATATAATCTTAAGTAGATATAGGTACTTGGGCTTTTCAACTTAAATGAAAATAGTAACACTCATGTGTGGATTTTCAAAGTAGTAGTTTTTAAAGATTGTTTTTATCTTGGGAAAACTGCACAAAGCAGTCCCCCAAGAAATAATCATTTAAGTTGTGGTGAAAGGTAATATGAATATATAAGCTATTCACAGGATGAAAATGTGAAACTATAGACTTTTGAAAACAGATTTAAGTATTTTTAATACAGAAATGCTATTGCTAATAAACTTAAAATTGTCTGTAGCAATAGCAGATAGCACATATTAAGCAGTTATTCAAAACAATCTACTTGTACGTATTTTGGCCAACTTTGAAATTATCCTTAAGTAAGTACTGGATTGTTTCACCTTAACTCATAGATGGAGAGCATTACTTGAAGTCCATGAATTGGAAGTTGTTATTTCATAATATCTATCCCATCTAAAGGGCATTTTGTAAACAATATTTTGAAAAAGAACAGTTTTTGGCAGACAAAAAAAGAAGGACCTGGTTTCAATCCTTAGTACTACACAAAATAAACAAATACAACAAAATCAAGAACACAACCAGAAACAGCTTGCAAGCGTCCCTTGGTTACTGGAAGAGCAGAAGTCTCTCAAGTGAGTTATGTTGATCCTCTAAAAGCTGGGTGGTAGGTTACTTCTGTTTTCCTTCTTTCTTCCATTCATCCATTGAATCATTTGCATATTCATTGATATGAATAGACACTAGTTGTTGTAGTTTATTTATATGTACCGGGTGCTTACAATCTTAGGCACTAAGGAGTCAGAAGTTAGAGTCTGCCCTTGGAGTCTATAATTAGAAAAATATAGTGATAAGCAAGACATTACAAATCCTAATAGGCATGCAATAATAAAAATAATAGTATGATTGCAGTATATTTTCAAAGCCAAGAAACAAACCAAATGAACTCTAGTGGGAGCAGATGGCGAGGTGGGGGGGGGGGGGGGTGTGACCAGCACTCTTCCCTACTACTAACTCCTTAAGGGTCAGCATCCCTTTCCCTGCAGTCATTAGAGAGCGGAAAACTAACCTTGTGAATCTGAAGAGATAGATCATTTATCCTCTCCAAACTCCAGTTTCCACATTAGTAACGTGTCAAAATCACACAGGCTCTCTGTGATTTATTCCTACGTCTTATCATTTCAGAACAGCAGGTAAACAGAAAAATACCAGGTTCCTCTCCACTCCTGACTGTCTTCAAGTTGTCACATACAGTTTTGCAGCCATGGGTGGCTATAAATGTCCCCCATTAACGCTTGAGTCCTCGAGCTATGCAGGGAAGTGTACAGGGTGGCACACTGTACCAACACTTGCAAAAGACAATTAAAAACAACAAGCAGAGCCAAGTAGAGATGAAGGAGCTTGAAAAGAATCAAATTGTTCACAAAGGGAACACTTGCACAGAGTGAAAAGGTTATCCTGCCAGCAAGGGTGTCTCTTATGGGGTGGGAGAGGGAGCTGAGCCAAGCATCTGCAGGTGCGCACGGTGGGAGCCAATGGGGATGAGACCCCGAGGAGGTGAGATGAAGGCGCCGAATCAGCATGGGGCTCTCCTGGAGCAAGCTCCTCCATCTGCTAGGCTGCGGTAGACCCATGTTGTTTGTGCCATCTCAGAGAACAACAGTACACGCAAGATTAACAGATAAATTTAACAAGGCATAAGGTCCTCGAAGAAGAATCTCTTTGAGGACTATATTAAGGACCATTTTCTCCAATTAATAATGTTGATTTAATATCTGTGTAGTAATTACATGTGAGTGATAAATCATCTGTCTGTCTGTCTCTACCTAATCTGCCTTTATTAAATCTTACAGGAAATTGGAAAATACAAAGCCATATTCATTTCTATTTTTTTTCTTTTTTAACCAGTGGTATTTTTAAAATTAATTTTAGTTATTTTTTGCTTATGTGGCACCAGGGAATCGAACCCAGGGCCTCATGCATACTAGCCAAGCACTCTACCACTAAGCCACATTCCCTGTACCACCAGTGGTATTTTTTAAAGTACTCATTTGGTACTGTACTAAAATGATTTTAATGGGCTCTAAATAAGGTAGCAAGATGAGCTAATTTGATAACTTTAAGTTAATACTGAGGGCAACATAAATCAGGGTGATGTCACATAGCTCATTTTAATAAAGTAAGTTGGGGCAAAGTAGGGGGAAAGAGTCACAGAACTGTGTGTTTCAGCTCATCAATACTGTTCCTTTCTAGAATTCTAGTAACTACAGAAATACATTTGTATATTGAGTGTGAGAATGATCACCTTTTAAGTAGAATTAAAAGAGAGGGCATAGTGCAGGTGTCTGAACTATAAGGAAAGCTAATACCTATAAACCCTATGTAGATGACCGGATTGCAATCTGAATTGAAAACAAAGGAAAGACCCATTAAAAGACTAAAAGCAATGTTCATTTTCCTGTTTGTGCTAAATTTAAGAAGTGCCAACCAATACAAGACATCCAGATCTTCTACCTTAATGAGAATAATAAAAATCCTCCTGTAAATCTGTAATATCTGTAATATCTTCAATTTTTCATTTGTTCATTCATTCACTCATTCACCCATTGGACCATTCATCTAACAAATGGTTACTGAAGGGCTTCTCCATTTCAGGCATCCCTTAAACCACCATGTACTCAAACGTAAAGACAATCTACTTGCATCAGGAAAATGGATGCCTTTTCAGATCATTACATTACAATCCGATAAATGCTAACGCAGAGATATGCTTAAGTTGTACAAAATCAGGGAGGAAGAACTTCCCTGGAATGTATGGAGATGACAAAAGAGAAAGCACCCCCTCAGTAGGGCATGCCACTTGGAATGACACCTCAAAGGAATGCTTGCATTACTGTTTCCAGGTGAGGGCATTTTCGGAGGGAACGTTATCACCTCAGACAGCAGGACATGCCCAGCAATGGCAGAATGAGAGCATGCATACATCTACACCAGAGAGCTTCAAGGTGTTTGGCACAAATAAGGGGATGAGGACATAGAGACAGAGGAAGACTGAGAGATTCTGAGGGGAGAGGAGATTGATGGTAGACCACAAAGAGTGGACTTGTCTGCCTTTCCAGAATTCACATTTGCATTATTGACTATTAATTTCTGAGGGAAAAGACTTTCCGTTTTCTTTGGAAAGGGTACCACATTCGTTTCCTAGGATAGCTGTAAAGAAATGCCATGAACTTAGATTATGGACCCTTGTAAACCTGTTTTATTTTAATATTTCTATACCCATTTCCAAACAGTAACACTCGAGGCTGTTGAGTTGAGGACTTGAATGTATCTTTGGAGAGGACACAGTTTTCTTTTTTTTTTTTTTTTTTTTTTTTTTTTGGCCAGTCCTGGGCCTTGGACTCAGGGCCTGAGCACTGTCCCTGGCTTCTTCCCGCTCAAGGCTAGCACTCTGCCACTTGAGCCACAGCGCCGCTTCTGGCCGTTTTCTGTATATGTGGTGCTGGGGAATCGAACCTAGGGCCTCGTGTATCCGAGGCAGGCACTCTTGCCACTAGGCTATATCCCCAGCCCACAGGACACAGTTTTCTAACACACAACATCCTCTCCTGCAGCAAACAGTAGATGGATGAGGAGAAAGGCTGGAAACCAAGTCACTAACAAGGAGATTCTGTGACTGCAGCCACCTGATATGAGTTATTGAGAGAAGGTGTATTGAAGGTAGAAACTGTAGGAATACTAATACGTATATTTGTAATCATAAATATTTGATGAAAAATCTAATATGCAGAATACATAAGAACATAAGACATGCACAATGCTCTCAGGTATACGAGAGCCAAAAATTAAATTTTCTCTATGAAAATCCATACTAAAAGTCCTCTATATTAGAATTGGGCTTTAAGCTGGGCACTAGTGGCTCATGACTATCATTCTAGCTACTCAGCCAGCTGAGATCTGAAGATCTCAGAAGCCTGACAGGGAAAACAAATCCTCAGCGTTTATCTCCAGTTCATCAGCAAAAAGCCAGAACTGGAGACATAGTTCAAGTGAGACAGCACCAGCTGCAATGAGTGAACGCAAACCAGAGCTTCAGAACTGGTACACATCAACACAAAGCCTGCTTTATTGTAACAAGTTCCCCTGAGTAAATGATTGACACATATCCTCATCCTCTCACTTTTCTTAAAATGTACCTACTCACCTCAGCACTTGTTCACCTTTTCTATTATCCCTATTCCATCCTAAGTTACTTCTTTTCAAAGAATGAAATCCATAATGTTACTCGGAACTGCGTTAACATGTATATTTTGTCTGTGAGGGTGTTTCTGGCGGAGAATGCTTGTGATTTAACAAGACCAAGCTCCACCACAGTGAGTGGACGTCACAAGACCCGTTGAGGTCCTGAGTAGAATAGAAAGGCTTGAGCTGGCGCGTCCATCACCCTGCCCTGGGCCATTGGCACGTGGTGCTCTTGGGTTTGCCTTGGCTTAGACTAAGAATAATTTTCCAATTTACACATGCGGCTAGCATATGGCAGAATTTCTTCATCTCCATAATCACAATTCCAGTTTTAATAGTTTCTCTGAAGAACCCCAATGAATCGAACTTAATGTATGATTCTGCCATTTCTGAAGTAATGCAGAACAACAAAAGCCCAGGAAACCAAACGTCTCTCTCATGGCTCTTAAGACTGTGGTAAGACTAGGATTACTGTCTGTCTGGGGCTGGATTTATTTCAAATGTGCTCTGGTAGCCCATTTTTCAGCCAGTGGCTACTCATGTTTTCCTCTTGGCAGAAAAGAAGCACAGGACGCCCTGTTCAAATACAAGTGAAATCCTTGTGTTGTGCTCCTTCCTACCACTGGTCCACATAATTCTCGTGGTTAAGTACCATGTCACTGAGGGCAGGGGCATGGCTCTCCCATTCTGGGTGTGACATACCCTTACACAAAAAGTATAAGAGTCAAAAGCCATCTACTATTGTAGACACTAGAAAATGCTTAAACACACTTCTTATCTAAGTGTTCTGTCAGCTTCGTCAGCCTGAGGATCTCCAAGCCACAATCCCGTAACAATATTTGTTCCCTCGCCCTCCTCTGTTTCTCAGCAGTCGTGCTACGAAACTCCCAAGGCCCAACGTAATAGGTGTTAAACCAACACTTGGTAACTACCCTTTACTTCCGCAATATTCAGGATGTGGCATGAACTTAAAACTTCTTAGTAACATTTAGAAATTTTTTTTCTTATTTATTGTCAAAGTGATGTACAGAGAGGTTAGAGTTTCATATGTTAGGCATTGGATACATTTCTTGTACTGTTTGTTACCTCCTCCCTCCTTCCCCCCTCCTCCTTCTCCCTTTCCCTCTCCCCCCATGAGTTGTTCAGTTGGTTTACCCCAAACAGTTTTGCAAGTATTGCTTTTGGAGTCATTTGTCTTTTTATCCTGTGTCTCTCAATTTTGTTATTCCCTTTCCCTTTCCTAGTTTTAATACCACCATGTACAGTTTCCAATGTACTCAGATAAGATACAGTGATAGTGCAGGTACAACCACTGGAAGGGGATACAAGAGGATCATCAACAATAGAAGCTACGGTTTCACATGGCATGTTGAAAGTAATGATAACAGTGATATATCACTCGTTTCCATAACATGGAGTTCATTTCACTTAGCATCATCATATGCATTCATAGGGGCATAGCTATTGGGCTCTTGTGATCCTCTGCTGTGACTAACCTAAACCTGTGCTAATTACTTCCTATGAGGGGGACCATAGAGACCATGTTTCTTTGGGTCTGGCTCACTTCACTTAGTATAATTTTAGAAACAAGTAATCACACATCTTGACACCCAATTCCAATCTGATGGATTTCTCCAAACATCAACTTAGTCCTAGAACTTCACCCTGCAGTACCCAGCATTTGGCATGAACTGAAGTATGTCTCCCACTTCACCTGCATTCTCCTAGTAAAGCCCTAACTCCGACTGCAACCAAGTTTGGAGATAAACCTTGCAGAGAGGAAAACTGAGATTAAGTGAGTTTGTAAGGTTGGGGTCTTAATAAAATTGGCATTCTCATAAGGAGAGACTGAGGACATTCCTTTGCTGTTTCTCCCTCTCTCCCTCCATGTACTCACCCAACCCCACATACCGAGGAAAGGCCATATGAGGACAAACAAGAAAGTAGTCAACTTTAAGCCATGAAAGAAACTCTCAGCAGAAACCAAATTAGTCAACACCTTGACCATGAACTGTCTGCCACTTTAGCAGTGTGTGGTGATAGCAGGTGATTTTCATTGTTTTCCTGGCTTTGTGAGTGCCCCCAGAAGGACAACAACCTCTGTGAACTACCTTCTGTCTGAATCTATCTACTTATTCTTGATGGCTTTTGCTCCAATTCTAGAAGAAACTGAACTTGATCTAGTCTAGGAAGCACAGATTGGAGCCTATAACCTAAATGTGTGTGAGTATAACCCTTGTATTGTATGCTTTCATAAGTTCAGATGCACTGACTCAGTCTGTTTGTGCTGCTATAACAAAAATTCCTCATAAGCATCATTATAAGCATCATACATTTTTTTTCTAATAGGTTTGGAATCTAAGGATCTCAACACGAGGGCATTGGCATATCCAAGAGAGGTGATTGACACCTTCTATGTGATCTCACACAGTAGAGGGTTGGACATACCCCCTTATACTTTCCTGCTAGGGCAATAACCCATTCAGATGCTGAACCCCTTACCACAGAATTCCCTTCCCAAATCCTACCACAAGATATAACAAATGCATTTTTGGAGAGACATACACAATCAAAGTACAATGTACAATTGCTGCTATATAGATTTTAAACTTTTCTGAAGTTCAGCAGTAAAGAAAAGGAACTATATTCTTACTGGTTTGTAGGAGTTTTTCTTAATTGTACCTCGATCTTCACCACCAACTTGTAAATGAGTTTCCTTGTATTATAAACACAAAAAGTACAGATATCTTCTCCTGGTTGTAATCTCTGCAAACAGTAAGGATTTGAGTATGATTCCTGAGCCTAACATTATTTTTCGAAAGCTATTTGACTGCTTTGATTTAGAAAGTTAAGGGTCATAATTGCCTAAATACCAATCTTCAATTTTTAGTATGGGAGCTAAATACACACATGTCCTTATTCATTTTTGAATGATAGAGATTATTGCCCCCACACTGTCAATCAGCCAGCAAGACAGTCTCAAGGTTTAATTGAAGATTCAAAACAACGCAATTTATTCATCTTTCAATCTTGTATTTGCAAAGTTCCCCCATCTCTCATGGCTATACTAATATGGAATTGTAATTACTTTATTGCCACAAATAAAAATATCAATGAACTTCATGTATTATAACGGTATATTTTATGATATGTGAATATT
The DNA here is from genome assembly GCF_023159225.1 of Perognathus longimembris pacificus. NCBI lineage: Eukaryota > Metazoa > Chordata > Mammalia > Rodentia > Heteromyidae > Perognathus > Perognathus longimembris. Next base: position 48,921,825 of record NC_063175.1, read on the forward strand.
GAATTCCTTGTACTTATTTGACAATGACCTTAAAGTTGACTGATATCTGCCCTCAAGCATTACATGGGCCTGTTAAAACTGGCATTTAAAGAACAGATTTATTGTTTGCTGATGAGATATTTCCTTTTATATGAGCACAGTACCTAGTTGTTCATTTTTGCCTTTTTGTCTAAGGTCAAATGCAGGATCATTTTAAAATTTTATAAGTTGCTGTCTAAAATTCTGCTCTACCACAAGCACAATGATCTACAAGGCTGCCTCCATCTCTCATTTCAATATGTGAACGTTCTATTAGAATTTTAGGTGACAAATTGCTTGCAGCATGAAACTGCAAAAAACAAATTAGAGAACTGCAGAGCAGTGTTGTTAGGGCATTCTTGCTACCTATCAAATGGCAGAGTTTAAAATCAATTGGATTATATATAATGTGTTTTTCAGCTCCAGCTCATGTTTCTCCTTTCCATGAAAAATAAGGAAATTGAATGAAGCATGGATATGAAACAAGACTAGAAATCAAAAGTTGTTTCAGTCCTGAACAATTGAAATTTCCATCTTTAAAATCTGGCATGTTGGAAAAATTCATTGTGCCATAGGCTGTCCAGCTGTTAAATTGAAAGGGACTGCCTCCTTTTTGGAAAGGATGTGAAAACCAGTGGAAAAATAATGTCTGGGTTCTATAAATATATAATACACTTTTTATAGCAACATTAACTCTTCATAAGCATTTCTATTTACTCCATTGGCCTTTTTTTTAAAGTCTTTTTGAGTATTTAACCATTTATGCATAAAATTTACTTCAGGTATTCCGATTTTTCTTATTGTAAAGGTGATATACAGAGGGGTTACAATTACCTAAGTCAGGTAATGGGTACATTTCTTTTTAAACAATGTCACCTCTTTCCTCATTTTCTCCCAGTTTTTCCCTCAAGGAATAGTTCATTTCCAACAGTGTTTAGTGAGTAGAACTGCTGAATTAATTCTCCCTTTCTTCCACCATTTTTGTGCTTCCCTTTTTCCTCCATAAATCAGATATTTACATATATGAAAAAGGGTACAGAAATAAAAACAGCAACAAAATATGGAGGGGGAGGGAACAGAAGGGAAAAAGAATGGCAAATACCACCATAAAAAATCTCTTGTTTTTATTTCTTGGAGTTCATTTTGATAAGCACCATTTTATATGTGCATATGCACATAGCTATTGAGCCTTTGTGATCCTCTCTTAAGAATATCTTCCTTTGGTCGCACTGTGTGAATGTTTAATTAATTATGTCCCAGCACAAAATTTGCCTTTTAATATCCATTGTATTTACTTGTAGATTTATAGGATCGTTGTAATTATTGCAAATGAAGGAAACCATGCAACCTATGTTTCTTTGGGTCTGGCTTACTTCACTTAATGCAATTTTTCCAGGTCTTTCCATTTCCCAATGAATGGTCCATGTTATTCTTTCTGATGGAAGCACAGAATTCCACAATGTGTATTTACCACATTTTCTTAATCCATTAATCCAATGAGGGACATCTGGGTTGATATCATATCTTAAGTATGATAAACAATACTGAAATGAACACGGTTGTGCTGGTGGCTTTAGTGTGGCCTGGCTTGTGGTCATTTGGAAAATTGCCCAGGAGTGGATTTCTGGGTCATAGGGAAGCTCTATATTTAGTCTTTTGAGGAACCTTCACACTGCTTTCTAGATATCCCACTCTCTTACTTCCTAAAGACTGCATGAATGACCTATGACCCACCCAACCCATCACTACCATAGTGCACTTACAAAGTTTCAGCTCAGAGATTTTCATAGAGTCTCTGCAGTGCATCCACACAGACTTCTTATTTCCTGTATGGCTTACTCCAGATTCCATGTATCTATCACTAGCATCACATTATACATAATGAGTTTTCCTTCAAGGCATCCAGTGTTAACTTATTCTACCACCCTGTTGCTTGCCTTTCAGTACTCCTGAGAGCCACACTTGGTTCCATCCTTTTATTTAATCCAACATTAGATACTTGCCACGCTGTCTTTTTCTTTTTCTTTTTCTTTCTTTCTTTTTTTTTTTTTTTTTTGGCCAGTCCTGGGCCTTGGACTCAGGGCCTGAGCACTGTCCCTGGCTTCTTCCCGCTCAAGGCTAGCATTCTGCCACTTGAGCCACAGCGCCGCTTCTGGCCGTTTTCTGTATATGTGGTTCTGGGGAATCGAACCTAGGGCCTCGTGTATCCGAGGCAGGCACTCTTGCCACTAGGCTATATCCCCAGCCCTACGCTGTCTTTTTCTATTTCCAATGTCATCAACTTTTTCAGAATTCCAGCACATTTTTTTTTGCCCATCCTGGGGCTTAAACTTAGAGTCTGAGCACTGGCTCTGGCTTCTTTTTGCTCAAAGCTATCACTCTATCACTTGAGCCACAGCACCACTTTCAGCTTTTTCTATGTATGTGGTACTGAGGAATCGGAACCAGGGCTTCATGCATGCTAGGCAAGCACTCTACCACTAGGCAATATTCCCAGCCCCTCAACACATTTTATACAGAGAAATGATATTAGTTTTTTATATCTATCTCAACAAATTAATCATCCATTAATATTGCAAAATATTACATTGATCTCATTGCTCTCTTGCTCCAAAGCCATGAATGCCATTTCAATTAAAGCTCATTCTATTTCTTGGGTCTACAAGTCTGTTAAAAACATATTTCTTAGTTTTCTTTTTGACCTTGCCTTTCATTACTTTGTTAAACAACTATTTAGTTGACTCATTTTCCCCTCTGGGAATTCTGTACAGATATGATCTCATTGGACCATTTATGCTTCTTTGATACATTTTCTTTATTTTCCATTTGGATTCAGTTTATGTGACCCTTTGTTATGACTCCTCTCAAGCCTCTCTTCAAGTGATTCCTATTAGTAATTTGTAAACTAATCTGTTCTTGCTTTTTTCTTTTCTTTTCTCTGTACTGTGGTTTGAACTCACATTCTTACTCTTGCTAGACTAGAATTCAACCACATGAGTCATGCCTCTGGGTCCTTTCCTGCTTTAGTTATTTTTTAGATAGGCTTACATGTTTCAGTGCTTGGTTAAAATTAGGTTAATCCCTTTATCCATGCCTCTTGCCTCGTTGAGATTCTATCCACAAGCTGCCATTCCCAGATTATTGCTGAAAAAAATCTCACTAATTTATTTTTTTGTACTGTGATCCTCCCAATTTCTATTTCCCAAGTAGCTAGGATGACAGGCATGAAATCACCATTCCTAGATCCATTTCTTACTATTTTTAAGCAGAGTTCAAGCTTCAGCACAAGTATAACCTCAGGTGTAGCTTTTTTGTTGTTGCAGATTCCACATATATAAATATTCTGTTGTGAGTCTGAAGTAAAGAGAGATTTGTCTTTCCCTGAAATTTTCTGTCATGAGGGCTTAAAACAATGACATCCAGGTACATAAGACTCAGAAAGTTTAATTATATTACAGGTAAAGTAGGATCACTAATGTTCCAGTGAATTAAATATCTGATGATATAGAAAGACTTTTTATATGATATCATCATCATAAGCTCCAAATAAGTGGTGGCTATTATATCTGCCAAGTAGTGTGCGACACGTTCTGAGTACATTACCTCCTTCACCCCTCACAGTTGAGCTCTAAGTTTGATAATACAATCTATATTTTAAGTACGAACTAACTGAGGTTGAAAAGTCAATAACATTCTCATTAACATGAATAGCATGTGGCAGAGCCAGTGTTCGGAACAGATCTGTCTGAGGGCAATGCCTGTGTCCTGTTAATTATTGTACACTATTGTGTGGAGATGCTCGGAAATGAAAAGGAAATGTGAATGGAAGGACTTTGGGAATACGGGATGAAATAATAGCAGTTTATGTTTCTTTCTCACTCTGGCCTTTTCACAGAAAGAAATATGAAAGGAACCTTCTACCATGTTTATGTAATGGAGAGGCACACTCTTAATGTATAAAAGTTGTTGTGTTGTTTTTTTAAAGAAACAACCACCATAGACCTTTACTTAAGGAAAATTTAAAGGGTGAACTTCAGAAAATTAACACTGGAGGAAATTTTTAAAAGTGAACTTTAGAAAGATGCAACAGCTCTAAAGGGGAAAGGGCTGAGCCTTCCTAGAGGCAGCAAACAGAACAATACTAAAAACCTAAGCAAATGTTTAAAAGTACCTATCAGATAAACAAAGGGCAATTATGTTGAATTTGGGGATGAAAATAAAAGACAAAGACTCTACACCTATATGTTGATATAATGATATTTTAAAATATTCCAGTATTTACACTATTGTTAGGGAGCAGAGCACATGCGTTTGATATTATTAAATATTTAAGGTATTGCAATTGAAGAGGATAACCTACAAGAATACCTTAATAGTGCATACATTTGAAAGTAAAGGGAAAGAAAAGACTCATAAAGAAAAGGAGAAAGTGTTCCAGAGAAACAAGGGAAGTAGCAGAAAATGAGAGGACAGATATAATGTCAAAAGACATACTAAGTATAAATGGATTAAAATAGCTAATCCAAAGATGATCACTAGGTCAACGAGTGTTAAATATGAAGTAAAATCTATTTTTCTTGATTGAGGACACAGTATCTCCATGAGCCAAATTTCCTCAAGTGTCTATTGTTGATTATATTCTAGAAACAAGATGTGAACTTGCAAATCTTCTCTGGGGAAACCTGTCCAGCTCCAGAGCTTTTCTCTTCTTTGATCTTCTTCCATTGCTGCACATTTCATATATGAGATTTACACACACTACTCATATATACTTTCTCTTTAAATATTAACCAAATTTAAATCAATCTATGAGCAAGAATGATGTTAAAGCCTACTTAAAATCCTGTCAATACCATTTTTTCACTCTAGAAGATCAAAAGATGCAAAAATAATTGAATGGGGTTAGAGTGAATTAAAGTCTTCTACCAAACAAAGGAGGGAAATCAACTGAGTAAAGAGACTGACTACAGAATGAAAGAAAATGCTACAAATCAAACAAAGGATGGACAAATGGGACTGCATCAAACTGCAGAGCTTCTGCAGGGCAAAGGACATAGCTCGCAAGATAAACAAAAAGCCCACAGATTGGGAAAAGATCTTTACCGGCCATACAATGGACAAAGGCCTCATATCAAAATTATATGCAGAACTAAAAAAATTACCTTCATCCAAAACAAAACCGCAAAGAACCAATAGCCCCCTCAACAAGTGGGCTAAAGACTTAAAAAGAGACTTCTCTGATGAGGAAATGAGAATGGCCAAGAGACATATGAAAAAGTGCTCTACATCACTGGCCATAAAGGAAATGCAAATCAAAACAACATTGAGATTCCATCTCACCCCAGTAAGAATGTCATATATCAAGAAAACTAACAATAACAATTGTTGGAGGGGATGTGGCCAAAAGGGAACCCTGCTTCATTGTTGGTGGGAATGTAAACTGGTTCAGCCACTCTGAAAAGCAGTATGGAGATTCCTCAGAAGGCTCAACATAGAGCTCCCCTATGACCCAGCAGCCCCACTTTTGGGCATCTACCCAAAAGACCACAAACAAGAACACACTACAGCCACCAGCACAACAATGTTCATCACAGAACAATTTGTCATAGCTAGAATATGGAACCAACCCAGATGCCCCTCAGTAGACGAATGGATCAGGAAAATGTGGTACATATACACAATGGAATTTTATGCCTCTATCAGAAAGAATGACATTGCCCCATTCGTAAGGAAATGGAAGGATTTGGAAAAAATTATACTAAGTGAAGTGAGCCAGACCCAAAGAAACATGGACTCTGTGGTCTCCCTCAAAGGGAATAATTAGCACAGGTTTAGACAAGTCATAGTAGAGGATCACAAGAGCCCAATAGCTATACCCTTATGAACACAAAAGATGATGCTAAGGAAATGAATTCCATGTTATGGAAACGATTGTTATATCACTGTTGTAACTATTTTCAACATGCTATGTGTAACCCTAGCTTCTATTATTGAAGATCTTCTTGTATCCCCTTCCTGTGGTGTACCTGCACTATCTCTGTATCTTATCTGAGTACATTGGAAACCGTGTATACTGGTATTAGAACTAGGAAACTGAAAGGGAATACAAAATCGAGAGACACGGGGTTAAAAAGACAAACGACTACTAAAGCAATACTTGCAAAACTGTTTAGTGTATATGAACTGAACAACTCATGGGGGGTAAGGGGGAGGGGAGAGGGGGGTATAATGGAGGAGGTAACAAACAGTACAAGAAATGTATCCAATGCCTAACATGTGAAACTGTAACCTTTCTGTACATCAGTTTGACAATAAAAACTAAAAAAAAAAAAGAAAATATTTGCAAACCATATATAGGATAAGAGATTCATATCCAAAACATTTAAGGTATTCAATTATCTCAATAAAAAATCAGATGAACAAAATAGACCAATCATCTGAATTGTAAAAGATATACAAATGATTAGCAGCTATTTTATTTTTTTTTTTCTCAAATTTTTATTATCAAACTGACGTACAGAAAGGTTACAGTATCATACGTTGGGCATTGGATACATTTCTTGTACTGTTTGTTGCCTTGTCCCTCATGCCCCCCTCCCTCCCTCCCTTTCCCTCCCCCCCCCCAGGTGTTCAGTTCACTTACACCAAACAGTTTTGGAAGTATTGCTTTTGTAGTTATTTCTCTTTTTTTACCCTGTGTAGCAGCTATTTTAAAATGCTCAAAATATCTAATCATCAGGAAATTTTAAATTTAAAAATGAGGTATCGTCTTGTACCTTTTAGTATGGCTAATATTAAAAAGACAAATAATGATATGTATTGGAGAGAATGTGCAAAAAAGGAACTCTTACATACTGTTGGTGGGGATGTACATTAGTATCACTAAGAATTATGGTTCCCTAATATTTTTCCAGATGTATATCCAAAGGAAATGAAATCAAGAACTTGAAGATCTACGTTCCTGCTCTTTGTAGCATTAGTCACAATAGCCAAGATTTGGTATCAAAGCGTCTATCAGCAGATAAAGTATGGTTGCACAGAGGAGTATCATTCTCCTTTCAAAACAAGTGAAATGCTGTTTCTCATTTGGGATTACCTAGAAGCCATTTTTTGAAATAAAATAAAGCAGGCAAAGACAAAAAGCAAATGATTTCACTTTTATATGAAATATTTCACAAGTCCAACAGCCAGAATGATAGTTTTCAAGCACTTGGAATCCAGTATAAGTGACAGGTGGGAAGAAATGGGGTATGGCTGTTGATCAACGTACAGAAACTTTCAAGTGGACGAGAGAAACAAGTTTAAGAACTCTATTGTATACATGGGGCCTATAGTTAATCATGGGGTATTAAATCTTTGAGATTTTGTCATCGATTGGAAGTGCTTCTGATTCTGAACAAGTGCAACACCTCGTCGGTCCTTTGTCTTGGTGGTCTTGAACAATGAGCCCATGGACATAGAAGTAAAACAATAAAGACCTATTCAAGTGAAGATAGGCCAAACTCCCACTAGTTGAGAGGGGTTAAAAGAGAGTGGAATTGGGCTGGGGATATAGCCTAGTGGCAAGAGTGCCTGCCTCGGATACATGAGGCCCTAGGTTCGATTCCCCAGCACCACATATACAGAAAACGGCCAGAAGCGGCGCTGTGGCTCAAGTGGCAGAGTGCTAGCCTTGAGCAGGAAGAAGCCAGGGACAGTGCTCAGGCCCTGAGTCCAAGGCCCAGGACTGGCCAAAAAAAAAAAAAAAAAAAAAAAAAAAGAGAGTGGTATCATAGATGTGTGTGCATGTGTGCACGCACGTGTGTGCATGTGTGTAGGCCAGGATTCATGAAGTGTTTCTCTTGGAGAGAGCTACTTAATTCTCAAGACCATTGGACATACAGAGGCCGTATCAGCTCGCAGATCTAGTAGAAGCTCCATGGAAGCCTGCACAGCGTAGGCCCTCTGATTAGATGCCCCTCTGTGTACACTTCTCTAGGGTCCAACCAGTCTGCTATTCATGTGCAAGTCTTCCTGGGGCCATAGGCCTTGGCATGCTGCCCAGCAGGTCCCATGCTTTAGCCCTCTGTCCTGACTGTCTAGCCAGTTTCTTTCTCCTACTCTCCTTTCCACCAGAAAAACTAAACAATGTCAGATAATGCATAGGTCAATTAACTTGTGAAGACTATCGGCAATGCATACACTTTGAAAACATTGTGTAATTCACAATAAGTCAATGCAAATTTTGTCAATTTCAATGAACTTCTGAAGACCAACAACTAAAGACTGTTTCGTGACAATCTAGATTTTGACATGCCACGTCCACAAATCTATACAAATCTATACAATAATCTATTCCAAATAAGCCAATCTTTGGTTAAACATTTGAAAGATTCATTTCATAATTTGAAATGGCGTTAGGAGTTCCTTGCATCTGTATCCATGGAACATTGAACAGAATAACCCATATAATAAAGTGAAATAAAAACATTGTTAATATAGGGGGAAATTCACATCATTGTCTCATTAAGGAACATGGAAAAAGAAATGGTAACAACTTAATAAAAAGTTAAGCAATTTGTTGCATATTAGACCAACATACAAAAGACAGACACATTTTTGTATACTAAAATGTATGAATCAGGCCAGTCACCACAGTCTCTTACCTGTAATCCTAGCTGCTCAAGAGACTGAGATCTGAGGATCACAGTTCAAAGCCAGCCCTGGCAGGAAAGTCTATGAGACTCCAGTTAACCACCAGAAAACTGGAAGTGGAGCTGTGGCTTAACGTGGTAGATTACTAGACTTGAGCAAAAAAAAGCTCAGGAACGGTGCTCTAGCCCTGAGTTCAAGCTCCATTTGTGACATATTTGTTTGATGTTGGCATTAAGGTAATTAATGCTAGCTTTATAGACTGACTTATTGAATGTTATCTACTCTCAGTGGTTTTTGGAAGTTTGAGAAAGGTTGTATTCATTCTGCTATAAATTACTGGTATCCTTAACCACTGAAGCCACCTAATGTTAGGCTTATCTGTACTGATAAATTTATAAGTAGCCATTTGATATTTTTATTTGTTATAGATTTATTCAAATTTCCTACTTTTTCTTGAGTCAATTTTTTTCATTTGCATGTTTTTAGGATGTTATCCCATTTCTCCCAAGTTACATAGTGTGCTGGCATATAATTCTGTGTCATAATCTCTGACAGACTTTTGTACTTCCATAAAATTGTAGTAGTAATTTATGGTCTTATTGTTAATTAGAAAGCTAGGTGACTCTTCTTTATTTCTCAATCCAGCTAAACAGTTGTCAATTTTATTGATCTTTTCAAAGATCTTTTTGACTACTTTGATTTTCTTTTTTGTGTGTGTTTATTGTATTAATTCTTCCCATTCTGAGTTTTATTATTTTTTCTTTCTTCTAGTTTTAGGTTTTGTTTACTGTTAATTTTTTTAGTTCCTGAAGGTAAAAATAATCATACTCCTGATTAGATATTTTTGTTTTGAAAAATCTCTAAACTATATATTTCTCTTAGGACAGAATTTTACCATATACTGTATGATTTGGTAAGTTGCATTTTTATTTTCATTCACGTAAAAAGCTTTAAATTTACCTTATTTCTCCTTTAACCCATTGCTTAAATAAAATTATGTGGTTTAATTTTTGCATGTTGGTGAGTTTTCCAGTTTTCATTGTTACTGTCTTCTGGTTTTATTCCACCATGTCTGGAAAACATAAAATGATTTTAGTCTTGGAAATGCATTAACACATTCATAGTGATCTATTTCCTGCACTGGAATATTTGTGTGTATGAAAGAGTGTATACATTAAAAGGAATCTCTTGCAGGCCGCATATGAATGAATGATGCTTTTTCTTTTCTATTTTGTGAATTTCTGCCTTTTAAGTATGGAACTAAATTATTAAAATGTGTATTATTGTACATGTGCTGTATATGTCTATCAGATATAGAAAGGTAATTAACTGCTTTGCTACAAGAGTAAAAAGTAGGATATATAGGAAATAACAAGACCTGGTTTCTATATAGCTCAGAGATTAATTATCTGTATGCCTCTAATTTAGCCTTCTGTTTAGTAGGTGCTTCATCTGAAAAACAAAATTACTGAAATAGTTTATCTGGGAAGTCCTGTGTGTCAGAAGAAAGAGTGTAATTCACAGCACGTGTTTAACACGATATGCTGTACATCTGGCTCTTTAAAGAGCAGACTCAACATTGTTACCGTTACAAAACAGGAATTTGGGAAGAGAATTTGTCTTCCCCTAAGCCTGCTTTGGGAAGTAGGACACACTGTCTTGTGTCTACTTAATATATTTTCTCAGAGTAGTCAATGAGTATTTAATTTGTGAAATATCAATATGAATTAAACCAGGAAAACATACCACCTTTATAAGTATAGAAAATACATAAATGGCAAGTTTTAAAAGATTTGCAAACATTTTTAAGAGAAAGCATTGAACCACACATAAAGTAGTCTAATTAAAATGTATTGATAGGCAACTGGAAAATAATCTAATATGTAATTGTTTTCAATTACTTTTCTTAATTGAAAATGGACATTTTATTCAACTTTACAAATATCAAAATGATGTTGCTTAAGCTTACATAGATCTATAAAATTCCATGCTTTTTTTGTATTTATGACATCAAATGTACAGCAATCTGATTCCACATTATTCTACCACAAAAAACCAGGTGATCTACAAGTTTAGCAATAATCCACTAAATAATTCTTAAATTATACAATTTAGTAAAGAATAATGTGGATGTTTCTGGCATGTTTTCTGAGAAAACATAGCTAAGTATTGGTAAACTTAAACCTAAAGAGATTTTCTTGAAGGAAAAACAAAATTCAAGGACTTGTATTCCATATTAATTTTGCTACCACTTTGTACAGAAAATAAATAGCAACCAATTATCTCGATTTGTTATTATTCTAGTATAAAATGAATAATCAATTAGCCATATTTATCCTGATATAAAGCATTCTGAAAACATTAAATGGTTTGTAGCTCATTCAGATAATATGATTGTACATAAAAGATAAGACAGAACCACTAGGCTTTTGGAAAGTTCTACTATTGGTGGACATTATAATACTTCTTTTTGATATATTTTTATTTAATCCTCGTAGGAACCATGTGCTAGAAGTAGTAGCATTATGATTCTACAAAGAGCTAGAAGTCCTATGAAGCAAATGCACTGTATTTAATTCATTAACCCACACTTTGATAGGAGTCCACAAACCAAACGCAAGGTGGACCAGGTAGTGATCTAGACAGCACTGGGTGCTTTACTTTCACAAAATTTACTATTTAGTGTCTTTTTTCTCTTATTTATTGTCAAAGTGATGTACAGAGAGGTTACAGTTTCATACTTTAGGACAAAATTACTATTTAGTTTTTGAACCTCAGTTCATTTGCCCTCTCTTTCAAAGGAGAACAGAAGCAGGATTTACAGTCAAGAATTGTCTGTTAAATTAACTAAAGTTTTGTTTGTTTTGTTTTTTTTTGTCAGTCCTGGGGCTTGAACTCAAGGCCTGAGCACTGTCCCTGGCTTCTTTTTGCTCAAGGATAGCACTCTGCCACTTGAGCCACAGCATCACTTCCAACTTTTTTTGTATATATGTGGTACTGAGGAATCGAACCCAGGGCTTCATATATATGAGGCAAGCACTTTACCACTAGGCCATATTCCCATCCCTAAATTAACTAAAATTTAAACATGATCTGACATAGAAAGGATATTCAGTATGAGGGTACAGTTATTACAATAGCAGGGAGCACTCGATACAAGATCTACCTGCCTTCTTACTAATAAGTGACACACAGTAAATCAACAAGCACACTTAATGTGTTCCCTGCCCATTGGGGGTGACACAGGTGGGGAAGGTCACTGTGCCTTTCACTGGGATGTGCACACATTTTCTTAGCACCCTTGAAGGATGAGAACTGAGTACACTTGGGGAAGTCACTTAACATCGTCCACGCCTGCACATCCATCGAATACTATTGGTTCCAATTCTATTTTTAATATATTACTCCAGATGTTCTGTTGCATAATAGAGATGTAGTACAGTTGCAAACACTTTGCCTAGAAAGTGCAGCTTCCCGGGTTCAATCCCCAGTATCAAAAGAGAGAGAGAAAACACACAAAAAGATGGATTTTGAATGTTTCATGACAAAGAAATGATAAATGTTGGAGGATACAGATATGTTTCCTAGATTTGAACATTGCATGATACACATATATTGCAAGATCATGTACTTGTTTTATGTAGCAGATAAATTTCTAAACGAACTTCTTATTCACTGACTTTCATTGTAGGTGTGAAAGTTTACGAAATCCTCATGTATAGGGTATATTATAAAATTATAGTATGTAGTATTATATAATATAAATCTATTATTATCAGATAATTGTGCTGTAAATTCATTACAGCCTCATATTTTCAAGCACCGGGGATGTAGCTTAGTTGGAGAGCACTTGTCAAGAACATATACGGCCTGAGTTTGACTCTGACACTGCAAAAGCAAAACATTGCTAAAAAAACACACAAAAAACTATTTTCTTTTAAAGTCTTGCTGGCTAAATATATATTAAATAAGAGCACCAAAATGGTGATCGTTTTTAAGTGTAGCCAGTAAATGACCCTAACCACATTTATTGAATACATACAAGTTCGGTCAAATCTAAATATTTTGCATTTGTTCCTCTGGTATGTGTATACTCTCTTAAAAAATCTAAGTATTTACTTTTTTCTCACAAAAGGTGAAAGAACCTTGATATGAATTGTCTATTACAGCATTCCCTGTAGCATGGTACTACAGTTGGCAATATTTAGGATGGAGAGCTGGTCTTGATTTAAGAGCTGTATTGAGGCTGCTGTATAATTTGACTTGCAAGGGACACCTTTCTTCATATGTGCCAAAGCCCTTATGGCCTTGTTCTAGCCTGTCAAGATGGATACTGATAGGTCAGCAGAGGTTTCCCACGCATGCAGAGAATCAACTGGGTATCTCTGCCAACTTCTCCATTCTCAATTTATTTTAATGACAGCACTCTGGCTGAGCATCCGGGAACATCTAATCATAGCTATTTCTGTCTTTAGGATATCAACCATAGGCTTACAATTTTGGACCACTTGAATAATATTTGTTTCCCCAATTTTACCAAAAACTTAGTGAGACCTAGGGTTCTCTAGTGACTATCCGACACAATGTTCACATATTCTAAAGTGTCTCAAAATATAATTGCACTGAAATAGACTTACTTATTCATATGCATGCCATTCTTAAGGATCAACAAAATCACCTTGCCAATTTTATGATAACAAAGGGCCTTTTAACTCAACTGTTTGGGAAGTCATGACCAAGATTTACTATCCTATAGTCAAAGGACAGGGTGTGAAGACTGAGACCTTAGGGTCTTGTGCAGAATAGAAATCCAGAACATAAAGGAAGCAATGAATGAGTGAAGAACTAAATAGACATAAGAAAGTAATATGGGGATAATAAAGAAGAATAGTCTTCTAAAAATAGATTTTTATTTTTTATATTATCATTAAATAGGTATGAAGCAATTTTTATTCAGAATGTCTATTTATGTATAATGAATTTTGATGAGTGTTACATCTCCATCATTTTCTCTTCCAATCTCATCTACTTCAACCCCACACATCCCTCAAGTTACCTAGCTCCATTTTCACACTGCATATACAACGAATATTATACTTTTCATAAATATATTTATATATACATACATACACATTTCCCCTCTCCAGTTTTCAATCCCCGCCTTACTTAAATTCTTACTCAGGCAAGACATATTTCAGATTCCTGGTATTCATTTTGTCAAACTGAGAATTGTCTTGATTGGCACAAGAGGAAAAGAATTTCCAACATGTTATTATTCCTTCTATTTACTTCTATTTAAAATGTATTATTATTGTGAATGACCATCTCAGTATTGTGTACATTTATAGTGTGCTCCATTGTGTTTCAATGTTTGCTTCATTCAAAGTACTGTTGTTTAAAGGCACTGCTAGACACATATGAACAAAAAAATGATTTGTTCAGCACTTGCTGTAAATAAAAATGTATATCATAGGACATGTGGGTTCTCATGAGGCTGATTCCACTATCTTGTGCTCCTTAGCTTTGCAAGGTAAGGATCCAGGTAATGAATTCTGCTGGGTGATTTGGCCATCCATTTCATTTAATCTTTCATAACAAGTCTGTAAGAACCCAAGATTCCTGAACCTTGACCATTGCCCAACATTGCAGTTCCAGTGGCTATTCAAGATACGAAGTTGGGTTTATCTGATCCTACAACCAATACTTTATTCCAAAGGCTACATGTGAAAGCCAGAGGCATGGCTCAAGCGGTCTAAAATTCTGAATTCTTTGCCTGTATTCCAGTTGGAATTTTAAACCATGAGAGATTCAAGCTTTCCACTGTGATTTTTTAAAAACCACATAAGTTTCTTATAAAGGGGAAAAGTTTATTCTGGCTCAAGGTTTTGGAGGTTTCAAATCAATTGGTCCCATTGTTGTGGGCCTGAAAGGAAAATTGTGGCAAGGAGCACAGGGTAAAAACAAAGCTACTGAGCCCAGATGGAAGAGACAATAAGTAAAGTGCCAGGGGCCTGTCATCACCTGCGAGGGCAGATCTCTCAATGACATAATGACTTCTAACTAGGCTCCACAGCTTAAAAGTTTCCACCATCTTCCAGTAACACCAGCTTGGAGACCAATCCTCAAATGAATGGGTTTGGGGAGGCGGGAAACACAAGTTCCAATCTATAGCAAATGACAACAGAACAAGGCTCACACTTTCCTTCTTAATTTTCTATATCAGAGGGCTGATAACTTTCCTTTATACTGACATCTATATGACCTTCAGAAATGTAGTCAGAAGAGCTTCCATGAATAAGAACTATTTCTATAAAAATAGACCAAAATTTAATTTCAAGCGATTTCTCAGCAATTTCAAGGATATTTTTCTCATTTAAATGGTAAGAGTAATTAAGTAGCAGGGAATTATGGTGTCATACATCTTGTTAACGTTTGACAAGTATTTTTCTCATCGATTATAGAGCTCTAACTTCTAAAGAACAGAAACAGAATTTTGAGAACCATTGTGGTGCCCAACATGGATAGAAAATAACTGGAAACTTAATTCTGTGTGATTTCTTAGCACATACCAGCACAGAGAAAAAAAAAAAACTTATGAAGGACATGGTCACAATAGTTATGTCTGTGCATTAAAGAAAGACCAACTGTTTCAATGTGCTAAGGAGATACAATGTTGCCACTAGAAATTAGCAGTCATCTAATAAGTGTTGCCTTATCCTCTGAAGTCTAACTTTCACCCCTTATAGGTTACTGCTTTTTCACTTCTTTAAATAGCACTTGCAATGAATGACAATACAACAACATAGAGTCCAATGTGAACAGCCAATAAGAGAACCATCCAAACAAAAGGATTTGTAAAACATGATTGTTTTAAGCCTGTCTGTGTCAGAACTGCCATTTGAATTAAACATAAGGTGATTTCTTCCCCTGAATCAATAAGTGCAAATAACATTGCTTGTAACCATGCTTTATTTTTCACAAACAAAAATGCTTCTTAGCAGCTTTCTAAAGGCTATGTTTCAGCCACCTGCTGTTAGAGTTGTTTGCTTTCTTACAAAATTTGTTCTTTTGCAACATTAAAACAGGCAGGCTTGAAGTCAGTTTGTCTGGGACTAGAGCTTGGGGATGCTTCAAAGGCACTTTTCTTGATGAACACTGTGACTTCCTGCATCTACCCTACTGGAAAATCAGAGCAATAGGAATGGTCTGCCTAAAGACAGGAGTTCTGTCTTTTTTTTGTTTTCCCTCAGTACTTACTAGTGTAGCTGACTTGCAAGAAAAAACAATGTCTACTACTTTTGTAAGGGGAATCTTCAGGTAGTCAATAAGTCTTTGACTTGTAAAGGGTTGGGTCTGGATTGAGGACATGGTTCACGTAGTGCACTGATTGTCTAGCAAGCCAGTGTCCCTGAGTTCCAGGCTCAATACAGCAAACAAACAGGAAGGTTTTATGCGTAAATAAATCCCGGTTCTTGATAAATTAAGTACAGGGTTAATATCTGCTCTGTCTTTTCTATTACTTCTGATTAAGGAAAACACAAGGCAGAGAACATTAGGATACTTTTTTTAAAAATTCAGGTAGTTGTTAAATTTACTAAATACAAAAGGTATCTTCACCTTATGTTGAATGGTTCTCAAAACAAAATCTGGTAAAAGAAGGACAAACTTATTTTAAAAAGTCAAAATTTATCACCAATCCCCTCTGCTTGACAAAATTCATGGAAACCATGATTACTGTTTCCTGTATCTTATCCTAATATGCTTTCACTCTCTCATTTCTCAAAATCTAAACTGAATACAGAAGTGATTGCTGTCAATGATCCAGCAAATTTAACAGCTTAAAACAAAGAAAAGCAAATAACACAAGAAAAAATAACCCAACAGACTTGGAAACATTCCTTCTCATAAATTAATGCATATTCACAACAGGTCATTGTTTTAAGCTGTGGTTTATGTTCTAGAAAGTAGTATGTACTTGGCATAGCATGCAGGTGAAGTACTTGGAAGTTGGGCTGAAAAAATTGGGAAGATAATGGAACTGGCAGGATATTCAAGAAACAAAACTACTATTTAGTTCATAAATAGCTCATGATGGTTGAGTAAATTTTTAATACCAGGGTTTAATTTAGAAAGGGAAACAAAACTTTTAGAAATATCTAGAGCTGTAATTGTTTCCTAACACTAAGCTTATCTTCTCCCCTAAAATAGTAAACAATTTTAATGTTTAATGTAAAATCAAATTTATTTTAGATATATGGGAAAGTGTGTATAGGTATGGATAAACATACTGGGGGGAAATTTATGAATTGATGTGGTAAGACAAAATGTCAGACTAGCTCTTTAGTTTTCTTTCCCCTGGTATTCATGTCTCAAATAATGTCTTGAATTATCCTGCTCTTTGAGTGAGAATAGGAGTTGTGAATTCATACCAGCCAATAGGGTAAACAACAATAAAAACTCAAACTAGACAACATGATCTATAACAAGAAACAGAAGAAAAAGTTGAAGACATGGTACTGATGAAATAGTTGAAATTCCCTTTCAAGAACATTATTAAGAACAAACATTAGCCTGGTACTAGTGTGTCATGCCTGTAATCATAGCTACTCAATAGGCTGAGATCTGAGGATCAAGGTTCAAAGCCAATCCAGTCTGGAAAGTCTGTGAGGATCTGTTGTCCAACTAACCAGTAAAGAGCCAAAAGAGAAGGCATGACTCTACTGATAGAACACCAGCCTTGAGTAAAGTAGCAAAGCAAGAGTGTGAAGCTCTGAGTACAAGCCCTAGGTCTGACACCAAAAGAAATTACACAAAATATTGGATATTTTAATAGTTCAGGTAAATATCACAATAAAAAATATGTGAAGGAATTGCTGGTGTTATGGAAATAGAAATGGAAAAAATGGATGATAACATATATAACAGAAGAAAATGTTCCTATATGAGGACTTTATACAAGTTGAGAGGGTATCTTTTGTTCTAGAAACTTCTATTGATACACAGTTCAAATTACTAACCAGAGGACAAATTTGGCCTCATCTCAGAATTCTTTACAACATAAAATCTCAATAATGGTCTTCACTCAACAGGAGAAATATTCTTGCCACAGTTCCAGGCTGAACTACTGTGGTTCATGTAACTTAGCACCTAGGGGAAAATATCACCTACAAATCTTCTTGTTAAATTACCAATTTTTCCTTACTAAATTACTCAGAAGTATATTAACTAAAAGAGATTTGTTGAGGAGCACAAAAAGATGGGATGTTACAATGTAAAATGAATGGGAAAAAGTACAGAAAGTATCAAAGCACAGTTAAGTATGGTTAATATATTTAATATAGATATATGGTGATCAAACATAAGAAAGAGTTGTAAATATATCTTTAAGGAAACTAATGTAGACAGTATCATTTAACAATAAGAAGGCACAGTAATATTGATATTCTACCAATAAAACAAAAAGTCAAAGAGCTGAACTATGCTACTAGTATTATTTTGGAAAAGATGTATCCATGCATGTGTTTAACACTGGAAATTAAATATGAGATCTTATTAATTATATCAGTTTTTAATAAAAGCAGTAAATAGGAGAAATAAACAGATGACAGTACAGTTCCAAAGAATCAAACACAGTTCAGTGAAGAAAACAGTTTATATAGCCTATTATAAAAACCTGAGGATTATGAATGCCTATACCTATATCTATCCATATATTTCTTAAAAAGCAAAAATAAGAATAAAATGAAATTAATTGTGACAGTTAGTTTGAATAGCCACATTGGTGAACTTACTTAACAAAATATGATAGTGAGGTAAAATATAATAAAATCAAACTGCATAGCTAGAATGACAAGTCAAAAACACAATGATGGAGATGGCTTAAAAACAAAACGTAGACAAAAACACCAAGTAAAAATAAAGCAGCAGTTCCAACAAATCAAAACACAGGTCCAGATTATTGACTACCATATTCTGCCAAATATTTAAGGTTAAAATAATCTGTTTCTACACCAAGTCTTCTAGAAAATGTGAGAAAAGAGAATCCTTTCCAGCTTACTTTATGAAACCCAAACTGCCATTGTAAGAGAATAAACTACAGACAAATATTCCTCATGAACCTTCCCATAAAATTCTCAGAAAGTGTCAGCCAACTGAATTTAACAATATAAGATTCTGGAATATAAATAAGTATAGGGAATGCAAAAAGAGAAAAATAGGATTCTATACGAGTCATTGTACTTTTTTTTTTTTAACTTGAGGACCAGGCAGGGGGATATATGCCTATAATCCAAGGATGTGGGATTGTAGAAGGACCTTGAGTTCAGGCAACCTGGGAAATAAACTGTGTTTCAGGAGTTTAGGATACATAGCAAGGTTTTATATTAAGAACAAAAAGAAAAATTCAAAACCCAAAATAGTAATTACCAAGGATGCAAATATGCTAAAAATATTGTTCTGTAAGGGCTCTGGCCAGCCTGGGCCACACAGCAAGACTCTGTGTCAAAGAATCTTAATTTTTTTTAATTTAAAACATTTTTATTTTATTTTATTTTCAAATTTTCATTATCAAACTGATGTGCAGAGAGGTTACAGTTTCATACATTAGGCATTGGATACATTTCTTGTACTGTTTGTTACCTTGTCCCTCCTTCCTCCCTCCTTCCTCCCCCTTTCCCTTTCCCCCCATGAGGTGTTCAGTTCACTTACACCAAACAGTTTTGCAAGTATTGCTTTTGTAGTTGTTTGTCTTTTTTTTACCCTGTCTCTCTCAATTTTGGTATTCCCTTTCAATTTCCTACTTCTAATACCAGTATACATGGTTTCCAATATACTCAGATAAGATTACAGAGATAGTGTAGGTACAACCACAGGAAGGTGATACAAGAACATCATCAATAATAGAAGCTACAGATACACATGGGACGTTGAAATTAGTTACAACTGTGATATAACAATCGTTTCCATAACATGGAGTTCATTTCACTTAGCATCATCTTATGTGTTCAATAAGGGTATAGCTATTGGGCTCTTTGATCCTCTGCTGTGACTTGCCT
This sequence comes from Perognathus longimembris pacificus, assembly GCF_023159225.1. Lineage (NCBI taxonomy): Eukaryota > Metazoa > Chordata > Mammalia > Rodentia > Heteromyidae > Perognathus > Perognathus longimembris. The sequence goes on from NC_063175.1 coordinate 48,941,531, forward strand.
AAACCTGTACTAATTATTCCCAATAAGAGATACCATACAGTCCATGTTTCTTTGGGTCTGGCTCACTTCACTTAGTATAATTTTTTCCAAGTCCTTCCATTTCCTTACAAATGCCCCATTTGTAAAGAATCTTAAATTTTAGAAATGATTTATCTTATCAAATGTGCTACATTCTCAAAGAGAAAAGGCCAATTAGAGTTTAACATATATTTTTACAACCTATGAGACAAATTGCAAATTGGTGCTCTTTCAAATGAAGAGAAAGGAGGTGTGAATCTCCACGGTGGGAAAACGCTTGGCAAAACACACGGATAGGAAATTCACAAAAGAAGACATACAGATTTTCAATTAATATTTGAAAACATTTACACGCAGTAGCATTCCAAGTGAAGCAAGATCAGACGGATCTTGGCATATTTATCAAAGTAATCATTCTGCACATGGCTACTATCCTATTGCTGTTTGCAAATTTGCCTGTGACTAAATAATATATTTAGGTAGGTTATTTGCATATGGCTTTTTTGAAAATCAGAAACTTATATTTAATGCACATTTCTTTATAAATGCATTTCTCCCTTTTGTACGTTATTTTTTTTCCTGAAAATTAGTACTATCCAGTAAGGACATATTTTGAGATTCACACTTTGATATTTACTTAAAGTGTGTCCTTTTGTACTTTCTTACTAATATCATACAGTAAAATAAATTTCTAAAATATTAGTAGGACTACATGATGGTAGAGTGATAGGATCACAGGAGACAAACAGAAATATTTCATTGGTGTTCTTTAAGAAAAAAAGCCTTATTAAATACCTGTTCCAAATTCCTAATAACAAACTAGTAGTTTTACATGTTGTAAATATGTTGTATGTGGACTTTATATTGCATGTTGATTTAAAAACTTCAAGGCGTATGTTTCCATTGAATGAAGAATACAAGCTATGGCTCGAACAAAACTGCTTCTGTGTTCACATGAACCAAGAACAAGACCTAGTTATTAAATGTTATTGATGCAGAACATTTTTATCAGATCCTCATATGCTCTTATGCTTGATCTGAGACCATCAGCCAACACGGGAGGTTTTCTGCACCTAGTCATTAGGAGACAGCTGCGGGAGTATTAGCATCCAGAAGAAATTGACTGATCCAAGAACATAATTAAGATATTGTTTGCAAAGTACATTTCTGCCATCTGGCTAGTTTTTTCCATGTCTACCAGCCTGAAGTAGCCTACCAGGAAAATATTCTAAATTTATCCATAACTTTATTATTTTCACTATTATTTATTGTCTATTTTATTAAAACTAGACACAGCTCCAAAAAGGAAGGATAAACCAGTCTGGTTAATCTTGCAGTGCTTGTCAGGTGACTGGGGTTGGGAACTGTCCCTGTGTTATAGAAGAATACTTTTAAAATGTAAATGATGTGAAGGATGATTAATCAAAATATAAAATACCAGAACAAAACAAGGGAATAATGATCACATCAAAACAATGGATGTCTTTGCTAGATTCTTGGACTCAAAGTCTTATTGTAAGTTTCCTGATAAATGTGGGTGATTTTCAAAATGTGAGTACAAACATGGGAGGATAAGAAAGGTTTGGTACTACAGTAGGGTACAGTATAGTGATTGAGAAAAGGGACTAAGTTCTGGTGCTCTGTAGTACAGTAAGGTGAATATGATTAATGACATTACATCATATTTCACATAGTAGTTAGAAGACAGGATGTGGAACGTACTACAAAGAAATTATCAAAATTAAGGGGAGAGATACAGTAATTACCTTGAGTTGATCGATACAGTTCAGAATCAAAGCATCACACTGTACTGCACCATTCAAATATGATATTGATGCAACTATTTTAAAGACAAATAAGAAGTCAGCCATTAGTGGCTCACATACCTCCTCAACTCTAGCTATTTGGGAGGCTGAGAATGGGAGAATCTGAATTTGAGGTCATCCTGAGCATCAAAGGCTTTGAGATTCCACTTCGAGAGAAGGAATCTGGTGTTCTGATGCACATCTATTATCTAACCACAGACAGCCTAAAGTAGGTAGATCGCAGTCCAGGAATAGGCCAGACAAGCCAAGCAGGAAATAAGCCCATAACTTAATTCAGTGCAAACCATGGCTGGAGACATGGCGTAGCATTAGAGTCATTTTTTTTCCAAATTTTTATTATCAAACTGATATACAGAGAAGTTACAGTTTCATACGTTAGGCATTGGATACATTTCTTGTACTGTTTGTTACCTTTTCCCTCATACCTCCCTCACCCTCCTCCCCCTTTCCCTTTCCCCCCATGAGGTGTTTAGTTCACTTACACCAAACAGTTTTGCAAGTATTGCTTTTGTAGTTGTTTGTCTTTTTTTACCCTGTCTCTCTCAATTTTGGTATTCCCTTTCAATTTCCTAGTTCTAATACCAGTATACATTGTTTCCATTATACTCAGATAAGATTACAGAGATAGTGTAGGTACAACCACGGGAAGGTGATACAAGAACATAGTCAATAATAGTAGCTACAGATACACATGGGATGTTGAAAGTAGTTACAACTGTGATATAACAATCGTTTCCATAACATGGAGTTCATTTCACTTAGCATCATCTTATGTGATCATAAGAGTATAGCTATTGGGCTCTTGTGATCCTCTGCTGTGACTTGCCTATACCTGTACTAATTATACCCAATAAGGGAGACCATAGAATCCATGTTTCTTTGGGTCTGGCTCACTTCACTTAGCATTAGAGTCATTTTTAAGCAAATGAAAAATCCCACAGTTCATATCCCAGGACAACCTAAAAATAAATAAAAACAGATGGTCACTGGTGGCTCATGTCTATAATCCTAGCAACTCAGGAGGCTTAGATCTGAGGATCATGGTTCAAAATGAGCTTAGGCAAGAAAAGTCCCCATGAGACTCTTATCTCCAATTAACCAGTCAAAAAACGAGAAGTGGAGCTGTGGCTCAAGTAGTAGAGTGCTAGCCTTAAGCAAAAGAGCTCAGGGACAGTGCCCAGGCTCTGAGTTCAAGCCCCATGACTGACAAGAATAAAAATTTCCCAATTAAAAATAAAAATGGTGAGCCCCACAAGTGGGAAATAACTAATTAAAAAAAACGGTGACAGTAATAACATGCATTCAAGCTAATGAACTTATACTGAATACAGTGACTTTAAAGCCAAATTTATACCCCATGAATAAGTTATTTCACTAAAGAAAGCAAGAAACATATGATAGAAACAAGTTGAGGATAGTTACATTGTTGGAATTAGTAATTCCTTAATTCAAAGGTCAGAGGTTGAGCTGAGTATGGTGGTACACATTTCTAATCTCAGTTACTTGGGGGATAGAGGCAAGAGAAGAGCAAGTGTAATGCTGACTGAGCAAGACGTTGTTTCAAACAACACAAAAGGCTTGGCGTGTAGCTCAAGTGATAGAGTGCATTGTTAGCATGCATGAGGCCCTAGGCTCAGTTCCCACTACTAAAATAAATAAATGAATTAATTAATAGAAACACTAATTAATTGAAGCAATCAGAGGTTACCTCCAAGCTTCCTTTCTTCAGCATGATTTCCCTGATTTTCCCAGCCTGCTAAATTTACTCTCCCTGTTCTCTAGTCAGTGTCTATTTGGGCCCTTATCACTGCACTGATATGTGTATTGAGACACTGTCCAGTGAAGTCATGGTCCTATTTTAATCTAGGTCCTTGGAATCTGCCATAATAACTAGCTCGTTATAATGATACAAAAACTATGCAATTCATTCATTCATTCATTCACAAGCCCCTTTAAAAATATTTATTTTGGGGGAGAAAGGCCTTGAACTCTTGCCCTGGCCTCTGTCCCTGAGCTCTTGTGTTCAAGGCCAGTGCTCTACCACTTCAGTCAAAGCTTCACTCCCGGCATTTTGTGATTAATTGGAGATAAGAGTCTTACAGACTTTCCTGGTGGGCTGGTTTTGAAGCACAATCCTCTGATTTCAGCTTCCTAAGTAGCTAGGATTATAGGCATCTGGGAAAACAGTATTTATTTTTAAAAACTTTAATTAGATAAAATTTAGAGACAAAAAGCTGCATATATTTGAGTTGTACAATTTGATAAGTTGGAAATATTCAAATATATATGTCCATCACCACAATCAAGGTAATAATAACTACTCTTCAAACACTGCTTTGTGTTTTATGTTAGTTTTTTTTGTGTGAAAAAAAACACTTAAATTCCAAAGTGTATAGTACTATGTTGTTAACTATAAGAACTGTGTTAACAGGGCTGGAAATATGGCCTAGTGTTAGTTAGAGTGCTTGCCTGGTATACATGAAGCCCTGGGTTCAATTCCTCAGTACCACATATATAGAAAAAGCCAGAAGTGGTGCTGTAGCTCAAGTGGCAGAGTGCTAGCCTTGGGCAAAAAGAAGCCAGGGACAGTGCACAGGCCCTGAGTTCAAGCCCCAGGACTGGCAAAAAAAAAAAAAAAGAGAGAGAGAGAGAACTGTGTTACACAGTGGACCTCTAGAACATATTCATCTAGCCTAACAGAGATGCCATACTCATTAAACAATTCCTCATTCCCCCATCCCAGTCTTGGCAATCATTATTCTATTCTCTGCTTCCATGAGTTTGGCTAGTGTAGATACCTCATGTAAATGGAACCGTGTGATATTTGTCCTTCTCTGAAGAGCTGATTTCACTTCCCATAATGTCCTGCAGGTTTGTCCAGGCCATCTGTGACAACAAATGCCTTTCGCATTTTGAATTTCCTAATGAAGACCACAATCACAATCCTCCTTCCCCATATCCCCAGGCCGCTGTCCATCATCCAAAGCCATGGGAATCAGCTAGTCCTGTGTTCCAAATATTTGTGTTGAAGTAAGAAAGCCTGAAAGAAATACAGTCATTAGGCCAATGAAGTTCAAAATCATTTGGGGAAGATGCCCAGTAGAATTCCACCAAGACTGGAAGGACATCACAGCAATAGCAGAGTGTTCACTGTGTAAAAAGGGGGTGGAATTCCTGGTTTACCTGTCTGTCATCTAGTCCTGGTTTAGCGCTTTCAGAGCTGGAGATATGACTCAATTGGTAAAGTACATGTCTAGCTAGTGAAAAGCCCTGAAATCAGAAACCAGTACTTATCACAAGAAAAAGTGAGGGCCAGTGCCTCTATAGTTTGTGGTTATTGTTGTTTTGCCCATGCTGGGTCTTGAACTCAGGGCCTGGGAACTGTCCCTGAGCCTCTTTGTGCTCAAGGCTAGTGCTCTACCACCTGAGTCACAGCACCATTTCCCAGTGCCTCTATAGTTAACAGAGGAGACTTAGAAGTAATCCCTCGAGATTGAGGGTGCCTGTCTGTGCAGCCAAAGGGCTGGCCTTTCTGTATAACTCGCACTCCTTCCAAAATAAAACATTACATCAGTTTGGCTCTCTAAGTCTGGGGAAGATGGACACCTCCCAAAGTCAAATCTGCTCTTCCAAGACAGAAACTTCTGGGGGAGTAAACTGTCAAATTATAACACAACATAGACTCTCAGTTACTATACTCTGTAGTCCAACTATTGGAAATAGTGTATGGGAATGAATTGCCTACATGGTACACAGAGTGAAGATGGTTCTCTTAGTCTATAGTTTGGGTTGTAAAGAATGTCACTTCCCCATCATATTTTCTCATCCAAATGGTCCAATGTCCTTCCTAACTAGGAATGCTCCAACCATAAGATAGTTTCATATGACTTGCTAGGAAGACATTTAAAAAAAAAGAAAATATTTTGAGAAATGTCCTTCCCAAAGTTCCACTCAGAGCTGGCACTTAGCCCAATGACTCATCATTATTTGAAATTAAAGGAGTGTAGGGTAGCCATCAATCTTGAAAGTGCAGAGCTATTGGAGCTACCCAGGAAGCTAATGTCCATTTCTGAACAAAATAACATTTCTACAAAGTTCTAATCAAGGCTTCCACACCATTCCTTCCATCTTCCCTCTAATAGTGTGTATATAGTAGAAACTTGCATACTACTATGTATGTTATATTTTAAAATACATATATATTTAATAATATACATACCCATATATGCATACATAACTATGTACACATATCTTTCATAATACACATGCATGTTTAAGTGTATTTCATAATACATGTGTGTATTATGGAATATTATATATGTTATACACGTGTATATACATATGTATCTAGAAGAGAAGAGAAGAGGAGAGAGAGTACGTATTGGAGGCAAGTAAGCTAGTAGAATTTATCTCCATGTTGAGAACATCTACTCATCTAAATTTTAAGAGGCAGGCTAAATTATGATCTGTCCCTGGAAACTCACAACCTTTACAATCTGTTTTCATTGGCACAGAATAGCCTCCCTCACTCTTCATTTTAGTATTTCTTTTCTCTCTTTAAATTATGGAGTAATGTTTTCCTTCCAATACTGGTTCTCTTCTGTACTCTTAAGTCCCGCAGTTACTCAGTATAATTGACTGCGTGACAACTTGAGATAGAAGTAATGTCAGGTCAGCAATCTGAGTCACATATCAAGTTAGAAGGTATTATGGGACAAATCCCATTTTAATCAGCTGGAGCTTAGATAAATGCAGGAATATTGATGGCGTTTATGGTTTATATAACAGCCTGTGGTGTGACAGAGCAATAACACTTTGAAATATAGGTAGTGGATGTTAATTAACGGTAAATCATAATGGAACTCCTGTGGTATTACATGATGTCCATGTGAAATCTCTAATAATTTATAAGACTTGATGTGATCCCACAGCATGTGACAAGAAGTGTGATTATTTGTAGCCCTGTTTGATCTGCAGCATAAAATTTTATTTTAAGGACAGTGGGCAATGTTAGCAACACACATTCCTTGTTGCTAATATAAGAGTATTCCCTCTGAAAAGCATTTTAGCTCTTCCTGAATCAAGATGTGGTTTCAAGTACACAACTGAAACTTAATTGTACAGTAAATAAGCATTATCTACAGGAAATACATAAATATATTTTTTCCAGGAAATAGTAAGCAGAAAGTGGTTCTGTAATTACTAGTTCGTAGCTGCCTGGTCTCAGATGTCATGATTTTGAGTCCTTAATGCTCTAATCTTAGACTAATTGCATCCCTGACATCTAATTGTTCTACTCCAACCCTGACAGCCACCGTGTTCTTTCAAATGCTTCCTGGGGGGATACAAGGGGTGGAGGGGGGGCAGGAAAAGAAGAGATTCTTAATAGCAGATTAGAAAGTTTAAGAATACTTAGCCCTACTCGCAAAATTTCTTAAAGCGGTTAAATTTCAAGAGGCAAAGAAGCACACCATGTGCTAAATGATACGTTTCCTCCACATTATTAAAGCATTCCTACCAATGTTATGTTAGGTGAGTGACAAATGAGTCAAAAAATGCTAATTGGACTTGACTGGCCTTCCCCCCCCACCCTAATTTGTACCCACAAATTAGCTCTTGTGAATCGACTTGTAAATATCAGTTGCAAAAATATGAGAAACAAATGAACAGTCCTCAAGCAAATGATGCATACTTTCTCCAGAACCATCTTTCCATTTCCCTGCCCACTTATCCTTACATTGAAATTGGAGCTTGAGAATGAAGGGCAGAGAATTTCAGTTGGGATGAAGGCCTTCATTTGCCTCTTTCTATGCAATACCAACAGACCCTTAGCCTGTAAAGCCAAATACAAATTTCTTCCTTTTGAAAATATCACAGGAGCAGCTGCTCCTAGTCTATTTTGAGTGGATTTTCTGAGAACAGCTTGTATCTGCAATATTGTATATGGTGGATGGTTGGCAAGAATCTGGCAGTGGGAGGGGGTAAGTAAAACCTAACAACCAGTGCAGCTAAAGGAGCTGAGAGACAGAAGCCAGGGATGGGTAGAGAGACCCTGTCCCAAAACAGAAAGAGATGCATGAAAAGGTAAACTCTTTGCACCCCAGGGCCCAAAGTATTTTCCATTTTTTATTTGTCTAAATTCAGCTTAAAACATCTAATTTGACAAACCCGATTTTAAGTGATAAAAGATGGAGACTAGTGGTCAGGACAAAGGAAAGAATTACACAAAAAATAAAGGAATAGAATTAACCTCAAACATAAAGTGTGCAGGAAAGTATAGGCTGGCATAGTAACGCAGCAGGTGATCGAATCTGCACCTTCCCACAGGGTCTAGAAACAGCAAGCCACATCAGCTTCTGAGATCATGCTGAGGTATCAGACTCTGGAACCCATGCTCCTGACACCCCCCAGAAATTCAGAGCAGCCATGTGAGACAGGCTCCAAAGGACCCTCAATATGCTGCTCACTGGAGCATCCATTTCCCTCACCACACAGTCCTTCCTGCAGGGCCAACGCCCCAGACCTTGGGCTGGAATCACAGTCTTGGCAATCCTGTGTGTTATCCCTAAATCTCATGTATTATTGGCCAAATGCCTTCTCTTCATATCTCAGGTACTTGGCATTTGATGATCTCAAGGCTGCAGTTCATCTGTGTCCTCATAGACAGAGATGGTTTTGCTTTAATTTTCCTCAAAAATTTCGAAATCAATAATTTCTTATTCCCGACTGTATTCTAGGTACTTCTCAGATTAACTACTTATAACGTTACCTGCAATGGTAGTCACACGTAGGTATATGTCTAAGAAAAAGAAAAAAGGTGAATGAGTTTTATAAAGCATTAGAGCATTCTAGTTTGCTGAAAACACTAGAATGATTCCAATTCTGAAAAGTTCTGTATAACTTATTCCAAACAATAAATCCACAAACCACACAAAAAAGCACTGTTCTTAGTGGCTCCTTTCGTGACTTTTGGTGCTTTGAGAATGTGAAATTGGGTTATTTTGATGTTTGGGGTCACTCCTACAATTTAATTGGCAAAGATGAGAAATATTGAAATGCCCTTGCAGTCTTGGACAGTTGAAAAATTGCCTTTCATTCAACGGGCATTAGATATTCTGCAGAAATTCTTTAGAATAAATGGCTTAAAAATAAACACATTTGCATGGGCTTAATAAACATTGGCTGCTCTATGAAAGCAAGGAATCTGTAAATAGGAGAAAGCTTTTACTTCTGAACCTTTACCAGGAATGAATTGCCATTTCATAAAACCACAGCGCCCACGTAATGCCACTCCAGAAGGCTGCGTTGCAATGTAAAACATTTACATTCTACTTCATTTCCAGCAATCGTGCTCAGAGTGTGGGTACATTTAGGAGAAAACAGGTGACCAGTTAAATAGTTTTTCCATTACTCGGGAGCTTGAGAATCTACATCTTGCAAATATAAATTTGCTACTGCAAATAATTTTGATTTATTCTTTATACTGCAGTTAGAAAATTACCGGTAGATCACTATGTGATCTACTGATGTGCAATTAGGTTATATCATCTATAAAGTCTGTAACATTGAAACTGTAACCCCTCTGTACTTCACTTTGACAATAAAAAAAAAATAAAGTTTGTATCAGGATTAAAATTTCTGTAGAGAAAAAGGAGGAACTATGTCTAGAAGAGTTGAGATTCACACCAAGAGACCAATCTCTAAACAACAAAAAAAAATTTTTGCCAGTCCTGGGGCTTGAACTCAGGGCTTGAGCACTGTCCCTGGCTTCTTTTTGCTCAAGGCTAGCACTCTGCCACTTGAGCCACAGTGCCACTTCTGGCTGTTTTCTATATATGTGCTGCTGGGGAATCAAACCCAGGGCTTCATGGATACAAGGCAAGCACTCTTGCCACTAGGCCATAATCCCAGCCTCTAAACACATTTTTATATCATGGGCATGGTTACATGTTTGCTGTTGGAAATACGATTTTCTCTCCACAATCTACATTTAACCATTCCACATGTGGTATCATTGTAAATTGTTGACACCTGGTCTGCTTCTATGCACCCTTCCAGGTAATGGTAAGTCAAAGAAGGCCACTCAAGGAAACTGAATGAATGCCTTAGCTGTTGTGAACAGGAAAGCAAGGAATGGTTAGTACCACTTGAATCTCATGCTCCATCAAGAGTTAGAGAGGGGGGCAGGTATCTGTGGTCCAGGACTATGACTATAATCCTAGCTTCTCAGGAGGCTGAGATCTGAGGGCACAAACAGAAAATCTGTGAGACAAGGGACATCACTCAGGTCCTGTTCAAGCCCCCTCCTCACGAAAAAGGGTGGTTAGGTGATAAAGAGGTAGCTCAGTGATGGGCAGTGGTAGAGTGCTTGCCTAGTATATAAGTAAAACAAGTATCTAGCCCCAGTATGATCCTTTGCCCTCGCTCCCCAAAGAAAGAAAGTAGAAAGGAAGCAAAGGAACAGGTTGCCCAGAGATCTGACAAATCCACTGGAAAATAAGTAGGTCAAGAGCGTCAAGAGCATCTCTCCCTCTTCATCTCCTGAGGATAGAGAACCCTACTCACCCTTTCTGGACTTGGATTATTGGTTTGCAATGCAAATATATCCCTCTGGCCTGCTTGGACTTCATCCTTGAAGAGAACCCTGCTAGACCAATTATACATTTATCACTCACTGCTGTCTAATTCATTTGCAGGAGTCATTTCTTGTTACTACGTAACTGCCACAGGCAGAAGGCCTATTTCTTGGGTCTCCAACAATAGAGCATGCTCCTTGCATCTTTGATCAGAGGCCTGACTCTCCTCAGCTCAATGCCTCCTGTGCTCCTTGGCACTGACAATTGCAACCTTTCTCCCTCTGTGTTTTGCTCGACCCTCCTTAAGGTCTGATTGGCCTGAACAATTTTTCCAGACTTTAATAATTTACCTTTATGTGTACTAGTGAAGCTTAAAGCATTTCCCTTCCTTCTATGCTGTGACTCCTTCTCAGCATATATATAATTTGAGAATCTTGATTGTGAAAGAACATAAATCAAAATAAAACTATCTCCTTTCCCTTCAGTAGCATGTATCCATTGACACAGGGACTCAAACTCTGAGCCTTCTATCAAATAAGTTCATAGTTATTAAAATTGATTCATTGCCTTCCCAGTCTCAGACTCAATTGCTTCTAAGAAACTTATTCAATTTGTCTTCTTTTATAGTATTCCCTACACAGGCAAGGTGAATTGGTCAACTGGCATTGTTTTTTTACACTTTTTACTCATATTAATAATTACATATTAATAAATTGGTATTCATATTTCTATGTTGATACTTGGGGAGCTTAATTGCCCTTTTCCATTTCCTGAGTCCAATTAATTCTGGATACACTAGGAAAACAAAATTCATGAATAAGTAAAAGTGAAGGCCAGGACACAGCTCCAAGGTATTCACCTTCAAACCTATGTAAACAACTAACTTCCCAAGGAAGATCACCAAACTATATGTAGACAACAGGTAGAACTTTAGAGTCAGAATTCAGTCCATGCTTCCAAATTTATTAGCGGGTGACATTGAAAAATTAAGTGCTGTTGAGGGTTCCTAAGACCTACTTTAAATGCCTATTATACATGTACATGCTCACATGCACATTAACTAGGTATTTGTTATTTTAAATTCTTAGTTGGCACAAGCATGTTGAGGCTTGCTCTAATAAGACTAAGCTATGTTATGGAGGTTGTAGTCTTGACCCTTAAATCTAACAGAATGTTTAAGTAAAGAATGTGTGTGTGTGTGTGTGTGTGTGTGTATGCATGCATGTGTGTAAAGGTTTATTCCTCCTATATTACTCCACTAGCTCTTCTGCTCTCCTGAGGTATAGACTCTTATTATGATAGAAGAAACTAATCTCACCCCTTTCCTGGCATTTGAAGTACAGCCAACAACTAAATCCATCACATCGCCCTTTCTTCTGCATTTTAGAAATTAGAATGAGAGTTATAAGATACATTAGGATGTTTCTACATATTGGTGGGTTAAAAAAAAATGACACCATAGTCAGTGCCCACGGGTGGTCCTTAAACAGCAGCTACTGTCCTCTCCCAGCTCAGCAGAAACTAGAAATGTGGGCCATAGCAACACATCCACGGTGACAATAAATGACACCAGCACTGGGGATCTGTGCTCTATAAATCATCCAACTGCAGTGCACCTGAGTCTGTGTTATCATTTTCTAGGATGCATTTCACAGACCTGCAGCTGCCCTCTGGATGGCTATGGGAAAAAGAGGACCATGCCAAGAGACATCCACAGCTTAAGAAATAGCAAGCTAGGCTAAGCCTCTGCTTGAAATGTATGTCATATTCTAAGTTAAAAGTAATAGAGCTTTCTTCTTGCTTCAGCAATAGAGTGTTGGAATTACTGTATTTACTTTTTGAAAATTCTCTAGTTCTTGAGATGGAAAGTATTGAACTAAATCGTATCAATTTGGGGGGCTTTGCAGTTCTTAGAAAAATTCCCCTTATACTTGAGTTAAAGTATGGTATTTCTATCTGCCTGACCATGTTGTTGTAAAAGTTCGACTAAAGTTCCTAAATAAGGATTCTAGAAACATACGACATGATCATTTAAATATACATAGATATACACATATCTATGTATACGTAATTATAAATTAGAAATAGCCAGAATGTTTTAGCCTTGGGTATTTGGGGATGATGGCTCATCCTAACAATCACTTACTTAGGACAACACTTCCTTCCAAATTTTCATTGGCTCTTCATACAAGGTAAATCATAATATATAAAACATAATGATTGCATTAAGAAATCCATATACTCACTGCCTTATGTATGTAACGGTAATCCCTCTGTACATTACCTTGACAGTAAAATTAAATTTTAAAAAAGAGGGGGGTTGAGAGATTCAGCCTAATCTGTGAGATTGGAGAATACTCTGGAAGAACTGGTGGTCAGTGAGGCCCTAATTCAAATTGGCGTAGAATAAATGCAATTTATGGTTTCAGTGGTAATACTGTTGCTAAGCATTTAAATGGCATTTATCTAGTGCACCATTTAATATGTTTGAAAGACTGTGGAGCTATTAAAGGAAATATTCTTGGAACTATGTAACTTTAACCAATGTGTGGAAGAAAAGACATTTACAAGGGTTTCTGTGAATGTTTGTGTTTCCTCAAGTATTTACTCATGTTTCTTGACCTTCAAAAATACAGAAAAAAATGGAATAAGCAAATATTATGCATGTATATGTATATACATATATATGTATATATACAGAGATACATGTACATACATAGATATATCCCACACAAAGGAATAGGATGTTGTTTGGCTATGATGGTTATTTTAAGACAAGGTGACAACTAGAAAATGGGGATGGGGAGGGTTTTACAATGGGAATTCCTGAGGAAACATCATTAACATTTATCCAGGAATATGATACTATCTCTTGGTCAAAATTTGTATTGTAAACAACGATAACAAAAACAAAAATTCCCTTGAAAGAAAAAATGTCAAGGTAAGACATCTTCTTTTCATCAGAAATCAAGTACAAGAGTATTCCTCTCAGAGTATGCACAGAACTTTTTATAAAACATCAGAAACAAACTAGTATTTTCTCCAGCCACGTTAATCCATGAAGATAATTTTCATTTTCAGTGATGCTTGAAATCTGACAGTCTGTCATGTATAATGAAAGACAAAACTAAAAGGGATATAACAGGTTAATACTGAAAATATTCATCTAACAACCATACTATGTACTCACAGGTCACAGTGCAATACCGCTGCAAAGGTTGCCAAGGCTTAGAGTAAGAAAATCCCTTTCACTGCCCATGACAAGCAATACTGTTGCTTAAGAAGAGCAGAGAAGTTTGTCCTATGAAAACGCACTAGTATAACCTCCCATGTTTGGGTCAAGGTGAACAGAACTGGATAGAAGCTCCGGAATCAATAAAAAATGATCGCTTGTAACACTAAAGTGGCCAGCTCAGATGGCACACAATCACAATGGCCAGTGTTTGTAAACTGATCAGGCCACGGACTCAGTAGCCCAGAAATCACAGGTTGATCATAACAGCGTCATCAACAAGAGCCTGTCCTAACTTAAAAGTCTGATACTTATTTTTTCATTGATTTCTCATTTTTTAAAAATATTTTGATGACTGAGAACACTAATGACAAAAAAAAAAAAAAACTGTTCTCTGACCATGAATATTCAAACCATAGTGGAAATGGACCAACTCTCTGAAAGAAAAAAAAAAAGCTATTTTTCAGTTTAGTTCGTGAATTTTGTACATTCAAGAGAAATCAATCAATCAAACTAAAGCTATGTTTAATTAAGAAATTTAATTTGTGTTTAAATGCAAAAACAATAATAAAAATTCTTTGGGTCTGATGGCTTTATTGATGAATTCTACTGAAGAGTAAATAAAGAAATAATACCAAAGCCAGATAATCCTTTAGAGAAAATGGCAGAAGAGGGACTTTCATACCAAATAAAAAGATATTAAATGACAGGAAAACTATAGAAAAATCACCCTTGCCAATATAATTAAATCTTTCAAATTTTCCTCTATAAAATCTGTCAATATATGGAAACAGTAATGAGCTATGCATTATTCTGTTACATTTTCAGTTATTCACCAAAATTATTAATGAGGAAAAACTCAAAAAACCTATGAATAGACAAAAATACTTTTTATGTGGCAGAATGCATATACAAAGTCTAAAATATTATCAGATAGAATAATACATTTCACCTGTTTGCTTGACAAGGGCACCATTGAGAAATAAGTGTACAAAGTACAAATGTCGAAAGATCATATATCTTAGAAGGGAGTTGTACTTAGACCACACAGACTTTCAAAACTTAACAATAAAAAGCCACTAAGAATGAAGAAATGAGTGTAGAAAAAGTGGCAAAATACAGACACTCAACACTTTCAGGCGTTTACCATATGAAACAAGATATCAGGTGTGTGGCTATAGGGAGAGGAGGGAGGTATAAAGGCAATGAAGGTACCAGTAAACAATGGACCCCAAAGGAACAATGGACTCTAACATGCAACATGGTCAAGTGGTGAGAAATAGAATTTGCCCTCCCAAAGTAGAAATGTAAACCACAGAGAAAAGGTAAGTTTTGGCAAGCTCCCCGAACCAACTGGCACTCTGAAAAAAATACAAAATCCATGTCCCAGGTAGTAAGCAGATGCTACATGAGGGGCCACCTGAATGTCTTAGCTTGCTTCCTGGTGCCCAAGGTCACAATTTCTGCCAGAGAGAACAGAAATCCTTGAATTTTTATATCTATACTTCCAAAGTTCACATCTTTTCCACTGGCTAATAAACATACCACCTTCAGAACCAGTGTAGATCCAGGAATCTATTTATTCTTGGGCTGAAGAAAGAAACACAAGAGTATGGAAAGATTTACTCATGTTCATTACTGAGTAGAATCGATCCTGCTAATATACCAATATTATTTTTTTAAATCTACAGATTTGTGTAATCCTCCATGAAATTCAAAGGATATTTTTCAGAGAAACAGAAAAATTAGCCTTACAATTTATATGCGTATAAAATAGATCTTGAATTAAAGCAATCCTGAGCAAAAAGGACATCACTGATGTGCCCAACTTTAAACTCAAAGCTATTGCAAGAAACATAATAGAGTAATGGCACAAAAACAGACATGTAAACCAAAGGATTCAAGGGGAAAACCCAGAAGCAGAAGCAAGCCCACGCAGTTACAGGCATCTCGTTTTGACAAAGGGGCCAAAATACACTGGTTAAAAACAACAAACTTAATAAATGGTGCTGGAAAAACTGTACAGCTACACATGAAAGCCTGAAATCGGTCCCTATCTTCTTTCCTGAATGAAAATCAACTCAAAATGGGCCAAAGCTCTGAATGTGAGACCCAGAACTTCAAACAATTGGAGGAAACCGCCAATGAAAGAAGATCTGAGGGTAGATGGAGACTTTCTGAATAGGATTTCAATAGCTCAGTGGTTACTAGAAGGAGTTGATACATGAGATTACATCAAATTAAAAAGTTTCTGCTCAGCAAATAAAGAAAAACATTGAATGGAGAAGCAGCCTACAGAATGATATATCAGTTATTCCTCCAAAAAGAGTTGAATGTGCATACTACATAAATGACTCAAAAAATTAGTCACCAGGAGAGCAAACAATCTTATCAACAAACTTAAAAAATTAACTGAAGAGACATTTAAAAAATATAAATGGCCAATAAATATATAAGAAGTGTTTCAACATTTTTAGCCATCAAGAATATGTAAATAACTTTTTGATGAAGATTGCAGAAAGAGAGAGAGACAGAGAGACAGAGAGAGAGAGAGAGAGAGAGAGAGAGAGAGAGAGAGATGCAAATCAAAAGTACATGGAAAGCTTGGCAAACCATAATGGAATACATCTGCAATTCAGCTATTGAGGCAGTGGAAACAGTAAAGTTCATGAGATCTCATCCTACCCAATAGCTGGGCCTGGAAGTTCACACCAATCATCACAGTTACATGGCGGGCTGAGACTGTGAACATTGCACTTCTAGGCCAAGCTTGAGATACCCTCTGGAAGGAAGAAGACACAGTGAACGGAGGAGTGTACTTGCTACTGCAGCGATGACAGGAAGCCTGAAGCTCAGGTATCACCATGTAGGCCCCCACCGGAGCAGGAAGTGAAACCTATGGAAAAGGGGTTACCGGTATGTCTCAGTAGTAGTGTCTGCCTAATAAAACTAAGCCCTGAGTTCAAACCCCAGAACCATAAAAAAGAGAAAGGAAAAAAAAAAAGAATAAAACTACTAATAGTCTGAAATTCCTTAACCCAATAAATGGAGAAACTATCTACCATCCGTGCAATGAACTATTACTCCGTAATGAAAACAAACCATTGAGTTTTACAAATAAATGATTCTCAAATGCAGTTTACAAAAGTAAAGAATCCAGATGTCAAAGAAGACATAAAGGATGATTCCTGTTCCATCATATTCAGATGACAAACTATAAGACTGGTAAATAGAAGAGTTGTTGAAAGAAGTGTGGTTAGGGTTTAAAAGAATCAAATCAACAGCAGTAAATAATAGTGCACGAAATAGAATGTTTTAGTATTATATGTGTTTGTGCAAATATGACTACTGCATTTGACTAAACCTATGGGTTTTATGCCACAAAGGTATACTTTCACTTTGAGCTACCTTGTCACTTTTTAGTGTATATTAATGGTAAAGTTATTTTCATAATACATGGAATATACTTTTTATCATATGTACTCCTTCACCTACCTGGCTTACCATCGCCCCTACTGTTATCTTTTAAAGAACAAAAATTAATTTTATAATAAAAAATTATGGTTTACTGAGGGTTAATACAGAGCTGGAAAGATATAGGCAAGTCCAACAAAGTTTGTGGAGGAGAATGAATGCCACTTCAACAAGTGTAAACTTTATCCTGAGCTCAATGAACTAAAGACACTATATTTTCTTTCTGATTCACAGGAATTTAGAAAATTGTTTCTGAAGGAAAGAATACAGTTAGTAGTGACCAGATACTAGAAAACATCAGTGAAAAGAAACAAAAAAGAGCATATGACTTGCATAGTGGTATTTTGAAACTCTCAAAAATATAGAAAAAAAATGAAACCATTTAATATTTAAAGGGCATATAAGTCCATGATAAATAGCTTGCTTTTATAAAGCAAATCTCATGTTCAGTGATTGACTATTCTCTTTAAGAATTATGTGTTTACCAAGCTAGAAAGATAGCATGGCATATTTTTGAACCTGTTAACCTATTTCATACAGACTCATACTATTTGCACAGAAATTCTGCATATAATAGTTTAAATACATATAATTTTCACTATTAAGATAAAGGTTCTTTTATAAACAAAATACCAATATTTCACAATAAGTAATATAACATTTTATTTCATTGAATGATAGTAACTACAGAAAGACATGGTGATGGTATATGTTTATTGTCTGAAAGATGATGGGGAAATAATTTATAAGGCAGTAAGAGTGACAGGTGATACTGAATATGACAATAATGGAAATGTATTATGTCAGTCGATAGTAACAGGTCTGGTTAAAAGTGTGGAGGACAGAGTAGCCCAAATTTCAGGAAAACCTCTTCATTGGCATACACAAGTCTCTCTGCATGTTTGCTTATGTATGTGTGACCATTGATTGACACATATGTTTGCTTATGTACATGTGACCACTGACATAGCGTCACTGGTTTCCCAATACATAAGATGGGAATAGATAACATTTCTTAAATGGATGTTTATGTTAATTAACAAATATGTCCAAAATACCCTGTAATGCTATTTTTTTAACTTTAAGAGCAGCTCCTATTTAGTTGGAAATTTTTCCTTAAAAGCAAATTAGTTCGTTTTAGAGTATTAACTAAAAATAAAATCATTTTAATTTGAGTGCTACTGGCAGTAATCCTAGCTACTCAGAAGGCTGAGACTTGCAGGACCATGGTTTGAGGCCAGCTATTGAAGAAAAGTCTGTGATTCCATCTCTAAAATGACCAGCAAAAAGCAGGGTTGGAGGTGTGGTTCAAGTGGTAGAGCATCAGCTATGAGCAAGAAAGACAAATGAGCTAAGCAAGCACATCAAGTAAGCATGAGGTCACGAGTTGAATCAGTGGTATCAACAAAAAAAAATATCGTTTTTTAATTTGACAGTCTAGATTTTCCTCTTGCTAAATTTCCTAAAATAAGATTATTGAATTACTACTCTCAAGGCCAAAAAATTATTTGATTTGTATCTTATTCAATTCTTACAATAATTATGTGAATTATATATTAGTTTCTTCATTTATAGAGTATATTGAGATATAATCAAGACTTTGCTTTTTTCATATTTAGTATGCTGATAAATGAGACTTAAACTAAGTCCAGTGTTCAATACAATTTCATTTTATGTCTGTTACTTTGTTTATTTAAAAGGAGATAAACAGTGACTAACACATGAAGTTAGGGAATTATAGAAAAGATAATTTACAAAAATAATGGGGAAAAGTTGGTAGCTGAGTGGCTTTTATCACCAAAAACATTACACAATGAGCCACACTTTGTAACTACTCTAACTACTGATATAGCCTTTTGGCAATGTTATTTACTCTTTTTATTAACCTACATTAGAAATGGTGACATAAGTCTTATTCACAGACTAAGGTATTCAGGCAAATAATCTCTTACAGCTATTCTTATACAGAAAGTACCCAATTAGGTTTGTTTAAAAATGCATGGGTTAACACTTGGGCTCATTGGCGCAGGACGGAACTTCCTTAACAAAGACCCAGAAAGGCTACAAATCAAAGAAAGGTTGGACAAATGGGACTGCATCAAACTGCAGAGCTTCTGCACGGCAAAGGACATAGCTCGCAAGATAAACAGAAAGCCCACAGACTGGGAGAAGATCTTTACCAGCCATTCAACGGACAAAGGCCTTATATCTAAAATATATGCAGAACTAAAAAAATTACCTTCATCCAAAACAAAACCGCAAAGAACCAATAGCCCCCTCATCAAGTGGGCTAAAGACTTACAAAGAGACTTCTCTGATGAGGAAATGAGAATGGCCAAGAGACATATGAAAAAATGCTCTACATCACTGGCCATAAAAGAAATGCAAATCAAAACAACATTGAGATTCCATCTCACCCCAGTAAGAATGTCATATATCAAGAAAACTAACAATAACAATTGTTGGAGGGGATGTGGCCAAAAAGGAACCCTACTTCATTGTTGGTGGGAATGTAAACTGGTTCAGCCACTCTGGCAAGCAGTATGGAGATTCCTCAGAAGGCTCAATATAGAACTCCCCTATGACCCAGCAGCCCCACTTTTGGGTATCTATCCAAAAGACCACAAACAAAATCACAGTAATGCCACCAGCACAACAATGTTCATCGCAGCACAATTTGTCATAGCGAGAATCTGGAACCAACCCAGATGCCCCTCAGTAGACGAATGGATCAGGAAAATGTGGTACATATACACAATGGAATTTTATGCCTCTATCAGAAAGAATGACATTGTCCCATTTGTAAGGAAATGGAACGACTTGGAAAAAATTATACTAAGTGAAGTGAGCCAGACCCAAAGAAACATGGACTCTATGGTCTCCCTTATTGGGAATAATTAGTACAGGTTTAGGCAAGTCATAGCAGAGCATCACAAGGCCCAATAGCTATACCCTTATGAACACATAAGATGATGCTAAGTGAAATGAACTCCATGTTATGGAGACAATTGTTATATCACAGTTGTAACTACTTTCAATGTCCCATGTGTATCTGTAGCTTCTATTATTCATGATGTTCTTGTATCACCTTCCTGTGGTTGTACCTACACTATCTCTGTAATCTTATCTGAGTATATTGGAAACCATGTATACTGGTATTAGAACTAGGAAATTGAAAAGGAATATCAAAATTGAGAGACACAGGGTAAAAAAAGACAAGCAAATACAAAAGCAATACTTGCAAAACTGTTTGGTGTAAGTGAACTGAACACCTCAGGGTTGGAAAGGGAAAGGGGGAGGAGGGAGGGGGAATGAGGGACAAGGTAAGAAACAGTACAAGAAATGTATCCAATGCCTAACGTATGAAACTGTAACCTCTCTGTACATCAGTTTGATAATAAAAATTTGAAAAAAAATGCATGGGTTTTAGTTTAAAATAAAGACTATCATTTAAAATCTGATCTAGTCACTCTACTTATTCCAATAAGTGCTCTGAGTGAGACAGGATAAATAGCAGGTTGATAACAGACCAGATGTGGTGTAATGTTGCACATAATAAGGGTTACTCAAAGCCAAAAGTATGTCTCCTATGTATGCTGAGAGTTTGATTATGCCTAATAGAGTGTTTTGTTTTGTTTTTAAGTCTTCCATTAGACTGCATTTCGTACTGAGTAAATCCAGAAAAGTACTAGAAGAGAATATTGATTTACAGTTGGGTTTCTCACTCAGAGTGCCCTACAGGTAAATTTTAAAATGCTTCATAATTCTCACAACATGCTTCAGTAATGAAATTCACATGAAATACTTTGTTTATTCATTCCCAGTCAATCCTGATCTAACCTTAGCACAACATCTATAAAGTATGAAAAATACAGAATTTGTGTTCTTTTTACTTTAGCTAAAGTATTATTTTACTAATAAGTTATGTTTGAAAGATAATTTAAAATCAGATAATAGTATTTCATATATATATATATATATATATATATATATATATACACTCCATACAACATTTTCAAAGCTCTCTGAAAATATGTCTCCATTTGATCTTCCTTCCTTCCTTTCCTTCCTTTTTTTTCATTTATAGAAGTGTGTAATTGATATTATAGTCTCTTTGGTGTATTACTGCATTAATTATGGCATTCATTTGCCTCTTATTGGAACTTAATCATGATCTTATAATTAACTTTGCTTCTTAGCTCACTATACCTTCTTTATTCCATTGAGAAGTAGCTTGTGGTAAAATATTCTAATACCATGTAAATATTATAGAAGTTTCCCCTTAGTCATGGCTATTTGACTATTCTTATGTAACTTGATTTTTACAGTATTTTAAAGCAGTAATTTTTTTCAAATTTTTATTATCAAACTGATGTACAGAGAGGTTACAGTTTCATACATTAGGCATTGGATACATTTCTTGTACTGTTTGTTACCTTGTCCCTCATACCCCCCCTCCCTCCTCCCTCTTTCCCTTCCCCCCCCACGGAGGTGTTCAGTTCACTTACACCAAGCAGTAATTTTCTAACACCATTACTATATCCACAATTATTAGTTGAGATTCTGTCTTTAAGGAAGTACTTTTCCTCATTATTCTTATACTAGCTTATTTAATCCATAGGCTAACAATCCTCATTTTGTTAAATTGGCCATTCATCTGTCATTCCACTGTTATTCTGTTATTTATGTTTCCCCAATCATTTAGCTGAGAACATCTGAAAGGTCGTTCCTGTGTTTTCCTGACATTCCTTCAGTGTTGCTTGGAACATATTCTGATTTTCTGGCATGAGATAGTCCTCTGCTGGAATTTCTCTATGGAATTTGAGTCCCTTCTGCTGGAGAATGACATCTGGAATCCAGATGTGGTAGGAAGGTGCACTGGCCTATGATGAGCACTTTGTGTTTCTAGAGCACAAAGGAGTTTGATAGAGGAAGGAATTACAGGTAGTTTTGAAACTTGGGTTACAGCAAAATTCCAGGCAGTCTAATAAAAAACAGTATTTTCTAGGTATCTTTACACCACAAGGAATTAAAAGAATATAATGAAGAAATATGTCTTGATTTTGCCATTTATTTAAGTAGACTTTTTGCCCTCGGATGTTTACTCTTACAATATCTGAATATGAAAAAAGCACACATGACAAACCACTAATTATGGAGCAACATATTTGACAGAAGAATTATTTTTATGCCAACACAATGATTAAAACATTTGAATGAATCAAGGCTTTTTCCACCATTGAGATTTGGCTCACTTTTAGTCATTATACTAAGAAAGTACATATTTCACCTAATTAAGACACAAAATTTCCTCAATAAAAAAGCAAAATTAAAGATAAAAAGCTGGGACAATCAAGTCAAGAACACATAAACACAGAATCAAGTATGTTATCAAAATTTCTTTCACTCTTATCCTGGAGTTTCTGCAACCAACCAATGCTAGTTGTGCATGGTAAGAGCAGGCTCTGTTGAGAGAGGAGCTAGAAGGAATGGGAAGACACTGACTTTCAAAGTCACTCAGGATTTGATGCCTGTTTTTTTCAATGACATTTATTAGTGATTTTGGAAAATTATTTAGCCACATTTAGTCACAATTTTGTCATGTTTGACATGCAAATTCAGCATCATGAATAAAGCAGATTATAAATTTAAAAGTCTTCTAATCAGAACACACTCTGTGAATAGTGCTACTATTGAAAGCGATATATGCCTCGTAAAGAAACATTTCTTTGTAGCTTTGAGTTTAAAACTGGAAAAGGTTAGGAATCCAACAAAAGATATCTTCAGTTATGACACCGGAATACTTATTTGTCCATCTCAATTAAGAGTTCCAATGGAGAGACAACACTGATATCTGTGTAGTGATGACAAAAAGTATGACTAAATGTGAGTAAAGGGTTGATCCCACAGAGACACCCATATGCCAATGGGCAAATATTCCCAATGACTGCAGATTTCTCAGATCAAATATTATTTCTATGAAAAACTGTGTGACATAGGAAATAGGAAGCACAAAAAATAAACTGATGAGTTGTAATCAATGTTCATAAAATAATTGAGAAGTTATGCAAAAATAGGATAATGTTCAGAATCAGAATAACCTAACTATTGTAGTTCAAGAAATATCAGTAGAAACCCAACAAAATGGTACAGGAATTACTACACAGAGGAATGCTTCTGAGGTTTAGAACAGACATCAAACCACCTTACATGAAAGTCACCTTATTCAGATGCAAAGAAGTAATTTGGAGGGAAAAAAATGTTGTAAGGCTAGTTGGAAAGGCCATGGAATTAAAGAAATGACCATTTGATTAGAAACTTCCTATGATTCTCACATTTTCATCAGTACAATTCAAGTATTGAAGCAAGATCATCAAGTTATTCATTTTTCAGTTAAAGTCTCTAAGCTTGATGCTTCCAAAAACTCAATAATGTGTGAATCCTATCAACTTAGATATCTAGCAGTACTGACTTGACCAAAAAGGTGACAGCAGAAAGTTCTACAGTTAGGAAGTGAGGTTAAAAGACAATATTTTCAGAAGCAGTTTCATAAGCCAAGCTTCTCCAATATAATCCATGTGCCCTGAGAAGGAACTGTGAGATTCGCCAGGAGGGAACACTGAAGTAGAACATTTGCCATGAAAACAATGACTCACAGGGCATCCCAGGAACATTTAACGGCAGTAGTTTACCCATAAAATATTTATAGATATTCTAAGGTGTCCCTTGTTCAAAAGCTGCATTGGGAACATTTATAGGATAAATTATGGTATTTTACAAAGGATGTATGATGCAATGGAGGAGGTGGAAACATTTATGCAGATGAATATTCATTAGTTAAAGATTTTTTTAAACCCTTGAGACTAAAATGTAGCTAGTTTCTCCAAACTTCATCTTTGCTTTGAAGTAATGACAAATGAAATCAGGCTGACTCATCTTTCATAATGCTTCTCCATCTGTCGCTTTTCTTTCGATTTGACTGCCAATTGCCTGGGCTCATACCTTCATGCTTAAAAGCCTGAAGAAATAGTCCCCAGGAGTAATTAACACATGATTTTTGTTTACAAGAACACTGATGAGTCATTTAAGGTGAATGGGAAGAGAGTGAATAACCTGGAAATGAGCTCACTACAAACATTTCTGTTGACCAAGAGACCTGTGAAGAATCAACCAAAAAAGTAGCAAGAAAGCCAAGAATTGGTTGTAAAGAGGGACTCATACATCCAAAAGACTTTTTGAGAAATATTCATAGGATTTGATAGCATAACAGTCATTGGCAAAATTTGCAAGGAGAGGTAAAGTGTTGGAGATGGAAGTCAGATGGAAAGGTTTGAAGATTGAGTGCTGGTAAGAAAATGAAGAACTTTTTACACATGTGCACAATTCCACTGTGGAGATATCATGAAAGGAGAGGTCCACAATAATGGGTGTGGCGTGTCAGCAAGAGAAAACCCTGTTTCAGTAATGAGGGGAAGTGCAACAACAGAGGAAGACTAAAGATAGGAGGAAGGAGAAAGCATATAGAGGATTTAACTCACGACAAATTCATTTAGTATCTTGGGTATACATGAGAGTATTTGCCTTTGGGGAGATGCCATTGGTATCAATTACAACAGGAAAGAAAGACTAGGAAAGGATGTAGATAAACACATTCTTCATGAAGGTTTTTCAGTTGAAGATCAAACCCCTTGTTCTATCACTGATCATTAAAGATTCACTTCAAAGGTTCACATATGCATTTCATATTTTAGCATCAGACATTGCATTTTTGTAGATATACAAACTAGCTAGAGAAAAGTTTTCATATACATAGAATACCAACTGTCATGATATTCTTGTCATTTCCTTTCAGTATCTCTTCCCATATAAATTTGATCCAACCTGCAACTCAAAGGTCAACACTTTCCCCTCAATAAAGGCTCTGTTATCTGGACAAAAGTCAGCCTGCAAGAGTGGAAAAATCTGACAAGCATTCGTGGGCTGTGTTGAGAAGAGCTCATTCTCTTTGCTCATGAGCACAAGTATATGATGTTCCTCATTTAATTAAATATGGTGTGTTTAAGAGCATGAAGAGAGGAAGGAAGCCAAAAAAGACACTAAAGATATCTCTTCCGATAAGCTGAAATACAGTGCAGTATTCTGGACAGAAAACAGTGTGTGAACTCAAGCAAGGGGAATGGAAAAAGTGGCTGGGCTAGAGAGGCTCAGAGAGCAGATTCAACTTTGTGATCTTTCCTCACAAAGAGTTGATGATGGGGAATAAGAAGGAATAATAATAATCATGCTCAGACTTGCACTTTGTAATGTGAACAACCACTGTTATTCATTATTATGTTTTATGTGAAAGGGAGTTGGGGAAGATTTATGAGTTCAGTATGGTAACTCGTGGTTCCTATGATATATGTTCAAGAATAGTGTGGACATAGAGTAAGTTGAACAAAACCTGAAAGCTGGAGGTACAGGTACAAGGATTTTCACGATCTCCTATTTACTTATTTCATATCCGGGGAATTAAGTATGTTCACCCATGAAGAGATATGAAGTAGGTGGACAGCTGAACAAAGACAAGATAAAAGCCCAGAAAAATTAAGATGAACTTTGGGAGGAGAATATGAATAAAAACTATGGGTATGGAAGGAGAAAGAGGAATAATGTCAGGAAATGAAGATGGTTTTGAGGAAAATAATTAATCGATATTGGCATTATTACCAATCGATCAAAATACTTTACAAAAATACTTTACATTATTATGGCAGATAATTTCAGTAGGGAGTTGAAGGTAGATATCATGTTTTATGGTATTTAAGAAAACAGACTAATCCACATGTTAGGAGCGGAATGTTTGTACCCTCCACCTAATTCATATGCATTGAAGCCTTGGTCAAGGAATAGTACCTTGATATTAAGTGACATAGAACTTGTTTCATCCATATCTGTTCTTTGCCTTACAAGGGGATAGCAAGAAAGCCACCTCACAACAGATAGTGACTACCCCCAGAACTCACATGTGCAGTTACCTCAGCCATAGACTTTCCAGATTCCGAGACAGTGAGCAATCCATTTTGGTTCATCTGGTGTATTTACACAGGAGCATGAACTAAGACACTACCAGAGGGAGAAAATTCCTGGAATTGGGTTGGAAGTTGTTAGAGTGCAACGGAAAGAAAGGACAGGAAGCTCTAAGATCGATTTGAGATGACAGGGCCTCCATTACCCCAAAGGATTGACTTCCCCAATGGGTTAGAATAAAGAGAGCAAGACAAGTCTGAGCAAGTCAGAAGACATCAGATGGATGTTTTGAGTCCCAAGCTCTTCTTCCTTCATGCTATGGAAATGAAGAGAATAATTTTTGAAGTTATATTTTTGTTTATTTGTTTTGTTTTTGTTGCCAGTCCTGGGGCATGGACTCAGGGCCTGAGCACTGTCCCTGGCTTCTTCTTTTTTTTTTTTTTCAAATTTTTATTATCAAACTGATATACAGAGAGGTTACAGTTTCATACGTTAGGCATTGGATACATTTCTTGTACTGTTTGTTACCTTGTTCCTCATACCCCCCTCTCTCCTCCCCCTTTCCCTTTCCCCCCCTGAGGTGTTCAGTTCACTTACACCAAACAATTTTGTGGCTTCTTCTTGCTCAAGGCTAGCACTTTATCTCTTGAGCCACAGCGCCACTTCTGGCTTTTTCTATGTATGTGGTGCTGAGGAATCGAACCCAGGGCTTCATGTATACGAGGCGGAGCACTTTACCACTAGGCCACATTCCCAGCCTTGAAGTTATATTTTAAGTGACATTAATTGCTGGCTGCTCAGCTTTCAAATGTACCCCTTCCACAACCTGTTTTTCCTAAAACCCACCTCTTCTCTTCTTTTCTTTTCTTTTTTTTTTTTTTTTTACCACAGTCATTCTATTGTATAAAACACGAAAATATCCTTTGGTGCATTGTTCCAGATGAATCAAAATGTATTTGTGAGAATATCTGGGACAAAAAGAAAGAGATCATTTGAATTACTGGTATTCCTGCTCAGAAAATAAATGCCTCTACTAATTAGATTTAAACATTTGTTTTATAAAGTGGTCATCCAATCTTCTCATGAGATAGTTCAGGTATGACTTAAAGAGTTGTCTACCAATAAATACTTAACGTTTTAAAATTCTTAGATCACTAGGATAAATTTGGCATACAACTGGGAAATGTATCAAAACAGCTGAATAATATGATGTAATAATACCAGTGTTGTTTCCATAACCCTAAACATGTATACAAGATTTTTGATTATTTACATCTATAAATATTTTAGGTAAGTGGAATTAATTATATTTTTGTTTTACTCAATTAAGTCTAATATACATTTACACATTCTCAAAATAACTGAAACACATTTCATCTCATTATAGGTTAAATTTTGAATTAAACATTACCTTTTAAAAATAAAGTCGCATCATATTTTAGAATATATTGAGGATTCTTTTGATTAGTTGTAGGAGCAGAATGAATAACCATATAGAAAACATCTTTTTAACATGCAGAGGTTATAGTCACAGAAACCCAAAATAAATAATTCTTATTCTATCATAAAGTATGATAGTGAACCTGATTTTGCCCAAACGTGAATTTGGCATAAAAAAGCAAGACAAATCTCAGTATTACAGCAATAAGCCTCTATTTGTCCATCTGTCTATTTGTTGCAGCTGGAGGTTGGCTCAGAGATGCTGCTTATCTTGGCCAGTCTCATTCACACATCTGTGTTGATCGAACGCTGACTGATCTCAGCTAGGTTGGCTGGGGACACCCAGCTCTGCTTCTGGGGTCTTTGGTCTTTTAGGACAGTGTCTCTGGCACATATGTAAGAAGGCAAGCAGTCACTCAGCAGCTTTGCAAGCTCCTGTTCTTATCATATGTGCTAACAGTTGGTGGGTCAAAACAAGTCAAAAATTAATGCCAGAATCCAATGGGAAGGTAATACGAAACTAGATGGCATAACATGGGTGCCATTTCTTCCATCTATCCAGTGACTCCCACCTGTGATCCCAGCTGATTAGGAGGCTAAGATCTGAGAATCAAGGTTCAGAGACAGCCCAGGCAGGAAAATCTGAGAGATAGTATCTTCAATTTACCAGAAAAATGTATGACTGGAGGTGTGGTTCAGATGGTAGAGTGTCAGCCTTGAGTAAAAGCCTTGACAGTTCAAGATCCAGTACTAGCACAAAAGGAAAAGGAAGGAATGAGAAGGAAGGAAGGAAGGAAGGAAGGAAGGAAGGAAGGGAGGGAGGGAGGGAGGGAGGGAAAGATGGAGGAAGGGAGGGAGGGAAGACTTACCAACACTATAATACATAAGACTAAATCCTGTAGGGTAAAATGAAGGGCAATTGTGAAGTCAGGAGGCAAAGAACCAAGATAGAATGTGTGACTTTTATAGATGAGATTACTCAATGTTTTTAATATGGATGATAGTGGGTACCAAATCCTTATGAATTTAGATTGCATTGGATATATTTTTAAAAGTGATATAGCAGCTCTATTTTAAAATATCAATATTTTCAACTTGCTAAATTATATCCTTTGAAACTATTAAAACTTATGATGAAGCTAGACTTTTAAAAAAGTGAGTAACGAATAACTCTCTAAAATTATTTTTTGGGGGCTATGTGAGCAATGTAATTTGGACTCCATTGATTCTGAATTTCCAGAATACAAGGAAAGTGTGAAATTTCTGAAAGACTGGAAAATTGAAAGAGAGGTCTGGGTCATATCAAAGCTCACCAAATTTCAGAAACTCATGAGTGACCCTGATATCAACAAAGCCTTATATAACTCTTCTGGTAAAAGCACACAGCCCTATCACTTTCATGTAGAAACTTGAGTAAGATCTTTGGCAAGTTCTAATATTGAGCCAAAAATTTCTAGGCTTTATGGTATAGCCAGAATGTCACCAGGAACTTCTGAATTAGGTAACTCATTGGTGATTGTAGAATTCAAGACTGAGAGATAGGAACAGTTTAACATGTCCTCATGGGCTGGGGACACAGGAAGGCTCAATATAAAGAAGATGAGGAATTGCAACTGCATCATTTACCAAACCATGTATCAAAGTTTAGGCCATTTTACTTCAGCTGTAGCAGTGCAGGACTTGAGGAAAACAAAGAGTACTAAAGTCAATGGCTAGAAACAGCAAGAAAAAATACCTCCTGATGAGGATAGCATTAAAACAGACACTTTGCAATCTGGGAGACTTCAATGGATTCTCCTTGTACCCAGATCATGTCTTAGGATGGAAGAAGGAAGGGAGATTCTCTGAGGAAGGAGTTATGAAGAGACTAAGATGTTCAAACTGAAAAGATCAGTTTCCGATAGGACAGAAATGTATGCTGGTGAGCACAAGGAAAATTATAGGAAATTATTATTCACATTTTACATTTTGTACTTACAGTTTATTCTTACAGTGACTCTACTAGAAATGAAAATAAGATTTATGGATATAAAAATCTGAGAAAAATTTAAATAATATATCTTAAATGATAGTTTTTCAGATATGAAGATTAGGGTAATAGTGTTATCTTCCACATCTTTTTGTAGGATCAATGTACAGGGATATGAAAAGCTGTATATAACAGAGACAAAAATCAACAATGTGATGAGAAGTTTCTAAACAAGTCACTACTGTTATCTATAATCTAGATGGTGGAATTCCTTCATATGCCCATTTTATGAATGTCTAGTGCTTAGCTTTGATGGAAAAACTCAACTGCACAAGTATCAAGATTTAGTCCTGCCTAGAGCAAGCAAATTAACTAAATGATTTCTCAGTTTTCCTTCCAAGTTCTATGATTTAATGAGGTTGTGCAAAAAGATGGCTTAACACAAAATGTGTGGAAATGCTGTCAACACGGAGTGTTTTCCTTTAGGGACGTAGCTTTGAGCACTGATAGTAAGGGAAGTGTGACCTTTTCCTTTGAAGGACTGAGACTCATTACATGTATTCATGAGGCATTTACCAACGCCCATTAGAGCAATTGCTTAGGTCTCTGTTCAGTCAGAAAAACAATGGAAAACAGTTTGGAATATCTTTCTGGGACTGGCTGGAAGCAGAGTCCCAGGAATGGATGCTACAAGATAAATGAGGAAAGGGCTATTGTCACAGTCCAGTCAAGAGCAAAAATCCTAACAGCTCTTTGGAAACAGAGGTTTTAGTGTACAGAATTAAGTATTTACAATTGCTAGCAAGATTCAATGTAAAGATAACCACAGTAACAAAAGTATCAAGATATGCTGTAGGTAGTCCCTGTAAGAAACAGCTACTAGGACTTGACAAAGGGCTTCAAAGAACCAACAATCAGACCTTTCAGAATGGGACACAATGTGAGGTAAATTTCAAACAGGAGTAAATTGCTGTTTCTGTGAAGTGGTAATGACAGGGTGAACACGTAAGACTGGTAGCATAGCAATAAAGGAAGCAGGTCATCAACAGGAAGAATGAAGTCCTCTTTCCTCTTTCTCCAGGTTGTCCATCCCATTTAGTGCCCCCTACTGGTGGACTATTGCAATGCAGCAAAGTAATTTGTAGAATCACAGACCTCATGAATGCCAAGTTCGGTAGGGATGGGTAAGATTTAAGGAAAAATGAAATCCTCAAAACAAGTTGAGTGAGTGCCATTGGCTCACATCTGTAATCCTTAGCTACTCAGAAGGCTAAGATCTAAGGATCTTAAGGCAGGAAAGCCTTTGAAACTCTTATCTCCAATTAACTACAAAACAACAACAACAACATAACACACTCGAAAAGGAGTTAAGGCTCAAGTGCACTAGAGACTTGAGAAAAAAAAGCTCAGGAACAGTGCTGGGCACGGAGGCCAAACCTCAGGACCCTCACAACACAAAAAGAATATTAAAGTGGTAAATCACTTACATTTATCAAAAATTATCTTTGAACATAATTTTCACGTCTGACTTTTAACAAAGTACAAGCTACACACTGCTGATCATATGCAGTATCTTTATATTTAATCATACACATATACTTGTTTGAGGTGTGAAAGTATTTCATATATTGATCCCTTGTATCTGAGTGCTCAGATTCATTTTTCCAGAGGGGAGATGTGGAATTCTGTTCAATTCCCACGTGGGCCTCAGCAATCTGGAACTTTGCAGCTCTGGAGGTACTCATTTGGAATGGAAGGAAGTACGAACTGAGATGCATTCTGATTGTTCAAGCAAGGCCTAATGAACCAAATTACCACTGAATCTTGCAGAAGTAGATGACTCAGCAAAGATTTAATCCAAGAATAACCCCTGAGTCCAGAAGAAATGTGCTGGCTCCTTTTTAACAAGTGACCTGTTAGCTATCTGGAAAACACAAGGAGATATGTACCCTTGGTGTGGTGCTGGCAATGTTTTCTTTTCCCATCCAGCTGATAAGTCCTTCCCACTTATCTCTGTTGTTTATACCACAAGCTGTAGGCTAAATGAGATTACTCAAAATAAATACCGAAGAATGAATAAAAAAGTATGCTCTAAGAAGATTCAAAGACATTCTTCCCAGCTAGGGGTATAAATTATTGGTCAGGCACTTGCTTAGCTTAAACTAGGCTCTAGGTTCTATTCCAAATAATGTTTTCTTCCATCTAGACTTCTGAGAGCATTGGAAGTTAAATATCTAAGACTCTTCCCCCTGAAAAGTCATAGACCTTAATGTATGAGAAAATGATAAGTAATTTTCAAAATGACAGTAAGTTTAACGATATGGTATTATCCTACGAAATAGCAATATAAAGAATTTTTTGTGGTACTATATTCATGTAAATTGAAATTATTCTATATATATTTTATATAAATGGGAGGTTACCATAATATGAGTCATTACATTTCTACTTAGAATTCTACTATAGAATTGAGCTGCAGAAACGAAGGAAGGCTTGTTAAATAGTAGGCCATGTCAGTGGTTGCTGTCCCCAGAACCCTTGGCTTCACTCTCAGCTAAAAAAAAAATAGACTTAAATATATGTGATCAAATGCCATTTTCAGGGTTCAAAGGGAATAAGACCACTTTGCACTAATTTAACCATCATCTTAGCTTTGCAAAGCAAGGCACAATGTAAGTGGTTAGTTAATAAGATGAAATGGAGATGTTCCTATTAGAGAACTTCACATGGGAATAGAGTAAACACCGTGGTGGATAAATATGACCTGTAAATAATGAAGCTGTTCCATAGAGGGCCATACAGTACCACATAAGGGAGGACTACACAGGGATTGCTGTACTACCTTAGTCAAGAGCCTCCTCACTTTTTCATTTGCAGCTGCAATGCATGGTAAACTCTATTGATAGCTGTATCCATTGTATTCATGTTTTGCCTACTTCAAGATCATCAAGCACCTTCTTAACATATTAAGCACATTTTCTTCAAGTTGAGAACACCTAATGTGATTTCCAAAAAGCAGCAGACTTTCACAGGTAGACTAAGTGTCACACACAGAAATCCTGGAATGGACGTGGGGTGAGCCACTAGCTCATTAGAGAGGCCCTCTACCATTAAGTCTTTCCCCGCAGTATTTAGTGGAGCAAATCACTCACACTTGGGTCCTTCTGTGGACCTGGGAGGAAATGAGGGAGGGGTAACAAGTTTGACAAGGAATGTACTCCTTACTTTATGTATGTAACTGTAACCCCTCTGCATATCACCTTGGCAATAAAATTAAATTTTTTTAAAAAAAAGGACCAATGTGGGCTTCTAAGACCCTGACAAGATGTGATGACCTAACAGGCCAGACAAAGAAAAGAAAGAAGGCAAAAAAAAGAAGCTCAAAGAAAATAGGAAGAAGCGATCTGGTCAAAGAAGTAGAACACATGCAGTACATTTACGCCTACAGGACCTCAATAAATTCTGTACAGGAGATTCACCCCAAAATAATGTGAGGTTTGTTGGTTGAATAAAGCAATATGGATCTATCACATAAAATCTCCGTGCAGGTCTCCAGAAAGAGGCCTTGAAATTATTGCTAACCTGGGGATATTCACAACACAGGAGGCTAAAGCCTTAGCAATTGACTTCTTGATTTCTGCTTTCAATGAGCTCTTAAATAATTTGTTTATCACTTGAGCCATTTGGTGATAGATGGAGTTCGTTCAGTGTGTCCTGTGATTAATTAGTTTGCTTTCTGTGCTATTTCCGGAAGCACAAGTATATCCATTAGCCCTTTGGGAGTCCTCTTGTGTACAGCTTCTGGAAAACTATGTTTCACAGGCTTGTAAGGTGCTAGTTCCTGGGAGTGCCACTTGATATGCAAAGAAGTGGAAGATCTTTCCAGGGAGTCAGGTTTTCTCTAGCCCAAAAGGGAAAATGAATATCCATTGAATTTTGAGTCGATTGAAGTATCTATAGTTTAACTGTGATTTGCCTCTAAAGTTGCGTGTATTTTGTCAGCCCATGGTTCAGCCATTACGTTGCTAATTAAGTTAACAAGTGCAGTGTGCAACTTAATTTGGCAACAAGCTATCTTACAGGCTGTTCAATGAGAACAGCAGCATTTCTGCAATGATTGTGCTTTTTAAGTTTGGAATTAAGCTAAAAACCATAATGATGCCAATGATGGGAAGTCTGATACACGGGTTCAAAATGAAGGAGATGAGAATGTGCTATTTTACACTTTGCTACCCAGACCTCTTATTTACAGGTTTACTATACAATGTAATCAAGATGGGAATAATTACCTCTGTACATTTTTCATTTACAGTAATTCACAAAAATGGGTTTCTCTGCCCAACATTTTTTCCTACAATTGTCATTTTGTACAAATGCAAACTGACTTTTAATAATAAATTTCCCTTGCAGTTGGCTGCTTGTGGATGTAATTCATCTTCCTACTTACCCCTTTGACTGATTTGCCTATTTCCCCCAATTATAGAAGCTAAAAAAAATAAACACATTCATTGGTTCTTGTCTACTGAGGAACTACTGTTGTGCCGGGCACAGGGCTGGGGCTGTTGTGAATTAGAGGAAAAAAACTCATACACTGGACTCTTTATGGAGGTTATAAAAGGATTATCTTATTATATTTTAAAAAGTAGCTTGGCAAGGACTGTGTCTACGTCTGGAGATCAATGCTGAGGTATATGATGTGTAAATATTCCTACACTTAAGAACCAAAGACAGAAAAGGAAATCGACAAACCATCTTAGCTCTCTGGCCTTCATTAGTTCCTCTGTAAATAAAAAGCTTGTTCTGTTTACTAAAGTTCTTTCCAGCAGATTTGTGGTATAATCCAAGTCCCTTCATTACCTGAAGCAGGGTCTATTCCCTCCACATACAGTGTCTTTTTCTTCAGGGCATTTCCCCCCATGTCTGAATACTAAAAGACATTCCATACAGTATGTAGTCTAGTTAACTCTATTTACCAATACCCATTTCTGGTTTCCACAAGGTGCTCTAGTTCCCCATGGGAAGAAAGCTCGATGATAGCTGAGTACTTGAGATGACCATACTCTTTTTTGGAACTTCTTACAAGCTTTTAGTGATTTCAAAATTAAAAAAAAAAGAAAGAAAGAAAGAAACACGGTACCAAAACTTCATGGCTAGCCTCAAAACAAATCAATTTCTTCTTCTTCCCTTTATTGCAGCATTCTAACTACATTATAGTTAGCTTCAAACTCACCTACTTCTCTTGATTTGAAGCTCTAGGGGTGAGAGCTATTTTGTATTCATCACTATATCCTTGACAGACCTGAGGATAGTTGATTTTCTAACCTGGGATCATTCCATTAAACTCAACAAGCAAGGTTCAAAGCACTGCGTTACCCATCTCATGGCATCTCCTATCTCTGCCTTCCATCCTGGTTTCCATTTAATGGCATTCAATATGGTCTGCAAGCAAAACCGGTGGATGGATAGCGTTCACCTGCCGTTTGCTCCGGCTGCCTACCTGCAGAACGTGACTGCTGGTGACACTTGCCTGGTTACCAAGGACCCAAAGAGTTAAGGAACCAGGGATGGCAGAATAGAGTGCACAAATAATGGGGCATTTTACAAGTTATGGCATAGGAATACTCAGACCTTGCATATATCCTGTTCTAGATTTGGTTTGCAAATGGACCATTATTAAAATAAAGAATACTTCTGTTGGTCCTGAGGTTGCTTTTTTCTGAAGCTTTTGGAGCCTCTGAGATTCCACCATAAAAGTATACATACACAATGTGGAGATATGGACAGGACTAAAGAAGCGTCAAAAGGGACAGGAATACTCACCGATGACTTGCATTTGTTGGTAGCAATTCACAGTGGCTTGAATCCACGATATGGAGATGCTAAGTTAAAGATCACTATGCCTATACATATATTATTATGTGTTAAATAGACATCATTGCAAATTACTAAAATTTGATTTTAGTAAAATCCACTAAAACACCAGACATTTTAATTCAGTAGCTACCATTATCTGTGAACACAAGCAAGCTGCTGAAATAAACGAAATGCCATGGACAAAAAAATGAAAAGGCTAATAATAATTTTAACTGTTTATATTGTATTAGTGTGTGTGTGTGTGTGTGTGTGTGTGTGTGTGTGTGTGTACTCTCTCAGCTTTTTCCAAGGCAGCTGATATTCTACCATGTAAGTCATGCCTCCAATCTAGCATTTTGCTGGGTAATTAGAGATGGAGTCTTTAGGACATTTTTTTACACACGTTGACTTTAAACTGTGATCCTTAGATCTCAGGCAACTGAGTTGCTAAGCTTACAAACATGAGCCATGGGCACACAGCGCACACTGTATGGTTTTAAAAGGCCATTCATACTTGGTTTTCTTTCTGGGAATAATGGATAATGCCTTGCAATATTCTAGTAATACAGAAATAGGATATAAATTATGGTTATTCATTTTCTAAAAGCCTTAATTATATAGTTTCAGACAGTATAAGGTATTTGTTTTGATTTGAATCAATTTTAATGTGTAGTGTAAGAATCCAGTTTTAATATAATTATTAAGTCAATAAATTGTTTCTATTTTGATTGGAAATACAGGTGATAATTCATAGCTACGTGTTTAATGTGCATGATCGAGGTAGCTCTTTAATTAAAATTTTAGTAATTAAACCTTGATAACTTCCTTATATTCTTGCATTTATTTTGTTATATTTGTTCCTAGCAGTGTTTGAAAGTCCCTAATATAAGGCTAAATTTTATCTTTAACTGAGTGTTTCAAATATTTCTGTTTGTGTATAGCAATTCAATTAAATTTACCTTTTATTTCTGTCTAATGCTCTTGATTTAAAAGTTTTTAGTAATTTCTAATGATTTGATCATAGAATGTTTTGTGTCTTCATAAAAAAGCAGAGATGAGTAAATCGTATATTACTTTCCTTCACTCACTTTTTTGGAATGTTTATGCTTGTCATCAATAATATTTGCAGATTTTTCTCATGAAAACTGTTCTGGTTTGCCAGATATACATTAACATATCATAGTGAACTATCATTTTCTATCTCTATCTGCCTTCATCTTGAAATTCCGTTTCAGAATTATTTTCTATGTGAATTAATTTTGGGTGCATTTTTATTAATAAGTGCAATGAGCACAGAGTTTTTTTTCTTTCTTTCTTCTCAATCTCTTTTGTCTTGTTTTGGTTTGTCAGTTGTATTAATTCTTTGAATGTGTCAGGGACTGTATCGCTTTTGTTTTTCGTTATGAAAAGATGGGAGAAAATACACATTTATATGTTCATTTTAGTTTCTAAAATTGCACAGGAAGTCTATTACGTTGGTCACCATGAGCACGAGGGATCAAGATTTAGGTATGGAAAGTGATGGTAAGGGTGAGGGAGACAGACCTCTCTTTCCATTGTAATCTCAAGCCGTTTGGCTTATTTGTCAGGTACACATTTCACATCCTTTTTAGGGAACATGTTGGCAAATTAAGTCTTCTCATTACTAGAAGCTTAAAATAAACTCATTCTATTCATCTCTTTGTAATAATAGCAGAGGGAGCCACTAGGATACCCACAAGAGCCAAAGGGCCGGTACTGACATTTCTGCTCTGATTTTCACTCCTGCAGTCAGCCTACTACAGGGATGTTTGTTGGCCAGCACCCAGATGCTCAGAATATCAATAATGTTTGTGCTGAGGGGTCTCTACCCTCTTCTAGTCCCGGCCCTTGATTCCAGGCCATCTAGAACATTCCATACACAAGGCCAAATAGTGCCCTTGATTGATCCAGTTATGAGAAGTCTCAATAATGTTTTATAGGTTTTTAAATTTTTATTTATTTATTTTTTGCCAGTCCTGGGGCTTGAACTCAGGGCCTGAGCATGAGCACTGTCCTCAGCTTCTTCTTTTTTTTTTTTTTTGCCAGTCCTGGGCCTTGGACTCAGGGCCTGAGCACTGTCCCTGGCTTCTTCCCGCTCAAGGCTAGCACTCTGCCGCTTGAGCCACAGCGCTGCTTCTGGCCGTTTTCTGTATATGTGGTGCTGGGGAATCGAACATAGGGCCTCGTGTATCCGAGGCAGGCACTCTTGCCACTAGGCCATATCCCCAGCCCCCTCAGCTTCTTTTTTTGCTCAAAGCTAACACTCTACCACTTGAACCACAGCACCACTTCTGGCTTTTTCTGTTTGTGGTGCTGAGGAATCGAGCCAGAGCTTCATGCATGCAGCACCAGTATTCGACCACTAAGCCATATTCCCAGCCCTCAATAATCTTTTTTAAATATACAATATCTTATGTTATTCTAATCCTTTCTGTATTATGGTTATGTAGAGTTACAGTTACACAGAGTCAGATAGTAAATACAATTCTTTTTGAGCCATGTCTCCTCTTCCCTCTCCCTCTCCCAGATTTTCCCTCCCATCCTCACCCATGAGATGTACAGTTCATTTTCCATGTAGTGTCTAGTGAGTACCACTGCTGTGTTTGTTCACCCTTTGTTCTCAAAGACAAACAAACTAACAAAGGAGATGAAAAGAAAAGAAAACCAAAACATAAGAGCAATGAGATAGGAAGGCTTGGAAGTTCTGTTTTTCTACAGGACAGCACACTCCGAGGTACATTCAGGAAGACAGGTGATAGGCAAAAAGTGGGACTCTGGTGACATTACTAAAGTCTCTGAAATACCATTGTGAAATCCCCAAACCTTCCCAATGACTCTTCTATTACCCAAACACAACATGTCTATTTTCTGTATAAATCAGTGTGAACTGGGTTCACACTGGTATTCAGGCAGGGGAGGAGACAGGCCACTATTTCCCTGGCTGGAAGACAGAAGAGCAGACGCAAAATAGAAATATTTATTACAAATTAATGGGAAATCTTGTCTCTTCCAGTTAACTGTATGGCTTTTCATAATCAGATCTACATTTAAACTCACGGGGTAGGTAGTCTCCTGCCTGGAAGAGGTAGCAGAGCCAGATGGATAGAATCTCAACACCTTCACTGTAGCTGCTGCGGTTCATTTAGTGTTTTTGAGAGCTCAGTTGCCTCAACTCCACAATGGGCATAATCATGTTTCCCTGGAGGGGTTCTGCAAGAGTTTCATGAAGTAAGCGCTTGATAGGGAATAAATACTCAATAACTCACACAATACTTTATAGTACTCTTATTAACAGAACTATTGTGATTTCCCTCAACATCATGATGAGGACTGAACTGAGCCAAGTATTTAGCCTAAAGTATGTTTCATTACAACTAGACTTTATTTTTTCGTAGTTGCTGTATTTTGTCTTCCCTATTTCCTTTCCCTCCAGCATAGAGATCCTGCAGTTGTACTTGAAATGTACTTTGCAGTCCGTGGGGTCCCTGGCTGTGTCCTCTGCCTCCTGCCTCTGTACTCCAAGCGGTGGGCCTCAGGGATGATTGATTCTGCTCTCTGCTTGCAAAACTGTCGCCAGGCTACTCACAGCAGATCCTGGTGGTGGCAAGAAGGCTGGTTTCTGCTCCTAAGTCACTACTGTCATTCTATTGCCATGTGGTCAGCCTGTTGGATCTCAAGAGTGTTGGACCTCGCTGTTGTGGGTGACGCTGGGATCATTGTAGTTGACGCCTCACTTTTGCCAAAGTCTCGCATCTGCTTCCAGCTCCTACGCCTTGGCTTCATAAACAGAAAGCCCTGGCCAGCGCCTTCTTTTCACCCCATGCAGATTATTATTCCCCTCCTCAGTTCGGCATGAAACACCTAGTGCATTCCCTCTAAACCTCTACTCCTAGTTCCAATTCACTGAACTACCAGGACGTAATCTTAACAAAAGAAGCACACTGAAGTTTCAGTCACTCAAACAACTCTAGGAAATATTTCTCTATTTGTGTATTTCCATTATATATTTCTGCCTTCTCGTCTAATATAGTATGTGTCTATAAAGTAGTGGGTATAAATGTAGTCCAATTTATTTTTCATGCAATAAATATGGATTTAATGTTTTATTATAAATTGCTCCTAGTACAAAAATTTACTTCTGATAATAGCATACTTTATTATTTTTGAAGTTGCCAAGGTGATCTTTTTTAGTTTATATAGTTGATAACTTTATTTTGCAATTGATGGAAATAATTTCAAACTAGGGTAGGCTTTCCACAAAGCAAATAAATAGTCTTTTCATGTGAGTTGAGAAAATGAATGGGCCTCAAATAAAAATGGAATAATATCAAGGATCATGTTTCAATTTTATAGTCTTTCTGTCCATGATACAACATTTGACTTGCAACCTTCTTTTTACATTCACCATCTGCATACTGCCTGCACCCAGGAAATGTGAGATGAGTCCAGGTCGTTTGGACCTATAATATTAAGCATGAACATAACACTGAAATAGAATGAATCTGGTTTGGAGCAGTCATATAATTTCTATCTCTCAGCTACCATTCATTTGTTATGTCCTTGAACAAATCACTTAACCTTTCTATGTCTCAGACTATTCAGTGAAGTAGGATGATGCCAGCTCCCATCACAACATTTAGAGGAAAAATAAAAATTAAAACTGTCTATGATATTTTTCCCATGGAAGAGCTTCGGATGACAGTATTCATAGGCAGTAATTTTCAAACACTTCGCTGCCAGCTTTACATGTGCAGATTCCTTGTTAACCTGAAATGAGAGAGACATGCATACATATAACTGCAGCTGGAAACCAGACTAATAAAATAATAATAACAACACATTTATCAGGCACTTACTCCATGTCAGGCACTTCTCTAAGTGCTTTAGATACATAATCCTCTCACTAATGTATGGGGCAGGAGCTCTCTTTAGACCACTGAGGTTAAATAGGTGGGTCAAGGTTATACAGGGTCAATAAAGTAGAGATACATTTAACGCTAGTGATCTCATCTACAGTCTAGGGATTACCAAGAAAAGCTCACTTGCTCCCAACCCTACTATGATGGCTCCCAAGACCAGAAACACCTGTGCTTATCTAGGACAGACCCCTGGATGGGGTCTGATCTGTTCATCCCAATGGAAAGATGTGTAAGAGCCCAGATTCGGAACAATATTGACAACAATGGAAAATGGGTGATTTTTCTCCTTCTCCTTCTTCTTTTTGTCAGTCATGGGGCTTGAACTCGGCCTGGGCACTATCCCTGAGCTCATCAGCTCAAGGCTAGCTCTCTACCACTTGAGCCACGGCACCACTTTTGGTTTTCTGGTGGTTGATTGGAGATAAGAGTCTTACAGGCTTTCCTGCCTGAGCTGTCTTGGAACTATGATCCCCCTGAGAGGCTAGGATGACAGGCGTGAGCCATGGACTACCAGTTGACATGGGTGATATTTTGCCCCATACTAACAGTCTGATGGGTGTTACATAGTATGTTCTCTCCACCGGCCATAAATTCAATTAGTCCATGAGTGGCTGTTGAGTACCTACGATATTCCTGGTCCTATTGTGGTCCCTGGAAATTCATCAGTGATGAGAAAAGATCAATCTCTGTATTCAAAAAACCTCCTATTGGATGGCCTGGTGACAGGCGGGAGAGCTGGGAGAAGACTGGATGCTCTAAGGAGAGGAGAGAATGCACTGATCATAAACAGAGAAAGCAAGTCAATAACCTGCCAGCATTTCAGATACTAAAATTTTCTATGACAAAGACAGTGAAAGGACTTGTTCCTAAGTCTTACAGAGAAAAATAGAATAAAGGTAAAGTAGCTACTCTTTAAGAAAGCCACAAATTTCAGGTGGAAACACACTGCTATTTCAGGGTCCCTCACCCTCCTCCTGTTCTTGATTGAGACAAACAAATGAGCCGGATTGGCCTTCACATTTTCATCTACGTAGTGAGAAAGGGACAGACTTGTATCCCAACAGAACAAGAAGCAGAGGAGAGGAATAGATTCGCCAAAGAAATGAAACAGATTAGCAAACATGAAATCATAAATAGGAAAATAAGTTTGATCTCATTGTAAAGCATCACAATGTAGGGCTTTGTTTTTCCCTATTTCCAACATAATAACCAATGTTGAGAAGAGGTATGAAAAGATAAATTACTCTATTGGATAATAATTATTGAGCATCAACTGTTTCCAACGCATTTTGTTAGGCATTAGGGATAAATGCATTTATACAACAAATACTACAGGGACATATCGTATACACGGAGTGGTTTGTTGAGAATTGGGAGTTCCTAGTGCATATGATAGATAAGATTCCCATCTTTCCATGTTACTTCAAGCTAGCACCGGAAAGAGACATTAAAAAAGCACGGAACAAAATTACTGTTAGTATAGAATGTTAGACAATGAACGATATCGGGATCTGTCTCATGTATAAATGGAGATGGCATAACAAACGTCACTGAAAGTTGAATAACAGGGGACAGGGAGATGGTTAAATTAAGAGGACAGGGAGAATTCTATCTGATTAAATTACAGCATACATACATGTGAAATGCCATAGATAATCCAGTTTGAGCAATTAATATATACTTAGAACAAGAAAATGAATATACACTTCGAAAAAGAAAAGTAGTTCCTGTCCCAGCTAAGGTTGCTAGTGGGAGGGGGAGAGGGGATAGAAGGGGCAAATGAGAGTGAATATGGTTGTATACATGTGTACATACAGAATGAAATAATGATGGTTGCTGAAACTAGTTTTGGAAGGGATAAGAGATAAAGGAGATGAACAGAGAGGATGAGTCTGATCAGAGAATGTTATGCACACATATAAACAAGTAAAAGGTAAAAATCTCTTCAAATTTATTTCCTCTCCTTTATTACCACTAATTTATGCTAGTAAAGAAAAGTAGAGGGCTGGGGATATGGCCTAGTGGCAAGAGTGCTTGCCTTGTATACATGAGGCCCTGGGTTCAATTCCCCAGCACCACATA
The DNA here is from genome assembly GCF_023159225.1 of Perognathus longimembris pacificus. Lineage (NCBI taxonomy): Eukaryota > Metazoa > Chordata > Mammalia > Rodentia > Heteromyidae > Perognathus > Perognathus longimembris. The sequence goes on from NC_063175.1 coordinate 48,983,950, forward strand.
TACAGAAAATGGCCAGAAGTGGCCCTGTGGCTCAAGTGGCAGAGTGCTAGCCTCAACACAAATAAGCCAGGGACAGTGCTCAGGCCCTGAGTCCAAGCCCCAGGACTGGCCAAAAATAAATAAATAAATAAATAAAAGAAAAGTAGAAAAAGCAGTGAAAAGTGACTTAATGTCTCCCTAAGAAATTAATCACTGTCTGAGCTCTTAACAGTTAATAATATCAGAATTATTGTTGTTAAGGCAAAAGAAGTTTCTTTTGAAAAATTAACATTTCATGGGAATCCTAAAAGATTTACAGAAACAAATGGGGCAAATAGGAAATATTTTGCAGACAAAGGCCACAAAGTATGTGAGCGAATGAAGCAAACTTTGGATGATAAAACTAGCGCATGAGCAATGTAAGCTAATTCCTGGAGGAACGAAGGAGATGGGAGCTAGAGTGATGAGAAACTACGAAGTGACTTAATATACAAAGAACATGACTGAAAATAGTGATAAAAAATAAGGTAAGCCAGGAGCTGGTTGCTCACGCTACTTAAAAGGCTGATATCAGGATTACAGTTCAAAGCCTGCCCTGGCAGGAAAGTCCATGATACACTTATCTCCAATCAACTACCAAAGGGGCGTGGGGAGGGAGAGCTGTGGCTCAAATGTAGAGCACTAGCCTTGTAGCCTCGTGCACAAGAGCTAGGGAGCAGTGCCCTGGCCCTGAGTTTAAGCCCCAGGACTGGCATAAAATTAAAAAAAAATTGTTGGGCAAGTAGGCAATAAGTCTAAATTTAACACACATTTACATCCGCCCACCAACCCTTCATAATCCAAAGAAATCCTGGAATATATGCAATGATGTTAATATATGGAAAATTAGTTCAGTCTAATGTCTATCAAAAGGATATAAAAAAAGCAATATACTATACTTGTACAGTGAAAAATGATGCATTCATCTAAAGAGAATAGTATGTGTCTGCATAGATTACCCCATAAAGATATTTTGTAAATAAAATAGCAGAGTTCACAGTTTAGATCTAGTTTTATTCTGGTTTTCTTAAGATAAACCAATATAGTGAACTCTTGGCAGAACATTTGCTGAAACAAATGATACAGAGAAGATTAGCTTGGATGCTGTGCAAGAAAGACATGCAAATTTATGAGCATTCTATATTTTTCCAAAGTTATCTTTTAATATCAAAGAAGAAATAAATATATTCCAAGATAAACAGAAACTAAAGCAATTCAGGGCCAGTAAATCATCACAACAGACTCAACCCCACAGAAGAAGTCACAAATGTAAAGCCTGAAGAAACAAAATCTTCCATAATAGCAATAGATGACTGCAGGAGAATCAGCAAAGAATCGATCAAGTCCAACTCTATAAACCAATGAGCTCCAAAAATGAATAACAAAATGTTGGGGATCAAGTAAAACAGCGCTGTAATTAGTGTGACCTAAGTGTTGAAATAATTTCAAGCATATTAATATAACAAACATATCACTAAAAATTGAATAAGAGCGAAAGGAAAGACCAAATAGCAGTAGACTCAATCAAGAAAAATAACAACAGAATTGCATCAACATGAATACCCCCCTCTCTAATAACTCTAAATGTAAACAACCTTAACACTCCCATTAAAAGATTCAAGGTGGCTCATTCGATTAAAATCTAAGATCCAACTACTTGTTATCTAAAAAGACACACTGGAAGGAAGGGAAATTGAGAGCATTAAGAGAAAAAAGCAATGAAAAAAACATTTTGGTGGGAATATAAATACATATAACCCCTAAGAATTTAGTGTGGCAGTGTCTTTTATGATCCAGCTATATCACTATCACAAATGTAGCTTAAGGAATATAAGACAGTGGACAATTAGGACACACGTACATCTATGTGCTTGACATGTAACAATAGGCAAGGTGCAGGTCTGCCTAGGTGTCCATAAAATTGATGAATGGATATAAAGAAGCTGTGTGGGTCAGATGAGGAGGTACAGGATGGAGAGAGTGACTCTCATAAAGATACATTGTACACAGAAATTGAAATGCTGAATGGAACCTTTTGTATGACTAATTGAAGACAATAATTAAAGGCAGGTTATCTATGCATGACAGAAGTCATCGTGTTAAATGAAATGAGCCAGATTCACAGAGACAAATACTATATAAAGAAGCAAGAAAGCAAGCGATCATAAACTTAAATGAAAGACTAATGGTGGGGGGTGGATGGGGGAAGAAGAACAAGGTACAGTGATGGGATAATAAGGTCAAAGTAAAATGTGTGTATGTATGTATGTGTAAGTGTCATAACAAAGCCCATTATTTTGTACAATGGAAAGGCAAACCTATACATATACACACAAAAAATATTCCTATTTTGTGACATCTTACTACAACAATTGCAAACTAAACTATACCATTTATCAGAGAAGACATTCAAACACATAAAGAATAAATAAATAAAACAAATGAGTAAAAGATAATTTTAATAGAGACAATTTTTATAATGAAAGGACAAAGAGTATATAACAAAACAGGTGGGTAGACAGGCTAAAGTGAGTGGAACTCAGTATACACCATTATCCCATCCTGATATTTCACATAATGTGTTTCGTTTTACCTTATTGATACTTATTATCAATATAGTATGAAATATTTGCATGTAACAATATTTCTATTTATGTCAGACTCATTAGGCCTTAGAATGAGAATACTTTATTGTAAACACTCAATGAATAAATACAGAATTACTAGGCTATCAGTAAAGTTAATTTTTGATCCCTTTGTTTATTAAAATTTTTATTGTAAGGGTGATAAATACAAAAAATAAAGTAATTAGTGCATTTCTTGTAAAACAGTGTTACCCTTTCTCCAATGTTCACTCCCCCCAACTCCCTTCACCCCCAAGTTGTAAAGTTCATTTCCAACATAGTATTTGTGAGTATTGCTGTTGCATTGGTTCACACTTTGTCCTTTGTCTCACCATTTTGTGATTCCCCTTCCCTTCAGATAAACACATGCAAGACACACGGTGCCACATCAAAAACAGTGACAATGGGATAAACCAAAGGAAAACAAAAACAGGAACAAAAAATGAAGGAAAAAAAGAAAGGACTGATCCCTTTAAATGCAGAAAATGAGCTTAGGGAACTGATGTGTGAGAACCCAAGATTTGCCATCTAAGGGAATTGAGTGTTAACCGAAGGGCTCATAGTTTGAACTCTGAAATGTTTTTTTTCCTTCAGACATGGTGACTTCCCTTAAGGCTAATGTTACAGATGAGTACGATCTCATCAAGGACCCCTAATGTTCCTTAAAAATCATTTTAAATGCTCTCAGCTGAAGCCAGCAAACCATCATGTAATTACGTAGGAATTCTGATTGCTCATCCTCAACCCTGTTCTCATTCAGATCCTCACCGCCTGTGCGCATCCTTGCCGATGGAGAGCTTCCATTCATCTGAAGATAGGCTTTTGTCTAGGAACAGGTGTGGGTACACCATGAATGGAAATGATCAGTGTGAACACATTAGACAGTGAGCCATTCTCTGAAATTCCTACCATGCTGTCTTATTCATCAACTTCTTATCTGATAGCCATTGTACAAATCTGAAATCTCAATTGATTTTACACTAAACCCATTATTAATATACTTCAGCCACATGAGATGCACAAAATAGTATGTTTTTGATGTAAGAGCTAATGTTCTATGACCTCGGATCAAGTGGAATTTAAAGACATCATTTAAAAAACCAGTTTAATAGTTTTCCATGTAGAGAGTACAATGACAGATTGTTTTATCAAGTTCTCCTAGGAAATGTGCCTTAAGTTTTGATAGTGAACAATGTCAAAAGAAAAGCATCAAGTTAAGACTCTATGAGGATTCTAAATTTCACAGTAGCATTTTATTAGGATTAAATAATTCAGTAAGTCCACCCCCCTCAATTTTTTTTTCCTTAGTTTCGGAAAAAGATACACATCACCCTCTTTATTTTGTTTCTGTGAGATACAATATTGCTTTCTCCTATAAAATGATTAAAGATGACTATGGACAAACCAAGTAAAACAACATTTTTAGAAAACGACACTAATTCTATTTTCAGTAGCATTTCATTGGAAGTCATTGGCAATTGATATTTGATAACCCACAAGCATTTCCAGACTTGGAGCAGGTGCAGGTTCTGATAGGAACACTCCTCTGAGAGAACAACAAAGGCCTGCTTGATGTAATTACACTTATTATTCTGTGATTGCTCCTTCCTGATCAGGGATACATCCCATCATAAAAAGTGCTGTAGAATTAACCATGGATTATGTATGAATGGGGGGGGGGTGGCTAGGGGACAATCTCAAGTATTTTCTGTTGATACAGGCTGAGTGACAGCTCCACGTAAAATTCTGCAAAACACAGGCCAGTGATTAATATATTGTGCTTGCTTAAAAGAAAACAGGGTCGTGGAGTACAGCAAAGCATTTCTGACGACATTGTGGAAAGAATAAATTGATACGCTATAGGAGACACTCATTATTTGAATATGCATTAAGGAAGGAGATGCTGATAGAAAGGGCTTCAGGAGGGGCTATTGGATGTTAAAGTTCAATGTCTCTGTTTTTCTGTCTGCCTGTCTCTTTCATGTGTATGTGTGTGCGCACACACGTGTGTGTGTGTGCACAAAGTTCTCTTTCAAGCACCTATTTTTCAACTACTACACTTCCGGCCTCAGCCAGGTGGAGCAGATTCAACTTCAAGGTCAGTGTCAGAGTCAGAGGGAAGAGAAGATATTAATGGGTGAGAATTTAAAGAAGAAAATAATGAAGAAGAAAACAATGAGAAGAAGAAAATAACGGGTGCGAATTTAAATGGCTATCAATAGATCATTTGTATGACAAGTAAACAAATGCATACTTTAGGAGAAAAGTTGAGGTATATGACCAAAACAAGGTCATTAGGTTACTGAATAAAACATACCAAAAATTCAAAGAATGACAAGCCTCTAGGAGACAGAGAGGACTCAGAGGAGAAAGCAAGGATACTCTATGTCCACAATCATTCTCCTGGACAAAGGCAATTTCCCATGGATTTCTTTGCACATCATGGGAACTCTGATTTTTGTGACAAGTACAAAGTTAAAATGTACTGATAAAATAGATAATCATAGCAATTGAAATTAAACTAGTCACAATTAAACTGTGGTATCAACATGACCCTCACAGTTTACTTGTGGTCTCCTGCATGGGCAGTCTCTTAAGGAGAATCCTTTAGCCCTCTTTGTCAAATGTTGAGTGAAAACTTCTAAAGACAATGAACCTGATACTGAGCCTTGATCCGAACTCCTAAAAAAATGAGTCATTTCACTTTCCCAAACCCAACATGTTATCAAACTTTAGGTTAAAAGTATTCTGGGCTATCACATTTACAAAACTATGTGTCAAATCTTTGAAAAAGATACAGTAGTTCTAGATCCTCAGCCACTTTTAGAGCTGGGAATATACACCTTTGAGTATTTAACCTACCCACCCCCTCCAAGATTAAATGCATGCCTCATGTTCCTTTTCAAGAAAAAAAAATGTTGGTCAACATATTTTACGCAAATGCATCTGGATAGATATTTAATTAGGAGTCTCCCATTATCTCTAGAGGAGAGTTAATGAAGAATCAAGAAGCAATTTCATAACTCTACCCATGCAGAGGCAATCCATTATATAGACTCAGTGAGTTTGCATTATTCTCTGATGAATTAGAGGTTCAACTGATTTAGATAAAGTCCAATTAAGTATTTTTGTGTTTTTTAATTTTGCTTGGATATCAGCTGAATGATATTTTGTGATGAGGTTTATCAAATTGAGAAATCTAAAAAAATAGCTATACTATTTGGAAACTAGATCCATTTCAGGTACAGGTACTGAAAGATTATTAAATGGATTATATAACTATGGGTTTTCTATTAAACAAATACTAGCAGATGTTGTTATATTCTTTGATGAATGGCTCATTTGCTCTTTGAAATGAACTGTGTGTGTTTACAAATATATGCTACACACATGTAGATATTTGTAGTTACTATACAGGCTTGGTCTCAGCTTGCAATTTTTTTCTACAATCTTTCAGACCTGGGTATATGCCATGTCTATAACCAGATGAGACCAATGTAGATTTCAGTCATTTCTTTATCATCAATAATGATAATGATGACAATAATAATACATATTGGGCCCTTAACTCTCTGCTCGATCCTCTTTCAAGCTTGATGCAGTCTACAATTTTCTATTCATTCAGTACAGATAATAATGAGCACTCATTTAGTAAATATAATAATAATATTAAGTCTACTTCTAGTAGCTGATAAGTAGGAATTCTGAGCAGGAGGTAGTAGGACTTAACCACTGTATCCAGGAAAAATTCATAATCATCACATTAACCCATCATGCTCCTAGCTGTCATTAGTCCTTAGTCTCAGGGTTCAACTTCGCACAAATGAGATGTAACAGTTCTGGGTTCAACTTTGTACAAATGAGATGTACTAGTCCTGAGGAAACTCAAGGAGCGAATCCTTCCACGCTCTCCCTTCCTTGCCATCCTTAGCTAGACACACTTACCCATTATGCATCCTGACTGCACGAGTTGTTTACATTTTTCTTATAGTCCATTGTTTGTGGCATTCTTTTAGCCTAAGGTAAAAAAATGTCCAGGATATTACAAGACAATTTTTTTTTTCTGAGAGCAATTGCCTCTTCCCTAGATTCACACTTGTATTTTCAAACTCCCAGCAGGACAATGATGGCTGTTTTCATTTTAAGATAAAAAATAAAATAAACTGGAAACAGTCCACTTCAAAGAGCTCTTAATATATAAGAAGGGGAGGAAGATGGGAATCAATGTAACTACAAGGATAAAACATGGTTGAAGTTCAGAATACCAATCAACATCTTTCACCTGTGTCTTAAGATGCATATTTCTAAATTCTAAAAAGATAACTTTAATGACTAACAACTTCCTCGGAGTTAACATACTCACACTTTCCAATCTTGCTTGTTAATGACCCATATTCCTGGTATAAAAAAACATAACTCTATGATATATCCAGGTACCTAAGCAGAAGAAAATAGAATCCCAATCCTTGGTTGTCTTTTCTTCCTCATGGCTGATCTTCACCAAGCCCTAAGAATTCTTAGTAACACATATCCCAGCTCCAATGACACCATCAGAAATCAAGTGATTCCCTCTGAACAATCACCGTGGACTTCCCCACAAATCTTCGTGCAAGCAGACTTTCCATAGCTGTGCTCTGGGATCTTTTGACCTGAAGCTCAATTCATCTTCCCATGCAGAAGCTAGGAATGGTTGACCATTGCCTCCCTAATATAGCTCCTACTTCATACGACTAATTTCTCCAAGATGTTGGGTTTTACCACCTTCCCCTTAACTTCTACTCTACAACCTAGACATAAGAGAACCTACCACAATGTTGTTTGTTATTGTCATTGTTTTACTTTCATTTTTTGTTTTTTATCGGCAACCTAAAACTATTAGCTTTCAGGTCATATTCTACAGTTGAATGTATTATCTTTGTGAACAGGAAGCAAAAGAGGGGGTGAAAATTTGAACAGTATTTAAACTTTTTCTTTAACCTGTTGAGTATACTAAGGCATAATTCATATACTATAATTACCTCCCTTTCCTAGTATGACATTTAATGAACTTTAGTATTTCATAAAGTCATGCAGCCATTATCACAATCTAATTGTAAAGAATGTTGTCATATATAAAACAAAACTACCATTGGCAATTACTTCATATCCTCCCTGCCCATAATTCCGAGAAACACACATAGATGTTTTCTAGAAGGAAATTTCTGTCCAGGTGGATTTACTCAAGATCTCATTAGTTTGAAGAAAACAAAGGGCTGGGGGAGGGGAGGACCTATTGAAGAGTTTCTATTCAATGAATAGAATTTGCAAAAAACAAAGACCTAACCTTTAAAGATCATTTTCACTGAAAAAAAAAGCAAATTGAAGACAATTCGTGATTGCATAAGTGACCTGTTAAGATAATGGAGCAAAAAAATCCTCTGGGAATTCAGTTAGTGGCAGATAGACGTCTGATGAAATCCTCAGTCTGTACTAATTGTTTGAGAGCATGCCCCCACAAAAAATGGTGGGCCTTCGCTCCTTTATAATGTTTTCCATCATTTACTTGTTTCATATGGACACTTGTCATATGAGTATAGAATGTGAAACTGGCAAGTTTGTATCCACAGAGATTGTTTGGTGAGATCCCCTTGCAATTCATGACTGAAAAAGAAGAAAAGGCAAAACTCCACTCTCTTTCCCACATGTTATTTTCTCAGTGAATAAGGTCATCCAATTAATACAGAAATGTTGAGACAGAAGGAAATCAGACAAAGGAGAGTACATATGCCTTGAGAACATATGAACAATTACATTATTCTAACTAAAATAGATCCTTTTGTTTACATGATCTTGTCATTTTTTTTCTGAATCATTGCATTGTTCACAGCTCATTAATCAGTATCAATGTATCATTATATAATAGTAACAGAAGCAAATCTAAAAACTATAATTTCCAAGATCAGACTCACTCAACAGTTTCTATAATTGGATCGCAGATACTAAAACGTGTAGTCTTGGTTGTTTCATGATTATAATCTACATTAATTGAAATGTTGCCTTATTTATCATGAATGAGGCGACAGTGTTTGTATAGTTCTGTAGGAAAACTCATGAAACACTTATCTCCAATTAAGTACACACACACACACGCATGCACACACACACACACACACACAGAGAACAGGTGGAAGTGGTGCTGTTGCTCAAGGGGTAGAGTGCTAACCTTGAGCACACTACACAGTGCACAGGCATGAGTTCAAGCCAGAGAACCAGCACAACAATAAATAAATAAAAACAAAGAAAAAAGGAAAAGGGAAAACATAAACTGTTATCTGACTAAGAGGCTACAAGCCTTCAAAGTAATTCATATTTTACATAGATAAAAAGTAAATATCAATCAAGTAGTAAAATTTATATTATGAAATACTTACATCAAATGTATAACATGGTAGTAGAAAAAAATTCATTTATTCATTTACTTTTGCCAGTCCTGAGCTTGAACTCAGGGCCTGAGGGGCCTGAGCACTGTCCCTGAGCTTTTTTTGCTCAAGACTAGCACCACTTTTGGCTTTTTCTGTTTATATGGTGCTGAGGAATCAAATCCAGGGCTTCATGCATGCTAGGCAAACTCTACCACTAAGCTACATTCCCAGCCCCCAAGCAAAAACTTTAAAATCTGGAAAAGTTAAAATAAAAGGTTGCTCATATCCTGTACTCTATCTTTAAAATAAAAATAAAATTATTAAAATAGGGAACACCTGTATCTATTACAAAAATCAAAAGAATGCCTTAAACTTTTGTGAAAGTATGGAATGTCTGTACCAGGGGTATAGCAAAATGATGAAGCACATTAAAACAATATGGAACTAGAGAACTGCTACTATTTTATGGTAATGCTTTCACTTCTGGGAAACTTATTTTAAAAGTAATTACCCAAAAACATTATTTCATAATGATGCTAATTATAATGCTATTTACAATAAAGAAATCTTGAAAGAAATCAAAATGTTCTAGAATAGATGAACAATCCAATCAATTCTGGCACTTAGCATAATCTTATTTTTATAATTGTAGAGATAAAATCTATGTGGAAACAGAATGTCTTAATTACCTAATGTTAAGTGAAAAAATGCAAAATGATAGACAGGTTTATAGTGATGCCCACCATTTTTAAACATCCAGAAAAGTTGTGAAGAAAATTCTTCAAAAAGAATACATCTGATTAAGACAGTAGGAGGGATATCTCCATGTTTCTTTTCCCAAGTGAGGCTTTTACTCCATTGATTTTTTTTTTCTCTCTGCATTGTCAAAAGTAAACAAAAGTATTTGAGGGCATAAATACTAGAGAAAAGGAAAGCTAATTTAAAATGAGAATTTCATCATTTAGACGAGGCAAGGGATGTAGCGGATTTTAGAGATGTCCCATTTGGCTCAGTTCAGTCTGATAACCTCAAATTACCCTCCAGCTATTTGTACAAATGGAAAAATGGCTCACTGCATATCCTCACCTGGTAAGAAGAGTGCTGGAAGCATCCTCGTGTTGTTTGAAAATCACAGACAGTAATATTCAACCTAAACATCACATTTCGCCATGAAACATGTTAAATTGCTGGCACTTTATCCAAGTGTGGCAGTAGGTATTTGATGTACCATTATCTTTCACACAATTTACCCTCCACTCATCTCCTTCTATCGGCTTTATCAAATGTGTGTATAAGGCATTCTTCCATTTCTTCTCACATGCCGAGTATGAATCATGACTAATACCATAGCAAATACCTAAAGGCCACAGGGAATTTATAGTTACCAATAAAATGTTCTATTTAATGCGGAATTTTAGCACTTTCTGGTGTCCCTCTAATACTAACATGATAATTGCACCATTGGGCTGTTTTATGAGGCATTTGTTCCTCTCCAGAGTAGATAAACTGGAAGAATGAAGGTTAGAAATTTCATCCTGAGAGCAGGACAGGGTTATTGCTCAGGAAACAGTGCCAAGGAATGCATGATAGAATGCTTTGCATACATACTTTTCTCTCTGCCTGAGCTTTCATTGGCTACTAAACTAAAAACTGAAGTAGAATTACTGTGAAACTAATATTACTCAAAACCATCCAAAAAAGAATATAAGACATTTCCAGTTAGAAAAAAAAATATTCCAAGTAAAAGAATTGTAAAGCACACGGCTGACTTGTCAGTGATACAAACCACCTTCAAATTTCACTATTTTAATAAATGGAATTTTTCCTCAGTTTCTTTAGAATATTAAGCCATCAGATTAAATACCTCTGGAGCCATGTACACATATTCTAGATCAGTAATGTTCACATTCTCTTGTTCAGTGTTCCCAGTCCTGAGCAAGAAGTCTTAAGGAAGTGTAGCACGGTAAATACAATGTGTGACTCATGACCACATTTTTAATCAACTTTTTATTTGGAGTTCTTTGGGAAAAATAAAAGGAAATGTATAGGAAAGGTTGTAAAGAAAGTACAGAATCCGCACACATGGCTCTACTGTACTGCTCATTGTTCCTATCTTAGAATGCATTTCCCACTGTTGAAAATCAGCACTGGCACCATTTTCTGTTTATTTATTTATTTATCTATCTATCTATTTGTTTGTTTATTTATTTATTTATTTATTTATTTTTCCAGCCCTGGGCTTGGACTCAGGGCCTGAGCACTGTCCCTGTCTTCTTTTTGCTCAAGGCTAACACTCTGCCACCTGAGCCACAGCGCCTCTTCTGGCTTTTTCTGTTTATGTGGTGCTGAGGAATTGAACCCAGGGCTTTGTGCGTGCTAGGCAAGCACTCTACTGCTAAACCATATTCCCAGCCCCTCCCTCTCCCATTCTTTTTAAAAAATTTTAATTTTTTTTTTTTTTGCCAGTCCTGGGCCTTGGACTCTGGGCTTGAACACTGTCCCTGGTTTCTTTTTGCTCAAGGCTAGCACTCTGCCACTTGGGCCACCGCGCCACTTCTGGCCGTTTTCTATGTATGTGGTGCTGGGGATAGAACCGAACCCAGGGCTTCATGTATATGAGGCAAGCACTCTTGCCACTAGGCCATATTCCCAGCCCACCGGCACCATTAACTCCATACTCTATCTCACTTTCACCAGTTTATTTTTCAGTAAAGTTGCTCTTCTATCTGAATTGCTGTAAAATACCACATGGTCTTTAGCATAATTACTTTTTGAAAGAAAAAGAAGAGAAGTACATGTAAGTTACTTTATTGTAAAGTATAATCATAAATTTTTATATCTTCCCACCGGAACCTGTATGTAGTATAAACTACCATGAGCAAAATGAAAACTGGGAAGAGGAACATTGAATTTATGCACAGATCCTGTTTATGTAATGAGACACTGTCCAGGGAACTCAGAGATAATTTTATCACTGTGTTTTATTTTTCCAAATCACAACTGCTAAGTCCTTGCCTGCAGGATTAGCTGATACTTAGTCTTATCTCCTTAATGAACAACTCCACCCCCTGCATTTCTCCAAAAAAACACAGTCCAGGTTTTATCCAGCTCAATGTAGGATAGAGTTAGCTGCATTTTCATAGTCAAGAGGGGAAACATTGATGTCCAATTAGCCTACTTTTGCTAGAGTTCCTATTGCTGCCAACATTTCTGGTGGAATGTGGGCTTCCTGGTCTCACTCCTGCTGCTGGACTAAATTGTGAGACTCTACTTCTCTGATTACCCAGCAAAGAAAACACCAGCTCTGCCCCTGAGCCTTTCACCACTGCCTCATCCCTAGCTATTTCACAGAAATTTCCTCAAGGAAGCAGCCATTAAAGAGCACTGGCTTTGGCAGATTCTGGAGCTTCTCAAATCAGACTTGGAGAACTTAAAAGGGTTTTTGTCTGGGGGAGGGGGGTGGCTTCTAGATTTGTCTTTTGTCCCTTCTACGACCTGTTAAAGTTAGATATTTGCTTATTTTTATTCAAAATGAAAAGCACTGGCTCTATATTCTGCAGTCTCCAAGTGGAGCTGCAGATTTTATATGAGCCGCCTGTATGTAAATTGCACAGTTTGAATTGTTTTCCAGTTCTTTTGCTTAACATGCTGCTTCCCTTTGGGACCTCTCCTCTCCACCCCTAACTGGTTGTGTTCTCCTGCATCTAAATGTGCTGTAAGCAAAACCAATTTGTACATTTATTATAATTAAAAGGGAAAATTTAAAAAATGATATCTTTGTGCTCACAAGCATGAAATATAATCAAATTGTGCTAGTTCTTTAAATAAAAATTGCAAAAATGTTATTGTGATTTCTATATATTTTGACAGTTTTGGGAGTACAGAAAAAAATAGAATCACTGTGTCATGATCAACTAAAAAACTGTAATTACATGTGACTAGATTGGTTCTTAATTAATATTCTCAATAACATAATGAAAGTCAGAATGTATATGCCGTTTTTATGGTTAGCATTTGAATAGATCAAAACATAACTTACATACCATATCGTTCACCCATTTTAAGGGTATAATTAATAGGTTTGGGTATCCTTTAAGGTACTATGATTATCATAATCAACTACAGGAAAGCCTGTACCAATGGGGAGCTGCTTTCTTACCACTTCCCAGCATGCAATGCCCTACAGGCTCCATGGTGCTGGAGGCAATCACTAAGCCACTTCCTTTCTCTGTGTCTTTGTTTATTCTAGACATTCTCAGCTAAGGGGATCATACAATATGTGGCATTTGTTTGACCAGTTCATTTCTTTCAGCACAATGATTTTTGAGGCTCACACTTGTCAAACATGTCAGTATTTGATTCCTTATGACTGAATAATATGGTATTGTAGGTGTCATTAACTTTAAAAGCTCTATGACTTGAGAAACATTAATGTTATAAATAACATGACTCTGAACGTTCATGTAAACATTGTTGTATGACCTTGTTTTCATTCTTTGTAGGTACATACATATCTATCAGTAGAATTACTAGACCTTATGGTATACAGGAGCTGCTAGAACATTTGTAGAAGTAGATGGGGAATGACTGATGATGTTGAACAGCTTTTCATATATTATCTTCATTAGAGAAATGTCTATATCAATCATTGCTCATTTAATTCGGTTGTCTTTTGACTACTGAATTATAAGAATTCTTTCTATATCCAGAATATAAATTCCTTATGAGGCATAGCATTTTCAAATATACTCTCTACTATGAGTTATCTTTTCTGTTTTTGACAGTGCTTTGAAGTTTAAGAGTTTTAAAAGTTGAGGAAGCCTAACTTATCTATATGTAGCCCCTCTAAGAAACCATTGACTGATGTAAAGTGTACTGGTACACTTTCTTCTGAGATTGTCATAGTTTTAGTTCTCATACCTAGGCATTTGATTCATTATGGATTATACTTGGATTGCATAAACTAAGTATCCAATTTTAATCTCTTTCATGTAGATAGGCAGTTATCCCTACAGAATTTGTAAAATAACTTATTTTGTATTCTATTGCATTTTCTTAAGATATTTGTTGAAATCTAGTGACCTTAGAACCTCTATCTCTTCCTTTGACATACAAACTTATGTCAGTAGTGTGTTCTCTTGATATAGCAAGACTTCAAATTGAAAAGTATAAATCTTCCAATTTTACATTTCTCTTTCAAGGTCATTTGGCTATTCTTGACTCATTGACTTGCTGAATAAATTTTAGGATCAGCTTATCAGTGTAGTCACAGCAAATCGGTGGCATTTTGATAAGGATTGTGTTAAATGTGTTAACAGTGTTCTTCACTCTGCACTCATGTGTAATAGCAGGACAATGCTGAATAGAAATGGTGATAATGACATCTCTGGGTTAGCCTTGATTTTGGAGGAAAATACTGAGCATCAGCAGTGATGTTCACTGTGGAATTTCACCAATATTTTTAATTTAATTGGTTACGGTTTACAATACTTCCCCCCTTTTTTTGTCTTTTTCTTTTCTATGTACCTGGTTTACAATACGTTTAATATGGTATGCTGGTCAAGTTTTATCAAGATTTTGGTGTCTATAATCGTAAGGCACATTAGTCTATAGTTTTCTCTTTGACGCTGATAACAGAGTAACACTGAAGACATAAAATGAATTGGCAGATTTTTTTTCTCTTCTATGGCTTTGAAAGCGTTGATGTTAATTCTTTAAAGGTTCTGGTTAGGTCCATAAACTTTGCTCCTAGATAGCTCTACCTTAACTATCCCCTTTCATATCTTATGTTAAGTAACTTATATTTATCTATTACAAACCAGTAACACATGGTTGGGTTATTATTATACATGCATCAAAGTTGAGAGGAGACTCATGATGTTGCTACATGTTATTTTGTGTTTAATGATTTTTGGTGGAAAATAATTTTAGTATCATAACAACTATGCAAACTGATTAATCCTCCCTTTCTTGGATCTATTAGTAGTATTATGGTAATTAAGTTGGCTTTATATCTTTAGTGACTTGGTAGGAATAAATCTATAATTTTTCCTATAATAGGTAGCCTCCAGAGTCTCAGCTTACTGTTTGGGTAATTTTTATTTGTTTTGTTTTTACATTCATTTTAATCTTTGCCTACTTGCTTTTAATGGCAAGATAAATAACACTTGCTGATCTTGGGTTTTGCCTAAGCCCTCTTTTCCAAGAAAGCTCCCTTACTTTACTGCAATATGCACATGTAGCTTGGAGACTTTCACTGTTGAACTACTTTGTGAATTTGACAATTGGTTAGCCAGAGACTAGTAGCTTGTATTTTCCCTCTTCAGTTCCTCCCATGATAGAGAAGGGTTGGTCCTGCACCATCTTTCACACCTCTAGGGATGAGTGTGACCTATTTTTGAACATGGCTTCTTAGAGGGATTCACGGACCAGAGTAGGTTATTTTCAGCCAGGTGTTGACTATAAGTCTCATGAGCCAGTAAAGATCAAGGTCCATTTTTGGTGGATCTGTTTCTAGTGTTCTTAAATCTGCCTTACATTATATTTTGACTGCTCTTGACTGCAGTCCAATATTTGTAGACAAGGGTCTTTGAGACCAGAATGGTGTCCCATGGGGATCTTCCTTCTCTGGCTCCTTCTATTAACTTTCTGAATCATCCGTCCTTTCCATATTTCTACTAGTATCACAGCTACCAAGCCCCTCTTGTTAACTGCACAAAAACAAAATTTCTTCTGTATTCAAAATATCCACAGGTACAAAGTACATTCTGTTCCAAATAATCTAAGTCCCCCAAAGAAGAACTATATTGGAAATGAACTATACGACTTGGGGAGAGGAGAAGGAGGGGATAGGCTGAGAGGAAATGAGGGATGGAGTAAAACTGCTCAAAAAGAAATGTAGGCTCAATGCCAATGGCTCACACCTGTAATTGCAGCTCCTCAGGAGGCTGAGATCTGAGGATGACAGTTCAATGCCAGCCCAGTCAAGAAAGGCCATGAGACACTGATCTTCAATTAACCACCAGAAAACCAGAAGTGGCACTGTGGCTCAAGTGAAGAGTGCTAACCTTGATCTGAAGAGCTCAGGGACAGCTCCAAGGCCCAAAGTTCAAGCCCTACAACTGGAAAAAAAAAAAAGGAAAGAAAGAAAGAAATGTACCCAATTCCTTGTTTATGTAACTGTAACCCCTCTGTACACGTTTAAAAAAATTTTTTTTTAAAAATGGAGCTTTTATCTCAGTGGTCTGCCCTTTTCCCTAGGCAGGATCTGCACCATTGTATCACTGCCGAGGTGGAAACTACAGGCAAATTCCCACAAAATGACTTCTACTTTACAGGCTATCTTGTCAGTGGTAACATTTTAGCTGCTTGTATTAGAGATTTACCTCCCTCCAAACTGAGCCTCCAATCTATATTTAAGCTAAAGTGAAATACAACTGCCAGTAACTATTCTGAAATTAGCATGTCTGGGATAGAAATTCAACATGATCAATGAGGGGCCAAGGAGACTGAAGTTTTCTTGGCTATACCTGCTTGGAATACAGCTTCTGCAGCATGGAGGGGGGGGGGCAGATGGAGGATATGTGGTACTCCGAGTCTAAGTATCTACAGTAGAACAGTCACCCTAGACAAGAAACTGTCAGGGGATAGTATCCCCATCTTCTTATCACATATTCTCAGGTAGAGTTTCTATTATGTAGAGGGAAGGGAGGACAAGGATAAATAGAAGAAGGTGTTTGATTTTTTTAAGACTCATGTTCTTACAAATATTTATGTATAGAATAACTATATCTCTACTTGCTGCATGTCCTTGTGATATTTTCCCATATTCACACACTAATGTGTTGCTATTGTGACTCTTGTTCTTCATATTTAATTAATTTTAATTTGGATGAAATCACCAAGGTCCTCACACACTATCAGTCCTGATATGTACTATTTGCATGGTACCTGATTGCAATTTGGTTTTATGCTCTTTAAAGACAGTTCTTTGGGGGCTGGGGATATGGCCTAGTGGCAAGAGTGCTTGCCTTGTATATATGAGGCCCTGGGTTCGATTCCCCAGCACCACATATACAGAAAATGGCCAGAAGTGGCGCTGTGGCTCAAGTGGCAGAGTGCTAGCCTTGAGCAAAAAGAAGCCAGGGACAGTGCTCAGGCCCTGAGTCCAAGCCCCAGGACTGGCCAAAGGAAAAAACAAAAAACAAAAAAAAGACAGTTCTTTGGGAAAGAACTATGTGTGTTGTTTGGTTTACTCACTTCCAAATGATTGGGTTTCCCTTTGTATTTTAATTTGATTTTTATATTGCTATTAGTACTAGTTTCATTGTATTGTGATTTAAAATGCTTGTGTTCCTGAAAATAATTTTGATTTTTCCCTCATCTGGTAAATGATATTTGCTGTATTTGGAGAAGGTTTGTTTATTATATTTTGAAATGGAGGGACAAGTTACTCCAAAAAAGGAAAGAAAAAAACATGCAAGTTGTCAATGTACTCACAGATAAAGTTCCTCATGCTGACAGTAGATTTTACCACAAACTGAAATTAAGGAAATCTCAACACAACCTTGCCCTACTAATGAATCCAAACTCAGAAGCAGGTCATCCATGAATAACACAGCTTCAATTGTATGGAAAATGTCTGAGGTATTAAATGGTGAGAGCTAAGTTTTCTTTGCAGTCATTATTATTATGCCACAGAAGCACAAAGGCATGGAAGAGAATAAGAGAAAGGGAAAAGCTATGTGCTAACTCGTAGCTTTTGTCCCAGCTAAATTATAATAGCTGATGATATAAATGTGTTTTTGAGCAGGCATGTGTTATTATTGTCTAGTAATGTACCAAAGGGTATATCCTGCACCGAGAACTGATGTTAGACTATCCATTATATCCGAAAGGACTTTAAGAGACCAGGAAAGGACAAAGAGATAGAGCAGCAAGGTAGTTACAGTGGTGTTAATAAGCATAATACCCTGTAAATACAGCATTTCTTTCAGAGAAGAAAAATGAAAAGGATGAGACATTTCACAGAGCGGGCGAAGATGGTATATTTTCTTAGTTTGAGGGGTTATAAAATTGCATGGCCTTTGTGGGGTTAAAATTATTACATCCTTCAAAAAACCATGGAAGAAAACACTGCTATTATTTGGTTCTGTATCCAAAGCCCAGTATTCCATCTTATTGTTAAAGATGGAAAGTCATCAGAACCAGGAGATTCACTAGCCACGTCTCCAAAACAGTAATGTCTCTTCCTGCCAGGCAAAGGGCTATCTGAAGGAGTGGGAGATGGGGAACTTGTTATGTAGTGAGCTTTTGGGTGAGGTAGGGATGGTTGTTCAAAGTCAATTTTTGTTGTTAGTCTAAGATATAATGGTTGGGGCTGGGGATATGGCCTAGTGGTAAAGCCCTTTCCTTGCATACATGAAGGCCTGGGTTCGATTCCCCAGCACCACATATATAGAAAAAGCCAGAAGTGGTGCTGTGGCTCAGGTGGCAGAGTGCTAGCCTTGAGCAAAGGCTCAAGCCAGGGACAGTGCTCAGGCCCTGAGTTCAAGACCCAGAACTAGCAAAAAAAAAAAAAGATATAATGGTTGGTTTTCATTTTTCTTTCATGTATTTTACAGTGAGAATAAATGCTTAAGGGATTGCTAACTTCATGTGATGCATGCTGAATGGAAATCTCTGAACTATACTTGGCAACTCCACAAGCAGGTACAGTAAGGAACACTGAGTGTCATAGATTAAGTTCAGGGTTTCATAACCTAATTTACTACTCAGAATTCCTGTTTTATTTGTCAAAAGATTGAATCAGTTCATGTGTCCCAGGCATCATATGACAAAACAGGAATAGCCAGAATGAGCTGTCCTGGATCTTGGTCAGTAGGACCATACAAAGGCACCGGAGGAGCCTCAGGAAGAACCAGGAGGTGTGCCGGCCTGCTGAGGAGGGGGTGCTGGTGACTCGGCCAAATGCAGATGGTTCCCTCTAGCTTCCTGCATTCTGCAGATCGCATATAGAGAGCACTACGGGAGGGAGCCAGTCACAAGCCAAAAGTCTTTGTCAAAGTACTGACCAATGCCTTAGGACCGTCTTGCCACTTCAGCATGGACTTTCCTACTCCATTTCCCCCCTTCCTTTCCCACCTTCCAGTCCCAGAGGGGATGGACTTCCTCGCTGACCATCCAGAAAAGCAATGGTGACTCCCAGTCCACGTTCCTACAACAGGCCACAGCTGAGAGAAGATCTAACACCAGCTCAAGTTCTGAACATGACACTGTATATAATTAAGAATGTTCTACTTCCTCTAATTAAAGTTATGTTTATCCCTGAATATGCCCTCTCCCCAAATATCTGTTATCTACAGCTAGGGGAAAAGGTCAGCATCACTCAACACAGAGTCAGAAAAGAAAGGCCTCATTAGACACATTCAAAGGAATCATGAGAGACAAAAGCTGTTGCATTTTTATTAAGTCATCCCTAGTATTTGTCCACCAATCAGTTCTACCCAGACCAATGCTACCTTTTATTTTAAAATTTTATTGTGGTAATACTGGAGTTTGAAGTCAGAGCCTTGCCTTTGCTAGCTAGCTAATCTACCACTTGAGCCATACCTCCCGTGCCTTTTTGTTTTAGTTATCATTCAGTTAAGGTGTGAGCTGTTTGCTGGAGCTAGTCTTGCACTGTGATCTTATTACTTATGACACCAGCACAGCTGGCCAGAGACATAAGCCACGATATCGAGCTCTTGGTTGAGATGAAATCTCAGTAACTCTTTTCCTGGACTGATCTAGAATTATAATACTCCCAATCTCCATCTATGGAATAGCTGAGATTAAAGGCATAAACCACAGTACCAGGCCTTTACTGAGTGTGTGTGTATGTGTAGACGAGAACAAACAGGTACCTAAAACATTGTTTTTCAAAGTGCACTGTGTGTGGGCAACAGAAGTGATGAAAATGTCCCAAAAGAAATGTACTCCACCTGACTTATATAACTGTAACCCCACTATATATCACCTTTATGATAATAATTAAATAGAAAAAAAAGCAGGGTGCCTGTAATCCTAGATACCCCAGAGGCTGAGACCTGAGGATCATGGTTCAAAACCAACTAGCTTTCCAATATACTCAGATAAGATTACAGAGATAGTGTAGGTACAACCACAGGAAGGTGATACAAGAACATCATCAATAATAGAAGCTACAGATACACATGGGAAGTTGAAAGTAGTTACAACTGTGATATAACAATTGTCTCCATAACATGGAGTTCATTTCACTTAGCATCATCTTATGTGATCATAAGGGTATAGCTATTGGGCTTATGTATACTGGTATTAGAACTAGGAAATTGAAAGGGAATACCAAAATTGAGAGACACAGGGTAAAAAAAGAAAAACAACTACAAAAGCAATACTTGCAAAACTGTTTGGTGTAAGTGAACTGAACACCTCATGGGGGGAAAGGGAAAGGGGGAGGAGGGGGGGTATGAGGGACGAGGTAACAAACAGTACAAGTAATGTATCCAATGCCTAACGTATGAAACTGTAACCTCTCTGTACATCAGTTTGATAATAAAAATTTGGGAAAAAAAGTTTTTTAGAATTGATAAAAAAAGAAATGATAGTTCGTACAAAAGAAGGCAGTTATAGAGGAATAAAGGGATAGAAAGGACATAGAGGAAACTAGACCCTCTCCTAGCTAAAGAGAAGACATGAATCTTTTGCTGCAAGTAAGTGGCTTAAATGCTCTAAATAAAGGCATACACTGGCAGAATAAATAAAACTTTTATCCAAATATATGCTGTCTACAAGAAAAAAAAACCAACTAAGGCAGAAAAGTCTATGAGACGCAAATCTCCAATTAACCACCACCAGAAAATCGAAAGTGATACTGTGGCTCAAGTGGTAGAACACTAGCCTTGAGCTGAAGAACTCAGAGACAGCGCCCAGGCCCAGAGTTCAAGCTCCATGCCTGACAAATTTCTGTGTGTGTGTGTGTGTGTGTGTGTGTGTGTGTGTGTGTGTGTGTGTGCATTTTGTGCACACGTGTAAGAGAGTCACATATACCGTAGGGTGTTCCTACGTTCTCAAATGCCTTTCATGAGTGTGTTCTTTCAGAGGCAAAAGTCATTTACCTCAATACCTTGCGAATCCTCAATCTGGTCTAGAAGAATTTATTATCAGAATGTGTTAAACATTTTTTTCAGGATGGCATTTTGTTCCTTGTATTTCATCCTTATTTACATACCTCTCTCCTAACTAGACTCTGACCTTTTTGGAGACAGGAAGTCTTCTTTATTTATCTACGTCTTTTTTTTTTTAAATGACCCAGTATAAAGCATGTCATATAGGATAGCAATGACTATCGGCTTAATAAACAAATTAGCAAATGACCTTAAGCTTTTTGAGATTTTTGAAAGTCAAGGGAAAGAAAATTTCCCTTCCCAACTGTTCCTTATAACTGATCATTTCTCTAAAGTATTATTTTTCCATTTGATGATTTTCTTGGTCACCAAGTTTTAATTAAGTGTGAAATCAATTTTGACAGTGCTGCAGAGGACATTTCCAAATGAGAAGACCCTAAAGGTCAAAGGAACAGGAGGAGACCCACAGCCAAGAAAGACGAAGAAGCATGAAATTTCGGAGGCGGCACATACTGTTTTCTAACAGCACTTGGAAAGCTCAGGCTTGGATGGTGCGCTGAGTTCTGATTGCAGCCCTATCAGTGGCGCCTCATGGAATTCCCAAAGCCTCACTGAGCACACACTCCATGATTTCATTGTAAGCTTTCCTTTGGAAGAGCACACTTACAATGATTCCAAATCAGCAGGTTAATCCCATGTAAAAATGAAACATCTAAACCAGAGGGTAGTGATGATGTCTTTTCTAAAAGAGTCAGAGGAAAACTCCACAGTCCTGTCAGCCCTTCGTTAATGAGCGCTGAATTCACAGCTCCGGGTTCTGTAAACTTCATTTAGATATGTCAGCAAGAGCTGGAGACATATTAAAGGTCTGAAACAGGAACAATAATTAAGAAGGCTCAACGCCAATTCTTTTTCATCTTAAACTGCCGCTTCCAGTTCACACACAACAAATACTAAAAGGTCGTCAGAATTCATTTTATAATGAGTGCACGTTTATCTTCCCCCAACTTTCCCTCTATCATTGGGCTGAGAAACACAGAGAATGGAAATAGCGCAGGAGTGGAAAGAAAGGACAAGAAGGAAAGGCAAGACCCCACAGAGCCAGCGTTCCAAAAATCCCTTTGACACTGTCCTACAAGCCATCAATACACCACTTAGAAGAAATACTCATTTTCACGAATCTACACAATATAGCATCTTTTCCTGTCTATTTCTAGCTGTGGAAACTTGATGAAGTATCCTCAGAGCCTTAGTTTTCTCATCTGTAAAGCTGTACAAACTGTATTTGCTGCAGGACTGTTTATCTCCTAGGGGTTTACGTAGATTAAATGAAGAAACGTATGCGACCATGTTCTAAAGGCTATGCACTATCTCACCTTCTCAAGCTTTTATGTTATTCCTCATCATAAGAACTTTTTCCATGATAGGTGATTAAATAGAAGTTCTTTCTTCAGCAGAGGAGACACTGGCTCTTCATGCCCCTCTGTGATTGTTAGAGGGCATGGGAGAAATCATCTATAGGGACACCTACTAGTTACATGAGGCTAGTAATAGCTACTTAAGGAGTTGTTCGTGCTATTTCCAACCACAAGCCCCAAGGAACCTGCATTGCTGTCACCAACTCACATTAACCAAGGTGAATAGTTTGTGTCTATTTTGTGAATACTGCGGTTTTAGACCTTAAGATTGCCTGCTCTGATGAGTCCACCCCTCTATCCTCTTCTCCACCTGGACTAATGCTCATTCCTGCTCCTCCATAACATGCCCCACCAGCGTCCTGTCAGTTTGTTAAAAAAAAAAAAATCATGATTCTCCAGCAAGCTCCCATGGTAGCGCTCCCCCATCTCTCCAATCCTTGCTCCTGGTGGCCTCTCTCTCACCTCATCTCCTGCAAGTTCTTCCTCTTTCACAAAGCCTCGTGTCTGTGATCTTATTATTCTCTGGATATAGCAAGCCTTTCACAGCTCAACTTTGCTCTTTCAGTATCATTTTGCTGAATCTTCTTTCCAGGTGCCAATCCAAAGCCATGCCCCAGGCCATGCCTGTGCACCTGCAACTCCTCTGCTCCCCCGAGGCTTCCTTCCCAGAACCATGAGACTCAGCCAGTATTTCCTACGGTTCTTTATTTCCTTTCAACTACCTTGGAATATGTCTCTGGAGGGCAGCTGCCCTGCCCACGTTATTCATTATTGTCTACAGCCATAACCAGCAGGACACAGGAATGCCATCGTTTTGTTGAAAAGGGACAGGAATTCAGGGGAAAATGTCTTCCAATATGTATCATCTGAACCTTTACAACAGCATGACCATTTGGGGGGGGGGGATCAACTTTCACAAGATGTGTGGACAAATATTTGAAGAGTTAGACATTCAGAACGTAAGAGCTTTATATTTTGTATGCAGAATAGACTAGAACTGAATGAAAAAGAAAAACTGCTAAGTGATTCTAAGTTTGCAAACCAGGACCATGCAGGTAGAACAGACAGGCATTGTAGCTTTCCGATCGATTGTCATACATGTGAATGCATTGTTCTTGTTCCTATCTTTGGAGGCAGTAATAATATTCCTACAGGCGAGTATTTACATGTACTTAATAGGTGAAAGGGCATGTGTCACAAGTTTTATAGGTGTTATTTAAAGTAGTGGACTCGTATAAAGCAGGTATTTTATAGGAGATCCCTAAGCAACTGTTCTTTTTTTCAGTCCATAAGTGGCAGTATGTGGAATCGATTATAGCTGATGTTAAAGAGTCCCCTTTATCATTCTAAGACTCCCCTATGACCCAGCAGCCCGACTTTTGGGTATCTATCCAAAAGACCACAAACAAAATCACAGTAATGCTACCAGCACAACAATGTTCATCGCAGCACAATTTGTCATAGCGAGAATCTGGAACCAACCCAGATGCCCCTCAGTAGACGGATGGATCAGGAAAATGTGGTACATATACACAATGGAATTTTATGCCTCTATCAGAAAGAATGACATTGTCCCATTTGTAAGGAAATGGAAGGACTTGGAAAAAATTATACTAAGTGAAGTGAGCCAGACCCAAAGAAACATGGACTCTATGGTCTCCCTTATTGGGAATAATTAGTACAGGTTTAGGCAAGTCATAGCAGAGCATCACAAGACCCAATAGCTATACCCTTATGAACACCTAAGACGATGCTAAGTGAAATGAACTCCATGTTATGGAGACAATTGTTATAACACAGTTGTAACTACTTTCAACGTCCCATGTGTATCTGTAGCTTCTACTATTGATGATGTTCTTGTATCACCTTCCTGTGGTTGTACCTACACTATCTCTGTAATCTTATCTGAATATATTGGAAACTGTGTATACTGGTATTGGAACTAGGAAATTGAAAGGGAATACCAAAATTGAGAGACACAGGGTTAAAAAAAGAGAAACAACTACAAAAGCTATACTTGCAAAATTGTTTGGTGTAAGTGAACTGAACACCTCAGGGCGGGAAAGGGTAAGGGGGAGGGGGGAGGGGGGTATGAGGGACAAGGTAACAAACAGTACAAGAAATGTATCCAATGCCTAACGTATGAGACTGTAACCTCTCTGTACATCAGTTTGATAATAAAAATTTGAAGAAAAAAAAAGAAATTTCCTTATGTGTAGAACAGCATCAGTGTTATTCCACAGACCTGCATGTGAACCTCCCATAGTGTAGACTGCGAGTATGGCTTTAACTCTCTGCACATATGAACAAAGCATTCAATTATAAATAGGCTATCTCTGCATTTGTAAATAAAGATGGCTAGAAAGTTCCCTATGAGTAGAGAAGAGGCACAAATAAAATTATATGCCTTACCTCCAAAGGACAGTTTCCATTCTCTGAATATAATATTTCTTGGCTAAGATGTTTTCTTTTTTTCATTTTGATACCAAAAATAGAAAGGCATGAAAAAACTATCTCCTAGTAATATTCCTACCTACTATAATTACATTATTTAGGGAAGAATCATATGTTTCCCCTGATACAGATGTATATATTCCTACTTGGTAATGAAAATCTTTGCAAAAAGACGGTGACATTCTGGCTTTCAGAACAGACTGCATGATTTCCCACATGTCCCATAAGCTTTGCCTGATGGTTATTTTATTTGGTTATAGACACTTGAATTTTCCATTTCTCAGTTGCTCTATTAGCATGGACATCAGACAGCAGTGTGATTTGTCATAGCATAGGGCTTACTGTTGAAGTGCTCGTGCACTTATCAGAAGACACTTCTACAGAACCTAGATTGTCAAAAACTTCTTGGATAAACTAAGCAAAATTGTATACATCCTAAATGTTCACTTGATGGATTCTTCATAAACTTGACATCCCTATGTAACTGATACTCAGATCCAGAAACAGACTATTATGTGTATTCTAGAAGTTTCCTGTGTATCTTTCCAATCTTCTCTCCCCATCCATGGTAACTCTGCTCTGACTCATATGAATTTATTTCTCTTGTTTATGAACTTTACATATATAATCATTTTGCCAAGCTTCTCATTATTATATTTGCTAGATTATCCCATGTTGCATATGGCTGTAATTCACAATACTAGATTTAAAAAAATAAAATATAACTTACTGAGAAGTAAGAGTGTTATATTGGCATACATCCAATTGGTTATTTTCCATCAAGAAAGACCTGAAACATTTACCTTCCCATCACGCACTGGGAAACTTCCACCCCTGATAATCTGAAACCTGAGTATGCTAAGATTATTTAATATATTTTTTACAAGGTAGAGTATGTATTTGGATGTATTTTTATCCATTGGCCTTCTAGCAAATAGTCAACAAGAAAAAAATATGTACTAAATATTAGCTTTTTACAGATATTTTGTATGATTTTTTCTATTTTCCAGCATTGCTAAAAGTGAAAATGTGTTGTTTCCTCTTTAAATATCAATAATCTTCAGTCTACAAATGGACATGCTGTATTTTTTTTCCTGAACCTAATTTCAAGTCATTTGCAGATGTGTAAATCTAATGCCCTTTCAGGGTGTCAGAAATATACATTTTCCCCCGGGTGACCCATTTCCACACGTGGTCTCTGAGCCGGGACGTACTAGGATCAGAGCAAGAGAATGGCATCCAACTAGAGCCGGCTGGAGTGATTTCACAGCTGCAGATGCTCAAGAGAACAAATTATTTTAGCTAAGGCTGGCATTAATCTAATCTCAAAATCCTTGCTTCCGTTCAGCCTATTGACAAAGCCATCACCATTCCGAGATTTGCTTTTAGCTAATTTTCTCCACTTAGTAAAACACCATGTCCTCTTTTGGGGGATCAGTTCCACCTGAAACTCAGAAGTCATGCTCATCCCCAGACCCTTATTTTGGAAAATTCCAAGCCTGTGTGCAGTTCAGCAAGTACATGCAGAGAATTTGGGTAGCTTATTCAACTTGGTGGAAGCTTATTTTTGCAAATGAAATGTAGAAAATTTCACAAATGCTCACCATTCGTTAGTACAAACAAGTGAAATGAGATTATTTTTTGAAGTCAAATGGTATTTTGATTTAGACATTGCCCCTGTCATATAAGAAATACACAGTCTGTTGGCAATGCAGAAAGGGGTGCATTTACATACTGCTTCCAGCAAATTCTTGATGATGAAAACACATGAGAATATAAAACATACAGGCCATAGGGCTCTCATAAGCATGCAATAAAGGAGACTCCTCAGTAATCCATGCAGAAATAAAATATGCACCATGCATTTCAGAAGAGTAGAACCTAGGACATGCTTCTAAAAGACCAGAAATACAAAACTGCATGACATTTTCTGGATTCATTCCATTCTGGTATCTTTCCAATGCTTCTCTTTCCTAACACTTAATTAATTTTGTATTCTTCCTCCAAGTTTCCACATCCTGATGATGATTTAAGAATACTTCATGTTCCAAATACACTCTTTGAAGCATCACTACATCGTTCTATTACTAAATTATCTCATCTGTCAATAATTATAGCACTAACCAAAACTACAACTGCAATGATAAAAACTTGCCTTTTTAAGCTCCTTATTTCCTGGCACTTTATAGGTTAGCAATAGTAATCATCATGATTTCCTAAAACAGGGACTTTGTAAGTCTCATTTTATATAAAAGGAAATGAAAGCCATGAAAATTAAGTAACTTGCCTCAAGTTATACCCAATAACCAGCAGGAGTATAGGCCTACCTGTCTCCAAGCCCACTGCCCTTTCAGACAGTGTCTGATTAGAGGGCAAAGCTTCAAGCAGTACCCTACCAGCTCTTACCTGAGAAACAGCAAGATTTTTCCCCTTTAATCTATCAAAACTATTACTCTTCTTAAAATAGAAATATTGCAACTTGAATACACTCTTAGTACATTAAGCCAAGTAGTTGAGTACTATATTATGTCATAAAGTAGGTGTTTCATGTTGCTTATCAGCTTTAATCAGGCAGTAAGTTATTTGATCAGTGGCTGTGTACTGTAACATTTCTTGTCCATTTTTGTCACTTCTTGTCCTTTGTTATTACCTGTGGGTATAGGAATATATTGTATGTAAGCCTGTTCAGGAACAGGTCAACACTGAATGATTTTTTTTTATTTTTACTTGAGACTTGCTTTCCTTTGTCTTCCTTCTCCAGCAAACTCTTCCCTGTGGTTTTTATTATTTCCCCTCTGTCCTGCTGCATGCTTTCAGGAAAGCATGTTTTTTTCTCAAAGAGAACCAGAAACATTTCTATGGTTGCTTCCACTGCCGCTGATATCTCGCAGGTGTCTGCATGTGCCCCCTTTCGCCGTAAATGGTTCTTGCTTGGCGTGGGCACCGTTGTGGCTGCCCATCAGCAGGTTTCCTCTGGTGACTGCTTTTCCCGGGCCTTTCTCAATCCATTAGTTGACATCAGGGAGCAACACTAAAAGCAGTCCCTTGGAGCAGAGTGCAATTCCGAGGTTCACCTTTTAACTACTGTCTGAACAAGGAAATGTTCTATTCACTTCTTCCAGAAATCAAGTTATTTTAGGGAGACAAAGCATGCATCCTGGCAGAGGAGTTCCTTGACTAACCTGTCCCCAAACAAAACACACCAAGATTCTAAAATGTGTCCTACGTGGCTCATTTTACAAGATTCTTCTCTCCTCAACGGCTCTAAATCATGTGGATCCTAGAAAAGTCTGGATAAGGAACTGGATGGGCCAACATATCCCAGATGTGGGCCATAAAAAAATAATCCCAATAAAATGAAAGACGTTTTAAAATTTATTTTTACTAATACATAAAATCATAGAAGAGGCATCGATTTATGGATGTATGTGTAATATTGGGATAAATATATACACTGTATAATGTTTAAATCAGGTTAGTTCTATCTCTTTCCTCAAACATTCATCATTTGTTCCTTGTGGAAACATTCAAAATCATTTTTTTTTAGCTTTCTGAATTATACAATATTATCATTATCTATAATCATGCTACTGTATCAAAGCACACCAGAACTTCCTGTGTCTTTTGAATAAGAATTTGGGAGAGTAGATTGTTCAAGTATGCATTCTTAAAATGTGCTACACAAAACAAGATTAGAGGGAATTATAGTAGATTTTCTTCTGAGGATCTTGGTTAAGTGCAAAGGTGTGCTTATTACAGTCAGATAGACCTTCCATGTTTCAGATGAATAAAAGCAATTTTAAGGCTCAGTGAACAATGTGAATAACTCCATGAAAGGGAATATTATTTTGAATACAATAAAGATTTCAATGAATCTTCTATGATTTTTGACAAAACATCATTTTTGATGACTAGTAGAGCATGGGCTAATCATGAAAGACTAAAAAGAACTTTGTATAATTCACCTAAAATATAATATTCCTTAGACATTTATTGCTTCACATCATGTGAAGGCCAAGAAACTACATTGTCAGAAAAAAATCTTTTTGGTTGAAAATTGTCATTCAACTTGTTAGGATGACCAATGTGATTACTCAAAAAACAACTTTTCAGAAACCAGATTCACACTGAGAAGAAAATTATGAAGAATTTTGGAATCATTTGCTATAAATCCAGATGTGCTAGTTGAGCAACCATGTGCAAGTAAAGAATTTTTTTGTCTATTTTTAGAAATTGTGATTTTTCTTAATGATAATTTGACAACCAATACCTTATTCTGTGATTAACAACTATTTAACGCTGGGTCCTTGTATTAGCTTGACTATCTCAACTGTACTGTATTTCACTGGAGTCATTTGAATTTCAACTGAAGAAAAAGAAATCAGTTCCTTTCCTCAATTAATTTTACATATGCATGGCTTCTCAAGAAACACTAATTCTCTCCCAGCTTATCTAAATAAAGGCCAGTCAACATTGCACATTGTGCTTTGCACTGCATGCTGAGACAAACAGAATTGTGAGTCTTTAACAAATGAAGAAATCCTATCCAACAGTTGTCTTATAGTTTGAAAGGAATGTTTTTGAGATTTTCAAAAGCTGTAGGACAGAACTATGCACTATACCAAGAGAAGCTAGCACTTCTGCGCTACAATTATGTGGTCTACAAGCTGTCATTTTCCTCCTCAAAAACTATTCTTTAATATGAAAAAAATGGTCCAGGATAAACTTAAATCTTTAAAAATAATACTAGATGGAATAAACATTTAAAAAAATTATTCAAAGGATGTTGAGATAGGCAACATTTTCAAATAATTTGGAGATTCTAATTAAATCTTTTAAATTCCATATTACATTTTATAATTAAAAAATTTAAGTATGGGGCTGGGGATATAGCCTAGTGGCAAGAGTGCCTGCCTCGGATACACGAGGCCCTAGGTTCGATTCCCCAGCACCACATATACAGAAAACGGCCAGAAGCGGCGCTGTGGCTCAAGTGGCAGAGTGCTAGCCTTGAGCGGGAAGAAGCCAGGGACAGTGCTCGGGCTCTGAGTCCAAGGCCCAGGACTGGCCAAAAAAAAAAAAAAAAAAAAATTTAAGTATGAGTAACAAACATCCACATTTGTAAGCATAAAATGCCACTGCTGAAGTGACCTAGTAGGAAAACTGTCATTACCGCCACATAAAAAGACAAAAATTTAAAAGAAATATGCTTGGAAAAATTCCTGAATTTTGACCTCATTATTGCATTTTCCTACATACAAAAAACAAAGTTGCATGCTGCTCTGTTTTTAGAATCTTTGACTATAAGCTATTTTCTTCAATAAAAATTTCACAGAATTGTTTATATACCTTTAGAAATAAAAAGTAATGTTCATTAATGCTACTTTGTAAAATTGGCAAATCTGTAGCTGATGGGAGATTAAATTAAAACAGCAAGAAAAATGTCCTTTTCCACAAACAGATAATGACTGTTTTGTACAAATTCGTCAACTATTGTATCTTCCCATGTAAAGGATAGGGTCTTGGAAAGACACTAAAGGTCCTTTCTAATATACTCTTCTCTTTCTAAAAAATTTTTATCAACAGTGGTGGGACACAAATATGTTTTTAGTGAATGATTAAGTATATGAAACACACTATTAGAAATCTTTTATTTTTTTGCAACTTGGTAGAAATACAACTAACTAATCAAATAGTGCAAGAACAGATAGTAGGTAACTTTGGGGAAAAAAAGCCTGTAGTCTAAATAAAGTTGTTTAAATTTTCTGGTTAATAGCATTTGGGAAATCATCCTTGTTTTTCCAAGATTATTCATACAGTTCTTTGTACACTTTATTCAACTTTGAAACACTGAGAGGGTTGCTCCTGAAATTCAAATACTCAAGTTCAAAAAATACCTAATTCTATTTCTCTAGACTCATCCCAAATATTCCCTTACCTGTCACTGCTAAAAAGGAGTCAGAATACTGGTATGGATGGAGTTATCGTAATGCCTTTTTATTTCTAGTTTGAATGGAAAACAAGGAAAGTCTGTATTGAAACTAACTGGATGGTTTGGAAACATTTGGTGTGTTTTTTTATGTTGTTGTTGTTGTTAATGCTATTTCTATTCTGAAGCAATTTCATATGAAATGTAACAAAACCATTGTCGTTAGATATTAAACATGGGACTAACATGCACATGTCCTCTAAGCAATGGCCTACTGGTTTCAACAGAAAAATGTCATCAATGAATGAGAAACAAGCAAGTTCTTGAGGAAGGGTCAGAAGTGCCCACTTTCAGCCTTGTTCTTTCTCTGAGCACACTGGTTGCAAGAGTAGGTTTGAGACCACCTTTACATAAGATCTAAATTTGTTGTTCCTTCTTTCCTTCTGCCTTCATAAAAACATCACCAATGGTATCTGCATAATAAACTGTTCTATTATCTCTTCAGAATGTTCATGAGATTACAAGTCACTGTGCTAGAGGAAAGACCTTGAACAGCACGAAATGAGTAATTTCTCATGGCAGATGGCAGTGTGCACTTTGAAAAAAACCAAGCTTCTTTCTTAGTTTGACTTGTAAGGGCTAAGAGGTGATGTCTGCCAAAGTAATCTTCTTAGTCTAGTGAACTATTACTGCATCACTTGCTATGGGCTTATTTAGCACCTATCTGATATATGTGAATTAATATTTTATTCTTTCTTTACATAACTTAAATCCCAACCTAGCACTCACTCTAGAGTAACAGTGGTAGGCCTCGAATATTTTTGTGACTGAATGTTTAAGTGTATGAAAAACAAGTGAATATTAGGGTGATGGATGGTTAAGAGGAGGGGGAGATAAGA
This sequence comes from Perognathus longimembris pacificus, assembly GCF_023159225.1. Taxonomy (NCBI): domain Eukaryota; kingdom Metazoa; phylum Chordata; class Mammalia; order Rodentia; family Heteromyidae; genus Perognathus; species Perognathus longimembris. Next base: position 49,015,839 of record NC_063175.1, read on the forward strand.
GACAATTTAGACCTGTAAGAATTATCTTTTATCTTTGATCAACCTGCTTTGCTAACTTCTGGTAACTATAAGGCAGGAGCACTTCACATGGTTGAGTTAATTCCCTGTATCCATTAATTAACAAGACTTCTTTACTAATTTAGATTTGTTTCTATACTGTAAAGCAATAATCCATGGCCAAGATATTAAATCATTTAAGAGGCAGATATCACAGAGAATTAGCAATGATTCAAATCTTTCCTTCTTCCTCTACAAGGAGAATGTATGCAGCTCAAGAGTTCTGATTATCTCTCATATAGATTGTCAGTGCTGACTTAAATTTTTTCTTCCACAAGCAAGAATATTCTCTACACAGTTAATTGTAAGCATTCAATAAACAACAATACAAAGAGATAAACCTGTAAAACTATCCTTTAACAATATGGTCTCAGGATGGTTTTGAAATATTATTTTTTCTGATATTGAAACTCTACCACTTCAGCCACAGCTCATTTCAGCTTTTCTGCTGAGTACTTGTCAGGAAAAGTCTCAGGGATTTTTTTTTTGCCTTGGGCTGGCTTTGAACTTTGATCCTCAGAAATCAGCATACTGACTAGCTAGGGCAACAAAAGTAAGTCACTGGCTCTTGGCTTTGAAATACTTTTTAAATAAGAATTCATTAGAAGATAAACACAGTAAAAAAATTAATTTAGAAATTGTCATGAAAGAATTATTATTTCATAAGAGTTGGATAAGTGGCCTTTTTTTTCAAATTTTTATTATCAAACTGATGTACAGAGAGGTTACAGTTTCACATGTTAGGCATTGGATACATTTCTTGTACTGTTTGTTCCTTGTCCCTCATACTCCCTTCCCTCCTCCCCCTTTCCCTTTCCCCCCATGAGGTGTTTAGTTCATTTATACCAAACAGTTTGCAAGTACTGCTTTTGTAGTTGTTTGTCTTTTTTTTACCCTGTGTCTCTCAATTTTGGTATTCCCTTTCAATTTCCTAGTTCTAATACCAGTATACACGGTTTCCAATATACTCAGATAAGATTACAAAGATAGTGTAGGGCCCTTTGCACTGGTAAAATCTTTCCTCCTATCACAGTATATTCTGTAGACTCAGAGTTCACTACAAAGGAAAGAAAATTGCATGAGACTGGAACAACTAAAGACTTTCACGAATACAGAAAAATGTAATCAAATATTGATTAACATTGTGGAAAGAGACAACAAGGAAAATAAAAATTATTACATGTCATGCTTTATATAGAGATGTTTAAATTAATATCATAAGGTCAAATTATTACTCAAGAGTTTCCTAAGCCCAGCAGGATGGCATACGTGTATAATCACAACACTCAGAGGTTGAGTCAAGAACACTATGAGTTTAAATTTAGCTTAGTATATATAACAGACCTAAATTAAAAAGAAAATTCTAGCTGGGCTCTGCTTGCTCACGCCTGTAATACTACCTACTCAGGAGGCTGAAAATCTGAGGATTGAGGTTCAAAGCCAGCCCGGACAAGAAAGTTCATGAGACAATTATCTCCAATTAACCAGAAAACTGAACGTGAAGGTGTGACTCAAAGTCTTAGTACCAGCCTCGAGCAAAAGAGCTCATAGACAGTGCCCAGGCCCTGAGTTCAAGCCCCACTACAAACAAAATAAGAAGAAGAATTTCTTCAAAGTGAATACTTTCTCAACAGATGTGAGAAAATCAATAATCTACTGATAAAATTAGTTTCAGTCCAACTTTTCAATTTATTTTAGTTAGTGGAATTTTTTTGTACTTGAAAAAGAGAACACATTTCTGCTAACATATGTGTACTTTTTTTAAACAATCAATTGATTTTTTCTTTACTTAAAATCTCTGTAAGAAGGAAACTATAAAAAGTCTATCCAAAGAATACCTACACTCACCATGAACTAAATAAAGCAACATTTGCCAAAATGAACTATATTTTCCAAACTATCATACTAAAGATGAAATAGAAAGATATCATTTATGCATGTTCATTGAGCCTATTAGGCTGCATTCTTGGCCTTAAATATTCAGCTATCTTATCTTAAAACATCCCACGAGGCAGTACCTCAGACAATAACAAAATGCATCAAGCCTGTTATTAATTACTTCCAGGCTTTGGTAAAATATTTAGGCTGATAATTCCAATAATCCCATTAAAATTAATTTCCAACACAACATAGTATATTGAGTTTTCTGCCCAGTTAAGATAAAGAGATATTAGAAGCACTATTCTACCACAGAGTATTAGTTTTAAGTACTGAAGTGAAAGATCAGAGATCTGACACATCTTACCAAATCCATAAATCTTGCTGAAACAGTAAGGTGGTACTTTGGGGAACTATAAATGCATAATTGTACACTCTGTGGAGTATAGAAATGGGAAATATATGAAGTTTATGGAAGTCCATCCTTACATGAAGCTCAACAGACATAAAAAATACGTTCTCCCAGGGTGTAAGGAATCCATTAAAGACCAATGAGACTTTATAACGTGTGTCATCTGTGTGGGATCATTGGCAGCATTCAGAGCAGTGCAAGTACACAACGCAAGTTGTATCCTGATGCATGGGAGCAGTTAATGCAGCCTTCAGTTCTGCTTCACTTTCAACAGGGCAACACGGTGAAAACCAATAAAAAATGACCAGCACCTCATCTAAATGACTTTTACACCTAGCCAAAGCTTCTTTCTACCATGATATTCACTTTTGTGTCTCATTTTATCCGGTCAATTGAATTTGAGCTAATCTTAAACATATTTAAGCTTATGATAATTTTCAATCCATCAGGACAGACTTTATTTTCCTTTATCTCTGAAATGATGTGAGAAGGCCAAGGATACATTGGGAAAAGCAGTATCATTCAATATTCTGTGCCTAGTTCACGAGTGCAAGAGTTGTTATTTAAAAATCACAATGAACCCAGAATAATACTATATAATGGACATTTTAAGACATCAAATTTGTCTAAAAAGCCACTGGCTAATATAGATCCAGCTAGTAAACTAGTTCTAGCATACAATGACTCTAAGTGAATTAAACAACCATGAAAAATTAATTTAACCAATCAGTATAACTAAGGTAGCTAAAGAATAATAGTTACACATTTATGTGCTATTTCATTTTCCATTGAAAATTTGACCATAGTTATTTTCTTACTAAAATTTAATTGCAATAGTGGCTTTATACAAAATTAAAGGAGAACATATAACAAAAGAACCCTTTTTATTGAAATGACTTAGAGAATGTGTATATATTCTACTAGAAATAAGAGAACATGGTGGATGGACTGAAATATGCAATGACTGTTTATCCTGGTTAGCTTCTTTTAGTTGGCACAACAATCATTCATAATTTTGTGCAAATTATAATGAGAAGAAAATGTCTAGGAAGAATAAAAATGTCTTTTATAAAGTACCTTTAAAATATAAAAACCATGTTTTCTTTGCCTTTGGGTATTGTGGAAACCTTCACCACTGTAATTCTGAATTTCATATGTGATAAATTTATCTCATTTCACTACTGTTTATTTCTGAAAGTCTAATAGATGATACTGACAAGTTTGTTTCATAACATCTGAGGATGTATTTTAAATTATTTTAAGACTTCATTTTGCAAGAAGATTTTGTTCATGGTAATGTACCCTAGAATTTTTTCTAAAGCTTATCCTGTAGCAATTAAAGAGGCAGGTTTCACTTCTGTCACACATAAAAAACTGTATAGTTCACTTTTATTCAGTTCACTAAAGTCAAGATTTCTAAATCAAATAAAACATTTGAAATAGGTTTTCCTCTAACTTTCATAATTTCAGGAGATAGAGAAAACCTTCACCAAGTTTGATCTTACAAATAGCAAAGATAAAGAGCAGAAAAAATACAAATTGTATCAATACACATATATGTACTGAATCTGAAAGATTTCCAAGCTCAGAAAGACTCTAAAATTGGTAAAGATCACACCAATTGTGGCAGATGTAGGAGATGATGTCACACCACCTAAACATCAAATGTGACTATTTATGAAACAAGCGTTGCTCCTAGATGGGTGAAATTCACCATGATGCAAACACGCTGGGATCTTGTTATCAAGCAAGGTACATTTTAATAAGGGAAGACTGAGCATAATAAAGAAATAAAATTAATAATAAGCTACATTAATACATAATTTAAATACATGGGAATTACATATATTATAAACAACAACAACAACAAGAACTACTGAAACCAAAAGAGAAAATGTAGCTTAAGAGTACTGGAGAGAGAAATTTGCAATTGCAATGTGATGGTCAGCACAGAGAGCATTGAGAAAGTTGTTTTAGTCAGTTTTATGCTGTGATGAAATACCTGGAAAAAACTGAAAGGACAGATTTGATTTCAGAGCTTTCTAAACATGGTGGGCTTGTTCCATTGCAATGGGCCTTAGGCAAGGCTTGGTATGGTTATGTGGAGAGAGCATACGGAGAGTGAAGCAGCTAGGTGGCAGAGAGAGAGAGAGAGAGAGAGAGAGAGAGAGAGAGAGAGAGAGAGAGAGAGAGAGAGAGAGAGAGAGAGAGAGGAGAGGCTAATTGATTAGGGGAAAGGGGAAAGGTCCATCTTTCAAGGGCATGTCTCCAGTGACCTGCCTCTTTCAATGAGGCTGAACCTTGCAATAATGCCTTCATGTTGTAAGTTTAGAATTCAGTCACTCCCCAAAACTCTATCAGCTGGTAACCAAACCTTTATCCTATAAGTCATCTTTAGGTAGATATTTCATGTCTAAACCAAAAGAAATGTGTGAAGACACTTCATCTTGAAGACATCCACGCATCAAATGCCATATGCTACGCAGGAGGCTGAGATCCAGAAGAACATGGTTCAAAGCCAGCCTAGGCAGAAAAGTTCATGGAAATCTATCTCCAAAATAATGTGCAAAGAAACAGACTGGAAGCATGGTACAAGTGGTAGAACATCAGTCAGCATACAAACTGAGAAGAACAGGACCCTGAGTTCAAGCCTTGTACCAGAAAAAAACAAAATCAGGGTTGGAGATAAAATCTTTGGAGTTTTCAACACAACAATGAGATTTACAAACATGATGGCAGATAATTTTCACCAAGAAAAAGTCTATATTGTTTAAAAATGAAGAACAGGGCCAAAGACCTTCTCGGATGCATTTGTGGTGAGTACCTTTCATCCTCTGAGTTAAATATTTTCTCTCAACATTTTTTTTTCCCCGGGATTGGTGCTGTAGTCCACTGCTGTGGAGATAAGGATTGGCATGATATTTCAGCACATCTTCACTGTGTATCTCTTGGTTCTGCCATGAAATCTCTCCTTGCCGCTGCCAGGAGCCTGGGATAGCCCACTCAGACATCCAGTGAATGATTGCACTGGGAAGTTTGAAATACATTACAACATGAATACAATAGCTGGCCAGAAAAACACAAAAATACTCATCCATACCTTTATTGGACTCATACTGGGCTTATTTAAGATGGGTTGTAAGAAAGCTACTGAACACTTTTGATCCATAACAATTTTAATGAAGTTGATAAATCACCATCACTTGGTTTTTCTTTATTCTTCGTCATTCTTATCATTCCATGTCTCCCTTCCCTTTGGAATTATTTGATAAAAAAATTACTAGCTGTCCCCAAATCCTTACCTCAAGTTTTTGTTTCAAGGAACTCAAGCTAAGACAGCACATTATCTTATGGAGTTGGGATAAAGATGAACTGGCAAAGGAAAATGAGGAAGAACCAATGAGATTGGAGGGAAAGCAAAGATGTCTGTAGGAGCAAGTGTGAAATGTTAGAAGGGGATGGATCTTGAAGATTTCATGACTTCAAGGAAAAAAATTACAGACTGGGAGCATGTCTCAAGTGTGACAGTACCTGCTCATTAAGCACAATACCCTAGGTTTTAATTCCCCATGTCCCAAAAAGAGAAAAGGAGTAAGGAAGATACGTTGGTTTGTTTAAAGAGGGAAGCCATGAGAGCAGATTTGTGTGTTATGAAGAATAAACCGGCAGAATGAAAGGTTGATTATGCAAAATAGAGAGGGTAGAGCAAACAGGCAATGGCAGAGCTTTTTAATTCACAGGCAGTCTGATTGGTTTTAAATAGGAGCATCTATGATAATTTGTGAGGAAAAGGAGTTTGTGATGCAAATGCTAGCTCGTCAGTGGGGAAATGTGACTCCAGTTATGAAGTATAAAATGATTTTTATAATAAGTAAGTTTTGATACTCCCTCTATCAGGAGGTCAGATCCATATCCTCTGCCCATCATTTGGGGTTTCTTGTTGGCAATTCCCACTTAACCGACAGAAGTAAGCAGATTGGTAATGTATAACTTCTGAGGCATGTAACTTCTTCCTCACTCTCTTTGGACCTTCGATTTGGAATTCACATATGAATTTCAACTCTTTTGAAACTTTCCTGCTGCAAAAGAACTCAGAATACATGGAGTGGCCACATGTAGATGCTTTGATCAACAGTCTCGGCCATTGGGAAGTGTCCAACTCCAGATAAGGGACTGAAGAAGCCTTTAAAATAATTCCACCCCAGTCTCTTTATGACTCCATTCACCAGAGAACCTTGAACTGACATCATCCAATTGAGCCCTGTGATTCTCTGAGAATTTTCAGCAGATATCATGGAACTGAAATAAGTGTCTTTCCTAGATTTCTGACTGTACAATCTGTGAGATTAATAAATGATTATCTCATGCTACTATGACTTGGGATGCTTTTTTAGGTAGCAAAGATATCTATCTGGAACACTATAGCCCATTAGACAAGAAAGAATGGTTTAAGCTGATATATACACTTATAAAATTGATAGAGGAAAAATGTCAAACTTTAGTGGGGATGAGAGGAGAGTAAACTGTTTTAAGTGAGGTAAATCCCTCATTTCATATAGCCAGGAATCACTTAAGCAGATAAATTAATGAACAAAGGTAAAAAAAAAATTATATGAGCACAAAAATGATGTAATGGATTTCTAAAACTGAAGCAATTTGTAAAAATCAGATTTCCTTGAAGAGTGATATCTGGGTTTCTGAAATAAGGGTAAAGATCATCTATTCACCATTAGATAACCTAAATCATTTTGTGATCTATGATCACTGAATTATTTTGTTGTCAAATATATCTACTACTTGAATTAAAAATTGCTTTCAAAGCCCACAGATTGGAGATCTTTACCAGACATACAACAGACAAGGGCCTCATATCTATAATATATGTAGAACTCAAAAAATTAAATTTCTCAAAAACAAATCTTCAAAGAACCAACAGCCCGCTCAACAAATGGGCTAAAGACCTAAAAAGACTTCTCTGAAGAGGAAATGAGAATGGCCAAGAGACACATGGCCATACATCACTGGCCATAAAAGAAATGCAAATCCAAACAACACTGAGATTCCACCTCACCCCAGTAAGAATAACAACCATTATCAGGAAAAGTAATAATAGCAAATGCTGGAGGGGATGTGGCCAAAAGGAAACCTTACTACACTGATGGCGGGAAGGTAAACTTGTTCAACCACTCTGGAAAGCAGTGTGGAGGTTCCTCAGAATGCTAAATGTAGAGCTCCCCTATGACCCAGCAGTCCCACTTTTGGGCATCTACACAAAAGTTAACAAGCAAGACCACACTAAAGCCACCAGTACAACTATGTTCATCACAGAACAATTTGTTATTGATAAAATATGAAACTAACCCAGATGCCCCTCAATAGACGAGTGGATCAGGAAAATGTACACATTCACAATGGAATTTTATGCCTCTATCAGAAAGAATGATACTGCCCCATTCATAAGGAAATGGAAGGACTTGGAAAAAAATCATACTGAGTGAAATGATCCAGACCCAAAGGAACATGGACTCTGTGGTTTCCCTCATAGGGAATAATTAGTACATCTTAGGCTAGTCATAGCAGAAGATCACAATAGCTCAATAGCTATGCCCTTATGAACACATAAGAGGATAGTAAGTGAAATGAGCTCCATGTTATGGAAACAATTGTTATATCACTTTTATAATTATTTTCAACATGACATGTGAAACCGTAGCTTTTTTCTCTCACATTCCCTTCTTGTGGTTTTACCCCTGCTATTACTGTAACTGATCTTAGTTCCCCAGATACTGTATATATGTGTATTGTAACTAGGGAAAGGAAAGGGAATACCAAAATCAAGGAAAAAGGGATAAATAGACTAAACATTGCAATATTAATACTTACAAAAGTACATGATGTAAACCAACTGTACAACTCATGGGGTGGAGGGAAGTGGGGAGGGGGGAGGCAGGGGGAAATCAGGGAGGAGGGAACAAGTTGGATAAGAAATGTACTTGCCTTATATATAAAACTGTAACCCCTCTTACTTCATTTTGACAATAAAGAGGAAGAAAAAAAGAAAAAAACAATCCCCCCAATGGCTTTCAAAGGTACAAGTTTTTATTAAAATTTCTAATTTTTATATACAGATGAAAAATAAATTGAAAAAGTTTAAAGCAGCAAATGCTTTAATTTTCTTGTCAGAATTATCAGAACAATATTAAGTATTACAGAGGTACAATAAGGACAATTTTTTCTATGCTACTGTTGCAAATGTGACTTGGAAAAAGCCATACATCTTGAAAGTAATCTGTCTATATATCAGAAACTGATAAGTGCACATAAATCTACATGCTCAAAGATGTTTATTTCAGCACTTGTTATTTGGAAAAAGATTTCAGTTTCACTTTGACTTTATCTGTGCTGAACAGTTGTGATTGTCTGAGAGCTAGTATTGATAAAAATGAATATTTGAACGCAGGTAGAGAAGTTTCCTGAGATAACATGAAAGCACTTTCTTCTGCTGGTGTTTAGACAGATCTTCAGAGGTCGAGAGAATCAGTGGCATAAGATGGTAGTGTTATTGCACATGAAAGGCAACACACCTCCTAGAAAATGTTCCCCATAATTGTGTATCTCTATCCTCTGCCCAAAAAGAAAAAGTCAGAATCTATTTCAAGGCAAAGGACATGAAACAACTCTGTTAGGAATAGCAGCAAAGTCTAAGTCAAAGGAAAGAAAGAAATCACCCCCTCACTGTCCCTCAAGTTACTTACTATTACTGAGTTTAGTGGAGGATTTAGTGCATCAGTGGTACCAAATGAACAAAGAAAGTTCCATAGACATATTAGTATTGAAAGCATAATAAAACAGAGAGTACCCAGCAGAACCCTGTTATTCATAAGCCTATGTATCATCCCAGACAACACTTAGAAATACATGGAAGCTACAATTACCTTACTTGGTTCTTGGCCTATGCAATAAAAACTATTGGAAAGAATCCAAAAACATTCATATAAAAGGTATGCTTATATTATAGCTATTTGGACAAAGTTACTTTGGCAGGAGCTAAGTACAATGCTTATAAAATGCCATAAAGAGAAAAATTAACAACATATGTGTACTATATGTGTATATCCACATGCATATGTATATAAAAATACATCAAATAATGCATAAAATAAAATATTTATACTGAAATAAAATCATAGTTAAAATTGGCTGTTGTTGCTGTTCATGCTAGATTGTCAGGAGGACTCAACTCATCATAGAAAACAAATGAATGTTCTCCTTCATTGTTGCTTCAACTGTAACTTTGTAAAAAGATATGTTTCAAGTAGAGAGGCGGAAGGAGCAGTGACCATTTGTGCCAGAAGGAAAGAGAGCTTTGCAAAGTCTCACATCAGCAATAAAATGTTCTAGACTAGATCAGTTTCAAGATTGCAGATTAGAACCAAACAGCAGTTTCTAGCTTCTCGGTGGCTTGAATTAAAACAACTTCTCAGCAAGATGCAATCCTGAAAGAATTTACTAAATTTAAGAGGGAACAGACAGAAATTTGGCAAGACCCCAAGACTCAGACTCAGGTCATTAGAATAGAGGACGAGTAGTCTTTCAAGCACTAAACCAATGTGGTTCAACTGTGAAGTAGAAGGGAAGAACAACAGAAGGGGGAACATAGAAAGACTGGGAAAAATCAGTACAAACAGATACAGAGAGAAAGGAAGTCTGAACTTTATTGATCTAGGATCTGAATAGTGTTGGTAACTGAGAAGTACTCTACTTGTTCATTGTAAAGGAGATGCTATAGTTGAGAACCTTTTTAAGAAGGTCAAACTTAGGTACATGTTCCTTTTCATTGGAATTCACAACTACACACTGTAAGTACCCCACTCTTGTAAGACTCCTAAGGAATCAGAATTCTCAACCCATGGCAGTCTGAACAGAATCAAGACATATGAAAACCCACCAAATGACCAACAGGAAAACTACCCTACAAAATGCGATTTGAGGGGGCTGGGAATGTGGCCTACTGATAAAGAGTGCTTGCCTAGCACGCATGAAGCCCTGGTTCAATTCCTCAGCACCACATATACAGAAAAAGCCAGAAGTGGCACTGTGACTCAAGTGAGAGAGTGCTAGCCTTGATAAAAAAGAAGCCAGAGACAGTCCTCAGGCCCTGGGTTCAAGCCCCAGGACTGACAAAAAAATGCAATTAGCAGTATATTCACTATTTCACAGTCACCTAGTATCCCAGGAGTAATTAAGAGAAGGCTTTCCACAAAATAGCTCTCACAAAAAAGTAGAAGAGGTATATAACCCAAGAGATAAACAAATTTCTACATAGAATAGAAAGCATATGCAAAAATGAGTCGAAACAACTCTTTCAAAAGTAATTTTCTAACAAATAACTCAGAGACATTGAAGTGGATGGAATGTTGAATGATTCAAAGAATGACGAATGATTTCCAAAAAAAAATTCAGGAAAAAACAAAACAGGAGGACAAATTAAGGAAAACATTAAGGATATGAATGAAAAAGTCAATGGATAGAGATACTGAAAAACAGTCCCAAGGAAGCAAGGCTGGTTTAACATATGCAAATCAATAAATGTAGTGCAGCACCCAAACAGAATCAGTAACAAAAAATCATATTATTGTTTCAATAGTTACAAAAAAAAGGCCTTGTAATTCCTCCAAAACAAACAAAGAACCAACAGCCCTCTCAACAAATGAGTTAAAGATCTAAAAAGAGACTTTTCTGAAGAGGAAATGAGAATGACCAAGAGTCACATGAAAAACTGCCCTATATCACTGGCCATAAAAGAAATGCAAATCAAAACAACACTGAGATTTCACCTCACCTCAGGAAGAATATCTATTATCAGGAAATCTAATAATAACAAATGCTGGAAAGGATGTGGCCAAAAGGGAACTACTACATTGTTGGTGGGAATGCAAACTTGTTCAACCCCTCTGGAAAGCAGTGTCGAGCTTCCTAAGAAGGCTAAACATAGAGCTCCCCTATGACCCAGAAGCCCCACTTTTGGGCAACTACAAGTAAGACCACACTAAAGCCACCAGCACAACTATGTTCATCACAGCACAACTCGACATTGCTATAACATGGAACCAACCAAGATGCCCCTCAGCAGACAAGTGGATCAGGAAAATGTGATACATATACACAATGGAATTCTATGCCTCCATCAGAAGGAATGACACTAACCCATTTGTAAGGAAATGGAAAGACTTGGAAAAAAATCATACTAAGTGAAGTGACCCAGACCCAAAGAAACATAAACCATATGGTGTCCCTCATAGGGAATAGCTAGTACATGAATAGGCTAATCATGGTAGAAGACCAAAATACCCCAATAGCTATACCAATATGACCACATAAGAAGATGCAAAGTGAAATAAGCTCCATGTTACAGAAACAAGAGTTATACCACTGTTTTAATTCTCAACATGCCATGTGAACTCGTACTACTTTTTTTTCTCTTTTTCCTTGTCTGTTTGTTTGACTGATTGGTTTGTTTAGTCTTGTTTCTCTTGTAGTTCCCTTCCTGTGGCTGTGCCCTCGCTACCACTGTATCACAGCCGAGTACCCTGGATACTGTTTATAAGGACAGTAGAACTGGGGAAGAGAGAGGGAATATCAAAATCAAGAGACAAAGAACAAAAAGACAAACTATTCAAAAAGCAACACTTACAAAGCCATTTGGTGTAAACCAACTGCACAATCCTTGGGGAAGAGAGGGGAAGGGGAGGAGGGGAAATGAGGGAGGAGGTAACAAGTAGAACAAGAAATGTACTCACTGCCTTTCATATGAATTTGTAACCCCTCTGTATCACACTTTGACAACAAAAAAGAAAAAAGAAAAAGGCCTTGTGAAGAAAGCTAGGAATAGAAGGAACATGCTTCTGTAAAATAAATGCTACATAAGACACCCAGAAGCCAATAGATAACATTATACTACATGGAGCAAAATGGAAACCATTTTCACTAAAACAGAAAGATAAGGTTACCATTCTCTCTACTTCTTTTCAATATGTTTCTGCTTGAGTAATGAGGCAAGAAAACAGTAAAAGAGGCTACAGTTACATATGGCATGTTGAAAGTAGTTACAACTGTGATATAATAATCGTTTCCATTTCACTTAGCATTATCCTATGTGTTCATAAGGGTATAGGTATTGGGCTCCTGTGATCTTCTGCTGTGACTTGCCTAAACCTGAGCTAATTATTCCCTATAAGGGAGACAATATAGTCCATGTTTCTTTGGATCTGGCTCACTTCACTTAGTATAACTTTTTCCAAGTCCTGTATCACCTTCCTGTGGTTGTACCTACACTATCTCTTTATCTTATCTGAGTATATTGGAAACCGGGTATACTGGCATTAGAACCAGGAAATTGGAAGGGAATACCAAAATTGAGAGACACAGGGGAAAAAAAGACAAACAACTACAAAACCAATACTTACAAACTGTTTGGTGAAAATGAACTGAACAACTGAACAACTCATGGCGGGGGAGGGAAAGGGAGAGGGGGGAGGGGGGAATGAGGGACGAGGTAACAGTACAAGAAATGTATCGAATGCCTAATGCATGAAACTGTAACCTCTCTGTAATTAAGTTTGATAATAAAATATATATTAAAAAAAGAAATAAACATGAATCTTGAAAAAAAACAGTAAAAGGACTCATATAGGGAAGAAAAGAGTAAAACTATCTCTATTTGCGGATGATATTATCCAATACTGAAATAACTCATGTCTCACCTTAACAAGAACTCATGTCTCACAAACACGTTGGGGAAACTATCTGGATACAAAATCAACACACAAAAATCAGTAGCTTTTCTTCATACCAACAATAAATAACAAGGTATAGAAAGAAATCAGGAAACTCTTCATGGTTCCATCAAAAAACAAAACATTTAGTGCATGCATAGCAAAGGCAAAGTGCTGAGTCCAAATCAAATAATTAAATAAAATAAAAGGGATAAGAAAGTAAATAAGAAAAAACAATGAACTGGAGTCAAACCTCGGCCAGAGAACACATGCCTCGCACATGTAATCCCTGAGTTCAAACCCCAGTGCAGCCAAATATAAAAATAAATAAAATAAAATACTAAATACCACAGAATAAGCATGTAAAAGTACTCATGGCTGTACAATGGAAACAATAAAGAAATTAAGAAAACTGAAGATGATGGAAAGGCCTCCCATGTTCATAGATTGGAAGTGTTAATATTCCAAAAATTACTATGCTACCAAATGCATTCTGCAGTCAATAAAATCTCTATCAAAATCCCAATGTTATTCTTCACACAAAGAAAAACTAACCCCCAAATTCATATGGAAGCATAAAACTTCCTATGTAGCTAAAGCAATCCTAAGCACAAAGAGCAATGCTGATGGTATCATAATACCTGCCTTCAAACTACGCTGTAAAGCCACAGGCATTAAGATAATCAAAAATAAATGTTGGTGATGAGGGACAATGGTTCATTATACACAGCAGTTGGGAATATAAATTATTCTATATAAATTATGGAGATTCCTCAAGAAGATAGAAATATCTGTACAATTCAGTTTTTATGTCACTATTCACAATAGTCAAGTTATGCAATCAGTCTAGATGCCCAACCACAGATAAATAAAGAAAATGTAATATACACAACTGAATATTATTTAGCCATAAATACAAAGTCGCATCATTTTCAGAAAAGTGAATTGTACCTAAGATCATCATGCTAACTGAAATATGCCAACTCAAATATTATAGTTTCTCTTAAATGTAGAATCTATAAAATTTTTTTAAAAAGAAAAAGACACAAAAGTAGAAGGGAGACCTTTAAGAATAGAAAGAAGAATGGACTGATAAAAGATGGTAAGCAGAGGTGGTTGTTTAAAAATGCTCATCCATATACATGAAAATAGTACAATGAAACCCATTATTTTTTTATAAATAGCATACACTAATTAAGCTGAGAACTAAGGACTATCTCTGATCCATAAATTGCTATTAAAAAGCTTCCAAAATTACTTTGATTAACATGAAAATACAAAGGACAATACCTTAACAAGCAAACTCCCAAACTTACTATTAGACTCATTACGTATTCTTCTCTTCCTTCACTTCTCCCCTCTTCAGCTGCATGTCACTCTTTCCCTAATGTTCTTGAATACATTCATTCATTCTCTCCCTCTCCTCCTCCCTTCTCTCCCTCCCTCTTTCTGTCTCTGTCTCTCCCTCTCCATTTTCTTCTTCCCTCCTTCCACCACTTTTACTAATAACATGTACTTATTAGATGCCGTGGTTCTGTGAATAGCAAAAGCTTTGCCTTGCTAGTTAATTGGTGTCCATTTGACCAAATTTAATGATTTTATGATTTTTCTGATGTCAGTTGGTACTGCCTTTAATTATCCATCAGCAGGAAAAATGAATGTTACCACCGACATGGAATCATGTGCTCTGAGTGTAGTGGATATTCTCATGGCTGTTGTGTGCTACTTCTGAAAACCAAAATTTGAAAGATATATCAGACATGACAAGATAGTGCTACATCCTTTCTTTTGTGTCTGTCATTCTACAAGCAAACATCACTGAGCTGTTTTCCCACTGCAAAGATATGACCGTATTGTTTATCGGTGGAGACTGGGAAATACAGAGAAAAAGACTAAATCAACCTGAGCATCCTCCTTGAAGCATCACTGTCTCTACTGGAATGAGGGAAAGGGCTTTGTCTTACTTAGGTTTTAGTTCCTAAAGTAAGAGTTCTTTAAATACACATGCACAGTTGCAAACACACACACATACACACACACAGAGGAGATAGAAGAATTATGATATAGTCTATTTTTCATCACAAACAGTATAATTGACCCAAACAGAAGAGGTTAAAACTATTCTCATGTCCCCCTCAAATGTTTCTTCTTTGGGGAGTTCTGCCCTTAGAAGTTCTCTTGTCGCTTGGCTGAAGTAAATTACTTCTTAAAATACTGAAGATTCAATAAAATTCTCTTTACTTGTAGAAGTGCCCATCAATGCTCATTTGGGGAAGACAAGTTTCCTCCAGGCCTTAAGAACAAATCCTCCCCTTCTTCAGTGTCCTTTGGATTTGTAGTGCTTTACCTTAATATTTCTCAAAAGCAGGATCCTTCCTTAAACAACTGATACTATAAGCTAAAGAACTAAAAAAAAAATGCTATACAGAAGATTCAGCCCACATCACGATTGTTGTTCAGACTTATAATAATAAAAAGTGAACAATAGGGGCTGGGAATATGGCCTAGTGGCAAGAGTGCTTGCCTTGTATACATGAAGCCCTGGGTTCAATTCCCCAGCACCACATATATAGAAAATGGCCAGAAGTGGTGCTGTGGCTCAAGTGGTGAAGTGCTAGCCTTGAGCAAAAAGAAGCCAGAGACAGTGCTCAGGCCCTGAGTTCAAGCCCAGGACTGGCAAAAAAAAAAAAAAAGTGAACAATGGCTTCAAGTGTTATCTCTGCTTGGCTCTTAGAATTCTGCAAGGTTAACTTCTGGTTTCATATTCAAATATTTATGATCCCAGATGTTCCTATCGTATTCATCCATTCACTCACTCACTTACATGTGTATACATATAATACCTGGGTTTGAATATGTGTTGAATGTCCATCAAAAACAAACCCTGTTCAGAATGAGTTTGTGACAGAAGAGAAGGATAAAATCCTTAAACTAGTGTTTAGTGAGTATCACTGCTACATTTGTCCACCCTTTGTCCCAACATTTCTGTGCCACCACTTACCCTCCCAAAGACAAATAAAAAGAAAAGAAAACAGAAACAACAACAAAAGAAAAAAAACACTCATTTCTATTTCCTGGAGTTCATTTGAATAAATATTATTTTATATGATCTCACTGTGTGAATGCTTAGAGACCCGTATAATTTATCATGTACCAATACATTTCTGCTTTTTTTAACCATCAAGTGGTCTTTCTTGTAGATTTATTGGCATATTCTAGTTATTACATATGAGGGAAACCATGTATTTGTCTTTCTTTGGGTCTGGATTACTTTACTTAATGTCTTTTCCAAAATCTTTCCATATCCTTACAAATTGTACAATATCATTTTATCTGATGGATGAGAATTTGTGTATATATATATGTGTGTGTGTATATGTGTGTGTATGTGTATATATATATATATATATATATATACATACATACAAGTATATACTACCTTTTCTAGATCCATTTGTGTACTGAGGGGCATCTGAGTTGATTTCAGATCTTGGCTATGCTAAATAATGCTGCAATGAATGTAGTTGTACTATGAGCTTTAGTGTAGCCTTGTTTGTGTTCTATTGGATAAATGCCCAGGAGTGGCATTGCTGGGTCATCCATAACTCTATGATTAGTCTTTTAAAGAACCTCCATACTGCTTTCCAGAGAGGTTGAACAAGTTTACATTCCCACCGACAGTGTAGTAGAGTTTCCTTTTAGCCACATCCCCACCAGTATTGTATTGTTAGTTTTCTTGATAATGGCCATTCTTACTGGGGTGAGGTGGAAACTCAACGTTGTTTTGATTTTCATTTATTTCACAGCTAGAGATATGTCTACTGGCCATTCTTGCTTCTTCTTCTGAAAAGTCTGTCTTTAAGTCTTTATCCCATATATTAATTGAGTTGTTGTTTCTTGGAAGGTTTATTTTTGGACTATGTTGAAAATGAAATATAGAACTTGTGGGTGGAGGTGGAAAGAAAAAACAAAGAGTAAGGGAAGGGGTGACATTGTTCAAAATGAAATGCAGTATCTGAATTATGTAACTGCGACCATGCTGTACATCACCTTTACAACAACAACAAATAACTTTAAGAAATCCTTATCCTACTCTGACAAAAGCAGAATGGAAATAAGGATTCAGATATTTAGAAACTACATGCATTTAATCTCAGATATAATATCCGTGAAATCATATTATATCATTGGGACTCCAATTCTCAGTATTTATTTTCATTCTTAAAAGCAGCCTCCCTTTGCACTGTAGTAGAAATGTATAGCTGACTATTAGGAATTGGAAATATATGTATGTTGTCATAGCAACTTAGACCAAAAGAGATTTCTTTCCAATATTGCTGTGGCAGAAAAATCTCAGAGTTCTGATTGGTCTGATACAGTCATATGGACCAATCATTTTATGCTGAGGGACTGGACTTCCCAGAGCACTGTGAGCTTGGGTTATGTCCATGCCCTGGATGTGGCAGTGGGTAAGAAAGGTGCTAACTCTGTTTTTAGCCAGAGGAAAGCATTCAGGGCAAGCAAAGATAACTGCAACAATATTTACAAAAGATGTAGGTATTAATATGTATAATTATACACACCTTTTATCTAACTTGCCTAATAAAAGTAAGTGAAAGACTATGTGTGTGTGCACATCTCTGCCTTTACTATCCTCTTTTACAATTGTTTTACCATTACTTATTTGGGCTTAAACAGGCACTCAGTGTTTATCAAGCGTAAGGATTTGTGGAAACAGTCCCCACAGGAAAGTTGTTACTTCTGATACCACCTTTAAATCTGAGAGAAGTGCCCTACAGCATCTACAAGGCCAGCAATTTGTCAGAACCCATAGTAATCACTAGAATATTACATTTATTCGCTATTCCTGTTGATTACTGGAAAAGATTCAGCTGAGAGAGGAGAGTGAATGAGAGAGTTGAGCACTGCTTCTCACACAGGAAGTGCCCACTGTCCTCTTTGCGTGGAGCCAAGGACAAGTGTTAGACCCACCGCTGGCCAGGAGTTACCGTGGCACACAGAGAAGGACCCCAACATGGGCTCCATGACCCTTTATTATCCTGGGGCTTTTAGGAAACTTGATTATCGACTGCCCACGTGACTGACTTGTGACTCACTTTTCTAAAGGTGGGGCTAATCCGGTTTGTCTGGAGATGAGAACTGATACTGCCTGTGGTGGAAGTCCTATCATAAATCTTATTAACTTGTCCAGTGGTCAAAGTCCCCAGGAAAACAGAGTTTCGACCCAGCCACATCTCCTACAGAGAATATGTGTCAGCAGGCAAGCACAGGGTCAGATATCTCTGAGTGAGTTTAGTTCTTCACCATTAAACAAAAGCTTAAGTGTCAAATCTAGGCAATGCCAAGTTGCTTGACTGAAATACAAATTTCATGTGTTCTCTTAAATTATTCATGGAAAATAGTATTCTAAAAACTCTGCACAGATCTCCAGTTATTATACAGTGAATATTTCTAACTCCCTTTCACTGGTGTGTAAAGAATTAATGAGGCACAACTCACAGATTGATGTTCATATTTATTAGTTTTTGTTCTTTAGCTAAACATGCCCTGTGTAATCTTTGATAATCACCCAAGTTATTGCAAAAGAGTTTGCACAGCTTTAGTATTATTTGCTTATTAATCTGTGACAAACCATAAAATTTGATATTTTCACCATGACTACCTCATGGAATTTGCTCACTTTGTCTCTGATTTAAGTAGCAACACACTTACAATGCCAACAACTTTTAGAAGTGCCTTTGAATGTAGTTTTGTTTTCATTTGAGATATCCAAAAGAAACTGGAGCTGTTCTTTGACAACACAATCGCTTTTCTCCACACTGACTTAAAGAAGTGTGTCTAAAGACTTTTGAGCCCTCTCTTGCTAATAACAAGCCTGACATTTACCAGCAGCCCTCTCCTTGAGATAACATGCCTACGCCAGAGGTCCAACTGATGCTAAAGCTGCCATTACAATTAGTCTTTTGGCAGTGGCTTCAGATCATAAATCAAATCTGACTGTACCTTGGCGATGATGAATTTTACCCAAGGAGGAGCACGTCTGAGGAGCTGATGCAAACAACATCCTGTATGTGGCTTTTGAAACGTGGTTTTAGAAACAGTGGGTGAAAACCATCATTTAAGTGGGGTACGTTGATTTAATCAGCTGTGACAATCTGATGCATTAATTGGTTATTGGAAGAAAACAATAAAATACTGCCCTCCGGGAGATTTACTGCTTATGCTTCACTTACTACTCCTTAGTGTCTATATTTTCATTTGAAAGTTAGTTTTTGTTTCTTGAACTTCATTTTGTGTCATTAGCACAGAATGATGACATTTAGAAACTTTTGAGACGTACAATGCAAGAGCTCTGAACCCCAAAACAAACCTCTCTAACTACAGGTTAGTTGCTCAATTAGAATTAGCATGAGATGATGGTTATCTGTTCCCAGGAAGTTTCGTCATGTTCCTTTTATTTTCTCATTATAGATATCCAATTCATGTGCCTTTTCCTCATGAAGCATTCACCCATATATTTCTTCTTCAGTATTGACTGCACACAAATGAATAATTAACATGCAATTCAAGCACAGTATAGCGAATAATTGAATGTTCATCATATCCTCAAGAAAGCCACCTCAGACCAATTTTCATTCGTTCTTCTTGATCAGGCCATTGATATCTGTCTCATTAGGGGTTGGGTTTTTTATACCATTTTACATTCCACAAGTATTCATATATTTCCTTGTGCATTTTCTACCTGTCGCCATTAGATTTCAATCTCTAGAAAACAAATCCCTTCCCAGGAAATTTCTCCCTTTGAGAGAAAGCATAATCATAGATATATTCTCAGTGCCTTCCTTGGTAGAGATCAATATGTATTTGTTGACTAATAAAGTGTCTAAATGATAGGTATTACAACATTATTAACTAAACTGTGAGTTATTATATGAAGAAATCATGCCTGACACATCTTCATGTTACCAAGGCCTTAAAATTCAGAGCAATTAAACAAATACCCTGTTACTATTAAAGAAATTCCTAAAATAAATCCTTAGAAAAGTTAGTGTAAGTAGCTTCCTTAAACATAGAGAAGATTATTGCCTGGAGACACCCAACACATAGTTATTAATTGCAAACAAGCACACAGTTGTTAGCATTGGGGTTATGCCCATGGAATCACAAGCGGCTATGATTCGGGAGCAATGTTATTCATATGTTTCAGTCAGCCTTCCTACCATAGCTAAGCCGGGCAGCTATTAATTATGTCAGAAGACCTCTCCAGTGATCCTTGCCTCAATCATAGTTTTGCAAGTCCTCAAGTCATTTTTAATGTGTGTTCTTCAAAATTATTCCAGTAAGTCTAAGTAGTCAACTCAGGATGTTAGAATGACTTCATTGGCTGAGAGCATTTACTCTGTAGGATACTAACATTCAATAAGGTTTAGTTAACCGACTGAATGAATAAATACTAAATAGATACATTTGAAAAATACGAGGCCTTCATATTAGTGCATTTTATAGGACAGTGACTTCCAGTTCTGTATTATATTTTCTGTGTGTTTGCATAGTGTGATACAATATTAAAGTAATCTTTACTGTTTGTTTTCACTTTATATTTATGAAACATAAGCATCTATCACAATTGTAGTCTAGACATATAGCAGTGAATAGTGCTGGTTTTGTGACAGTACATGGAAAAAAAGACATAGGTAGAAGAGTTACGAAGGAAGGACCATGATTATCAATGATGAGGTTTGAATACTATACATGACCACATCACTTTCCAAGTTCTATAATTTATTATTATAAGCTTAGTGTTTTGAACCATGACAAATTTATTTTCTCTCATAATTCCGGAAACTAAAATTCTTAAATCAAAGTATCAGAATGTCCTTGTCCTTTCTAAACCCTTCTGGAAGAGTCATTCCTTAGTTCTCTCCTACTTTCTGATAGTTGCCAGAATTTGTTGGCTTTCAAGTTCAACATTAATATTACAGCTATTTTTACATGGCATTGCCTCTGTGTCTCTATGTCTTTATATGGGCTTTTTATAAAGACAATAGCCATTTATTCTCTCATACTTCTACAGGACCAAAATCTGAACTCAAGATGAAGACAGGCTCATACTCTTTCCTAAGTCTCTAAAGGAGAAGCTTTTGTTTCCCTTTCTAGATTCTCATGGTCCGACACCTTTTTTGGCTATGGCTGTGTCACTGTGACTTCTGTCTCCATTCTACCTGGGCTCTTCTTTCATATCTTGTATCTTGCTCTATAATACCACAAATGTTGGACTTCAGGTCCTTTTTAATCCAGATTGATCTCATCTTGAGCCCTTTAACTGAATGACATTCACAAAAGTTCTTTTGCCAAATACATTTATATTTTATAGTCTCATGTGGATACTTTTTGGGACAGCAACATTCAATTTAATACAATGACAAATAACTGGCAGGCAGATGGATAAAAATTCTTTAAATTTCTGATTACAAATACAATGAAACAAATGATCTCCTTGACAAATATAAACAACTCTCAAACAGGAATTTCACAGAAGTCATTTATTTCAGCACCAAATAAAAAAAATGAAAAGTGGCCCAATCTCATTACTGGTTTCTTTATCACGACTTCTTACCGCCTATGGGAAACTACCCAACTTCCTTCTAGATTGCAACTTTACATATGACATTTTCACACCTACACCACATCAAATAATGCATAATGTAAAAATAGTTGGGTTGTTGAATGGACAACTTAATTACTTGGTTTATATATTTTTTTGCCTTACCCATAGTTTTGATAATGGATGAAAAGAATCAATACAGTTGATAATGTAAGGCACATCTTTAAGTATTTGTTAAGCATCTGACAAAATAAAGGTGAAGAGAAATTTACAGGAGACAATAAAATTCAAGGCTCCAATGTCAAAATTCATCTTTAACATTTTGTAATTTTTAGATCTTTTTGTTATTTAATTTTTCTTAATGATATTTATTTTTTCATGTATTTGTGGATGTTTTCTGCTTTTATTTTGTTACTGGTTTCTAGTTTCAGTCTATTGGAATGGAAGATCAGAAATTGTATAATTAAGGTATGTTTTATGGCTCAGGCTACTGTGGTAGGTGTTTGATGTGATCTTCTCTTGAAAACAATATACATTCTGCTTGGGTTGGCTATTTTGGTCTCTGTATATAGATATAGAGAAAGATCTATAATCTCCAGTTTATTGATGGTGGGGTTGAGTTTGACTTATGCCTTTAATGATGTTCTGCATTCTGAATATATTCATTACTGATAGAGGGATGTTGAACTCTCTAGTTGTATCATAGATTTAACTAGCTGTCCTCATAATTTGAATACATTTTGCCTAATATCTTGATATAGATAGATAGATAGATATAGGCAGGTAGATATATTTCAAAATAGTGTTTTACTCCTTGTCCTTCTGAAATCATGATATGATTTTTCTGTGTCATTTACTACAAAAACTAGTTAAGATCCTGGAAATAAGATTCCACACAAGGGTGGAGAGACTTCCATGTCTGTCCCTCTATAATTTTAACATACTGATTATACCCACTAAGCCTGAAGCAATAATTCCATTGCAGTTTTCCCTTCCTTCATTGGCCACTTTCCAGTGAAAGTTTTCCTCATGAGTTCCAATGCGTATAAGTCTTTGGATTCCCTTCATGTCTTTCCAGTGTGAGGTGCTTTTCTCTTTGAATTGAGGAAGAGTTGTTGAATTCATTGCTGCTGACTCATCTTTTTACTTATTGTGAGGATGAAGTGGTAACTTCCAAGTGGATCCAGAAACTAAAGCCCTGGAGTGGAAAAAATTCATTCACATAGCTATACTTTGCACAAATCCAGTGAAAATTTTTGCTGACCTTTCTTATGGAAGATCTCACCCTTGTGAGATCTTGAAGAAATGAGTTACTCATATATCAAATTTTGTTCTGATTTACTTTGAACAACTTATCTTCAATTACCACAGTTCTTTTTTAAAGAAAGTACCACAGAATTTTTGTCAGAGTTCTTCTGGCACTCAATCAACTTTCAATCACATTCTCTTAGATTCAGACTTACCTACAGAACTTATTGCAGAATAATGCATAAACAACAGAACCACAGTTGTAATAACAAAATTTAACATAGTATCTTGAGGGTAATGGGACATAGGTTTAAATATACAGCTCTAGAATTTGTACTAACCAATGCTGTATAATATAACATGAGATAATACACTTTTATCTGAATGTATTTTGGATACAGATATGGATTTTCTAGGTATTTTGAAATGTTCTCCCACATTTACATTGTAATTACTACACTGCTTTCCCTTTATACAGAATTTTGTGGTGTTATTAGGTTTGCACTCAGGGCCTCATACTTCCTTAGTTTGTTTGCTCACTTGTTCAACTGGCACCCTACAACTTGAGGCAGTCATTTAGAACTTCTTTTTCCTGGTTATTTGTGGATACAGAGTCTCATGACCTTTTCTTCTCAGGGCTGTTTGCAAACCATGACCTCATGGATCTTAGCATCCTGAGTAGCTAGATTTAAGGGTATGAGCCACCAAAACCTGGCTTTCTTACTTCCTTTATTTCTCTGAGGTACTTTGCACATCCTTTTAGGTTGAGCTACTTCTAGTTCCCTCAACAAAAATCTGAGACCACATCTGTTGATGTTATATCCATCTGTACAACTATTACACTCCAAAGGCAGTAGGACAGGCAGAGGGAGATGAGAAAGAAAAAACTTCTAATACATGCTATCAGATAACACAAAACTGAAAAGGTAGAGAAACTGCTAGCTCCCAAGCCTCCCTTACTTTGACATGCCTGCCTGCCTTAGTCTTCCCTTGAAATAGTAGCAAGTCTCTTTAAAGTAAGGTGAAGGGTAAACTTAATCAATTAATATGTTTATTTGAATAACATACTACACCAAAAAAGTACCTACTGGAGTGTTTGTTTTAGTTTCATAAATCATAAACTGCATCAATTCAACACTGATAAAAATATACAGGATTACTCCTAACCTACTTTTCTGTATACGTGAAAATAACTACACCAAATAAATTTTTGCACAGTCCTAATATTGCCTTGGCAAGGTGGCTCAAGCATGCAATCCTAGCTACTTGGAAAATGTAGACCAGGGGAATGTGGTTCAAGGTCAGGGCCAAGAAATTCATTCAGTGTCTGGGAAAAGTGGTATATACCTGTTATCACGCCATAGTGAAGCACATATCTGGGTGCAGTAGCACACACCTGTCATCCCTAGTAACATGGGAAATCATACAAAAGAGAATCACAGCCCAGACCACCTTTGGCATAAACTATGACCCTACCATGAAAATGCACAATGTGAAAAGGGGATGGAAGCATGGTTTAAGTGGTACAGTACTAGTCTAGCAAGTACAGGGCCCTGAGTTCAATTCTCAGTATCATTTTTTTAATGTAAGCCCTAATACTAAGGAAAAAAATTCTTTCTTTATTAAGTTGTGAAGCCTTCATATGGAGAACGTTTGTAATACTGGATGACTATCTGAAGTGATATATAGCTATGTAAAACTTCCTAGCTCAGTAGCCCCACACAATTTTAGGAAGACAAAAATTAAGTTACTAGATCATTTTCAAAGAGAAAAAATGCATTTTCCTTCTTCCACTAAAAATGGGATTTCTCTAAGTGATGGTTATCATAATATGGGTGAACACATCTGTGCTTCATGGATTATGACACCCCAGGGTGTGTTTATCTCCACTCTGCTTTTATGGCTCACAACACTCCAGGGTGCAGCAAGCTCCTAATGGCTCCAGAAAGCACTGCCAGGGTTTTTTCTTTTAAGCACTTAGACAGTTACTAGCCCAGGCAACGATTACAAGTTGAATAGTATTCTGGTCTTTCTCTATATTGCTTACTCCAAATTGTTTAATAATTACATGTAATATCACAGCCCTGGGAGCTGTAATTTCTGACCACAAGTTTGACAACTTTCTTTACAAGTGCATAGTCTAAAATGTTCATAGTTCATATTCTGATTTCCTAATTCACTAAATGTAGGTCACCTACCAAGACCTAATGTCAAAAGGTCCTAAGAATCAACACTTTTCTCAAGATCCCAGTGGCAGTGATAAGGACGCATGATAGGGTTATCACACCAAAAAGCATTACGAAGACAAAAAGGAAACCTCTGAGCACGTCAGTAGCTAAAATTGGCAGTAGGACAGTCTTTTGTGCTTTAATTTCACTGAACTCTTAAAGACAACTTGAATGGACAACTCCATGAGAGTCTGCCAAAATAAAATTATATTTTACTATTTCACACACTTAAGCAGGTATTATTTTTGTTTTCTAAGAAATAGTTTGAATTTAACAGCAGTAGAACAATGATCAACTATAATGGCATCTATAAGACTAAAAGAATTATTATTTATGAGAGCGAGTCCTCAAATTTCTTTTCAATCAAAACAGAAGTATTGCCAAAGTCTTTGAGGAAACCAGTTCAGAATCATCAAATCTCAGTGACACAATTATCGAGGTATTGAAACTTTTCTTTCCTAACTTGGAGCTTCAAAAGATATCCAACTTTTCCCGAATCTCTTCTGGAAGAGGAAAACTGAATTAAAAGTTTTAAAGGTTGCAGGGCACCGGTGGCTCACGCCTGTAATCCTGGCTACTCAGGAGGCTGAGATCTGACCATCATGCTTGGAACCTAGCCTGGGCAAGAAAGTCTGTGAGATTCTTATCTCCAATAAACTATTCAGCAATGAGAAGTGGCACTGTGGGTCAAGTGGTAGAGTGCTAGCCTTGAACACAGAGAGGCTCGGAGACAGCACCAGACCCTGAGTTCAAGCCCCAGGACCAGCAAAACAACAACAACAACAACAACCAAGAGTTTTAAAGCTTGACTTTATTTCACTAAAACAATTTATTTTAACAAATAACAGCCTTCCTCTTTGCTATCATTTAGGAGTATTCAGATTCTATGCTAATAGACATAATTTGAAGCTACTAAAACTCTGAAACCTGTACTGCCTCTGAGCTTAATGTTTAGTTTTTCAATTACTTGCTTATTTCTAATAGTATACATTTTGGAAATGTGAACAGACATGATAATTATGAATTT
The DNA here is from genome assembly GCF_023159225.1 of Perognathus longimembris pacificus. Lineage (NCBI taxonomy): Eukaryota > Metazoa > Chordata > Mammalia > Rodentia > Heteromyidae > Perognathus > Perognathus longimembris. The sequence goes on from NC_063175.1 coordinate 49,042,090, forward strand.
CCAGTATGAGTGCAGAATTTGTGGGATCAATCTGTGGACAGGTTGTAGTCAATGATGGTAAGTAGCCATCAAAAACCAGTGCTCTGTTCTGACTTATAAATTCAGTGCAACATCAAGTATGCTGCTGGACACACATTGATAGTGAATATATACGCGTCATTTGATTGGCTGAAGGATTTGTTGAATAATGGAAACTGATTGCAATTGAGGGTTGTTAACAAATGAATCAACATCTACAAGTAAAGAGTAAATTAAATGCTTGAACACATTATATTCAAATGACTGGAAAGAAAATTGTCCTTGAAATCTACGCCATCTCTAGAGGTTTGTAGATCTGAGAAGTAAAAGTATCAAAATAGGGACATAGTGAGTAGTGAAAGAATCAAACACAATTCATGTTTGGAAATAAATTCATGGGAAGGATCCCAGAATAACACCTATCTTCATATTTACAAAATCGTGTTTTAAAAAAAAATCTGCCATAGAATTTAAGATTTAGAGATGTGAACATCCCAGAAAGAAAAGGTTTGTTTTTTTTTGTTGTTGTTGTTCATTTGTTTGTTTTTAAATCTTTTATGCCTGGTACTGGTAGGCTGTAATCCTAGCTTCTCAGGAGGCTGAGATCTGAGATCTGAAGTTAACCCAGGCTCAAACGCCCATGAAACTCTCATCTCCAATTAAACACCAAAAAGTCTGTAGTAAAGAGTGACTCGAAATGGTAGATCGCCAGCTTCAAACAAAAAACCTCAGGGACATCATGCAGGCTCCAAGTTGAAGCCCCATGACCACCAACAACAAAATCTTTGATGATCAAATAAGATAACATATCCTTGGAAGCTTTCAGATCTTTTCGAATTCAAAGCAGTGCTGAAATGATCTTCTCAAATTCCAAATGTACATGATCATTTATCAGATTTAATTTCTACTTAGTTCTAGTTGTCCATTCACATCAGCTTTAATTCTTTCCAATTCTCTTCTAGTTTCCGTTATTTGTGTGTCCGGAACATACATGAAATCTTCCCTTTCTTTACGTCTGTTAAACCTCATTTTAAAAAAAAAAATCACCAAGAAAGAAAGACACAAATGAAACCAACAATTATACAAAGCTACACCCAAGTGACTGTGAGCAACTCGGTAGTGTTAGAAAAAGGGAAAAATAAAACGGAATCAGGCAATGGGCAGGACTGATGTGTTTTCTGTGTGGCTGTCCTAAAATCTGACTGATAGTTACACTGACCTGCAGGTGCCAAGCCGTGGATGAACAGGGTCTCATGTAAAGGCCCCCGGTGACACAGGCAGTTTTCTCTATTCCCCAAGGGTTTAATATCTCTAGGCAGACACTCAAGTGGATGTCTAAAAGCGATATAACAATGGAAAAAAGTTCTTATTAAGAGTTTGTCAGAACTGATTTTTCTAAAGAACACACATGAGAGATTCTTGAGTACCAAGCCATATACATATTACGGATCAACAGAGTTCAAGCCGCTTACTGGCATTTTTGCTAGCATATTTTCCTTTTATGATCAATAAATTTCATAGAATTGAGTATTTATACTTAGGAGACTTTTCCCAGTGAGAGAAATTCTATTCTTATCAACCCCTTTTATGTATGTACATAAAGAGAGATGTTTGCGAGTCTATAAAAAGTCCCCTTGATCTTGTTTGACAGACCGTACCCTACTCTCGATGAACAGACTTTCAAGTGGGTGACTTTGTATTTGTAAATGAATGGCAATATGTGTGCCAAGCCCCTCCAAAGCCACAGTGTAACTGGATAAGAGTTTTATTTCGGGAAGAAGATTTCAAAACAGGTCACTTCTCATTTAACCCTCAGTGGTTGCTGCTGGAAAAACTAGAAAAAGTATTTTGTGGCTATTAAACACAGCAGACAAAACAACGCATACATCAATCAGTGCCTAGAAATAGGCTGTGAAATGTTATTTATTACCCGTTTTCATCAAATATGCATTACTCTAATGATCAGCATATTATGAAGACAGGCATTTTGAGACAAATTATATGACATCTTCTTGGCAAGCAAGAGTACTTAAATTTTTTAAAACCATATAATTGTTATGGAAAGAAACTTTATAAATCAAATGTTTCAGAGATACGATTTTATCAATCATAGTAACACTCTCCAACTTTCCACTCAAAACATAGAAAGAGACATAATAAAGTCAGAGTTAAGACTGCTACAGTCAAAAACACACATTGAAACTCAAGTTCTGCTCTATTTACTTGGTTGATATTGGTGTGAATAGATGAAAAGCGTTGATGTGAATGCGACTCTCCCGTTTTCCAATGTGTTTATAGGTTGACACCTGCAGGGCTGCAGCACTCTTTGAAAAGTCAATACAGAAATCTAGTGCATGTTCCTCTCTTCCTTCATTAGGGAAATTGACAGGTGTGAGGAGCCCTCTGGTTGTCTTACACCAGTGAAGGCCATGTTAACAAACAGCTCTCACCAGAGGAAGCCACGGGCAGCATTGCCTGAAATTCTCAGCACAAGGGATGCTACAGTGCTGCTAGTCTTCTGTCCATAACAATGGTCAAATTAAAACCTCACAACTTGTCCAGGGTCTTGTGTTCTACCTTCATTTCTGTGTTGAACATTTTACATGGCAAATTATAGTCTCTTGCAGGAGCCAAGTTTATGATCCTATTTAGAATACTAACATTGATGTATAGTTTGTTCCATCAGCTAATGGCTCCAACTGATTGCTGAGGATTAATGAATTCTGTGCCTTGGATCTGGGTCTCTATTTGCTTGCTCAGTAATGGAGTGTTTGACCTCTAAGTGAGCAGACAGTTTCCAGATTGTAGGAGAGGGAGATACCTGGGTCTGGAATATACTAGACTAGCCACCAGGATTACAAATGGCTCACTTTCATGGAAGAGGAGAGGAAATGGAGGAGATTATAGGACTGATTTAAGACCATGAAAATGAACACAAGAGATACGAATTGGAACACTGACTTTAGGAAGAGAAACTAATAAATACATTAAAGTGCTTGTGAGGGGAAAATAAGAAAATAAAATCAAGTAAATAAGAAATCAATGAAATTGATGACAGAGACAAAAGGATATAGAAAATATGGGACACTTTTAAATGAGGGAAATCTGTGAAAGAGGAAATAGTGTATATACATATGTCTATATCATGCTTATATGTATATATACATGTATAGTTATAAAATTAAAGTCTCCCCAAATGAAAATAAATATTTAAATGAATAAATCTCCATGAAATTAGAAAAGATTTGAATCTACACAAAGAGCACATTCTAGAAAAAAAAATTATCCGAGAGTTACCACCTTAGAAAATTACTTAACTTTCCAGGTAAAGAACCTATGGATTCCCAGACAAAGGAAAATAAAATACCTTAGCATTTCTAAGAAGGGCTTAGTGTAAACCTACCGCTCTATGTAATTATTAACATTGTTTCCTTCATTCTCAAAATGATAGTATTTGATTGACAAGTTTGACTGCCAATCTACTCCTAAGAGAAATAACATTAAATTTGTCTCAAATGTCTTGACCAAAGCAGAAGGCAGAACCTGGTTCGGGAATATGTACAAAAGAGAAAACAAAGATTTCACATCTAGACACGAAACCCTTCAACTATAGAGGCTGCCGTGCTTTGTTATGAATAAGGCAGTCTGGGGAATATTTTTATATGAATCTTTTTTTCTTTAAAGAACTACTAAAGAATTAGTTCCACTCAATACATGGATAATTGAAGAAACCGTGGCAAAAGTTCTAGCTCTAAGCACTGAATACATTTACTTGTACAACTGAGACAGAAATCTATTTAACTATAGATCTAAGACAAAAATAAAGGTAGAGATCAGGAAGACAGCATAGAATGTAAATACTGCATGATCTGAAAGTGAACATACAGTATTATTTTTTAAACTATGGTAAAATAATGTGGGATAAAGTTAAATAATACAGTTTCTTATGTAATATCAAGGATGTCAAATAATGACTGAATGTTCAGATGCATAAGAACAGAGTACAAGAGTAAAACTTGGGAAATAAAGTGCTATGGATCAAAGTTCGGTGATGAAAAATCAAAAGGAAAGAAAGAATAGAAAGTTAATTGTATTATCATTTATAATGATGAATGATGAAAATGATGATGGACAGAAATGGTAGTGAAAATGGTTCATGCCTGAATCAATGTAACCAGCAAGGCAAATCCTATAGGAAAACATTTTTAAATAAAAATAGTTTAAAACTTTTTGCATTGTCAAAGTAATGTACAGAGGGGTTACAGTTACATATGTAAGGCAATGAGTACATTTCTTCTCAAATGTTTTACCTCCTCCTTTGTGTTTCTCCCACCTTCCCCCCTCTCCAGTTCCCTCCCCACCCACCCCTGAGATGTACAGCTGGTTTACAGCATATTGTCTTGAAAGTATTGCTATTGCATTGGTTTGCCTTTTACCCTTTGTCTCTCCATTTTGGTGTTCCCCTCCCCTAGTTCCAATAAACGTATATACAATACTCAGTGTACCAAAGTCAGTTACAGTGACATCAGGGGTAAATACATGGGAAAGACAAAAGAAAAAGGCATAATTTCATAGGGTACATTGGAAATAACAACAACCACAACAAACCACTTATTAAACACATGCCTCAAAGAGAAAATAAAAAATAATACAAGCACCAGAAAAATATGACAAATGAAGAAATCAACATGGGAAAATATCTAAAAATAGTATAGATCTGAAATTGTGACAAGGTAGCGCAGAAGACAATCTTTTTACCTTGTTTTTCTTTCTAGAGTGTCTGGAATTTAGTATTTCTTAGGATTTATTCATTATTTCTTAAAGGTTACTTAGTATTTCCAAATGCAAGAAAGAGAAATCAAAACAGCTTTTCTTTTCTGTGTGCAGTATAGTGGAGAGTGAACTCAGCCCCTGTGAAGGCAGGCACACGACATACACTGAGTCCCACTGCTCCTAAGCATGCTTTCTTGAGTCAAGGACTACATGTCAAGAATTTAGTTCTGAACTATGAATCTGGGAATAGAATTCACATTTATGTATGAGTTGAATTACTGCCAAATGCACAGGCTGGTGTTTTTGTGGGTTTTTTTGTCAGTACCAGGGCTTGAACTCAGGGCCTAGACACTGTCCCTGAGCTCATTTGCTCAAAGCAAACACTCTACCACTTTGAGCCATAGCTCCACTTCTGGTTTTCTGGTTGTCAGATGGAGATTCAGAGTCTCAAGGACTCTCAAGGACATCCTCGCTTTGATGGCTGTGAACCTATATCCTCAGATCTCAGCCTCTGGAGTATCTTGCATTACAGGCGTGAACCACCAGCGCTTGGCCACAGGCTGCTTATTAAGTGGGTTTCCTTAATGCTGTCTCAGATACGCATATAATATACCTGCTCATATGCTCCTAAATCTCCCTTTTCCACCTCCTTCTCCCTCACCCTTTCAGTAGTTCCCATTTTATGTGCATATTTTTCTTTAAGTATAGATTCTGAATACCAGAGAATATATATAATTGTTTTTCTGAGTCTGACTTACTTTGCTTAGCGTGATCTCCGTTTCCTTCCCTTTTCCAGAAAAGAATATAGTTTCACCATTCTTGATGGCTAATTACTATCCCATCGTGTATACATACCATATTTGTTTTATTTATTTTATTTTATTTATTTATTTATTTATTTCTTGGCCAGTCCTGGGGCTTGAACTCAGGGCCTGAGCACTGTCCCTGGCTTCTTCTTTTTGCTCAAGGCTAGCACTCTGCCACTTGAGCCACAGCACCACTTCTGGCCATTTTCTATATATGTGGTGCTGGGGAATTGAACCCAGGGCCTCATGTATACAAGACAAGCACTCTTGCCACTAGGCCATATCCCCAGCCCCCATATTTGTTTTAGTAACTCTTGGTTGATGGAAGCCAGAGCTAATTCCATAGCTTGGATATTGTGAATAATGCTGTTGTGAACATGTACATGCAGGTATCATTACTGTTTATGCCCTCCTAGAGATACTCTAATATTAGTGTTTTCTGTGGCTATTGATTAGAAAATAATTTATAACTATGCATTAATCTTATAATTATAAATGGATTTAACTTTTGTCTACTTTCTGTGAAAATTCTGCTATCATACTTTTGAAAATGATACATCTGCAACGAAAATTGAACACTCTAACAATTATGACTTAATAATTAATAAAAAAACATGGTTTAAAATTAAATTCCTGGTTTCAAATATATAAAAAGCTAAAAAGACTGTCATCTCTTCTTCAATTTAAACACTAAGAGCAGGAAATTAAGACATACTTCCTAATTAGTTTGTCACTGCAACTAAAGCTTGTGATTTTTCTTGACTCATCAGGGAGCTGAGATCTCAGGTCAACCCATCAAGCGCACATCTCACCTTAGGATATACAGGAGTCTGCTGGGAAAGAAGAGACAAAAGCCTGGGGCAGGCAGCACCCACACCAGTAAAAAAAAAAAAACTGTGTAACCATTGATGAATTGGTGGAGAAAGGCAGAGTGCAGACACTGTAATATAGTGAGTGGACTGAGGGTTAAGCACCTTTTTTTTTTTTTTTTTTTTTTTTTTTTTTGCCAGTCTTGGGCCTTGGACTCAGGGCCTGAGCACTGTCCCTGGCTTCTTCCTGCTCAAGGCTAGCACTCTGCCACTTGAGCCACAGCGCCACTTCTGGCCGTTTTCTGTATATGTGGTGCTGGGGAATCGAACCTAGGGCCTCGTGTATCCGAGGCAGGCACTATTGCCACTAGGCTATATCCCCAGCCCCAGGGTTAAGCACCTTTATACATTCTGAAATGTAGGTTAAAAAGCAAATGAACTTGAGGGCTGGGACTATAGCCTAGTGGTAAATTGCTCGCCTCGTATACATGAAGCCCTGGGTCCTATTCCTCAGTGCCACATATATAGAAAAAAGCTGGAAGTGGCACTGTGGCTCAAGAGTTAGAGTGCTAGCCTTGAGCAAAAAGAAGCCAGGGACAGTGCTCAGGCCCTGAGTCCACACCCCAGGACTGGCAACAAAAAACAAACAAACCAAAAGCAAATGAACTTGAATAGCCAAAACCATCTTGAAAAGAAGAAAAGAAGAACAAAGTTGAAGAACTACCTATGTTGGAACTTCCTAATTCCCAGAGTTAGAATAAAGCTACATTCATCAAGAAAGCATGTCAATGGCAAAACAGACAGACACCCAGATCAATATAACAGAATAGAATCCAGAAATAGAGCTACACAAACACAGCCAACTAATCTCTGCCAGAGGTACTACTAAATAGGCTAAAAGTTATTCAACAGAAAAACACTGTTGGCTTTCTATTGTTTAAGATGTTGTGAGACCTAGTTAATCTCATCAATGTAAAGAAGATGAAGATTATTTTAATGCTTTTCCAAGTCTCCAGGGAAAAACAAACTATTGGGTAATTTAAGTAGCTATTTTTGTTATTGTAATATTAGAACACAAAAATATGTACAACTATCTATGTATGTATGGAGCTTTTAATTTTAATGTGTGTGTGTGTGTGTGTGTGTGTGTGTGTGTGTGTGTGCATACATGTGTGCCCATCCTAGGGTTTAAATTCAGGGCCTGGGCTTCTTTTGCTCAAGGCTAGCCACCACTACTTTGAGCCATAGCACCACTTCTGGCTTTTTCTGTCTGTGTATGTGGTTCTGAGGAATCAAACCCAGGGCTTCATACATGCTAGACAAGCACTCTACCACTGAGCCACACTCCCAGTAGAGTTTCTATTTTAAATACAATAATAATTAACTTTTTCTCTAAACGAGGCACATTTTCTGTCTTCAATATTATTTTTAGGAAATAAAATATAAAAGATCAATAAGGAGATGAGAGATATGAACCACCTTATAGAAAAAATACATTTAAATTGCCAAATCACAGCTAGGCGCTATTGTTTCACACCTGTAATCCTAGCTACTGTGAATGATGAGATCTGAGGATCGCAGTTCAAAGGCAGCCTGGGAAGGAAAGTCCATGAGACTCTGACCTCCAATTAACCACCAGAAAATTGGAGGTGGAGCTGTAGTTCAAAGTGGTAGAGCATGAAGCTTTGAGCAAAAGAGCTCAGGGACATCACCCAGGTCTTGAGTTCAAGCCCCATGACTGACAAAATTAAATAAATAAAAATAAATCAGTTGGCAAAGCAGATTCTCATGGATCATAAATTTTATCCAACACCAGGCTTTATGAGAACTGTCAAAGCTGCTGTTGTTAGGTATTGGATAATCATAATTGCATTGCCTCAAATCCTTTCTCATATATTACATGCGCACAAACAAATATTACAAGTCCCTAACTAAGGTGCTTGTTCTCATTCCTTACACAAAAAAAGTGAAATGTGTCAGGTTTATAGCACGTGCAACCGTTTTGAAGCTATCATGACCTATAAATCCATCAAGTCCAAGTATCTTTCTCATGAAAAAAGCACTAACCAAGAATAGTAGTACATCACTGTAGTCCTAGCACTCAGGAAACTGAGGCAGGAGAAAGAAAGTTTAAGGTCAGCGGAGGCTACAGCCTAGTATAAGTGACCCTGTCTTAAAAAGTAATAACATCACAATAAAATGTTATAATACAATAAGGAACATTTCACCATATGGAACAAATCAAGAATGTCACCTTTCACTCTCTTCAGTTTTACATTGTAAACTAGTTGTCATAGTGCAATAAGACAAAAAAATGAAAAGTATAAACAATTAAAGGTAAACCATCTTTAAAATATTCATGAAACAAAAAGAATCAAAGAAGTAGCCTAGACAAAGTGGCACATGTCTATAGTCCTAGTGAAGGAAGAGGAGAGAGCAATTAAGCCTAGGAATTCAAGTACAGCCCAGACAACATAACTAGCTAGACCCTGTCTCTAACATACAAAACAAATGTTATGTTATTTTTAAAGTAAATATTAAAGAAACAAAGAAATCTACAAAGATACTCCTCTAACAAATAAATAGAAGAAAGTATGGAATAGAAGAATTCATACACAAAATTCAATTTTTGTTATATTACAAGCAACTTAAAAAAATAAAAGGGAAAACATTTCATTTATACGATTACTGAAATATGTTGAATGAAGTTTAATTAAAAATAAGCATATCACCTCTACACTCAAAGCAATAAAATATTGTGGCAGAGTTGTATCTTAGTGAAAGAGCATATGCCTAGAATGAGCAAAGTTCTTGATTTGATTCCCACCATCAAAATTCTATTGATAGAAAAAAATGTTAAAGATCCAAAATAAATCTAATGGTAGATAATTTCTTCTGATGAACATTTTTGAGAAGAAACTACAGATTCGTTGCAGTTCTTGCCATTCCAGTAGGATGTATTTAGAAATATAGGCAGAATCTACAATTTTTATGAACAAAAGGATCATTCACTAATTTTAAAAACGTCTTAAGGAGAAATAAGAAAGTAGGAGGACTCAGATAAACTGACTTCAAGATCTATGAAAACGTGACAATAACCAACATGTGTAGGAGCATCCTAAGGACAGAAGGATTCAGAATAGAAAGCAGAAAAGGATAGCAATGTGGGAAAAAGCAGTCTCTATCTCATACCACAGTCAAACATTTCATTTAAGATGGGCTAGCTTCAAACCAAAAATCTACAATTGTTAAGATTCTAAGGAAATAAAATAGAATATTTTAGCAACCTTGGGCTTGACAGGTATTTCTTAGACACAAATAAAAATTTAAAATGTTTTAAAATGTATAGTTACAAAATTAAAGAAGCAAACTGCAAAATTAAGAGAAAAACTGGCAACACATGTAGTAAATGACTTCCATCTAGAATACAGAACAAACTTTAAACTCAAAAGAACACAAAAGTAGGTTGTCTTTAAACAAAGATTTCCATAAAGGAAGATATACAAATCGTCAGTAAACAAAAAATGCTGCTTTATTCACCATTGTCAAATGCAAATTAAAATTACAATGAAGAATGATCATATTAGGAACCAGCCAACAACAAATGATGGCAAAACTTTCATTTGTTTCCTGTACCAGTGTTAAATTAGGTAACCATCGTGGAGAAACTTCCCCAGTCTCTTTGAAAGGAAAACATATTTCTCTATTTCCCAACAATTCTACTTCTGGGCATTTATTTAAAACCAATTAAAACATTTATCTAGGAAAAGACTTTTGCAGAATAATCTTAGCAGCTTTTCTCATATTAGTCTCAAACCAGAGCAAACCTAAATGTCCGACAACAGGAGACAGTATTAACAACCATGGTATACTCCGGCAATGCAATAAGAAAGAATAAACAACTGTGGATGAATTTCACACATGCAATAGTGTGAGTGAAGAAAGCCGGTCACAGAGGAGAATATATTTCCATTTATATGAAGTCCTGGAAGAGGCAAAAGTAATCTATGGTTTTTAAAAAGTCAGAAAGTGATTGCTTCTGGGAAAGAGACTGACTAGGAATAGAATGAGGAAACCTTTTGAATACAGCAAGGTCTCTTTTTAGATAGGGCTATGAGTACATTTATCAAAATGTACTGAGTTGTGCACTTGGAATGTGAGCATTCACTGTGTGTACATTACTCATAAATAGACAGCGATTCAACTCTAGTTGGTAGGCTTGCTTTGTTCAGAGAAGGATGGGTTAGCAAGTTACAAACTGACTTAGGTGTGCACTAGCTTGAGTAAAAGAGCAATGAAACTGAAGATAATGGTGGAGAAGGAATTGCAAATACTGAAAAGCCAGATTCCACATTGCAGTGCTAGACTGATATCAAAGATATGGATCTAGTGTATACCTATGTACATAAAAATGTTTGTGCGCATGTTTACAACTGCACACATGTATTCCTAGGCTACTTGATGAAGTTACCCAGAAGCCCTGAATAAAACCTCAAATCTTGGTTTCTGAAGGCCATTCTCCACTAATAGGAAGCAGTAGTTTTGAAGAAGAATGTCTAAAACAGGCTCAAGGAATGCTGGCGACCTAGAAAGAGCATACAGGGCCAGTTTAAAAGAGTTCCCACTGGCAAAATTTTGCACAATTTGTATAATTGGTGAAAATGACTTAAGGCCTTCTTGATAAAATAAAAATACAAAGTTAACTCTCAAAAAAATCAGGGTCAAAAGTGACAAAGAGTAAATAAGCAAGGCTTCCAAACAAAAGGCTCTTCACTCCTCATTCCTCCTATCTTTCTGAGTGGCAGCCATTAAAGTATTGAGGGCAAAGAGGCTGAGGATTGTACTATTAAGTGAAACACGTTCTTTATATTATGGACCCATTAGATGCTGACATTAGAGTCTACTGTTCATTTCTAATATTAATGGATCTGGGCTTTTACCACTTTTACTTATAATTTTAACATTAAGGCTCCTATTTTTCAGTATGAAATAACTATTCTTAGAAAAACTTACATTACACATAGACATAAGAAATGTACATATACCTTTATAGTTTCAATGATATTGCCTATCTGTCCTGAAAGAATATAAATGATGCTCTTCTTTACATTGGTTTTATTCTGTCTTCACTTTATATTAGTATATCTAATTTAGTACAGAAAATTTCATACATACCAGTTTTCTCATTGAGTTTTCATAGAGAAATAAGAATATAAAGTAATAAAAATAGTAATGTCATTTAACTGGATGATTTAAGGAAAACCTTAAAAAAGAAAGTGGCACAGGAGCTTATATTTAAATCTACGGAGACTTAGCCAGGTGAAAGGGGAAGGCTGCATTTCAGGAAAGGAAGTTGTAAACCAAGCTGCTTAAGATATGCAACAGTAAGGATGGAATCGGAGAACCCTGTGGGGGGGGGGGGGGGCGAGGGGGGGGGAAGGGATGAGTAGCCTGGGTAGGAATCTGTAGCAGTAATCACTACTACTACTGATGGTGGGGCATGAATGTGTAATAGGTTATCTGAGATTGCTTATGCTGGGAATATGAGCAGAGGCCACCTCTGTGGAGCTAACCAATTCTTAAGAATAGAGGAGACTGACAATTTACCAGGTTTCTGTTTTTCCTGGACCACTGAACACAATTAGGATCCATGAAGCAGCAGCCGGGCAGGTCATGAGCTGGCTCTTGGTAACTTCTACAACTCTGGAAGTGGGAGCTATGAATTTCTGAAACCAAATCAATACAAATACAATACTGTGGATCTGGGTGGACTAAGGATAATTTAAAGTTGACTCCGAGGTTTCTGGTTTTACTGATATTATTCATTAAAATAGGAAGAGCAAACTGGAAAACAGGCTTGGGGAGCTAGATAGCATACTGAAATGAGAAATTGACAACTGATTATTACATTAACACATTATCCTCACCTGATTGTCATAGTAAAAAGAGAAGATAATTGGACACGGGAGGGAAAAAAAGAAAATGATGCTTTTATAGGTTCTGATATGACTAACCTCCTGGGAAAAATTGAAAACTCTATAATGAAATGCTTTATATGAAAGGTGAAAAAGTACTTTTCAGCGACACAATTATTTAGCCAAAATTATTTTACGTCTTGTTTGTTTTTCCCACTGCATGCTGGTACCACTGTGGGCAATTAATTAATGTCTTTTGAAGTTGCAGTCTTCATGTGAGCTGCTACAAAACACAGCAGGGAGTGTTTTGAGACAAAATATTAACGCCAACGCATTCATGTGTCCCTAGATTCCAAACCCGTGATTGTTCAAGATGCCTGAAGTCATCCCAATGGAGTATTACAGTACTTGAAGACACTGTCAAAACCACTGCCTCGGACCTAATTGCCAGCCTTCTGAGGGCAGCTCTTGCCCAAGAGAATTGTCGTGACCTAGGAGCAGAGGGTTTCAGTCAGGATTAATACATCGCAGCCTCTTACGAAGGGCTCTAGGGTACAGGCTCCTTTTTCCTAGTGGCCCCTGAGGCCCATCCATGTTGTGGTTCAAGGAGGAAAGACCAAATAAATAAATTTTTAAAAAACAAGGTGAAAATAAGCTAACAGTGACATAACATTACGGTTCTGAGGTCTGTTTCATCTTTTAATCGAACTGTCATTACTTAACTAAGTGATGTTTGGAGGATTCTATTATTCCTTTCTCTACAAAAGGTTGGATGAGGGTTGAGTCCTGGGTGTCATACTCTGGCTTCCTGAAACTTCCAGAAGCCTGCACAGATTTGTGAGGCACTAAATCCTACGGTTTTTCTGACCACTGGGGAAAGCAGTACTTCATAGTCTCGACAATTTTCAGGTTCAAGCGATGCCTCTCCAGTTCCATGTTGAGGAAACTCTCAAAACCTGCATATACCTGACACCTGGGCTTCAATCAGTTGATGACATGCATTTTCCATCTCCATTTATTTAGTCTGATGCCATTTGTTAGCTAAACAACCCTGGCCAGCTCCAATAATTTCTCATTGTTTTGATTCATTTGTCTTTACCTACACTTCAAAGTTTTTATATTACTATACAGAATACTGATATTATTCATATTCATTATTAAAATTAACATGTAATGCTTTCTTAATACTATCTGGTAAGCATGGCAACTACTAGATAACTTTTTAGCTACTATTTTTTATCATATACATTGAAAATGTCAGATTTTAAGTGCACTAACAGTTATTGGTAACTCTGAGTGAAGAAATAGAATTAGGAGGGAATATGACAAGAGTGAAGTTGAGATGATGTCTAATCAATGATAATGCCATCCTATATTGATGCACCATTTACTATTGGCCAGACTGGTTTGAATATCTCACATATATTAAATCTTTAAGATCAATACCTCTGTAAGGTTTCTATTCCTGTGGCTATTGCCATTTCACATAAGAAAAGTGAGGAAGAGACACTGTACCTAACCTTCCCAGGGTCACATAATTATTAATCAACCGAGCTAGGATTTACCTGGGAGTATGCAGATAAATGTTGTTATCATTCACAGTGGTTGCAGAATAAATGTTCACTGGTGTTTGATGAGCCAAATGATGAAGCTTGCTGCTTCTGTTGTTAATTCTCAACCTTTTAGACAAATCTAGCTAGAATAACAGGTGGTGAGTGAAGCAGAGTAGAGTTCACCTAGTACAGCTTTAATTGCAGCATGAGCAAGGAGAAGGCATGTGAGGTAGACTCCCTCCATGTATAGCATTGTTGAAATTGGGAGAATGATATTTTCTATACAAAATCAGGCAAAATTGAACAATGACTTTGATTTCGTATGTGTTCATCTATGCTCGGTGGCAAAACCATCAAGAGAATTCTCCTAACTTTTTGGCAAGGTTTTCTGAACCATCAGATAAAACTAGAAAAATGAGAGGTCATTGTGGTAGAAAGTACAAAAAATATACAATGCAGGACAGTGCAGTAGGTGGACAGAAGATCTCAACAGGAAGGAAACAATACTGTTAAGAAACAAATAGCGGAAAGCATGATTTAAAGAGGTAATGTAGTAAGAGTGGGCAATGTATCCACGTGATAAACATGGCTTTGTGCTTATTTTCAGATAGTTTAACGAGCTAAGAGTAATCTCTGAGTGGTTAAAAATATAAGAATATATTTCATAACACAAGATAATTACATAAAATTCCCTTTCAGTTTTCATAAATAGCATGTTGGAATATACATTCATAAACTAACCACTCCTGTTGCTATCTACAGCTTCAGCGTTAAGGGCTCTCAACAAGGGCCCTGAAGCTCACAAAGCCTACTAATATTCAATCTTGCCTCTACAGAGAAATCTCTACCCTAGATACCAGTAGAGACAATGGAAAAGCACTGCAAATTCTCTCCAAATCATGTATTTAATGAGTGTGGTAGAGCTTCTCCTGCCTCTGTTTCCTTGTATGTGAAATGAGAGTTGACAGTGGTCAGTAGCTTCCAAACTTGTGCCTCAAAGAGCCAGAGTGGTGAGAAGAGATGAAGACAGAAGACAGAAAACAGAAGGGAGGTTTAATGCTCTTCCTTCCATCTGCCTTCTCCAACCAGAGCAATGACTCTTTCATCTGACTCTGGGGAACACTGGCAAAAAGCAAAAACAAGATTTGAACACCAAATCCCAAACACCAAAGCCCAAAGGATGGGCTTCTCTGACACTGGAGATCTAGAGGTGCCTTTCAGCTTTTCTGTTTTCTTCTTCTTCTTTTATGTCATGCAGCGTCATAGATTTTCTCCTATTGAGGGAATCCCAGATCCAAGGAGCCAGGTTCACTTTCTCCAATAAGACATCTATTTTTTTATGTCCATACAAGAGTGGTGGAACTGTGTTCCTTGAAAATACCAAAAAGAAACATTTGATTACATTGTTCTGTGCTTTGAAAATTTCTAAATGCCTCAGTAAAACAGTTGATACTTCCTTGGGTATGAGAAAAAAGAATAGAAGGCTAAAAAGCCTAATTAACTCATGCATTACAATCCCTTTATGCAAGCAAGAAAGAACACTAATTGAGCTTTCTCAAAAGTGAAAGTTCCTGTGTACTTGGTTAGGTATGGGAGGGACATATATGCATGATATTCATGATATTGAATAACTATCCTTTTTTTTAAACACACATGGACCATTTGAAAGGACCATCAAGTGGATAGTTATTTGCTTGGGTTCTATCATGATAGCCTTATACAAATTCCATTTTGCTTCTGAAGGATATTGTGGAATAAAGCAGAAGTCATCCTTTTATACTTAGTAGATAAATATCCTCTTAGTGATTTTTTTGCATTAGGAACTCTACCCATGTTATTTTTCAGTTTGATTTCCACTTTGCAAAAGCAAAAAGACAACTTTATGGTTCAAAGAGAAACACTTAACTTGGCTTATAAAAAATGTATAGAACTTCTCCAACATCAAATAACTCTCAGAAATGCTGCAGTTTGGTAGACCAAGTATAAATGAAATAGAGGCACACTCAAAACAAAATGTAAAAATTAAAAGAGCAAAAGAGTCCATGCAAAAAATATATCATAGTCTTGCGAAGCCAAATTCATTGAGGAAGTTATTAGCAGAATTTTGTTAAACACATCCCAACAAGGATTTCTTTTCCCTTTGGAATCATTCCATGAGGGAACAGGGAATCTGAACGTGGAGATAACATACAATATTCTCGATGCCACGGTCTGAAATTGAAATCGCCTGCTAGGCTTCCTTCTGCATGTGCCCATATGCTGTTGCTCTGAGCTGTGAAACACCGGCCAGGGCAGAAGCAGCTGCATTGCACTGAGCTGTGAAATTATCCTTAAGCATA
This sequence comes from Perognathus longimembris pacificus, assembly GCF_023159225.1. Taxonomy (NCBI): domain Eukaryota; kingdom Metazoa; phylum Chordata; class Mammalia; order Rodentia; family Heteromyidae; genus Perognathus; species Perognathus longimembris. The sequence goes on from NC_063175.1 coordinate 49,058,303, forward strand.
TTTGGTGAACGAGTTAGGTTTATTCATTGTCATCACAAAAGTAATTGCAAGGACAGAACAGCAACTGAACAGACCTGGACAAAATAGTAAGTCTTTGTTTCTCTCTGTAAATATCTATTCTGCTATAGTATTTACAATGAAGTGTTAACTATATAATTTTGTTGTTTTAAATGTGTTATACTCATCTCATGAGTCAGGTAATAAGTCCATTTCTTTTTTGGACAAATGTCACCCCTTCCCTCACTCCTCTCCCCCTCAGTTTCTCCTTCTTATTCCTGCCCACAATTTGCATAGTTCATTTTCTGCATAGTTCATTTTCCACATAGTGTAATATTTGTTCAACCTGCCTCCCTCCATTTCTGCACCCCCTTTTTGCTCCCCCTAAAATGATTTAAAAATGCAAAACCAAACAAAATTGTACCCCATGTGGGATTCATTTTGATAAATAGTATTTTAAATGTTCTACAAGTTATGCTTTTAACACGGAAGGTTTTTTTTATTGAAATGTTTATTCAAGACTCAGCGCATTCAGAAACTTTACAATCTACTTCAACTTGACCTATATCATGTAACCCCCTACTTTCCATACTTTTTCTCTGAAATTTGACTATTGTACCCTTGTCTCAAAGGGCTGTCTTGAGGTGTCTCAATTACCCATTCAGGGAGAATGGCAAAGCAATCATTAGAATTGTCATATAATTTACAAGTAAATGGCAGTCAGTGTGTAGATTGTAACAAATGGTTATAAAGCAATTGTCATCATAATTCTACCAAGAAGCAAAATTCAGTGGTTCAGGATGAACAGTTTGGGTTGACCTGAAGTTCAATATGGAAATTACAACAATGGATTAGCCACTTGAATGCTCTTTATCTACAAAACAAGAATAACTACTGAGAAGTGAACTTATTCCTCTCAAAGAGTTGAGTTAGTCTTTTTTGTCCCCTTTTCCTGTGAGTTTGCCCTTAATAGCATGCTTAAAAGGCACAAATAGGACAAAAATCAAGACAGGAAAGCACCTTCATTATGACCCAGTCTCAATTTCTTGGTTTTCCTTTCTCACCTTTGATAATTATAACTGCCCCAGTCTTCTTGAATCATGAAGTGTTTAACCCACTTTTATTTTGTGTTACATTCTTCTCTGACACCTTTATTTAAATACATGTAAATATATGCAAAGTGACCACCCCGAAGCTCAGTGTAATGACTCCCTTGTGCCTGAACCCTTAACCAACAGCAGCCTGGAGTTAGAAGCCTGATTAGTCTCATTCCAGAGGAAAACAGAGGCCATGCAATGTCAAGCAACTTACTTACCAGGCCCAACTAGTGGGGAAATCAAGTCTGACCTCAAAGCTACACAGGCTCACCTGACACAGACTCTGTTGCATAAGATCCTGAGCATCTATGGAGGGACGTCAAAGTTCTTTAGGATGCCTTTGTTATTACTATTTAAAAGATGCTGAAACTAGAGAGCCAGGGACTAAATGACACTGTACAAAAGGAAATGCACTCATTACCTGACTCACGTAATTGTAATCCCTCTACACATCTCCTTTATAATAACAATAACGTAAATTTTAAAAGATATGAAAAACCACAACAAAAAAGATTATAAACCAGGAGACAGTTAAACAATCATGTTTATTGCTGCACTATTCACCATGGACAAGGTATGGAATCAGCCCAGATGCCCCTAAATGGACAAGTGGGTAGAGACAATTTTACTCATCCATTAGAAAGAAGGACATTTTAACATTTGTAAAGAAATGGAAAGGCTTGAAAAAAAATTATGATAAGAAAAGTAAGTCAGGCCCAGAGAGACAAAGGATGCATGTTTTCCCTCATCTGTGAAAGGCAGACTGATTTAGCTTATATACTCATAGGTAAAATCGTCGAATGGTGTGCAAGTGTATACAAATGTATGAATTGAAATATGGCAGTTTCAAGGGAGATCTCAAATATTCTGTAGAAAGGCAAAATCAAAGAGCAACAAAATAAAACACCAGGAAGCAGGTACTTGAAATGGGTAGGATGGAAGTCAAGGGGAAAGAGGTAGACAAATGAAGAGAAGGGGAGAATCTACTGTATAGCCTGCAAACTTCTGAAGAGGAAGGGAAGAAGTAGGTATGGGAGAGGTGAGTGGGAATGTTGAAAGGAATGCCACTGATTAACATATACTGTCTTCATAAACTGCTTTGTTAAATGGCAACTCCTTTGTAAAGCTACTTAAAGATAATAATAAAAATGCTAACAAATTTGAAAAGTGAATGGGAGCCTATCGTCTTCTTATGTATCACCCGGATCACAATGTTTAAGACAGATAAAATAACTGCTTCAGCGTGAGGGTCCATGCTTACATTCATTCCACTCTTCCCTCTTTACAAGCTACTCTTTGCAGAGTGGCCAGATTTTTAAAAATAATATATATTCCCTGGAGGAAATGCTCTAATGATTTTCCACTCCCCTCCAAAGAAAATCCAAACCTCAAGTTCCTGATCTTGTTTCATAATGTTCTACATAATCTAACCCATTTCCTCATCTGAAACCTGCTTTGGAATGTCCATTTGCCCCACACTTCCCCATACCACTAAGGGATGGTCTGACATTACTCTGTTGGGTGTATTCAGAGAACAGGCTGTTCTTGCTCCAAAGTTCCGCTATGTTCTATGGAATACCACTGAGGCTTTAGGTAGCTTTCAGGCTGTGCCTTGACTCAAGTTGTCTCTGTTTTACAAAACAGTAGTTTGTTCCATTTTGACTGCAAAAACTAAAGCAGAATGATCCTACATCTTCTGTGTGCAACTATACCACCATCTGTCCATCACAAACCATGAGCCAGGCTGATTAACTTATTTACACAAATAAAAGAATATCACTTCTAAGTTTATCAGATTAAATCAGAGACATATGGATTCTGAGACATAAAAAATATTTTAAAAAATCAGCTTCATTAATTTCTCCAACATATCAGATCAAAGAATGATGAAACTCCCTTGCCATAAAAGAGATCACGGAAACTGGGCGCCAGTGGCTCACACCTGTGATTCTAGTTACTCAGGAGGTTGAGATCTGAGGATGGCAGCTTGAAGCCTCCAAGCAGGAAAGTCTATGAGACTCTTATCTTTACTAAACGACTCAGAAAAAGCCAAAAGTGGCACTGTGGCTCAATGGTATAGCACTACCCTTAAACAAAAGGAGCTCGGGGATAGTGCTCAGGCCTTGAGTTCAAACCTCAGGACCAGCATCAGAGAGAGAGAGAGAGAGAGAGCCAGAGCCAGAGAGAGAGAGAGAGAGAGAGAGAGAGAGAGAGAGAGAGAGACATTTCTACAGTCTGTTTCTGAGGCTTTAATGCAGCATGTTGCCCTTGATTGACAGGACCCATTCAAGTTGCTGCCCATCTAGACCCAGAAAGCCTAGGGAATCAGCTCAGCATTGTGTTGTGAAACCAGATGCAGAGATGCATGCCTTTGTAATGTCATGCTTTATGTGAGCATTTTATATAGCCATCCAGAATAACTATCTCCTCTGTCCTCTGCTTTTATCGTCAACAAGTCCTTTTTTAACACTGTCACTATTTTTACCCTTTCTTAGTCATCTTGTATTGTGCATAAATCATTGTAAAGTATAACTATGTTACTTGATAGCTAATATTAGTCATAATGACAGAAAAAAGAAATTATTTGCTAATGGCTATCAAGTGATACCAGCAGTACCTGGTAAATTAACACCAGCAAAAGCAGAAGAGCCTGTGGATTTATTGTTATTCAATAAATTATAAAATTATGGGTTCTATATGACTATAGGTCCATGTGTTCATGATTTATTTTGATAAGCTCATAGGTAGTAATCTTTTATTTGTATAAGTAAGTTCCTCATGTTTTGTATTAGACAGATGGTGATTATTTACTTACACAAACAAGATGTAGAGTCATTCTGTCTCAGTATTTGCACTCAAAATGGAGTGATGTGCTGTTTTATAAAATGGAGTCACTCAGGGCAAAGCACAGACTGAAAACTACTGTTCCATACCATATGGAGAAACTTAGAGCAGGTCACATTCTGATTTCCACACTGCCACATGCTGAGGAAAAGTCTTATCATAGCCACAATACAAACATTGCTTTAATTCCTCAACATAAAACATTAATCCCCTTGAGTTAAAATTGCTAGTTTGATTTTTATGCCTTCATTTGAATTCAATTTGGGTCCTAATTACACTAAATATATTGCACATACAGAAAGTTTTGCATTTACCCAACTTGTATATTTTTGCATACTTTTGTATTATACAAAAATTATGATTTATTTATGAATTATATACGTATAAATTACCTAAACATAATCAACTCCTAGTTTCTTACAACATAAGCTAACATTACTGTACAAAGAACATACTGTATTCATAGAAGATTAAACATCACTTTATTCCTTGCTATCTCCTGCTTCATGTTGGTAAAATATTCTTTGAAATCAATTAGCTTATAATTAATTGTTAAATAGGAATTTTCATTGATGTATTCAACTTATAAATTGTTTGACAGGAAAGACTTTTGTGTGTCTAAAGGAGTTAAACCTATCACACATCAAGCTATTTATGATAAACATCCAAAAAGGAACAAAGTTTGCATAATGGATTAAATCAGTGGTTCTCAGAGACTAGTACCCAGCTGGCAGCATCTACAGAACCTTAGAAAAGGAGAAGTTAGCAGGACTCAGATCTGCTACACCAGTGACTCTAAGGGTGAGGCCAGCAAGCAGGGCCCTAACAAAAATTCCCTCCACAGGAACCTCTGATATCTTCTTATCTTATTGACATCACTGCATCAGGTAATAGCTTGTAACATTAAGAATTTCACTACACAAGCAAGTTTTGTTTGACTGTAATTTATACAATAATAGTGCCCTTTGACATAGGTACTGTTTCTAGATATTTTCTTCACCATACTCAGGCCTTTTGTTAAGAAGGTCAGTGTTGGTCAAAATAACTTTGAGATAAACACAGTGATTATCTGATTCAGTTAGAGGCAGAAATGGAAAATAAAGCTACTCATTCTACCTATTTGCCTATGTTCAAGCCTTCAGGAACAGAAGCTTCACATAGAATTCCAAGCCATCTTAGAAATTAGGTCTAGGAAGTGTCCCAACCACTACCGTGTTGTTTAGCAATCCACATAGGGGTCCTGTGTTCTTGCCACCCAACTGCCATTTCTTTGTGCTTGTTTTTGTCTGCTTGCAGCATCTGAAGAACGTAATTCTCATATAAAACATATCTTTAAAGCTTAGAAGGTTCCAAAGAGGAAAGAGTTGTAGTAAATTTACAAAGTTATCTGTCTTGCATTAATCTGTGGGAGAAATGGAAATGTGATTTCCCCAAGAAAGACCAGAAAAAGGCCAATTATCTCTTTAAAAAGTACCATTTAAAATAATAGATTGTTTCCTAACAAATGAATTTCCTCATTGGCCTCCAAGGGTGTTCTTGTATTGTTTGAAACAATAGAAGTCTCTTTTTCTAAAGAAAGTGCCTTGTACTCCAACAGGGGTTCCTGGAGAACAAAACAGCAGAACATGTGTCTCCGTGTCTGGGGCTTTCAGCAGTAGGGGGCTTGGCACTGAGGAACAGTGTTTCACACCAGGTCTCCTGACAAAATTATCAGCTGGGATAGAAAAGTAGCTCCTGTGGTGCCCAGAGTCACAACACAGCTAGGAATCCAGAGCAGCCTCTCCAAGCAGCTTGCGTGCAGCTGGAACTCATTTCAGAAGCACCGGGGGCAGAGAAGAAAAGAAAGCCAGACCCAAAAGACAATGCACCCTCTCTGTGAAGGCCACACTCATACTGCATGACCTTTATGATACCTTTTGCTTGGCTGCAACCTGTTCCATTCAAGGACTCTTTGTCCTCCAATTCTAAGGGGAATGAATGAGTGTCAGAACTCCAAAACCACCCTCGAACTTATCTTTTCTGAGCTAGCAGAAGGTGGAAGAATGTGTGTTTCCTTATTTATTGAAGCTCTGGTTAATATGTTTATCCTTGCTGGGATCACTCTTTTCTTCCTCCTTTTCTAGAACCTGTTATCTGAGAGCTATCCATTCCTTTCAGGATTTGTGGATTCAAAACCCTTTGTAAGTTCAAAAGGTTTCCTTGGAGCCAAAATCTATAAGAAGTTCAATAGTGGTAGAAAACCTATATTCTTTTTCTAAGGAAAAAGTAGTTACAATAATCAAAATAATTACTGACTGCATTTGTAGTAGAATAGATACCGTTTAAGGCTAACACAAAAGAAATAAAAACAAAACAGTCAACCACATCTGAAAGGGTCAAAGTGTTCAAAACATATATTTTCAAGGAAAAAAAATCAAAATTTCTCTCTTTTATGATTTACATGTAAACTCAAGGAAGAATAGACTCTGGAAGCCTGAAAACCTATGCAGGTAGTTATTTTAAACTTGCTAATTCATAGCCATCCTCCAAAGTAGCTTGAAAATGCATACTACTTAAATCAGCATTACTTACAGGGGGTAGCAGTTGTAATTTCAAATTTAAGTTCTAAGACACCTTGGTCATCTGTGTTTGGGTAAATAGCAGCTCAAGATGTGTCATGCTGATCCCAATGACATTTATTCCTATTTATGAAAATGCTTGCTTTATACCAGAGGCTCTTGGCCTATAGGAGGCAATAATGAGAAGGTTATTGCAAGTGGAGATGAATGAGTGAAGGGAGAGGAAGCCAGCCACCCAAACAGAACCAGACCTGCTGGAACCCTGAGACTATGGTAACTGCATTGACCCGAGAGTGGAGCCTTGAAGAAATTCCATCAGAGCAAGGTCACTTTCTGCTTTAGCCTGGCTCAGCAGGATGACTCTTCCTGCCCTACAGAAGAAACAAACCACTTAGGAGACTACTGTAACCATCTTGGTGATTGATAAAGTCATCATGAACTAGGAGCCAGTAAGAAGTGGTCATTGGGTGTACACTGAAGATAGAGCCCGAATTTGCTGGTAGATTCAATCATGGATTTGGGAGAAAAGAAGAATGTAAAGATAATGTCAAGATACTTGGCCTGAGTGAATTAAAAAAAAAATAGCCATTAAGTGAGACTGAAAAGAATAGGAGAGGGTCAGGAAAGGGGAACTATCAAGATCACAGCTTAGAAAATTTTGAGCTGCCTGTTCACATCCAAGTAGAAATTATGCCTAAATGACATTGGAGGAGGGGAGGGCTTGTCAAAAAAGCTAAGACATCCAAGCTTTAAACCCAGGGGTTTTCATCATTAGAAATCAAAAAGATAAGGAGAAAAGGTTATAGAGGATGTGAAAAACAAGAGACTATGGTTTCTTGGAAGTCACATGATAGTAGTTTTTCCAGAACAGAGGGTGATGCACTGTGTTAAATGCTTCTCGTGGGTCGAGTCAGATGGAGACTAAAATTCAACCACTGGATTTAGCAAAATGAAGATCATTCAACAATGATCTTCAATGGTTGACCCTTGATAAGAGGAAAGAATGATGGCATGACTGGAATAGTTTCAAGAGAGAGGGGAAAAAAATGAGATGAACCAGAGTCAGCAAGTACAGCAGTTCAAGCTGTTTTGCCATTAGAGGAAGGAGTGAAGTAGGGTAAGTAAGTGGAAAAGCAAGCGGAGCCAGGGCAGCCTTTAATTCTTTTTCAAGGGAGAGGATAGAGAATTTCTATTACATTTATGTAGAGAAAATCAACAGTGGGCATCTAACTCAATTCAGTAGCTTTAGCCTTTGCCTTTTCCAGTACGGCACTGTTATATTCAGATTTGGGACCTAAGACATTGTGTCCCAATGACAAAGGATCTCATCTTGTTTGTCCTTTTGTGATGGATACTGACAGCTTCTACTAGCTTAGCCAGAGCATCTCTGTCTCCTGAATTCACCTGTGTGAGGCAATAGTGATATATGTCTTCCTATGGACCACAGGCCTTACCCTGCCCTTCAGCTTGATAACTGCACAGGAGCCAACCTCTTACAATGCAGTGGAGTTCACATCAGTGCAGTTGCCACCAGCTCAGCCATCTTGTTCTCCCTGCATTGCGGTGATAATATTAATCACCACACAAAGACAAGTCTTCTATTACTGGGGGCAGCTCCTTTGCTGGAAGCTTCCTTCTCTGCGCAGGCCAACCGCCTCCGTGTCTCCTGATTTGCTCTGCTCTGTACGTTAGGGCCTTCTTGCATAGTGCGTAGCTGCCTAGTGACGCAAACCCTGAGTTCCAGGAGACACCTTGAGGTGCCTGAAAGAGAAACGCCCTTTGCTGCTGGATCCAAAAGTAAGGGAGATATGAGACAAAATCAGTGAGGTCATTTTGTCTTGAATGTCCTGTCCATTACCCAAATTCTTTTTGTTTTTTTCTCTGATTAGCAGACATCAGTAGGAGCTGTGCCTCCTTCTTACCTTTGGCTGCCTTTTCTTTCAGCCTCTTGGGAGATTCATTTCCTTTATACTGGAGTAATAATAGTGTATTTTTGGCTGATGGAGATTATGCACTAGAGAAGAGAGAATTGCTGGTGCAAGAGAATTAGTGGAATGAAGAGTTTGTGGGGACAGGAAAAGTGGTATTTACTATACAAGAGGAAGACTAAGGTAGCTACTCTTATGGAAATGGCAGAGAAAGAAGAGTATATACACATTATCATACAGTGAAAATGCAAGGCAGAGGACAATATGACATTATTACCTAGCAGTAACAAAATGAATGAAATTGGAAAATAGCATGATTGCCAAGAAGTATTTGAGAACTACTGAGGCTAGGTAGTTACGAACGCAGTATGCAATCTCTGACTGGTTGTGTGAAGGGGAAAAATAGAAAGAAAGCTGAGGTCAGCCATGTTGGCCTAGCAGGTTCAGAGTACTGTGAGCGTAGGAGTAGACAAGGGTAGAACGTAAGCCGCCAGACAAAGAAGAAAGTGAAGGCACGTGGTGAGTGAATGATGGTGAGAAATCAATCACCACCAACGGGTAGACTGAAGATGGGAATAGATGCACTATGGCGGTATAATGTGCAAATGAGAATCACAGTTGCACACGTTTAGGGAAAACGGAGGGAGCATGAACAGAATCAAAAAAGGACACACACCTCACCTTCAGAACAGCGTAGTATAGTCTAGGCAAGAGTTAGGTTTCCATTAAAAACAATATGTAAGTGAAACAATCAACCATGGCAGAGATTGAGAAGATTCAGGATTTCCAGATGATTGTGAAAGGTTCCATAGGTCCAGATGATTCCAAATATTAGTACAGACTCTTGTGGATGTTGAATACCAGTGAAGAGCTTTGGGCCTGGAATTCACTGCCTGCAAACCAGCCATCATGCAATGTGCTTCTCTGACAAACACTGGTATTTGGCCAATGGGAGGTAAAGAACATTGTCAGTAGAAGAAAAAGTTATAGGGCCTGATTCCAGAACAATGACTTCATTGTGCATTACCTGTTAAATGCCAATTCTAGCTGTCTGCCTGTGAAAGCCATAAAGCACCATCTATTAAAGTTTACTCTAAAAATCAATGTTGTTGAACCATTTGCTGTCACTTGTTCAAACTAACTTTGCCTCTAATTAACTTTGATGTGTTTCTGTTATAAATAGCTACACCATTTGCTACATCATCTTTTGCCCCTGTCTTTTGTATTTTCTAAACTTACCATTTTCATATACCTTTCAATCTTATCTACTTGAGTCTTAACAAGGTGGTATACAGGAAGAGGTATGACAAAATCACCTAAGAATGCAACTTCTTTGGTGTCCTCACATCTCATTTTTGATGGTCCTTCCCCCACTGCCTACCTCCCTGGTGTTCAGTATGTCCATACATAGGTATAGGTCTGGGTTACAGATTCCTCCTGTGTCTTGAGCATCAGTGTCAGTCCATTCATCTGCTCTCTCAACTCTCCACATTCTCTTGCTCTTCAACTTCACTTAGGAATTCAGAGAAAATAGATCCTATCAATCAATGTTTGCCTTTTAAAAGTGGAGACTGATGCAAGACTTTATCTACTCATAGCTAGAATCATTCTTCTTTTCATTATTCAGTGTCCCATGTGTCTCTCTGTCTCTCTGTTTCTCTCTATGTCTCTGTCTCTGTCTCTGTCTCTGTATATCTCTCTCTCTTTCTGTCTCTCTCTCTCTCTCTCTCTCACACACACACACAGAGTCAAATCAGGAGTTTCCATTCACCAGCACTCTGTCTAAAATACTGTTTTTCTATACTAGAATGACTGTCTGCTGTAACATTTTCTTTTTCACAGCTGCTTTTTATTCATAGGAAGCATACCATTTTCCTTTTTATAAAGGAAGTGCCATCAAACATTTGGCTGTATTAATCTCCCATCTGTAAAACACACTTTACTTGGATTATCAGCAGGGTTTGTGTCCTCTCCGAATTTGTTTGCAGGGGAATGGGAATTTATTCAAGTAAATTAATTTGCAAACAGATACAGCCTTTGCTGGATGAATGGATTTTCTCTTGGCACTTTGAGGTGTAGCTCCATGGGTATCTAGGTTGTTGGCACTAACTGATTGTCTGCCAGACCCATTCCTATAATGCTGCAAGAAAATATATGTGACAATTTTGCAACTTGGAACACAGCTCAACCATCTAGCTTTTAGCTTTACTATTTGATGCTGAAATGGGTTCTTCAAACTCATCTTCCAAGAAGGCTTTCAGAGATGTGGTCATTCAATTGCTTTGGCATTTTTTGACTTGTTAATATGATACGTTTACCCTTTCCATTCTCGCTTTAAATATTTGGAAAGTTCAAATATATAAAATAGAAAGTACCACCTCATTCCACTTCGAGTTGTCCATTTCTGGAAAACTTTCCAACTAGAGAAATCCAGAAAAATTTCCACTCTCATATCTGGCTGCTCAAATTGTGATGAAACAAGGAATAGATAGGCTTCCTGTAAGCAAAGGGTAAGCGTAAGTGAATAGCAGGGTAGGAGCTTGGTCTCAGATAAAAATAATAAGCTTGGCATTGGTGGTTCAGACCTGTAATCCTAGCTACTCAAGAGGCTGAGATTTGAGGATCACAGTTCAAAACCAGCCCAGAAAGAAAAATCTATGAGACTGTTATCTCCAATTTACCACTAAAAGGCTGGGAAAGGCACTGTGGCTCAAGTGCAACATTAGCATTAAGCACAGAAGCTCAGAGACAGTGCCTAAGGCTCGAGTTCAAGCTCCAGGTCCGGCACAAATTTAAATAATAATAGTAAGTAATAAAGCTCCGTGCAATACTTTGTGTGTTTTTCACTGGATCCCTAGTGTTAACTTTTGTAGATATAAAAGTCCAACCAAAGAGACCAAAATTAATACTAACGTGTATATTCATCCATCTGTACAGAGGACATTGAGAGAAAATGGGGTGTCCAAGAACACCACCAATTATGAAGCAGTCAAAATTGCCTCTCACAAAATTCTCCATGCAATCAATAATTTCAATGATTCTTTGAGCATTGACCGTCCCTGCATGCTCAGATACGTGACAACGACAAGCGGAGTAATGGTCATGACTCAGCAAGAGCTGTTTTAGCTTATTCATTGAAGGCTGAAAATAAGGAGTATGACGCCTAAGAAACTGGTTTCCAAATATTGTTTTCATATATTGGGCATTGGGTACTTAGCCACTGTGAGTTTCAGTGTCGCCATCTATAAAAGGAGAAGGCAGAAACAAACGAACATGGAAATTTAACTTCACAGTCCAGGGCCACTCTCTAATATCTATTTTTTTCACCTCTTGTGCAATGTTCTCTTAAAAATCCTAAATTTCAATTTTAGCCTGATTACTCATTCACCAACGGTTTTGCTTTCTCATAGTAAATATGCATATGTTCAGAGAGATACCGGAGGTATACAGGAGTATATTCTACCAGGAGAACATGCTTTCTGTGGATTTTTTGTAGGCTGGGAAGAGGCCATCTTGGAGCACAGCGGAAGCTCCTGAGAGGAAGGAAAGAGGCAGGCTGTCCTGATTAATCAGAATAAGTGGAAGGGTAGGAGAACCAAGCCAAATCAGAAGGAGGCCCTTACAGCAGACAGCAAATGCATACCCTCCTCCATTAGCTAAACAGCCTGACAGAGATCGTCCGGGCAGAAGCAAAAAGAGTTATGGAGAAGAAAAAATTATTTAGAGAAAAATGTCAAGTTCTGCATGGAAATAGCATGTTCCCGCCCTTTTTCACATATGATCTTCCTGTACTCAAGAATACATGTATTTTCATCTTTTTGTAATATACATTACAATATATTGCATATATATTGTACATAGGCATATACATATCACTAGAGAACATAGAATTGGGCAGCTGTTTTGCCTATTACAGAGATAATGAGATCTCAGAGGTCCATAAAATAGACAAGAGGAAGAAGGGACCACTGACCACACTGATTGTACCAATTGTTCTAAAACAATTATATGATGCCCCCCACCCCCCGCCAAATCCTTCATTACTTAAAGCATCTGCAGTATTAAATGTTCACGTTTTCAGGGGAAAGTAGCTGTTCAGATTTAATTTTAGGGAACAGCTATATACCATCACAATGACCAGCTGATTTCTTTGTTTTCACCTTGGTCATTTTGTATTCATCCCCAAATGAAAATTATTCTCTGTACCATAAATTATTAGCTTTTAGTTAGTAAACTGCAAAACTATAACTACTATGGATTTGCACAGTATAGGTTAAACTATTATCTTTATTTATCAACAAATCATTTGTTTCCTTTGTTAAAATAATTAGCATAAATTAATTGTGGAAATCCTTCCTCTTCTGTTCTCTTAGTTCTTAATACCATTTGATTAATGACAGTTCCAAATACTCTCCTATAATGTTTACGAAGCCATGAAGAAAGGAGTCTGTAAAATATTTCCTGTATCTAACCTGGATTTTCCGCTTTGGGAAACAGAATCCTAATGGACAGTAAAATTTTCTACCTATACTGTCCTATTCAATAGCCCTTTACCATGGGAGGCGATTCTGATTTAAAACAATAAAAGTCAAATGTGACTTTAAAAAATAGTTCCTGTTTACTCTAGTGACAACTTAGTTCTTTAATAGCTATATATAAAACAATTTCTAGGAATATTTTTAAACAATGTCTTCTGTCTTCCAGAAACCTACAAAACACTTCGGAGAAAACTATTGATTCTACTTTGTGCCATACAGGAATACGTGGCCTATTTAGACACCCTTGTTTTTTCAGCAAAACTGCTTTTGCAGTCATTTCCTGGACTGACTTGCCTTTCTATGTCTGATAGCTAGTGAGGGATTACCTATGCTTACCTAGCAGGGAGAAGTTTAGTTTTGGCAATTTTACTCTCTATCTTTATAGCACTTGGAATAATCATTTAAGTGGTAGAGTAATTTTGCTCCAATATTTTATGTTAAATAATGAGTAAAAGAAAATGATAATTCTCATGCAAAAAATTTAAAATGTCATGACAATAATATAACTAGGACTAGAAATTGGATATTACCCAAGTGGTAAAGTCTTAGCTCAAGTTGGATATGCTATTCAGGAGGGAATGATGTAATTAGGTCTGCTCAAAGTAGAATGTACATAACTGGAATTGCAGAGTATATAAGTCAAGATTGGACAGACTCAGTGGCATAGCCACGGTTTGTCTGGGATTGCAACAGGAACTTTCTGATCCTGCTCCTCCCAGGTTGTGACATCACTCTTGTAATAAGTGGCGATCACTGGCTCTTTCAAAAATGCAAAACTTTCTTGCCTTATTCCATCATCCACGAATGGCCTTATGCAAGGCAAACAGCTATCTAGTGTTTCTCAGGAAATGTAGGGTTGGAATTTCACATTGCTCCTGCCACCATTGTCCAAATTTCCAGATAATTTCCTTTCCTCCTTACAAATACAACATACTCACTCCATCCTGGTGAAGGTAAAACATACAACTTGGAATCTAGAATGGCCACTCAGTGTATTCACCTTCAGGTGATCTAGCCGCCCCTTGTTCATCAGTTAAAAATGAAAGGTTTGGGGCTTTTTACACATTCCCCCCCAAATGAAATACTGGAGCAAAGACCAAGTAATCCAAATTAGAAGAATATGGACACAAAGTAGTCAGTGTTTCATATTAAGTTTTACATCTCTCTCACAGAATATATGAAGTTTCTCTTTGCAACCCCAGCTCCAATCAGGAGACTGGAAGGTTTCTTCAGGCCCTGATTCTGCTCTCTGGATGGAGTATCCTGCTTTATGGATCTTAGTGGATTTTGCCTCATATTCTATGAGAGTGTTCCAGATGCATTATTCTCCTTGTTAACCTCTTAATTTAGGGGTGTGTGGAAACTATGTTTCCCTTGGGGGCCATTTGAAGGTTTGTCTTATGTCCACAGAAGGCTAGAGGCCCACTGGCTGTTTTTAATGAAGGCTTACCAATGCATAAGGATCCTTATGGATTCTTTGCCAATATAAATTTTCTGAAATTAGTAGTCATCTCCAATGTATATGGAAAGAGCTGTGCTAGAAGACCTGGAATCCCCTTTTACGGTTAAGGCTTTGACTGAGTAAACCATTGAATAAGAAGAACATGAACAACAACAATAACATCACACACCACACACACACACACACACACACACACACACACACACACACACCATATTCTGTTAGTGGATATTTAGGTTATTTTCACAACTTCTTGGCTCATAAGAGTAGAGTTGCCATAAACATTAGAGTATAGGTAGAACATTGAGATCCTTCTATCAGGTCTCAGGATAAATAACCATAAACAGGACTTCTTAGTACTGAAGTGGGAAGGTAACTCTTTTCTTAAAAGCCTCTGTCTCTATCTCTCCCTCTTCTCTCTCATGCATGTGTGTGTCACAGCAGCACCTTCTCTGGGAAAGAAGAGTACTTTCCAAGGATGGAGAACTGGGATTCATTACTAGATTAGAGAGACAGAGTGAATAATCTAGTTGCTCCAGACTCTCAGTGCCATTCACAGAAATTTCAACAGGGGTCTTCTTATAAAATGATTTAAAAAATCCCAGACAGTATTATTCTACTAAGAAATTGCATGTAATATTTTCCTCCCTGTATCTTGGGAAAATAACACGGTATCTAGTCTCATTCTCCTGGCTTCCTGGTGATGAGGGCTTTAGCTGCAGATTATAACTCAATGGTAAGGTTTCTTTGGATATGTCTTACTATTCAGAGCCACAGATCTTTTCCCCACCAAGGTGGTTCAGAAACATTACAGTCATTTTATAGGCAGCTAGAATATTCCTAGGGAAATAAAAGGCATGGGATGAACAATGAAACACTGCTGAAAGACTCCTAATGCTATTTGACAACCTTCCAGAAGACAGAAGAGATGCTAACCCAAGACAGAAGTGAAAACCAGCAAAGTGGCATACTGCTCTTCCACAGCCGTGACTCAAGCCTCCCAGAAATAAATCTGAATTAATACATAATTGTTGTTTTCTGAATGTTTTTTCCAGATGCACGTAATCAAAAAGAGCTTTTGTTATTGCAGTTCTACTTTCTAAAAACATAATAAATAACTGTCCCTCTTCAAAATGCAAACCAGCCAATTTTTAAACATGAAAATTAGAAAAAGGAAGGAAGCTGCTGTGGGGATTCCAAAGAATAAAGGGCATTATGAGAATGAATGTGCTTTTCCCTTTTACCCTTTTCTGCAATGTGATTGCAGAAAGAGAAACACGCAGTAAAATTAGGTAGGTAGTAAATTTGAACCTAATAATAGGTAATACTTCATTAGCTGGGTATATGGAATTCTCTGCAGCAGGAGGTCATGGAATGCATACAGTGGCTGGGTACTTTAAAGGACTGGATCATTTTGTGCCTATTAATAACTCCCTGAGTATGGGAAGCAGAAGATAATGAGAAAGGTAATAAGATCATGTGTATCAGGATAAAACTCAGTTCCTCCATTCATCTTTAGAAGCTGTGTCCCTCTTTCATAGAACACCTAACAAATGAGTGCACATGTCCTGGACACAAATCTTCTTCTGAATCATGGAGATTGAAGTCATCACTGAAGAGAAAATTCTAGAACCCATGGACTGATATTCACAGACTTACAGCATAATTATGGGATCCTGCAAATTTGGAACTCACTGTAAACGATGTAAAATATGCATTCACTGAACTGTCTGAAAAATCAATGGCAATCTTTTTTGCATTCATCTTCGTCTTCCGCAGCAGGGAAAGTCGAGTTTTGTATAAGACAGTCAGTACCTCAGAGGTGCACTGGGGATCTGATACAGGTGATGACATTTCTAAGAATGAGTGGGGGATGGAATTTCTTCTTCACCGGTATTTTCTGTAAATGAAAGTTAGACAAGAAGTCACAATTCTTTTCTGAATGTCTATGTGCTGAGCACTATATATGGGTGGAAGACCAGCCCAGCTGAACACAAGCTCTGTCTTCAGGAAATAGACAGTGGGGCAAATAGTTTTTAAACAAGTAAAATGCAGTGTTTCTTTATAGTAGCTTTATACATTAAACATCAAGAAGCTACTATCCTAAGACTGATATCATCATTTGGCTATTGTGAATGATGCTTCAATGAACATATGCTTTATTTTTTGTTTGTTTGTTATTTGTGCCAGTCCTAGGGCTTGAACTCAGGGCCTGCGTACTGTCCCTGAGCTTTTTTGCTCAGTGCTAGCACTCTACCACTTGAATCATAGCTCTATTTCTGGATTCTTAGAAGTTCACTGGCGAGAAGCATCTCATGGATTTTCCTGCCTGCGCTGGCTTTCAAACTGCAATACTCAGATCTCAGCCTCTTGAGTAGCTAGCATTATAGCCATGAACCATCAGCATCCAGACAAACATGTTTCTGAGAAAAGGATTTCAGTTCCTTCTGCAGTAGACCCACAAGTAGGATTGCTAGATCACATGAGCAGAGGAAAATGTGGCATATCCCCTCTTAAATAAGGAGGGAATTTTGACATCTGAGATGTTATGGATGAAATTTAAGGATATTTTTTCTCATTAAAATAAGTCAGATACAGAAACAGATAGATGTAGCATCTAAAAATGTTGAACTTGTAGTAGCAGATAACAGAACAGGCATTGCCTAGAGGAGCCAGGAACTGCAGGCTAATGGGTAAAGTATTTTAGCTACAATTTGACCAGCTTCTGGAGATCTAAAATTCATAATAATGTGGCTGCATATAATAATTCTAAACTGAGTACTTCAAATTTGCTACAACCATATATTTTTAATGTCCCATTATACACACAAACACAGTCATGCCCCTACACACACTGTGGACAAGGTAAAGTGATGAATGTGTATATTAGTTTGTAGTAATCATTGCACAAGGCATATGTATGCAAATTATCAAAGCATATACCTTAAATGTATTTTTATTTCTCATTTTGATCTTCAGAAAGAAAGGGAAGCAGGAGGCAGTGGTAACAGTATACTATCCTCAGACGCTAAAGAAAATTCTTTCACCTTGAAAGTTATGTGTTCAAGCCCAAAACTAATAGCTCCTGTCTATAACCTTAGCTATTCATGAGGCTAAGATCTGCAAGATCATGGCTCCAAGCCAGTCCAGGTCAAAAAGTCCAAGAGATTCCATTTCAATTAATCACAAAATGCCAAAATGCCAGACTGGAGACGTGGTTGAAGTGGTAGAACACCAACTACTAGTAAACAAGCTGAGTGAGAGTATGAGTCTAGATTTGAGCCTGGGTACTAGAGAAGAAAAAAAAGCCATGTGCTCGAAATGTTCCCAGAAGTAGAAACACACTTCTGCTGGTAATCATATACTAGCTCATCTTACTGCATACACACACATACACGCACACACGCACACACACACACACACACACACACACACACCAATAAAACCAGTGACAGTTAAGTTTATGCACTTGAATTCTAATGTTAGTCATTTTTATATTTATGAATAAGTGAGCAGGTTATTGAGGTAGAGTAAGAGCTGAGGGTAGGAGATAAAGCAGGACATGCAGAAATAATAGAGGGGCACCCTTAAATACCCAGCTGAAGCATTTTCAAGTTATCCCACAGGTAACAGGTACCATGGGAGGGTTTGAGCTGGGTAATGGCATCATTAAATTTGAGTTCTCAAAATATCCGGTGGGAGTATTTGAAAAGAGAGGCAGAAAGTTGTGTTAAAAGGTTATTTCAGTATCTAGGAAAAATGATAAGGACATGAAATATAGTAGTGTCAACGAAAGAATAAAGAGAAGGTAATGTCTTCACAAGACACCTGAGAAATGGCATCTGAGGGAATATGTGACTGGCTGACTAGGAGGAGGTGTTAAAAAGGAGTTTTGGAGGAACTCAAAGGGATCAGACGATGCCAGGATAAGAGATACGAAAAGGTTCTCTAGCTCATCTATATGTCAGAATCAGCCATGACATTTTAGAAAAATATGGATGTTCCTAGCCCCATATCTGTAAGTAATGAAATAGTGAGACAGGAGTGAAGCCAGGCCCTGGATCCCGGGGACACTCTGGTGCAGTCAGTACTGAGGAGCACGAACTAGGGGACAGAGGAGAATCTGCCAGGTAGACTAGGGAAGGACAGGACAGCTTGCCTTTCAAACAGCACATGATTTACTTACTTGTGGAAAAGAAAGCCCCATGGAAACCAGGTCCCTTCTGTGTTCTATGCCTAGCCCCATGCCTGACATATGGCATGTGTTTACTGAATGTATCCGCACTGGGCAACAAACAACACTAGAGTGGATCCTAATGTGGAGAATGCACGGAGCCACAGGACATCTGATAAGGGAGCTCTGCAAAGGGAAGCAGGTGATTTCAATTTCAGCTCTGCCTACCATGGACTGTGTTGCTTGAAGAAAGTTATTCTGTATCTATTGAGGTTCCTCATCTTCGATAGGAAGAGAATTATCTCATGTTCAATACTTTTAAAAGAACTAAGTTAATGTATGCAGAGTATATATATATATGTGTGTGTGTGTGTTTATATATAATAGTAAGTAGCATATATCAGAATTAAGTGCTAAAAATAATTATAGATATTCTATGTCAATAATTTGGTCAGTTATTATGATAACATTTTAGTGCTATGCTAATCATTATCCTTGTGGACTTTGAAGAGTGTAAAGTATTCTAAGAAAGATTTGCAAGTAAAACAAAGATAATAAAACCATTAGATCTATGAACAACTGGAAAGCATATAGGAAAAGACAAGAAAATAACCAGTGGTAAGAAAGGTAATGGAAGGAGAACCCAGAGAAGCAGACTTTCAAGAAGGAAGGATGTAACCTAAAATATAAATGCAACAGAGAACGCATGTGGGCAGAGGCTGACCACAGGCATCTAGCTATCATGGATGACTTTGCTTATTACCTTTAAACAGGAGCAATGGTTGAGGTGAGAAATACACATGTCAAGCTAAACAAATACAGGCATGGCCATGAGCGGTTCTTTTGACAAATTCAGTGCTTAAGAAACCCATGAAGCCAATGCCAGTGGCTCACGCCTGTAATCCGAGCTACTCAGGAGGCTGAGATCTGAGGATCATGGTTTGAAGCCAGCTTGTGCAGGAAAGTCTGTGAGATTCTTATCTCCAATTAACCACCAGAAAACCAGAAGTTTCACTGTGGCTCAAAGTGGTAGAGTGCTAGCCTTGACCATAAGAACTCAGGGACAGGGGCTGGGGATATGGCCTAGTGGCAAGAGCCGCTTGCCTTGTGTACTTGAAGCCCTGGGTTCGATTCCCCAGCACCACATATACAGAAAATGGCCAGAAGTGGCGCTGTGACTCAAGTGGCAGAGTGCTAGCCTTGAGCAAAGAGTCCAAGGCCCAGGACTGGCAAAAAAAAAAAAAAAAAAAAAAAAGAACTCAGGGACAGCGTCTAGGCCCAGACTTCAAGCGCCATGACTGACAAAAAGACAAAAAGAAAGAAACCTATGCAGAGTAGTGGCTACAGGCATCCAGGCTGAGGACACATTGCAAATCTTCATGGTTTTCATCTTATTTTTTATGTTGGACTGTAAATCTCTATCCCGCACCTAGAACATTGATGGTCACATATTATTGCCAATGAATATGTTCCTTGGGGATTAAAAAGAGAGGAGGTAGCCCAGGAGATAAGACAGGAGGGAGGATGAAGGCACTTCCAGGTTTGGGTTGGTTTGAGCTTATAGCAAGTTTATCTGTCAGGGTCCTTTGTCCTAGCATAAACCCATATTCCAATTGATCTTTATTCTGAACAAAATAATAAAACGAAATAAATAAAAATTAAAAAAACAAAAACGAGAGAGTCTCCTTTGCTGTTTAATGGCCTCCTATTAGAATCTGTTGACCTTCCTACCCTTCTGCTGGCCACTTCCTGAGCTCTGGCCAGATCCACATCGGGTTATGGGTCCATGGCTCCAAAGGGAAGGCAGTAAGCTAGGGAGCCATGCAAAGCCTAAGCCATTATGACCAAAAGGAGAGATGCCACATTCCCCATACTGTTACTGCAGAAAAAGACGCCATCAAGCCCACAGGTGAGTGAGCTCTCCTAGGTGTGAGACTTGTCTGTCCTCTGGCTACACGTAAGCCTAATCCTAATACAGATAGATGAGAAATCACCTGACAGCACTTTGAAAATGCTAATCCAATATACAGAAATTAGAATGCATGCTCAAACAAGCTTGCCTACACTCTTTTGAAACCCTTAATTTGTTTGCTCCAATTGGAGGATCTTTTCCTACCACTTCCCATTCTTATGTTTCAGTGGTCACGCACTATAGAAATATCTACTTCTCACTGAAATTTGCCTTTTTCCATTTCCCACTGGCTCTGGATTTTCCTGTAACTTACACAGCTGATAAATGAATCAATCTCTATTTGATGATGATCACTATCAAGTTAATTGATTAGCTGTTTCTAGGGAACCTGCTCACACTAAATGACAACACTGGTTGTGCAGAAACTTTTAAAAGAATCCTATCACAAAGATATCACAGTATTTACTGAATGATGCAAGATGCTTAGGACATGAAGAACTGGCACAATAGAAAGGCCAGAGTGATGGACTCACCCATTACTCTCTAGAGATAAGCAGAAAATTTGAAACATACTCTGCTAGGCTATTATAAGCATCCTGCCAGGAGTTTACAAAACAAAAGATAAAATGAAACTTGACCAGTTCCACAAAATCTTCCATCCTAAAAGAAAGTAAAAAAAAAAAGACAACTGTAATTGGGTCTTCCCAACTCCCTCATGTTTTCTATTTGTTCATAGCGATTTCTGATGAGAGACAGGAGCAAAGGCAAATATTTGAAGGCAAGGAATGGTGGGTACCATTTTGCAAAAATACTAAGAAATTTATTTGTCTCACATCTTTAATTTTTTCAGGTTGTTTTGGAAACATTTTTGTTTGTTGTTGAGAGATTCTTTAAGGGACAATGAATACAGCATTAGGTGCCACAAATAAGAGAGGGCATCAAAACAACATGTTTAAATACAAAATAAAAATGAAAGTAATCGAGGACTTTGGAGGGCTCGCATAACCTGAGTCAAGTATGTTCTCAAACTAGTTTGGGAAATGCTAAACTAATTGTGAGATGGTGTTTGGCTTTGTGTTTGATGAAGTAGCCCAACTGAGTGTTTAAAGTCATCTGCTTCGAATCTTCCCATCCACCAGAGAGCTTTAAACGTTTAGATAGAGCACCACAGAGCCAACGACATAGAAAGATGAAAGGTCACCCTTTTGCCTTTCTGGTCCTCTTTAATATTCATTTCTCTGGCTTTCCATTTTATTTATGAACTTATATTTTGGCCCACCATTTTATTCCTCAGAAATTGTACCCTAATTACGCTCACAAATTCATTTTCTGGAGCCTTCAGGTATTTTGCAAATAGATACATAGAGACCACTTTAATATCACAGCAATCTGTTAAAAAGTGAGACCTTTTTCTCTTTCTGCTTGACACAAAAAAGGCAATTTTATTTTAAGAAAATTGGAAGCAATACCTGAATTAGGATATACTCCAAGGACAGGAGACAAATGCTGTATTACGTGCTCTGTCTGACACAGCAAAGACGGTCAGTGTTAAACCAAGTCTGAAATTTTCCCTTGTAAGTTACCCTACTAATCAATAATTCACTAATTCATGTAGCCATTTTAAAATCAAAAGGACTAAAAGATGAATATATGTACTAGCTTGAAAAGCGAAAACCTTGCAATCACTAAGTCTAGAAGAACAAGCCTATATTTGTAAGAAAAGCAGAATATTTACTAAAGAGCTATGACAGCATTCACATACATACACGTGTATGAGTGAGCATGCATGTGTGTATGCATAAGCATAAATGATCTGGTCTGTTATGTGTGTTGTTTTGCACAGATTAAAATATATATATATATATATACATATATACATATATATATATATATATGTATATATGTATATATATATATATATATATAGCTTTCTTAGGCTTCCACTAGCTTCTGTGTCTCCAGTTGCTTGTGCAGACCTAAGTCCCAAGAAGTACATTCAGGTCGTCTATCACCAAAATAGTTAAGGTAATCCGAAAAGGCATGACGTCCTCACTTAAGGGTAGGCTACAGTCAGTGCTCAGGGTCACTCACCTTCACTGCTAAGTATGAAACAAGATGCTGACTTCAACAAAAAGAAATTTCTATACCTCAACTGGAGCTCTCTAAACCACATGGAATCAAAACCCAGCCTCTGCCAACCTTTAATTTGAGGTCATCAAAATAAATGCCCTCTTTTTGCTGATCCCATTTCTGGGTGGCTTGTCAGTGTTTAAGGCCATGACTTCCTTGTTGTCTTCTCCCAGTTTAGTCTAAAATTATCCTCTAATGAAGATCTCCTGCGTGTTTGTTCCAGCAGGAGGACTTCAGAGGAAAGGCCAGGGTCAGGGGGCATTCACAGGGCTTTAGAATGCACAAGACATTTTATAACTACTAAGGACTGGATGCTGCCTTAGGCAAATTGCTAATCTTCTGGTCCTTAGTATCTTTCCTTTAAAATGGGAATACCAATAACTGCAGTTATTTGAAGGATTAATTTATATAACCTATGTATGCAGTCAATACATAGTAGCTACTCTAAAAATAATGCATTTATCACCTGGGTATTTGCACATTAGTAATCTATTCATTTTAAGGCCAGAATAACTCAATGTCTACGTGGTACTAATTATCTCAGCAACATAAAGAGCACTGTCATTATTTCCCTCACCATTCTTAATTCTTTTTAAATTGTATGTAAGGGGGTGGGCAGGTATGAAAACAAAGTAGCATAGCTTGGACCAGAGGCTTGCCAACCACAACCTGTGAGCTGACTCTAGCCTGCATTTGTTTTGTAAGTCAAGTTTTATTGAAACAGTGAGGCTAGTGGAGTCTAGCACTTTTGTGATACAGACTGTAAGGGTCACAAAGCCTTAATTATTTCCTACATGGCCCTTTTCAGAAAAATTGTTACCAACCTTCAAGTTGGAATATCAAAATAAAACATTTCTATGATTAGAGAAAATTCTCTTGTTATCTTTTTTTTTTTTTTTTTTTTGGCCAGTCCTGGGCCTTGGACTCAGGGCCTGAGCACTGTCCCTGGCTTCTTCTCGCTCAAGGCTAGCACTCTGCCACGTGAGCCACAGCGCCGCTTCTGGCCGTTTTTTCTGTGTATGTGGTGCTGGGGAATCGAACCTAGGGCCTCGTGTATCCGAGGCAGGCACTCTTGCCACTAGGCTATATCCCCAGCCCCCTCTTGTTATCTTTGGCCACATTTATTATTGTGGCAGTACCCCAAGTAGCAGTTCCACAATTTATTATTGGGGTTGATACCAGAGAAAGACATGGGTGGTGGAATTGGAAAGTAAAGGTCTCTAGAATAACCTAGAAAAGACAAAAAAAATGATAATGCGAGGGGAAGGAAGAGAAAACGTTAGCAACCACAAATAGAAGAAAGGATTTTCTTCTCTCAGAAAAATGAACTGCTCCCAACAGGACTAGCCCTGATGGAAAGTGACTACAAGATACTCACCCTAAGTCTGAATTTTAAAGGAGTACCAAATGGAGAAACAAGGGACAATGGGTGGAACAATGCAACAGTGATATTCACGAGACACTGTGTTGGAAATGAACTTTATAACTTGGGTGGGGGAGGGAGGGAAAGTGGGAGAAGAAAAGGGAAGGGGAGCAAACAATGTTCCACAAGAGATGAAGTCATTACCTGACTTATGTAACTGTAACCCCCCTGACATCACCCTTACAATAATATAAAATAAAATTTTTAAAAGAAGAGTACCAACAATCAAAATTGATGCTAATACCATTGTATTAAAACCAATGGGAATAAAGCTGATGAACAAATGCTCAAAACTTTAAACAGATGAAATCTGCGTTCCTGATATTTTCTTTATGCCCAAGCACAATGTGGTACCATGTGACAGTGATTCACTTGGCCCTCTTGCAATGGAGCCAGCCAATGGGACCCAACACAGGTCCCAAAGGAAAAGCAGCAACACACACAGAACAATGGTCACAAAGGACTTTAGTATAAGAGTATACAACTCCTGATATAATCAAAATACATCCCTTTCCTCCCTGTAAACCACCATCCAGGTGGGTGACCTGTAGCCATCTCCTGAAGGGCCTTGGGCAGCAGATATCCTAAAGTCCGTTGCAAGCACAATCCAATTCGGAAATCAGAAGGACAAGTCTCATTTTAAAACAACAAAGAATATATTAAAAATGAATTTAAGGCTGGGCTGGGAATATGGCCTAGTGGCATGAGAGCTTGCCTTGTATACATGAAGCCCTGGGTTCGATTCCCCAGCACCACATATACAGAAAACGGCCAGAAGTGGTGCTGTGGCTCAAGTGGCAGAGTGCTAGCCTTGAGCAACAAGAAGCCAGGGACAGTGCTCAGGCCCTGAGTTCAAGGCCCAGGACTGGCAAAATAAAATGAATTTAAGTGCAACAACCCTTACATTCCAATTAGTTCTTGCTGCAGGCTGGAAGCCTCAAATATAAGGAATTCCCTTCCTCCTGACTTGAATGCCTTGTGACTGTGTAAGCACCTAGCCACTCAAACTCATCCCACTTACTTGCCTATTTCTTATCACTGGTAGAAGGTATGAAAGATGAAGTAAGGACTAAGAAGTTCTTGATACCATTACATAGAGAGCTGTGCAACAGCGCCTTGCAGGTGTCACAGGAACACCTACAACCCCCATGCAGGCTGGTGGAGATCCCCTGCGCAGCAGCTGACAAAGTTCCTTTCCACAGGTGGATGCTGGGAGCCAATTTCAGATTACTTCCTTAACCCCATTGGACCTAGCATTTATTTCCAGATTCCTGACTTGGAAGTTCTCCCTCTCTTCAACCAGTAGACAGATAGCTCCATTCATTTCTATTTTCTATCCACCTACATTTGGTCCATGAACAATGACTCCAAACGCCTTACTTTCACAGACTCTAGGTGATGAGGGGGGCTCAGACACAGACAGCTCTCTGCAATCAGGCACAGAAGTCACACAAGGGTCAAAGTCAAAACAGTGTGAGATGTTCTCACAGGAGCCCAACCTGGGGTTTATGGGCGAGGGAGAAGAACTGATTCCTACTTGGAAAGAACTTCCTAATTCATTTTCTCTTTTGTACAGAACTTATTTTTCTGTTTGATTAATCCAAGGATCATAGAATAAATTCATCATCAACTCATTTGTAAATTCTCCATCTGGAGACTGTACCCACTACCTTCTTTGATATAGACAGCTATAGTTCTACTTTAGCGTCTGATTTTACCATGTCACAGGTATAGGCCAACAAAGCCAACCCATCACCTTGCCTGAGAGCTGCAACAACAAAAGTTTAAAGTCAAAAGAGGAAATGACAGTGTTTTGCTAAGCCTAAAATAAATAGAAGTTGTGTTCCTTTAATAATACTCATCAATATGAATGTGTGGTGAAAAGCACCTACCCAGAAGCATTTAAAATATCTCTAGAGGTACAGAGGTAGGGAAATATGCTCGCTTGGTGATGTTCCATGAGACTAATTACCTGGGGAATTGATGTCATAACACAATGACAGCAGGCCATGCTCAATAGATTCCATTTTAGCGCAGTTGGGGAAATGAGAGCTGCAGATATTGCTCATGTGTCAGCTTAAGAAATTAAAATTTTCCTCAGCTGGTTAGCATTAATGATTAGAGCATTCCTTTCTTGCCAAATTCTGGAATTTAATCTACCCATCTGGATCTTTTTGGAGGTGCTCTTTGAGTGTTTTAAATCTTCATTCCTAAATGTTTCTTCCAGCAACAGATGCTAAAATATGTGCAGAACAAATTCAAGTTTCATCTGCCTACACATTTTTTAACTGTTCTTCTTGCATTTACTAGTGCCACCTCTGTGCCTTCTAGATTTGTGTTTTCTTTATATTTGCTTCCCACACCATTAGGCCTGCAGTCAGCCTGTTCAGAACCGACCCTCACACCAAAATTTCAAGAGAACACTGTGTGATGGAACAGAAGAATCTCCTCATTTTTCTCCAAACTTAATTTCCTACTGAAACGTCTTCCCATGATTTGAGTCCCTTTCTTGACAGAAGAGAGCTTTTGAGAACCTTTTAATGGGCCGTTTTCACAATCATCGCCTACATTTTGAATTATTATCAAACAAGATATACTCAAACTTCTGAGACAAGGGCATAATCAGGGACATAGAAGGGCAAGACGTGCATTTTGACTTTCGCTGGAATTCTTTCAACTTGACCCTCCACACTGCCTTGTCCCCAGACTGAACTTCTCCCCACTCTCCCCACTGCAAGTAGTAGAGTTGGACCCCTGGATCTATGCCAGGGCTTCACGGCTCTCTGTTAACAGCCAAGGGAAGTTAGAGTCTGAAGTGTGGCACCAAGTGCATATATAACAAGTGCTCCAGGAACTTTCTGGAAATTCTATCCATTTTTCAGTGCCACTGAAATAGAATAGCCTTGCTAGTGCTCAATCTTAGTGTCAATTCCTTACACATGTTTCTGATCGGCATTTGTCATTTCTCAGTTTTTAGGTCACTAACAAAAAAAGAACGCAACATGGAAGACAAAGTCAGCAAAGCTCTATTTGAGAAAAACTATCTGCAATGATTAAATTGGCATGGCTAATGTCAGGAATTCTTCCAGAACAGCTTTTTGGTTATCTTCAACAGTTCCATGTCTATTGGTCCACTCAACAAATGTCACTCACTTCCAGACAGTTAGTAAAATAATTCTCCAACCTCCAGGGATCTCAAAAGTGATTAAGGAAGTAAAGGATATCAGAAGAATTCATGATCACTCTCCCACCTATGTTTAGCATCATTAATCTCCTTCCTTAACCTGAAAAGGATCTACAGGCACCATTGATGTTCATGTATTTCATCTGTTACCTCCTATGAACTTGACTGAGCAACCCTTCTCAGAGACCTCAAATCAGCTCAGGAAAAAATGACCTATATCAATACCAGTACTTCCAAAACCCAAACAGCTGATGCCATTCAAATTAAATAGCCAAGGGATCATAGCCTCTGTCCAGTTAATTAGGCATACTTAAATAGGCATACTTAAATTAGGCATACTCTTCCCTACCTGTTGTTTCCAGGGCACAATTCTTAGAGATAAAACAACCAAAATTGTGGTTCTGATACAGTCTTTTCCCTTAATTTCCTCATTACTCCTTGTTAACTAAAATACATATACAATCTTCAGAAAGTGCTTTCTCCTTAAATTAGTATAAACGTTGTAAAATGTTTTCAGAATAAAAATAACTGTATGAAGGCAGAAGCACAGTGGTAGTGCACTTGCCAAACATGCTCAGGACCCTGGGTTCCATCCCCAGCACCACATAAATAGAGAAACAAAATAGTAAATAAATCTCAAAATTAATCTTTGCCAGGCAAAGTGGTACATACCTGTAATCCCAGATACTTAGATGTTAGAAGTAGGAAAATTGTGAATGTAAGGCAAATCCAGAAAAGCAAACTTAGTGAAACCCTATCTTACAAACAAAGTACAAATAAAAGATGTGTGTGTGTGTGTGTTTGTGTGACTAAAATGGTAGAGCAACTGCTTTAGCGTACATAGGCCTGCGGTTCAATCCTTTCTAAACTCTTTTGAATACAGAGCTATAATAGAGGATAACTTAGCCAGGTGCTAGTAGCTCACACCTATAATCCTAGCTACTTGGTAGGCTGAGATCTGTTGATTATGGTTCAATGCCTGTTAGGGCAGGAAAGTCCACAAAGACTCTTATCTCCAATTAAACACCAAAAGCTGGAAGTGGAACTGTGGCTCAAGTGGTAGAGTGACCTGAGGACAGTAACACAAGGACAGCACCCAGGCCCTGAGTTCAAGCCGCAATGCCAGTACCACCACCCCCCTTCAAAAAAAAAGAGGCTACATTAAATGCTTTATTCCTCTCAATATCCTTTGCTCTAGGTTCTTGTGTTTCTCATTCACAAGAAGCCTCTCATTTATCGTGTATTTAATGCAAGTTCAGAAGGTGAAGTTTCCAGAGAGCATCTGGATGTAGCGTGGAGATTGAGCTTTCTTGTCAGCTGTACAGCTTAGTGAGAGTTGGGTGCTACAGGTGGAAACTGGCTGCATTACATCAAGCTGTTATGCCAGGGGCTTAGTCAGACTGCAGTGTTACCAAAATATTTCCTATTACCTTTTGTGCTAATCTCCCTGATATGGAATCATTCCTTCTCCTGTCCACCACACAGGATATGTGCATAGAACATCTCATTGGCTCTTACTGGTGATTACTCTTGTGTGTTAAGCCTGCTAAACTCTAATGCTGTAATTCCATAGTTGTGCTTCCCCAAACGGTTATGCAATCAACCCAAATGCAAGCTGTGCAAGATTTACTAATGCCATCTGAAAGGATGCTTTCAGCGATACATGGTAGAGAGCACTGATCTCTCAAATGACAAAACTAAACTAGACTCTTAGTGTTATTTCGAATTAGTCTTGTCTTCATTATTGTGTCATAGATTTACTGAAGGTGAAAAGCATAGAATGTGGGATATTCTTCATTTTATGCCTTACGATTTCCCATGAATAAGCTGTTCGGTTGAAGGAGTGTAATCACAGTGAGAAAAGCAATAGCACACACAGAGGGACTGGCTTCTCTAGTCAGGGGAAAAGAGAAAAAGAAAATCTCATTTGATGAAGTTAACCTAAGAGTTTTCAAAAGTAACAGATCGTCATGGATCAGTTGCGGTCAGGGGGGTGAAAACATTCTCAAAATATAATAGAAATGCTATTTACTTTTCTCCTTTTATGAAATTAACATTGACTTTAGGGAAAACATATCGGAATTCACTGCTGGACAACTTGTTGAGATAGCATGATTGATTAATACTCCATCAACCCTGTATCTCTTTTCAGAGCACATCTAACAGCATCCTTTCTCCTCCTCCTCTTCCTCTTTTTCTTCTCCTCCTTCTCTTCCTTTTCCTCCTTCACCCTCCCTCCCCCTCTCTCTAATACCTTTCAATTTTGCTCAGTTTTCCTTATTGACCACATAACAGAATGTACTTTACCCTCTATCTTCTCAGTCTGACACATTTTTACATTATTGAAAATACAGCAGTTTGGGGAAGAATCATACATTAAAAACTCAGTAGTAATAGTAATGTGCTAATTGATTACCCCATTTTGCTAAATAGTGAAAATCATCTAGGCACAACTATAGGCTCTTACAGGTTAAGTGCATAGAAAATACCTGTCTATAAACTTAGAAACTTTCCCCATTGAATCACACACAAGAATTCAGCCTAAGTTTTGTACATTAGATACTGATAGGTCAATGGGAAATAGGACACAAGAAAAAGTTTCTCTTCTTTAAGTATCCTGTGTGTAGATGCATTGTATTCATAAGCTGCCTTGTTGAATGGCAACTCCTTTGTACAATTACTTAAGGATAACAAAAATCTAAAGATCTTACAACTGTGGAGACTTGAATATGATTGTTCAAGTATATCTACCCAATCCTACTTCTCTCCCATAGCTCCTCTGTGTCCCCATTTCCTCTCCTTCCTCAGCATCAGCAGAACAAATTCAACAATACCAATGGAAGACTCATGGCTCATGGTGAAGGGCAGTGAAGACAGGAGAGCACAGGGCCCTATAGTGTATTTATTCACTATTCCAGGTTGTAACTCATATTTCATTTCCCTGTAGAAGCAACAGTAAGACTGCTATAACTGAATACTTGTATCCTAGTACTTTAACTCTGATAACTTAGAACTGACAGGAAGATACTGGCTGATCTGCCATTGTTATTTGTGTATCATGGTATACACACACATACACATATATTCACACACAGTTATATATATAATGTCATCAAGTATTTTATTGTTTCAAATGAGAAACTGGGTTGTTCTGAAGAATACAAAAGTCAGGCTTTTAAAGGGCAGTAAAGAGCATCATTACATGATTATATTCAAGTCACTGAGTTCAGAAAATGACTCTAATACTAACATTATTATCTTTATTCCCAAAATAAGAAAACTCAAACTCAAAGTAGTGAAGCAAGTTGTCCAATATGGCACCTCAACAAAAATGTTTTATAAACTTCTCTGGCTGATAATTTCAGGATACAATTTGTTCTCAGATGGTAAACTGCCAATATGTAAAAATGTTAACAAAGCGTGATCATGACTTTCTTTTACCATTTGCAAAAATCAAAAACAAAAAGAATGAATACATACCCTACTGATAAAATAAATCAAACTGTTTTGATTTTTCTGTATTTCCTCTAAGATGTGTGTGTTCAAAATTTGGGTTAACAAATCGAAAACCACAAGGCTTTCAGAAAATTATTTGATTTCTGGATCCCCCCGTTCCTACATCAGTAAATTTGAAGGTAATCATAGTATTGATACTTTCCTCAGTGTTAAACACTGAGAGAAGCTAATAGATTCAAAGTCCTTTAAGTGCTGCAGGTAGGTGACACAAATTCGGTGTTAACATCATTAATACTTGTGATCATGGCATAAATTCACAGCAGTGTAGCAATCTACCCTTTCTCAGTTTAATTCTATCACTGTTCTATTTTTCTGTGAGCCTCCTCCAAGTAGGTAACAGGAGAAAATGTTAACTTGATCATTTTGAGAATTGTATGACTATTTGCAGTTAAACTAATTAAAGTGAGTCAATCTCTTTGGGGTAAATATTCTTGCTGGCTTTTATTTAAAGTCTATGCACTAACACCTCCACATCCCACTACTCCACAAGTTGATATCTGGGGGATGAGAGCACCCATAAGCTATCGTTTGTCATCACTGCATAAGTAATAAAATTGAAATCCACAACATTCCTTTTGCATGCTCAAAGAGAGGCCTATCCCGTCTACTCATTGGACCTACACTGTATTCCTAATGCCGTTGGGACAAATTATCATAAGCTTTGTGGTTTAAAACAAAGCAACTATAGTATCTCATACTTCTGGGAGTCAGAAGTCCTAAAATAAATTATTAATCGTACTGAGATTCTTCTAGAAGTCATAAGGAAGAATTTGTTTCTTTGCTTTTCTAGATTCTAGGAACTGTTCATGTGTTGTTTGGCTGAGGGTCATATCACTCTGAGAGCTGCTTCTAGCACCTTATCTCTTGTGGTTCTCTTGAACTTTCTGCTTCACGAGGCCTTGCTGGTTACAATGTTCCCATACAGCTATCCAGGATCATCTCTACCCTAAAACCTTGACTTTCTGTTGTCTAGGATTACACAATTATAGGATCCAGAGATTAGAATGTGGACATCCTGTGTGGGAATGGTGATACTTCCCCCTACCAAATAATCTTGCCATTGATGGCTTCTAAGTTTGTAGTAGTGTACTTGTGATTTGTTATTTCACCTCATTTGTAGAGACTGCAATTTTCCCCTTCTTTTGGCAGCCCCTTGGTTCAATTTTTTTTCTGGTTTCAGGCACTTGCAAGTAGCTTCTATTGAAACTTAACTTCTCATAGATTATGTGTCAGAATCTTTTCTACCTCAGAACAAACTCTTCCTGAAAGATTCTTGTATCAGTCAGTTTTCCAGAAAAACAGAATCTGTAGGGTATACATGGATGACGATACTTATAATGGGGAATCATTTCAGATGATTTCAGAGGCTAACTCTTGTCATCTGACATCCACAAGGTGGAGACCCAGAAGAGCCAGCATATAATTCAGGCCAAGTCTGAAGGCCAGAAACCCCGGAGGTGGATGGTGTAAGTCTAAGCACAAGGGCAACAGAACATGAAGTCCAGTTCAACCAGGCACAAGGGAGAAACAAAAGTACTGAATTCCTTTTTCCTCTTCTTTCCTAGATAGACTACATGATGCTCACCCATATTAAGGAAAACCAGGTGTGTGTGTATGTGTGTGTGTGTGTGTGTGTGTGCGCGAGTGTGTTTGCGAGTGTGTGCGCACATGCTTCCTGGGGTTTAAACTCGGTGCCTAAGTGCTATCCCTGAGCTTTTTTTGCTCAAGTTTAACACTCGACAACTTGAGGAATAGCTCCACACCTGACTTTTTGCTGGTTAATTGGAGATAAGAGTCCCAGGGACTTCCCTTTTCGGGCTGGTTATGAGCCATGACCCATCCTCAAATCTTAGCTTCCTGAGTCGCCAGGATGAGAGGCTTGAGCCCAGCCCGCCGTTGAGATGGAATCTGCCAATTCAAATGCTAATCTCATCTAGAAATATCCTATCAGACACACTCTGACAGAATGTTTCTCCTGGCCACCCATGGTAAAGTCAATAAGTCAATTAAGAATAGCAGTTCCTTCCTGTTCCCCCACCTCTCACAGAGCACGACGTGGTGTCACTCACTCTTGAAGTCACTCCAGGCTCATGGGAGTTCATGGTGGCTCTGTAGCACCACCTCACTGCAGTGCCTTTCTCCTAATGTTTACTGAACAACCCTCTCCTTCTTCCAGCTTCCAAATAAACACAATAATGAACAGAAGCTTTTGGCTTCCCCATCACTGCACCCTATGATACCCAGTCTCTCCAATATTCCAGTGGCAGGGGAGGCCGTGAAAACGATGACATCACCACGATTTCTCCAGCTCCGCCCACCCGAGCCTACCATCCCAGCTCACTCCTGTCTCCATAGACGGGCAGGGCTGCATATCACTTTCCTTTTCTTCTCTTCCCTGTTCCTTCCCACTCCTTGCTTAGAGACATTTGCTGTCTTCTCTCCTGGAGCCCTGGGCAGGTGGGGTGCAGGAGAAAAAAATTACTGAGTCAGGTGCAAAAGAAGTTTACAGTTCTTAAGATATCTCCACACTGATTCCTAAAGGGGCTATTCTCATTGCACTAGTAACTGTCCAATGGTCTCATGTGAATTTATACTGTACATTCTAAAACTATTAGGCTACTAAAAGCAAGTTTAACAATCCTTATTCCGATCTCCAAACTGTCAATACTTCTTGTGTACATTGTTTCTATAAAAATACATTAAATTCATATTTAGAAGATAAAAAAAAATCTTATAGCAGGAAGATTAAATAGTTTTCCAGGATTAAACAGCTAGAATCTGAGTTAAAAATGCACAGGAACTTTATATTTTTTATGTGTATTATCAAATTATTTTTCCTGAATGCATATTACCCAATTATTACCTTCTCCACCCTTTTATAGAAGCAAGTCTTCTGGGAGATTCATTGTCTTTTCAGATTTTTTTAAAACCAAAACACTATGAGCTTTTTAATCTAATATATTCTAACCTTTTGCCTCTTGTTTTGTGAGAGATATTTTCACAATATATTATTAATAAATGGTTAGTCTACCTGCTATGCTAAAAATATGATTATTCACATAACCTTTTCCTGGTGCTTTGTTGAAAAGAAGGAATGAATATGGGAGAAATCTTACAGATTAGTTTCTAAAGAAAAAAAAAGTAGCCTACTGGGACTTCCTAATACTTAAAATTACACATAATATCTAAAAGGACATTTCATCATATATAACATTAACTTTAATTTATATCACCTGGCATTCAGTGAGCCATATTTCTTTCAGTGGCTAAGCTCTTGCCAGGCTCTGAAATGAGCCCCTTACGGAAGCTGCATTAACTCCTGTAGAGAAGCAGGCATCGGTGAGCACAGACGCAGGTTTGGCAAAGGCTGGAGGTTGCATTTGCTGACCAGGGCGAGACCTCAGCCACAGAAGCAATGTTATGCGAGCCCTGGTGTGTGCCTACTCCACAGTCAGGATGTCTGTCTCTTAGTCTCAGTGCAAGTACTCCTTGGTTCAATTGCAAGTGGAGGCAGAGCTGGCCGGCCACTTGATCCAACAATGCACTGCACACCTGCACTCATTCAGCTTCCCACCAGATGCATGGAAGGTGATTTATTAAGAGGAACTGGTGAACATGCTCACAGATGTTGAGAAATTCCACAGTCTATTGTTTGCAAGATTGAGAATCAGGAAAACTGGGATTTAATACAACTGGAATCTAAAGGCTTGAGCCAATGGTATAAATCTCAATGAATGGACCAAAGAAAGGGAGATTAAGTGAGAGATGTCTGAGTTCATTTAATGAGACAGGACAAACAGGGAAAATTCTTCCTTCCTCCTCCTTTTATGCTGCCATGTTCTCTATGGGTTAAGTTATCTCCACCCACATTGGAAAGAGCAATTTTCTTAATGGAATCCACAGATTTAGCACTAATCCCATCCAGAAACCTTCTTAAAAACTCACCCAGTAATAATGCTTAATCATATTAACACAAAATTAATGAACAAAATACTAAAAAATAAATGTCTGAGAGAAAGCTTAATATCTTCCTCTGTTATTGGCAAGAAAACAAAATGTGTAAAGCTTTCTTACTCTATTGCAAACTTTCTTCCAATCTTGCCTTTGACCCTTCCTATCTGCATCATGTTTCCCCATCTTTACCATCAAAATCCTGCTATATCAATTCTCATAACTAATTCATCAATTTCAGCGTCAAACTGTTAAGTACTTATTTTCTATATGTGGTTAATCCTACCTCAGTGATCAAGGGGCAGTCCCTGTCCTGAAGGAAGGAGCTTATAATGGACATTTTGTGTGGATTCTGTCTTTGATCTGTCTTTCCAAGAGCATGTGGAATTAATTAAACCTTCCTTGTAAATTACATCTCAGGTATCAGTAACTGCACACTGCTGATAGTTAGGGAATAAAGAATCCTCCTAGTAGTTTCTTAAATCTCTTTAGTGTCACTACTGTTTCTCTTTGTCTCTCTCATTCTTTTCTCTTTTCTCTTTCCTCTCTCTCTCGCTCTCTCTTTTTCTCTCTCTCTGACACATTGTTATTATACACCTTCATGACCACAGTGTGCACTAACTTTTTATGAAGTAAAAAAATGACTTGGATACGTCTGGGTGAATCTGGAAAGATGTCATAAATAGAGCAGATTGAGATCTCAACTCATTGCTTCGAGGCTCTTGTTGCCATCAGAAAGAGAGAGAGAGCTCAGATACAAGACAAAGTAAGGAATTGGGAGGAAAATTTATTAGAAGGAGCAAATATCTTCTCCCAAAAGAGAGGAGTCTTTCCAAGAAAGGCATGATCTCTGTTCCCATATATTTTGGATAGTTTGCTTTAGGGATAAATAGTGAAGAGGACTACTCCCAAGTTAGTTCGAGGAATTCCAAGAATGGGTAGGGATTTTCCTTAAATAGGGCTTCCTCCCCTCTTCAGACTGTGTCATGAGTTTTCAGCTTTGATTGGTATCAATGCATGATGGGAACAGGCAATTTTCCAAGGCTACTTAGGTTTGGAGAAGCCATTACCATTGAGGACAGGTTGGCCATGATAATACCAGTCCATGTTTGTCGGGCTGGCTTTCTGTAGTGGAAGCATCACACAATGTCCTGCTCTGTGGGACACACCTACAGCTCTGCAGTTGCCTCAGTCTCTTGCCACCCAGCATCTGCTTCTTGTTTCCTTACACTTGCCTGGCCAACCTCAAACCGAGTGTTAAAATTTACCATTTTACTTACCCATTGAAGAAATCAATAATAAAATGTGTTGTTTTTTTTCCCCAATGGGAAGTTTGTCCTGCATAAAGATGAAGAATATCTAGATGAAAACAGAGAGGCAGAACAACATTGTGGGAAATATATTTTGAAACTGTACACGCATACACTGAGTAACTTCTGATGGCTACAGATTGTGCTAACCTTTATCTTCGGAAGGGAGTAATTACTCACAGCTTTGTGGTGCATATGAATTATCATTACTCACTTGTGAAAGCAAATGTATAAATGTCACTGTAGGCACTAGTCGTCAGGCAATATCACTCTATTTTAATGAGATAGGTATTTTGATGTAAATTGGGAAAGATGTCATCTATATGCATTAAAGAACTTCAGATATTAGGAAAGGCTTAAGAAAAGAGAGAGAAAATAGGTAAAATATAAAAAAATGTATAATAGGAAACAAGGGAAACAAGTACGTTGAAAATGCTAGGGGACTGCAATTAGTTACTTTTAATATTTATTTTTATGCTTACAAAATGAAATCTATGTCAGGAATATAAAGGGAATTGAAAGAGAGATAGGGAGAGATGTAGTTTAAGGAATTGGTTCATGCAGTTGTGGAAATGGGCAACTCTGAAATCTTAAGGGCAGTCCAGCAGGCTGGAAATTACAGGACGAGTTGATGTTGGAGTCTTGAGTCCACAGGCTGTAAAAACAGAAAGAACTTCGTCTTGAAGTTTGAATTGAAAATTCTCTTTTCTTCTGAGATCTTTGACCTTTTTTTCTTATGACCTTCGACAGCCTAGATGAGGCCTGGCCCACAGTATGGAGGAAAATCTGCTTTATCCAAGGTCTACTGACTGAAATGTTAATTATATTTTTTTCTGTTCTAATTTTAGTTTCAAGATTGCAATGTGTGCATGAGCTAGTTCTCAGGACTTTAACCTTAAGCTTCTAGTTTTATTTTTTTAAGTTTTTAAGATTTTTTAAAATTACTTTTTAAAAACATGACTGTACAAAGAGGCTTCAATTCCAGAAGTCAGGTTATGAGTACGAAACAATTTGATCAATGTCACTTCATTCCATCCTTCTCCATCTTTTCCCACCCCATAACTACCCTCAAGTTGCTTAGTTCAAGTTTTACATAATGTGTGTTGAATGAAATGACTACTTATTCACACTTTCTCCTTCCATTTTTGTGTTCCCCACCTTCTGATATTTATATATATATATATCTACTCTGAGATTTGACCAACTAACTGGGTACTACTGAGCCTAGCCAAGTGGTCACATAAAACTAACCATCATACCTTCATTATCAGAAATTGGAAACTCGAGATTTAGAAATGCTAAAACAAATTAGAAGATTCACAGGAATTGTGGCCTGTAGAAAAAGAGCAATGAAGAAATCAGTAAGCTTGGGGAAAAGCTAGCATCCACTTGCCAGCAACATCAAGACCCGGGAGTTCTTCAATTTACAGATGGAATGCTAAGGGCATTTCTGTGGCTATACTAAGAACTCAGTGAAATAACAAGTTTGGAATACTGGGTGTAAATACTAAGAGAACCCTCAGAGAAAACATGTGCCCAATTTTGTTTTGTTTTGTTTGTTCTACTTGACCACTTCTCACAGGGTGGAACTGATTCAAATTAAAGGTTGGTCAACTTCAAGCTAATTTGCTAATAAAACTTTTATCTTGACAAGACCTTGAAATACTGATTAGTTTCACATAGAGGTGCTCCATGCTGGTTATTTGTGCTATTCTTTTTGTTTTATTATAAAGGTGATGTACAGAGGGGTTAGAGTTACATAAGTAAGGTAATGAGTACTTTTCTTTTTGAATAGTATCACCCTCTCTCTCATTTTCTCACATTCCTCCACCCCCTCCCCTTCCCCCCAAGTTGTAAAGTTCATTTCCAACAGTGTCTAGTGAGTATCACTGTTGCATTGGTTCACCCTTTGTCCCAGCATTTCTGTGATTCCCCTACCCTTTCCCAAATCAGATGAATTTATATACAAGAAAAAGGATAGAGAAATAAAAAGCAGTGACAACAGGGAATAAGCCAAAGAGGAAAGGGATGGGGGGGTGGGGGAGGGAGGGTGTCAGGCGGGCAGACCAACAAGATGTAACTGCAAACTGTACACTAGAAGAACCTTTTGTTCCCATTTCTTGGAGTTCATTTCGGCTGGTGTCATTTTAAATGGTCATATGCACATAGCTATTGAGCTATTATGATTCTTTGCTAAGAATATGCTAGACATATTCTAGTTGTTACAAATGAGGGACGCCTTGCAGCCTTTGTTTCTTTGGGTCTGGCTTACTTTGCTTCAAAACACCATTGAGATTCCACCTCACCCCAGTTAGAATGTCCATAATCAAGAAAACTACTAGTCACAGATGCTGATGCAGATGTGGCCAAAGGGAATGCTATTCTTTATTTTATTTATTTCCTGGGCCAGTCCTGGAGCTTGAACTCAAGGCCTTGGTATTACCCTTGAATTCTTTTTGCTCAAAGCCACTTTTTGCTCTGCCACTTGAACTATGGCTCTATTTCCATTATTTTGTAATAATTAATTGAAGATAAGAGTCTTGTGGCCTTTTCTGCCTAGGCTTGCTTCAAACCATGATCCTCACATCTCAACCTCCTGGGCAGCTAGGATTACAGGTGTGAGGCACCCGCACCCAGCTTGTGCTATTCTTGTAGCATGCACTAGAGTCTCATTTCCTGTGGATCTGAATCAGCCTTCTTCTATCAGGTTTTGAGGCAAAGAAAAACAGAATTTTGAAAATTCAAACCAAGGAAACAAGATGGTTACCGTTAGAGGAGCCTCGAGTCTAGACTAGAAAGCAGACATGAGCTTGCATGACAGTCCCGAGCTGTGCAGCTCAAGAGGCCCAGCGCGCCGAGACCTTGTGGCCTGACTCTTGCAGATATCCTCCCATCAGAGTAACTGACATAAATAAAAAGAGTAACTGATTCCTGCTTGTTTCTAATCCACTTCAGTAAGCTGTCTCCCCAGGTATCTAAGAGCCACGTGTGGAAGCAGCAGGTCAGGTACATAGAATGTGCACAGCAAGTGTATTTCTCGCATTATGATACATGCTTGTGACCCAATGCCAGTGGCCCACTGAAATGACCATGGCTAATGACCTGCCCGGAATAATTAGTGCTCAAAGTTGGTTTGGGCAATTAAGTAACAAACATTGAGCTATGGTGCAGTGGGTCATACCTCCTAGTCTAGCTACTCCAAAAAGTAGAGATTGGGAGGACCCTCATTTAAGAAGCCACCTCTGGTAAACTAACAAAAAGGTTCACCAGACACCACCTTAACCAAGAAAACATTCGGTATGGTGGTACATGCTCTCGTCTCAGCGTCACTGGAAGCATAGGAGTGTTTCAGCTCCCACTCCCGCCTACTTCCTACCATCTACAATCTCTAGGCGACTGACCCTATAAAGGACCATTCCACTCTGCTCCTCTACCAAGCCCTTCCTGTCAGCTGCCCCTGAATTCAATCCCAGTACTGCTGTTTCTCTCTCTCTGTCTCTCTCTCTGTCTCTCTCTGTCTCTCTGTCTCTCTGTCTCTCTCTCTCTCTCTCTCTCTCTCTCTCTCTCTCTCTCTCTCTCCTCTCTCTCTCTCTCTCTCTCTCTCGTGTGGCCCTTGCACAGTGTATGCTGGGAACACAACTCACCTTTGTGAGCATCTGTAATCATTTTTAGTTCTTTGCATTCCATGATTCGCTCTTACCAAAC
The DNA here is from genome assembly GCF_023159225.1 of Perognathus longimembris pacificus. Classification (NCBI taxonomy): domain Eukaryota; kingdom Metazoa; phylum Chordata; class Mammalia; order Rodentia; family Heteromyidae; genus Perognathus; species Perognathus longimembris. The sequence continues at coordinate 49,098,032 of NC_063175.1, forward strand.
TATGTATTTTTGAAACCAGGAAATACATTTCATTCACTTCCTATTGCCAATACCTGAACTATAGAGAATAATTAAGAAAAATTGATGAATAAATTAATTCACGCCAGTTAGAAGTTATGCACTGGAGAATTCATCATGATGAATGTGCAACCTGGAACTGAAATATTAGTGATATAAGGAATTTCCAGAACCATCTGGTGGCTCATTTTACAACTAAAGATAATGTGACCTACAAAAATTAGTTTCCTTCAAGTGACAGATCACGGGGCCAGTGCCAGGCCAGAATGCACATTCCAAACAATATGTCTTAATCCTCCATCACACTGTGCCTTTTGAAGCAAGAAAAATAAAATGTATTTCCTTTCAACTATATTGAATATTGACATATCCATTCATTTACAATGACTTCTTTCTACTCATAATCAGTGAGTTTATTTTCAAAAGAGCATGAATTCTGCATTCCCACCCCCAAAAAAAAATGACACTTTACTAAAAAAAGACTTCTTGTGATATAATTTTAAGGTGATTTATTCAGCTTTTAGAGTCCTTGCTTTTTGCACAAAGATTAAGCAGATATATGAGATGACCATATGGGGATAATATGTGAAACATATAGAAAATATATGCCTTGTATCAATGTGAGCCTTTTTGAAAACAACAGCAAGCAAGCTGGTGAGCTCCCGTTTTATGGCCTGGACACAATTCCCTATTGCCAAAGCAACAACTTCAGGAAATAAACGGGTCTACACAAATTGGATTGTTTCCCATGTTTGAAAACTCTCTTTTATAGTTTGATGATGGAAATAATCTTCCATAAATCTAATATGTCCACTCATAATTTTGATCTAAATATGGACGCAAAGATGGCATTAAGTTTTCCTAAGGCAACTATAAAAGGCCTCAGCATAAGAAACGCGTAAGACTAAGAATGGACGATTTCTTTTAAATGTTAAAGACACATTTTCTAATCGGAATTACCAATTTTGAAAGAGAACACTTTCATTTTTTTAATTTATATTTTTACATTTTTTGAGGTTGGAAGTTTATTTGAAGTCAACTTAAAACTGACAAGGAATGACTGGCCTTCAAATGATAAATTAAGACGTAGGTTTGGAGTTGTTAGGCTGTCAGTCATTCTGACTGACAAATTTCACTGCTGAATTAAGCTTTAAATTTTCTATAAATCTGACTGCCAGTTGGAGTGTTTGATATCGTTCCTGAGTTTCTCTTAAAAAATGCTATTTTGGGGAGAGAATGAAAAAAGTTGTATAGATGGAAATGGTCATAGTAATATCTCAGATTTTCCTCTGGGCCATTTTCATATGTGTTTTCATGGGGAAGACTGATCAGCACTTTGATGACCCCTCCCCCCCAAATAATTTCAATCTGAACACTAGCATGCTAAGAAACTACAATCCACAAAGTCATAATGCACACAGGTGTGAAAGGAAAGAACTACAGAACCTGTCAAACCATGCACATCACAAGTTAAAGGACACCAGCAAGCCAAAAATTAGTGTGCTAACAGGGCCACACTTAGGTGCCCTAATTTTGTCTCAATATTCTATAAACATGGCTTCCTTTCACATTTACATCCTCTTATGCTGATTCTTTTTTATGAAAATCCTTTCATGGCTAGATATTCATAGCTCATGTTTGTAGCTGAAAGATTCCAGTTCAAAGCCAGCCCTGCCAGAAACACTATTGCCACTTAACTAGCCCGGAGGTGTGGCTCAAGTAGTAGAGTGATAAGCTTGACTATGAAAGCCTAGTAAGCCTAGTAAGAGTAAAGGCCATGAGTTCAAACTCCGGTACATGCACCAAAATAAACAAATACTTAGGTTTATCTCTTTTCAACCATTTGGTAGTTTTTCTTTTGTATCCACATTTTTATCAGCCTCAATTATAGGAAAGGGTGTTTATTTTGACATGCCTCTATATTATACAACATACTTTGGTCAGATTCACTCTCTCAATCATTGCTGAATCCCCATTCTCCTCTACCAGATCAATCTCGACAAACTTCACTGTCTCATTTTCACAAATGTACATAAAGCATTTGACTTCATTCATCCTCCTTCACTGTCTCCGTTCGCCCTCCTATCTCCCATTAGTACCCACGCAAGACCTATTTTACATCCTCATTGTTTGATTTTTTTTTAAGTATGCTAACTGTTCAAAAGAATAGTGTCTCTTTTAAAAGAATGTGACATTCACAATATATACGTAAACATAGATTTTGGACGGATTTCTGATGGCAGGCAAGATTTTAGTAAATGGTTTTTGTTGAAATGCTTAACAGTAGTCTCAGAAAACAGAATTGGTTACACTTGCAGCAAGTCAGAGGAAATACATTCATTTTCTCCTTAACAGTGAGGGACGCCATTGAGAGTGTGACTTGAGCATGCAGGGTAGTGGCCAGGAAAGGAATTTCTGCCAAATACATGGCAGTGATCTAATATTTACTGTACATGCTCATGAAGTAATTGGGAGAGACCCTGTAAGTACAATAAACCAAGAAAGTAGCAGCAGACACTATCTCTTTCAACCCTATTATAGTAAGAGTTTCAGAAAAATGTAGAAACATATATGAAAAGTTAAAATAAAATTATCTCACTAGGGAAAATGGCAGTCCGAGTAAACACTTTTGCAGAGATAATTAACAGACTATATAAATCTGGATGATAAAAATATAAGGAGATTCTCTACCAGCGTTCAGGAAGAAAGTAAAGCAAAACAATGTAGAAATTTTCACCCATCCTACTGCAAGAATTATAAAGATTCACATTCACTGAATGTTTTATGATAAACCAGGTATTAAACATTTGGATAGGGTCAACATAAAGGACAGACATAGCTTTTATGGAGAGCAATTCAGTATTATCAATCCAACTTAAAATGTACATACCCTGTCTTTAAGCAATTACATTTTCCAAACTCCCTCTTTCAGAAAGATTATGGAGAAGTCTACCTTTAAGAATGGTCACTAGAGGCTGGGGATATAGCCTAGTGGCAAGAGTGCCTGCCTCAGATACATGAGGCCCCGGGTTCGATTCCCCAACCACATACACAGAAAATGACCAGAAGTGGCGCTGTGGCTCAAGTGGCAGAGTGCTAGCCTTGAGCGGGAAGAAGCCAGGGACAGTGCTCAGGCCCTGAGTCCAAGGCCCAGGACTGGCCAAAAAAAAAAAAAAAAAAAAAAAAGAATGGTCACTAGAGGCTGGGGATATGGCCTAGTGGCAAGAGTGCCTGCCTCAGATACATGAGGCCCCGGGTTCGATTCCCCAACCACATACACAGAAAATGACCAGAAGTGGCGCTGTGGCTCAAGTGGCAGAGTGCTAGCCTTGAGCAAGAAGCAGCCTGGGACAGTGCTCAGGCCCTGAGTCCAAGGCCCAGGACTGGCCAAAAAAAAAAAAAAAAAAAAGAATGGTCACTAGAGGCTCAGTACAGTGGCTCACACTTGGGCCTAGCCCAATGGGAGAAGAAGACAGAGGGATCATGGTTTACTCCAGCCCAGGCAGAATGTCAGGCTGACCTCACTTCAAAGAATAACCCAGGTTTGGCAGCACATGCTATAATTCTAGCTACATGGAAAGTAGAATGAAGAGACTCATGAACCAGGGCTGGATTGGACAGAAAGAAAAGATTATCTGAGAAATAACTAAAGCAAAAAGGTCTGGAGCAAGGTTCAACTGGTAAAGCACTTGTCTAGCAAGAATGAGGCCCTCCGTTCAAAATTCCAGTATTGCCAAAAATGAAGAAGAAAAAAAAAAAACACCCAACTTTATAGCATTTTAAGCAAAAATTTTAAATACCCTTAATCGTTGCCAACAGAGAACGTTTTATTTTGTTATTAGTGATGACCTTTTTGAAAGATCTCTAATATTTGATGAAAGGCATTAAATATTAGTAATAATTAATATGAAATGATTATCTTTTTGGACAATTTTTCCCTAAAGAAACAAACAAGTTCAGAATCATATTAACTGAAGTATCTTTTGAAGTTAACAAGAACGGAAGTAACTTCAATGCCCATTCTGGAGGATTAGGTAAGTTCCATGAAGTTCAATCCTCTGAATTCTATCCAATCATCAAGTAGGATGAAATGGGCTTATACTATTCTAATGAAAAAGGTAGCAGAAAATATGAGCGAACAAAAGACAAAGCTAGAAAACTCTATTCCAAGCACCATTGAAATGGCACAGTGAGGAGAGATTCTGCAATTCATCGGCAGCCGTCATCCCTGTTGTAACATTGTCCTTTTTCTTTTTTTTTCTTTTTCAGTACTGGAATCTGAAAGTGGACCTCATGCTTGCCAATTCTATTTTTCACTGGTTATTTGGAGAGAAGCTTTCACTTCCTACACAAGCATGTACCTGAGCCATGATCTGCCTACTTCCAGCTTCCCTTTGTTGCTGGGACCACAGGCCACCAAATCCAACTCACTGCTGTGGAGATGGAAGCTTGCAGACTTTTCTGCCTGGGCTGGCCTTGAACTATGATCTACCTTATTTTAGCCTCCCAAGTGACTAGGATTACAATGTGAGCCATTGGTGCCTGGTTCATAACGGTATTCTTGCTAGTGATTTTTCTCCTTTGGCTGATTTGGATTTACTTTCTACAAAGGAGCACTCAGTTGGGACAGCACAATTCTATCCTCCATGAGAGTCGAATGGCATTAAACCAATTGACCAGCTCAGTACATGAAGGGTTTAGAATGATATATCCTGTTACACATCATAAAAGATGGTATTATAATTTTTAACTCAAAGCAAGGGGTATAATTGTATCCTTGAGACATAAAGAAAGGCACCCAAATGGACTATTTCTGAGATAGAGCAGATACTATTGTTTTGTATCTTATTTTAGATAGGTATTTCCTTGGCCACATTAAACAAACTGCTCTCACAGAAGCAGGTGTGCAAAGTTCATCCTCTTGTCTGACCACAGCAGAATGAGTTAGCTCTAGGCTGGCCAATCACGGGATCTAATCCTGCTGGACCAAATATTTGCTAAATATGGACTAAGGTCTAGGCTACATCAAGTAAAAACATTCTAGAAATCCTTTTTCTGGCTAAGGGTATTGGGAAACACAGTAATTCCTTTAAGTGCCTTTCTTTATGCAAAGAAAGTATTCATTAGAAACTCCAACCCAGCATGGTTAAATGGCCAATCAGCATATGAAAACATGATTATTGATTTCATTAGCCATGAGGGAAAAGAACATTAAAGCCATATTGTATTACTATTACACCCACAAAAGAATGGATAAAATGAAAAAAAAAGGGTTGTGGGAGTAACTGCTAGTGAGAATATTAAGCGACTCAAATGCTTGCCCACTGTTAGAATCCAGTTGTTTCAAATACTTAGAAAGCGGTATTTTAGCATTGTCTACAAAAGCTGACCATCTGAATATTCTCTGGTCCAGCATATATCTAAGTAGGAGGCATGCTTGTCCAAAAAAATATACACAAAGTATTCCCAGCAGAACTACTTTAACAGCCTCAAACTGGAAACTGTTTAGTGTCCATATTACGATTTAGATACAAAGTCTCTCCCATAAGGCTCAAGTGTTTGATGCTTAGACTCCTGCTGGGGTGGTATTGGTGAAACTCGATTATTAGGGTGCTAACATCATCAACGGACTAAGTCTCCCAATGATTAGTCTAATGCATTAATGCACAGATGTACTACTGGAAGGTGGAGGGGGGTGGAGGCTTGGTAGAGGAAGTGAATCCTTGGGAACATGCCTTTGAACGCACTGGCTCCGTCCACTTTCTCACTCTGCTAGGCAGGATAAGCAGCTTCCCACCACATGTGCTTCTGTCCAGATGTTTCTGCCTTGCCACAGAGCTCCACACAATGGAGCCAGCCAACCATGGAGTGAAGCCTCTGAAACTCTGAACCCAAATAAGTCATTCCTCCCTCAAATTATTTGTCAGATATTTAGGTAATTTGTCACAATGACAAAAAGAAAGCCTGTCTAATAGAGCCCACTTGCCAAAGGTGCAAGGTATATATAGCCTTTTAAAATGAAATCTGTGATCAAGTTTCAGATTTTCTGTAAAGTAATTTTGATGGTGACAATCAATCCTATGGTCAGAGAAGATGTCTGTGGAGCAGAGTGCTCCACTTGAAGGAAATCCAGAGACATAGGAATCAGTAATAATGGGACAAACTAGTACAATTCCTTCCTATCTTTCATTTCCTCTTTTTTTCTGTCTGTTTCACATACATAGTATGGCACAAAAATTCCAAATAGTTCCATGTTAGTTATTCAGCAAAATCATGAGTCATTTGGCAGATATGGAGTTTGCCTACAAGTTAAGTAGTCAGACCACTTCTTGTTTCATAGCAAGTACTCATTTCACTTCTCTTTCCTATCCTGAGATATGGCTGGAGTAATGGTTCTTAGATGGTCAGATCTGAAGGTTATTGTATCATCTCTCCCAGTGTCACCAAACGATGCACTCGGAAAGCCACTTATGCTTGCTGCATCTGAAGGTTCCTTCTCACTTTATTTCAGAACTCTGTCTCATCCACAGATTTCCGATAACATCAGGAATATCTGGGTTCTTTTGATGTCTGCTCCACTAAAGAACCCTGAAATCAGTGACTATGAGCAAAGAATAGATTAGAGAATGAGCTCTGCACTATCTCCATGTTCTTCATCGTGACTGGAGTCTCATACAGTGACCCATTTTATCTTACATTTCCTGATAATAATAACCATCTTTATTTTACAATAAGAAATGAATATGGCATTAATTATTATAGTTAATCATTTTAGAATACCATAAATGTTTCAATAAAATTGCTATGCTAATCAAAATATTTCTTGTTTCATTAGAACTGTGAACTCATCATGACTGCAAATGAGCAATAAAGTTTGATAGCATGGCACAGTCTCTTGGATAAGGATGATTTTTCTCAAAGTGTGTTATATGAACGCACTAAATACTTGATGCATAATAAAAGTAAAATAACACCCCCTTCCACTAAGCCGCCTCAAATATCAATTACATAGAAAGATTTGCTAAACTAATGATTTTCTAAGTAGCCTCAAATGCTTCTTTAATTCCTGATGTGTTCTTCTTTGTTCTCAGAATGAATATGGGTTGTTATTTCTAATATTTGGGGGCCTTGCTTTTTTATAGCAGGGATTTACTTAACAAGCCATTTAGCTATGCCTTGGATTTCATTCTGTAGCTTCTAACGATGAGATATCAGGAGAGACTGCTTCAAGCTTACTTATAAAACCAAGGCTCCTTGTGACTATCTACTTTAATTATGCATTCATCATATTCAAGGACAGAACAATAGTATGCAAAAGGTATACTATACTAACTCCATTACTCATTGCAAACATCACATGGCTTGTTTCCTTAATGACCTACTTTTCCCACTGTCCACATCCTTGTATAATTTCCTCCTTTCATAAATCTAGGACTGGTTCTATGACAATCTTTGGCAATGGCACTTTAGCAGATGCAATACAAACAGGAACTGGGCAAGTGATTGTACGTTAAGACATGCCCTCCTGGAAGTCAGCTGGCATGAGGAGAAGCGCACATGAAAAAAAAAAAAAAAAGACGGCTTGGTAATAGCTCCAAGCAAGTACCAGACACGTGAGTGAGTCTATTCACAGCAAGTCCACCCAGGCCACCTATCACATGGCCGCAGGACTTGTGAGACCAAGTTACCCCTCATGGAGTACAGCCCATACCGTCCTAACTGAGCCTTGTCCAACTGCACAGTATCAGAACTGACAGCAAATAATATTGCGCCTTCCCCTGTCCCTGGGATCCAATATAGGTGCATAATATTAATAAGAAAATATTATGTGCCAGGAGATGACATTGAAGGAAACTTCCAGGATAGAAGCACAGGGTTTTATTTAATCTGGACAGAATAAGTCACCCAGTGGGTGATGGGCATCTCACTTGGGGCCATTGTAGCTACACAGTGACTGCCAAACTAATAAATCCACTGGATGTTTTGTCAATATGTCATTCACCCCAAATTAAATATAACTCAGTGGAGGTGACACCTAATTATATCAATTATGTTCTCATCAACTGAACCAGTACACAATACAGAAATTAAACTTGGAGTGACAGCCTGGTACTGGTGACTCATATCTATAATCCTAGCTACTCAGGAGGCTAAGATCTGAGGACTGAAGTTTGAAGCCTGCCTGTGCAGGAAAGTCTGTGAGACTCTTCTCCTCAATTAACTACAAAATAGAATCTAGAAGTGGAGCTGTGGCTCAAGTGGTAGAGTACTACCTTTCAGGAAAAAAACAAACTCAGAGACAGCACTTAGGCCCTGAGTTCAAGCACCAAGAATGGTGAGAGAGAGAGAGAGAGAGGAGAGAGAGAGAGAAAAAAAAACTTTGAATAAAAATCTTATTTACCTCGCAACTCATTTTCAAGATGATATCATGTTTTATAATTGACTAGTAACTGAAGTAGAGTGGGGGTTTGCTACAATGAAATGGGGTCCCCCCCCCAAGGGAGGGGATTCCTGGTTCCCCCAAGAGTCCACCACACAGTCTCCAGCTACAAGATGACAAAAAGACAGATTTATTGGGGAAGTAAAAAGTGAACAAAAAGTGAACCAACCGGCCTTGGTCGCAGCCCGGAGTCGGGAGCCAAAACTGCCGACCATGTGTGCAGGGTCAGGGCCCAGACTCGGGAGCTGGAACCGCATGTCCGTGTGGCCTTCCAGCCTGGTTATAAGGCAAACATCACAGCCAAACTTGCCACACGCAGGCGGCCAATGAGGATACAACACTTACAGAGCATGCTAGGCCGCATGCAGGTGGCCAATAGAGTTACAGTCTGTCTCATAGCATCTGTTTGAACTAACCTATCATTCTAGTTAGAATTGGCGCATTGATTGATGGCTCACATGATGCAGGTGGATACGCCTACCCATGGGAGGGCATAGGTCCCCTTGAAGCCCCCAGGCCTCAGGTGGTCAATTTACATAACTTATCATAATAAAGGGGAGCTTCCCTGGATAGGGTGGGGGAGAGCTTAGTGGAGATGGAGTTGGCTTTTGCTCTTACCTGAGCTGGAGTCAACCTGAAGTCCCTCCACAGCTAATGATGGCACTGGCCAGATCTGACCTCCCTATTACAGTAACCATAACTATAATACCAGTTACTGGAGGACATATGTTTCTTATAGTCACCTGTCATGCCAGCATAGAGGTGATCAATTGGCAATATTGACTAACATCAACAGTGCTCTGCTATCTGCCGTTATTAGGCTACACAGTCAGGAAATATACACTGAGCTGAGTATTGCTAGACCAGAACTTCTACTCTAGAGGAGAAAAATAGACAATACCCAATAAACATCTTTAAAACATGTTAATTTTTAAATTATGGAAGTGTTCTGAAGGGATAAAACAAAATGGTATGCAAGAGAGAAAGTGCTTAAAAGATATCTCTAGGTTCAGGATATTCAAGACCTGAAGTATGAGAAGCAATGGTGTCACTGTAGTTCTGAAAGGATTCATAAGAAAGTATTCAATATCAAATTTCAGTTCCTTTTTATACACTGTTAGCTAACTAGCAATGAGCCAGTCAAAAAAGATGGTGCTCTACATTGCTGGATACAACTGGCCAATAAGTTGTCAAATGAGTATTAGTGATTGCATAAATCAAATTAGTTGCTTCAGGATTTTTGGGGTTTTTTGTCATTTTTCATCTACTTGTAATGAATTTTTGTGGAATTTTAATTTATAGGATACCCACTTGTCTATTGCAAGATAGGTGTTACAAAACAGAAACCAGACTTAAGTCCCAGACCAGTACACTTAAATTGCCTGGCTCATTCCAGTGAGCCTGACCAAGCTTATACACACACAGATATGACTATGGTACTGTACTATATTTTAGATGAAAAAATGAAGTATACTATGAGATGCTTACTCAAAATAAGGCTTTGAAAGTAAAAATAGGATTTCGGATATCTTAACATCTAACATTCAACTCATTAACCGAAACCTTACCCTCACAGATCTCTTTACAGCGTTAGTTTCGCCCTATGAAGCCTGTTATATTTATATTTTGGACACGAGGAAGAAATCTTATATAAAACTTTGGCTGAACTTGGGCCATAGAAAAGAAATATCCCAAGTGTAAAAATAGAGTGTGGTGGTTGAAGCAAGCCGCGTACAGTAATAGCTATTTCACACTTTCACAAAGTTGATTCCAGCATGGCTTGCAATTACAGGAACAGAGAGACAAAAGCTAATTAGTTATTGAGCCACCATGTCCTTCTTGAAAGAAAACCATTGATCTTTGTACTCAGAAAGTTATTTTTCCATGGTCATATGTGCAAACTAGTAGGTGACAAGCTCTCTGTGGGGTCTTCTTTTCAGTTTGGGTCTTTGAAATGAAAATAAACCTATGCTAATTTTAGGGAGTTTTGAATCTTCCAAATAGTTAAAAATAGGGCTACAGTCACCAACTGAGCCATATTTAATTACCTAAGGCCAATAAGTGGAATAGCACTCAAAAGTATTTCATATTTAAGTTTCAAAGACATAGGATGTCTTTTAACTGTGTCCCTTTCAATACGGCTGGCAAGGGCCCGTGGCTAGAATTATGTATATTACTGCCTCCAAAATGCTGATGAGGGAGAAAAATCAGGTAAGGAGTTTTAATAAAGAAACAAAACCCATATTGGCCACTATTAGTTTTATAGGCGATCACATCTTCTTTAAAAATTGAAGGTGCTTTTGTTCAGATGTAGCTAATTTGGGACCTTGTGTGTTTCTAGCCCAACAATGTGTTCATTATCTTACAAGAAAAGAAAACAAGCTATATTAATATACTTATGCATTCTGCAATCTACAATTAAATAAGATGTAAACTTTCTGGTGCGAGATATTTTAATGTATATCAAAATTTGCAGTGCTTTCTCCTATTGCAGTACTGGAACTTCTGACAAATGGTAAAGGCACAGCAACAATCCATTAGCATGCGTATAAGTTAGTTAGGGTTGGCGACTAAGCAACACGGTGAGGGAAGTACCTGGGAGAGAAGACGTACAGATAAATTTTCCTAAATGACTTCCCTAAACCTCCTTTTCCTCATCTTCTTTTGCTGCCTGCTGAGCCTTCCAAAGGTGCAACTCCTCTCCACAGGAAGGATCCCAGTTCATTTTGTTTGGTCAGCTGTATGGGATTTCAAGGGAGAGCACATCACCAAAAAAGGCACTTACTACCAATGCCAAGTTCTGTTGTGTCCTTGATTTTCCCATAAGGAGCTGGGGTCATTTGTGTGATAGCTCAGATTTAGATTTTCCAAGTTCTTATCAGGGACTACAGTGAAGACAAGGAGTCTGCAGCTCTGCTGTTACAATTCCAGCTGTGCAATTCTTAACACTCCTTCATTATTTAGCACTTTTTATTTGGCAGAATGGGCTGAAAAGGCAAGTCAGATGTCTTCCTGTTCTCTTTATGGAGGTAGATGAGTGTTTCATCACGAAAGCCTTGTTGTACAAGGTTAGTACTCTAATTCCCCCTCCATTCCTAGGATCAATAAATTAAAGAAATCAGTCCCACAGGTCTTCAGAAGTGTTTCTTTCAAGAAAAATGGTAGTCTACTTCCCAAGTTCTAAGTCTCTAGATGTCTAGACCATGTGTCTTTTATTTATTTCCATTTCAGTTCTTTTAATTAAAGCAAGATTAGTAAAGTGAAATTATAGCATAATTGATAGATATTAGAATCCAAAAGATACTCATCTCTATAAAAGAAGTCAAATATATTCCATTCTAAGATATCTCAGATTCTCTCACTTTCTCAAGTACTCTTCATAAAACCTGACATAGATAAATTAGTGTCCAAGAAAATAAATCTTCTTTACCCTGTTACCCAATAAATAAAAAGTATCATAAACGGGCAAAAGCCTCAAACTTAATTTTTTATAAATTAATTTTTGACCTTCCTCTTACCCCAAATTTGTTGCACACACACACCTGTCCTGACCCAGGTATAGCCACCAATTGTAGAAATGAAGGGAAGATTGTCTTTTCATAAGTTACAAGCTGAGATCTATCAGAACAAATGTTACCACTATGGCAACAGAAGAATTGATCTGATTAATTATTGCTTTCCACCTTGCCAGCTGCTTATCCCCCAAAATCGCTCAGTGCATATCAATTCTCTGCTTTCAATCTAATCACAAATCTAGTCACTTGTTGCTTTCCTCACAGCAATGATGCTAAGCAGCTTCTCTGTTCTTGCGTTTGCTCCTATATTGTCTTTCCTTCCCACTAACTCGAGGATAATCTTTAACTGAATGTCAAACCATGTCATCCCCTCCATCCAACTTCTAAATGTATCTCTCTCCATTTGGTTAGTTAAAATTCCAAAGTCCTTATAATTGCTTATAGCATTCCTTAACACCTTTCTTGTCCCATTTCTGCCTCTCTCTCTTCTTCCTTTACTCGGATCCAGACACAATGGCAGATCATGTCCCAGTAAGGCACCATGATGCTGTCTGGATGGCCTTCCTTCACCCAAGACCTCCCTCAGAAAGCTGACCCCTTACTCCTTTGCATCATTGTGCAAATGCCACTTTCTAGTGATGTCTCTCCACATGTCCTACTAAATACTGCAAATGGCCTCAGGCCCATACATTGACTTCCTAATCCTTACCCTACTCTTCCCTTTATTCCACGATACTTATTTCCTTTTACTATGTTTAGTTTGTGTTGTTTGTCACATCCCATTGGAATATAAGTTCCAAGGTAGAAGGACTCTTATTGTTAGGACACTGACCATACTCAACACAAAGCCAGTATCCTCCAAATAACAGCTGAATAAATTTTCTCACCATGTGTCTCATTCTCAGCTTGAAGGGCCTCACCTCGGTTCTTGGCTCTCTTCTTGAGTAACTGCAGCCTGGGGTGATCGCAGCCATGAACAGTTCCATGTGAAGTTATGACGGACTCCTCCAAATTGAGCACAATCTGTTCTGAGTTCCCGGGAGCTGTCAAAATACATATAAATAACACCCATAAGATTTGGAAACAGAGCCTCATCTCAGCACTAAACATAATCAGTTTAGCAGCCTGTAACTTGAGCACAGTTCTATTATCTCCAAGTCTAGACCATGATATCTCTCATTTCTCTCTGATATCAAAGTCCATGAAAGATGGCAGTCACATATGTTCACACTTGTATACGCAGAATTAAGTACAATTATTTTTATGCAATACACTATGCCAGGAAGTCATTTCCACTTCTGTCTTGCATCCAATATAGAATAGCCAAGTCTCTGTCCTAAAGTCTCCTATTGGTAGGTAATCCACATTTAAAAAAATTTTTATTGTCAAGATAGTGTACAGAGTAGTTACAGTTACATATGTAAGGCAGTGAGTACATTTCTTGTCAAACTTGTCGCCTCCTCCCTCATTTTTCTTCCACCTTCCCTCTTCCCCAGTCCCCTCTTCTCCCCCACTCTGAGTTGTACAGTTGGTTTACAGCATATTGTCTTGTAATTCCTAATTACTGAAGGACAGTATTCCTTTAGTTTTCCACATTTGGAAGGAGTCCCTGCCCACAGAATGTGGCATTTCACACTTGTTTCCTTCAAGTCTATTTCCCAAGATACCATGAAACAGTTGTGATACCTAACTGCTCTCTACATCTTCACTTTTTTCAGCGCTGAGAATCACTGGGCCCTGAAAAACTCCTCTTATTTTGGTAGCTGAACCTCTTCTCTAGTACATAACCTTGATTGTTCTGGGGTCCTAGTTTTCAGATGCTTTTTTTGGTACTACTTCCCTTGATACTGGTAAATTTCACTGAAGTTACAAGAACCCCATTTTATGAATCTGATTCTCCTATCTTGCTTCTTTCCCTTCCCACAGTTTCTGAATTAAATTCAACAATCCTTTATTTTCATTGATCCTATTTGCCCCTAAATATCCAGAGCTCTCCTTCCAAAATCCAAGCAGTGCAAATATATATTCTCAGGGGTCACAAAAATCAAGAAAGTGCCCTCTGGCTGGAAGAACCATATGGCTTGGCAGCAAAGTATTCCAAACATTGGTTCCCTTAAAGTTGACTTTAGACTGTAAGTGAAATGACTAAGATAAATTGGTGAGAATGAAGTCAAGAAAAGTCTCTTGATAACAATAGCCCCTGTGGTTGACATTTTGAATTTCTGAACGTAGATTTCCATAATAAAGGCTAACAAACATGCACACTTCTCATCCTTGGTTATGTCAGAAAAACAAAGATAATCCAGGATAATGAAGTGCAGGCCAGTGAGTGAGTCCAAATGAAAGGGCAATGGAAGCTAGTGGGCTTGGCATAAGCCCTCTTTGGCCTTTAAAACCAACTTCCATCCTTCCCAGCCTAGATCTTCCTTGCTCCTTGTGGGTATGCCCAGAAGACATGCAACTGTTATCAAGAGGCGGTGCTGGCCTGGGAAATGAATTCTCAACCCTGCCAACATGAGTTTCTGCCTATCCTTTCTCTAACATGAGAGCCAAATATCCTCCATGTGAAACATTTTCGATGGAATATACAGCTGTTACTACAGTTTGAGAAACCTCACAAGAATCTGCTTCCCAAACTCCAATTCTCTGTGCAGGTGTTTGCCTTGTCTTCAAATCATGGCAGAAATAATTCCTGGATCTCTTACCAAAAAAAAAAAAAAAAAATCCTGACACAATTCCCCCAAGAGCTGAGCATATTAACTCCCTTTATTATCATTTACCATCAATGTGTAATCAAACTCAAGTTCAAAGCTAGGTGAGAAATGGACCTCTCATTAGATCCCATTCGTTTTCTCTCCTTCTGAATTCTACTATTATGACTGTTTTACTATTTTGAGAAAGAATGATGGATGCACAATTTCAAATGGAATCAAGTTTAATATAAATGAATGAATGACCTTGGTAGTTACTCAGAGTCCCAGAAACAGAGTAAAGCAAGACACTAGACTTGAGAAAAGATAACAATAGCATCTCCTGGAATGCAGCTTGTTGTGAAAGAAAGGCTTCCAGTCCACTCCTCAAGTACAGTTCACGTTAATTTTATCATAAATGTTGAACTTGTCTTTCTGCCAAATGAGAAAAAATGTGAATAGATCTTACTAAAAATTACTTAGGTCCAATAATGCCATTCTGTGTATTATAAACCACATCCCCTGTAAAACATAACATGTGTGCCTTAATATGGAGAAAAGCAATTAAAATTTGCACTCTTACAAATCTGATTTCCAACAGCCAAGTGGTCCTTGTCTTGGATTAAAATTATGTTTTGCTATAATTCACATGAGAGCCATCTACAGTTACTGATACAGAGATAATCTTGCTAGTCTCACACAAAATGTGCAAAAGCAGAAACCCCAGACCTTGTGAGGGTCTTGAGAGATGTTCCATTATCACAAGCAAGCATGTCTACCTCTCATGTAGAAGGTTATGAGTGGATTTACTTACCTTGCCAATCTCAGTCCTTTACCTGGAGCTCAGTAAACCATTCTTCACATATAGGTAAACAGATTAGATAAACGTTCGCATAA
This sequence comes from Perognathus longimembris pacificus, assembly GCF_023159225.1. Lineage (NCBI taxonomy): Eukaryota > Metazoa > Chordata > Mammalia > Rodentia > Heteromyidae > Perognathus > Perognathus longimembris. The sequence continues at coordinate 49,113,592 of NC_063175.1, forward strand.
ACGTTGACAAACATACACACAATTTGAATTTAAGTAAATGTTTTGTAAGAAATTACAAAAAGCAAAAATTTGAGAAAAAAAAAAAGAAATTACAAAAAGCACATAGCTGATTAAATCCAGGCAATTAAGTCCGTGAAACCCTAATCCCCAGTTAACCATCAGAAAACCGGAAGTGGTGCTGTGGCTCTAAGGGTAGAGCACTAGCCTTAAGCTGGGAGAGCTCAGGGACAGCACACAGGCCCAGAGTTCAAGCCCCACAACCAACAAAAATAGGCACATAACTGTTGGCTGATACATAATGAAAAGCACCGTGCCTGAGAGAGAGAAAGCATGGCAGTGGCAGCCGAACTATCATTTTGCCCCCATAAGGACAAAATTATAAGAAGACCCTATTGGAAAGACAAATCAAATCAAAAGGACTGAATAGATGGCTCATGTGGTAGAATGCTTACCTAGCAAATATAGATGCTGAGTTCAGTGGCTAGTACTGCCACCAAAAAACAAAAAACGATGTCCCTAAAGAAATAGCGTTTGACTGCAGAGCTTCTGCACGGCAAAGGACATAGCTTGCAAGATAAACAGAAAGTCCACAGACTGGGAGAAGATCTTTACCAGCCGTTCAACGGACAAAGGCCTCATATCTAAAATATATGCAGAACTAAAAAAATTACCTTCTTCCAAAACAAAACCGCAAAGAACCAATAGCCCCCTCATCAAGTGGGCTAAAGACTTACAAAAAAACTTCTCTGATGAAGAAATGAGAATGGCCAAGAGACATGAAAAAATGCTCTACATCACTGACCATAAAAGAAATGCAAATCAAAACAACATTGAGATTCCATCTCACCCCATTAAAAATGTCATATATCAAAAAAACTAACAATAACAATTGTTGGAGGGGATGTGGCCAAAAGGGAACCCTACTTCATTGTTGGTGGGAATGTAAACTGGTTCAGCCACTCTGGCAAGCAGTATGGAGATTCCTCAGAAGGCTAAATATAGAGCTCCCCTATGACCAAGCAACCCCACTTTTGGGTATCTATCCAAAAGACCACAAACAAAATCACAGTAATGCCACCAGCACAACAATGTTCATCGCAGCACAATTTGTCATAGCAAGAATCTGGAACCAACCCACATGCCCCTCAGTAGACGAATGAATCAGGAAAATGTGGTACATATACACAATGGAATTTTATGCCTCTATCAGAAAGAATGACATTGTCCCATTTGTAAGGAAATGGAAGGACTTGGAAAAAATTATACTACGTGAAGTGAGCCAGACCCAAAGAAACATGGACTCTATGGTCTCCCTTATTGGGAATAATTAGTACAGGTTTAGGCAAGTCATAGCAGAGCATCACAAGGCCCAATAGCTATACCCTTATGAACACATAAGATGATGCTAAGTGAAATGAACTCCATGTTATGGAGACAATTGTTATATCACAGTTGTAACTACTTTCAACATCCCATGTGTATCTGTAGCTTCTATTACTGATGATGTTCTTGTATCACCTTCCTGTGGTTGTACCTACACTATCTCTGTAATCTTATCTGAGTATATTGGAAACCGTGTATACTGGTACTGGAACTAGGAAATTGAAAGGGAATACCAAAATTGAGAGACACAGGGTAAAAAAAGACAACTACAAAAGCAATACTTGCAAAACTGTTTGGTGTAAGTGAACTGAACACCTCAGGGGGGAAAGGGAAAGGGGGAGGAGGGAGGGGGGTATGAGGGACAAGGTAAGAAACAGTACAAGAAATGTATCCAATGCCTAATGTATGAAACTGTAACCTCTCTGTACATTAGTTTGATAATAAAAATTTGAAAAAAAAAAGAAAAGAAACACAAGATGGGGTGCAGTCAAGGAGAAAGGAGTAGGCAAATGAAGAAGAAAAGAGAAGAATGCAATCAAGAATTTAATGTATTTTCTACAAAATTAAGAAAAACGAGGGAAGAGATGGGTAGGGAAGGAATAAATGAGAATGTTGAAAGGGATGACATTGGTCAAGACACATTTTATTCATAAACTGCTTTATTAAATGAGAACTACGTAAGATAATTTAAATGCCAAATAAAAAGTAAATTAATAAATAAAAAAAAGAAATAGTGTTTGAGTTGGTTCTAGAGTGAGCAGCTCAACATACTGGCAAGAGGATTCCTGCCATTGCTGTTGTAAGTATAGAGAAACATTGAACAGCTAAAGACTGGGTGCACAGCAAGTACATCAGCCTGCTTTCCACACAAGTCCTAGCAGTGATGTGGTTGCACAAGCTCAAGACCAGAAGAAGCAGAAAAGGGGCTGAACAAAAGTCTTGAGTATTACAGTAGGCAGTATAAAACTGGTCACTAGACTTTAGGATGGATGGTTATATGTTATAATTTAACTCATCTGAAGGAAAGCAGGACAAAACAAGACAAGGGGTAACAATGTTCTACAAGACTTGTACTCATTTACTTACTTATATAACTGTAACCTCTCTGTACAATAAATACCTTTACAATAAAAAAGTTAACTCATGCATCATTTATATTGGTAAAGCAAAATCAGACTTGAGAAATAAGTATTGTTTATTTATGTAGAGAGGTAATATAGCAATGTTTAATTCAGTCAACTTAGTCTTAACTATCTATTCAGTTAAAGTTGGATTTGGCGATATTTTCCAAGTGGTGAACATTTTTTTCACCTGTGTGAATATTACATTGTAGCTTAAAAGTATGACACAATGAAACATAGTCCATTCTATTCTAAAAATCAATTCACAAAACCAGTACTAGGTAGAGAATGAAAGCATAAGATATTCTTCATTCTTTATGCCACACATCACGTCAGGGAATGTTTGCATTTGTGCCACTTGGGAAGATCTCTGTTAGGGAACAGATGGAAGACACAAGAGTTTAAACAGTAGGAGGGGTGATTTAATCAGATTTGAACATTAGAGACTCACTTGTCCTGGACTGTAGGCAGAGATCCATTTGGAAGCAAATCCTATAACCTGTGTGAGACATAGTGGAGATATTTGCAGACAGAGAAGAGTTGCACAGTTTGAGAGCTGTGTATTACATTGCATCCATGCAACATGGCTGATTGAGGAGTAAGTATGGCAAATGAGACAAATGCAAAGATGACATCTAAGTTTCTAGTTCAGGATCCTGAGCAACGGTTAATCTCCTCAATGGAGCAGTTAACAAAGACTTTTAGCTTGAGAGCTAATATGGTGAGCTCTTTAATAACACGATTATTTTCTGTACATGGATAATGATCTAATGAATTTATAGACTTGAGAATCATATGGTTTAGCTATGTCCTCCCTCCCAGTCCTTTGTTGGTGATGAACAGCAGCACTAACCTCTTTGAGGGACAAGCTCCTTAGAGAATTTGATGAAAACCCATGGATTTTGTCAACAGAAAAAAAAAAAAAAGATGAACCTCACAACTTAATAAGTTCACCAGCCCCCTCCACCCTGGGTCAATGGATTCTACATTAAGATTCCTTGTTCAAATAATTAGATGTGTCAACATTGATCCAAGCTGGATCACCTCCCAAGAAGAGAACAAATGTGAGTGAAACATGGTGCTTAGTGGAGTAAAGGGCAAAAGTATGAATGAATTAGTGCCCTGAAAGAAAGGTTTTTATCATCTATTAATAGAACTTCACATACACTAGGAAAGTCTGAACTTATGCCTAATCATTTTACATTCACTTCATTTTTGTTAGCATCTTATTTACAATATGATTTTGATCCAAGCCTTTAAAAAATATTTCTTATAAATAAGATTTGCCAACATGCATATGTGGTGAGTGAATATCCAATTCTGTTTTCATGCTTAATCTACACCAGGCTCTTCTCTTCCCAGAAGAAAGTGGCTTTCTTTGAAAGTCTACAGAATAACCATGTATTGAAGCAATTGAAAGCATGAAGAAGGTGATAGCCAACATACTAATTACATCTCCTGACTTGAATAAGAATGTGAAGATTCAAGTCACTAGGATTCAAATCTATGAAACTGCGGGCTTTACTTAACATATTAAATCCTCCCAATTAGTTATTGTGTAAGGAAAATATTTGCTTTTCAAAATTACAATTTGGATTCCAATCAAAGCATAGAATTATAAAATAATTTCATACCATTTAAATTATACTTAAAATTGTACATCAAAAGCAAAACCAGTTTTGGAAGAATAATAAAATGTAGCCTGTCTTCTTGCAAACAGTTCTCTGTTTTTCATACAAGATCCACATTACTTGGGTATGTTGGAGTTGAATTCACATGGAACAGATACTGATAATCAGGCCATTAAGGAGGTGTTCTAGACAGTGAGAGTGTAGTTTCTATAATGTGAAAGACCTGGGAGCAGCTCAGTTAGTTATTTGCTAACCAATTCACAGACAGGAGCTTTAATGATTGAATGAGTATGTTAAAGGAAGAGCATTCAGTTTCTAAATTATTCTTTTATTCAATATACAGTGCTTTTCCTTTACTTTTTTTCCTTCCCATTGCTATGATGACATATCACAGAACATTATTCAGAAAAAAACAGATGTTCAAATCCTTCCCTTGTGAATATCCATGTAATGAACAATGAAAATATAGTGACTTTTGATTCCATAGCTATTTCATCTTCTATTGGATGATCTGGGGTTGCCGTTATAATTCTGTTTCTTTTTTTAAACAAAAAAAATGCTCTATAATTACAGTTTTGCCATGAATAATTTTCCTTTGCAATAGAACTGATTTCTTTACTGTCTCCTGAAGTGAATAGTAGTGTGTAGAATCTGGCATGAAAGGAATATTTGGCCATATGCTTATATCATGTGCTTATAATCCAAACTCATCAGAATACTAATGGTTTTGGGCTTCTCCTATATGTGTGATTTAGCAGTGAAAAAGTTGTGACTGTTCCAAACAGGTATATGTCTACTCTGAGACTTACTCAAATTTTCAACTTGAAATGATGCAAAGGAAAAAAAATACACAAGTGATTATATACTTGGCATAGGCAAAAGCATTCTGTCTTGAGGGGAATGAGTATATAATCCAAGGAACTAGAGAGGGCCCCATTCCCATCTGCGTTTATTCTATGTATTAGCAATGAAGACAATTAACATCCCCGACTGGGATGCTAGCTAACCAGAAAACAAACTCAGAGAGTCAAAACAACTGTCCCTTGATCGACAAGATTCCCACACTCCTGGACTTGATCATAAGAAAAGTGCTTTAGAGACTGCATGTGATTCTGTTTACTGCTATACTCACAATGAGAAAAATGAAGAACTTTACCTAGGCCATTTGGAATTTGAAAGGCTATGTCCATGGGGTGATGTGTTCAACCCAGAGAAGGCCAGTTCTTCTCTTGCCCCAACATTAGTATTTGGAACTGAAGTACTTCCTAAAATGAGTCAAGATCAGTCTATTTGTGATCTCATAAATTCTTTCCTGCACTTTGACAAGCATACTTTGTATTAGTTGAGGTGATGAGAGCAATGATTTACCTCTGACACTTCACTGTGAAAGAAAAAAAAAATGGTACCATTTCCACATGATCCAGACATTAAAAAGGCACATTTTTTTGAAGGCTGTGACAGAAAAGTTTTCACAATAAATTAAGAAGTAGACCAAGATGCCTTCTATTTTGGCTGCATATTACAAGTATTAGCATTGTTATGACTATGATATCTCCTTCTCATTGTGTACTTTGGGGATACTTCAACCTGCAATGTCATTATTTTTTCTTATAATGACAGTTCTTAGCAAATACTCCAAGAATCATTTAGTATGTGACATGAAGCTAAACTCCACAAATATTGGTTCAAATGCTTATTTTCTCAGAAAGATTAAAGTCTGATTTAACCAATGTCTCTGCTTAAACATACAGATAGGTCTTTAAAAATGTAAAAATAAAATTCAGATCTCAGAGTGGCGGCAGACAACTATGACGCAAAGTTCACGGGAGGAAAAAAATAAGAGGGTCATCATTCAAGGCCAGCCCAGGAAATAATGTGAGATCATACCTGTAAAACAAAATGGAAGTAAAGGACTTGGGCATGGCTCAAACAGTAGAGCACTTACTTAGCAAGTGTATGGGGCTCAGTTCACTCTACAGTACTGCACCAAGATTAAATAAATTTATAAGTACAATGGTAAAATTCCATGAGGCAAATTACTGAAAGAAAAATTGAAGGAAATCTGCTTTACTAAACCAAATAATTAAAGTAGACTCTTTTGTTTGTCGAGTTATATTGAGGGATGCCTTTGAAGACCAACAAACATTCCTGATTTAAGGGTGACTCTGAAAATGGTCAAAAGTATAATTTGGATTCTTATTCTACAAAAAACATGAACATCTCCTAGTGGAACAATCTCTGGTTAGAAACAGATCACTCATTTCCTCTGAACATCTCATTTTTGTCAATTCTCATTCTGGGCCGAAGGAATAATTATAAGTCATACGCACCCCTAGCCCTCTCCAACATTTCTCTACTTGAGCCCAGAATCCTTGGATACCAATGGTCACAAACGCTTCTAGAACCAGATGACATAAAACTAATATATTTACATTGGCCAGTAGTTTAGAAACATTCACATTTGCTTGGATTTCACCATAACACTAAAATGGTATGCATATAATCTAGCCTGGAAGGAGGAAATTAACCCTTCACCAAATGCTCTTGAAATGCAATATATGCTATGTGCTTAATTCTGTTATTATGTAGGGTCTTAAAAAATAAAAGAATCATGTCATGTCATTTACCCGGTGAATGTGTGTTTTGATATTACATGATTTTCAATATTGGCAGATTATTTGTATTTTGCTTTAAAGTGTTCCTAGCATTAATTCCTTCTAAATATCAATATTAGTACCACTATTTCCCTTAATGTTCTCTCTCTTTCTCTCTCCCTCTTTTCTCTCTCTCTTTCTTTCTATTAAATTCCTTAAGTCCTTGCTTTGCCATTTTAAATAAACAAGCTTTCATATTAGTGAACCAGAGGCAAATAGGGAAGATGTGGACAAACTGAAGGTACATGCAGCTATTTTCAATTGTAGGAGCATTCCAGGGTATTTCACCATAAATAGACAATGCAAATGATTAGAAAAGCAGTTGCATGAGTGCTCAGCCTGGCACTATTGACAGGTGGAAAATGGTTTCAGAGGTGAGAACTAGTGACATCTCTTTAGGTCATATGGGGTGAGTCCTTGAAAGGGATTCGTTCCTTTTTGCTCCCTGGTCATGAAGTAAATGTTGATTTACATATGCTTCTGCCATAATGTGCTGCCCTATCAGAGGCCCAAAGCAATCAGGCAACTGATTATGGATCTCCAAAACTCCTGAGTGATGAGTAAAATAGAGACCTCCTAGTCTCTTTAGACTTCATTTGTACCAGATATCTGTTGTAGTAACAGCAAGTTGACTAACACTGATGCTAAGGAGTCCCATGCTTCCGCCTTGCTGCATTCACACCAATTCACTTTAAGTGTTCTGTTTCTCTGTTTATTCTTATTTCCCTGTTTATTATTAATCCTACACTTCTTTATTAGTAATCCTTTACCTTTGGTGTGACTCTGAACCAGGCAAAGAGAGATGGATGAAATGAAGAAGAGAAACTCCAATGGTATTTCAGTACTGAATAAAAATTATTCTCTCAGGGACTTAAACTCAACAAGGAGATTATAGTAGAAACTCAATCTACACAGATTTTCCACTGGGACCCAAATTTGGTCTGTTTGACATAGTGAAAAGAAATGGTGAAAACCAGATATGAATGCCAGTTCATGATGGTTATGAATTTCCCCAGGATGAAGACATTGCTTTGGAATAACACAAATCTGTACTAGAACTATCCAACTACTTTAGAACAAAAAAAAATCACAATTTTAAAGGTGGCTCCATTTCATAATAAAATATTTTAGCAAGTGGCTATGGTACAGTATGACTCAGGTCTCCATACTTGAATATATTTTTTCTCATTTCTGAGCAAAATCTGGTCAGCAATAGCACGATTTCACTTGGATATTGTGCTTGCCTATTAACAACTGTCCACTTATGTCCCCAGATGCTTCCTCAATTCACAGTAAAGCTGCACTCTGCATTTGCTTTGAGGTTTTGCCAATACAAAACTGTAAGAGTTCTTCTGGGAATTTTGTTGGCGCCATATGCCCTGAAGCTGAAGCAAGCCAAGTGCTAAGCTCAGTAAATGAGCAGACAGTAACAATCTGTTGGCATGAAATAATAGTCAGGTTTCAGAGAGGAGGGAAACGGTCCGGAATCTTGCCTTTTACCTTGGAAAATACTGTGTATAAAAAGGAATCCTTTGCCAACTTTGCTTCAACATGAGCTATGCGAAGGTAAAACTATCTGGATCCTCTATTCTCTCTTCCCTACCCCCTTCTTGCCTTACTCTGATCTGTGTTGCTATTCATTAAATTAGAGGAGCATGTAAAACTGTAATTATTGAAGACACAGAACTGTGAAAATGAGTCCAAATGTCAACTTTCAAACCAACTTTTAATTTAGTCTTTTGAATGGTACCATATTGTCATCATCAGCATTGCCTTACAAGATCCTTTTGGATTCCCTGTAGATCTTTCTTGAATGTTTCCTTGTTTAATTTTTTACTCCAACAATTTATTTTCTTTCCCTCTTAAGAATTTGTCAGTTTTCTTCTTCATTGAAAGCTTTCCCTCAATCTTCATAATCATCATGAGCATGCTTCTTTCAGTCTTTAGTTCTATTTACTCATCATGATAAAATAGCTGCACTAATCCTTAACTAAAAAGAAAAAAAAATTGAAACAGGACACATTTCTTTGTGGTATGGAGTTTTCTTTTAGGCCAATACAATCTAGAAATGCCTTAAATAAAGAAAACTACTAAAGCTAAGACTTTCATCAGCTCATTTGCGAATTCTTAACTATTTAAGATTTCCAATAAACTGTCTCAAATAGTAACGTATAAAATTGGTCTAAGAAGCCAGGTCTGAAGATTCTACATTCTGAAGCTACTACATCCAGTTGCTAGTTCTGAAGAGACTATATTCTGTTGTCATGGAATATCCAATGAGAAAGGTTTTTTGTTGTTTGTTTTTTGGGTTTTTTGTTGTCATTGGGTTTTTTTTTGTTTGTTTGTTTGTTTGTTTTTGTGTTTTTTTTTTGCCATTCCTGGGGCTGGGACTCAGAGCCTGAGCACTGTCTCTGGCTTCTTTGCTCAAGGCTATCGCTCTACCACTTGAGCCACAGTGCCAAGAATGGAACCTAGGGCTTCATGCATGCTAGGCAAGCAGTCTACCACTAGGCCACATTCCCAGCCCCCAATGAGACAGTTTTATCCAACTACAACAGACACCATACGAAAAAACAACAACAACATTTCCATCAAATAGGAAATAAGATTCTGTTATGGCCACTTTATACAAATGAGATGAATATACTTTTATTTTAATTTTCAGAAGATGTCTTACTTTTTCCTCCTTAACATCCAAATATATACACATATATATCATTTTAGACAGCTCTTCAATAGAGCAGTAAGGATGGTGAGGTCTTTTTCCAGTCGATAGCTTCATGGATTAACTGCTTGTCCCAAATGTCTTGTTGAAAAGGTTAATATAACCTGCTCCATCAGGTCCACACGCGGGGGGATCTGCACCTGTTTTAATGCTGTATCTAAGAAAGAAATAACTATTTGTGTAATGCAACAAGCATAAATATGTAAGTAACGCTTTCGGACTGCTATGAGGAAATGTAGGGTATTGCTAAGATTTAGTCACAGATACTACATGAAGCTAAATGTTCCTATGTGTCAAATTCAGGAGACAGAATATAAAATCTATACCATGAGAGATATTGTTAAAAATGCCTAAAACAATCAAATGATTTAAATGGATCTTGTATTAGAATTTATTATTTACTAAGAAAGAGTCATAAAAATGAAATAGCTCTACAAGGAGTACAGTCAAAAAATTCTGCTATATCATAAGTAGCTGAAGTTGACATAGTTAAGATGAATTACAAGATTTTCATTAGTCAAGAAATTAATGGTGATTGTATATGTGTGTGTGTGTGTGTGTGTGTATATATATATATATATATATATATATATATCCCATTTTTTTGTGCCAGTGTTACGGCTTGAACACCTACCCTAAAGCACAGTGGAGTGATACACATGTACACACACACACACACACACACACACACTTACAAAATCTCCATTAATTGGCTTGTTCTTTTTTTTTTTCTTCAATGATAGTCTAGGAATTTCCTTTTATCAGCATTCTTACGTAGTGCTTTGTTACTATCTTGTCCTGAATTTCCCTATTCCATAAATGGATGTTTCTATTTTCTTATGTCATTTCATATTTTACTGCCATATACGCCCAAGTAACTTTTCAAGGAGATTGTCCACTCAAATTATGAGATTTTCTCACACAAATATCTTTATTCCACTCCAATCCTTTATGGATAAGTGAAGATCATTTGCCTTATGAATATTCCTATCATTGTTTCATTTGTCTTTTGCTTTCAATTTTGGTGGTAAGAGATGTTGCAACCTCGCTGCTATTAGAACTCTGTTGAATCCTTATTTTAGTTTGGCCCTTTAGACCTGTAACTTTTTAGCCCTTTATTGTAATTTAACTAAGTAAATACCTACGGTCCACTGACTATCCAGGCACTGGACAATTCAAATATATTGAAAATGTTCTTCCAAGATACTCACAAAGTGTTCATGGTACACTTTAATAGTAATCAATTCCCCAAACTTCAAGTTTAAATGAGAGGGAGGAAGGGATAAAATGTTTCTTACCTTGAAGGAAGTGACTTACAGGCTGTTTTTGTTTTAATGTAAACTTATAAAAAATAAAATATAAAGAAAGTCTACGGGATTAAAAATGACTTTATATCAAAATATAATAATCTTGAACTGTTATAGTACTTTTGTGAATAACACGCTATAATCAGCTCAGGTAAAATGCAAGTATGTAAACGAGCCAAATAATATTGTGATAGCAATGAAGTTACAGTGAGGAAACTTTAATAATATATAATGGCACATTCATAAAACAGAGTAAGAGATAGACTATATATAATCTAGGCAAAACTTTTAAGCCTATATAAAAATCTAGGTTAAAAATTTGCTCTTCAAGACCAAGAAATAACATTGAAATTTCAAACTACAGGGTAGGTTAATATATTTGCAAAACACACATATAAGTCTTGTGTATATGTATATATATACACATATAGAGAGATATACAATTCAATCATAGACAACTTGATTAAAAATTGACAAAATATCTAATAGAGATTTCACCAAAGAAGATACACAAATAACAAAAAAAATACACAAGTAAAGATAGTCAACATTAGTTGTCAGTAAAGAAATTAAATAATGTCCAACTGCATACCTACTAGGATGCTAGGATGCATCTATTACAAAGGTGACAATACTCAGTAAAGCAACTAAAAAAACATTTCCTAACTTGGTAGCAGAAATGAAAACTTGTATAGCCCCTTCCAATTACGGTAAACTTGTAATTACCAGAAGACTCAATAATCTCCTTTCTACGTTCTTATGTAAGCTAAGTCAAAACACATATTCACACAAGCATGTTGTATTCCGATATTCTTAGGAGCTTCATTCGTAATAACCAAAAGCTAGAAATATCCTAGATACCCTATTGCTGGTAAATAAATACCAAAGTGTGCTGCTGATACACAAAACACCATGAAATAATTCTCAAAGGACATCATGTCAAATAAAAGAAGTCAGGTACAAAGACAACATACAAGCCCATGTATATGAAATCTAAGACAGAAGATCAGTGGCTACAAGGGGCTGAATAGACAAGAATTGACTGCACTGGGAAACTTGGGAGTTATGACAATGTTTTATATTATGGAATATGATGGTAATTGCAAGTCTATATATTTATCAGAACTCATCAAATTAGGGCTAAGAATGTACCATAGTGGTAAAACATTTGCCTAACATGCTCAATCTCTAGTACCCAAACAAAAACCCATCAGATCATAAACTTCAAATTGCTAAATATTATTATATGTAAGCTATTCCTGAAAAAGATGAGAAAAATTAAGATGTAAATCTTGCAGCAATATTATATGGTAAAATATTCCTGTTATGTTGAGACAGTAAGTAGATTTATTTAGTGGACTGTCAAGAAAAAGCTGGCTTTGTCTAGTAAACAGAAGAATTTTATTTGTGGAATCTCATTTATAAAGGTTTTGTAAAAACTGAAATAGCAAATAGGCGAAAATGAGCAAGCCAGAGAATGTCAATACCTGGAATTCACTATTCCAGGTATGGCTAAGAAGATGATAAAACTGGGGCTATGTGATGAGATGTTAGGAATCAGAGCCACTGCAAAAGAGCTAGAATAAAGACAAAAGCTTCTCAGTGAACCAACACACTCTTAGGAGCTTTCTGAAAATATCTAGAACCACTGCCAGGAACATCAAGACATTGACAAAGACAGATATCAACAAAGAGTAAATTCTCCAACCTGCCAATCTGGGCCTTCTGTAAATTGAAATTATTAGAAGCCATTTGGCAAGGAAACCAGATAGTTTTAAGAGGTCAGCCTCCTAACACATATATTAAAGCAGGGAAAATCTAGTTTAGACATGCAGAGAAGAGTGTTTGGTCACAGCTGTAGCTACCACCGGTAGCCCATGGGTGATTTTAAGCCATTTTTTTATTTCTTCATTTTTCTGAATATATATTTCTTCCCCCAAAATCAATACAGATCTTGCCTATAATCTCAGTTACTTGGGAGGTAATGATCAGAAAGACTACGGTTCAGGCCAACCTAAGCAACTCATAAGAAAGCCTACTTGAAAAAAAATTAAAGCAAAAAGTGCTAGAGGTATGGCCCCAGTGATTTCAAATCTTACTACCACAAAAATAAAAGATAAAAATTAAAAGGCTGAATCAAATAATCTTGAACAAGTCTCTATTCTTTGATGGAATCAAAAGGGTAACAGAGCCTATTTTTTCCCCATAAATCATATTTTTTCTGTCTAAAAATACACAGAAAATAATACTTCTGGGTTCAACTACAGACTTGACTCTAGTCAGTAACGGCATTAAGTCTTCAGTCATCCCTATTTAATTACGTTATAGGCAATGTTGTTTTAAAATGTTCCAACAGAGCTTGGCGCACGCTACTTCCCATCTCGCCAGCTGGAAAGACCACATCGCAGAACTGCGCCAGAGAAAACTGAAAGTATGAGCAGTGGAGGAGTGTGGGCAACTCACCCAGTGACCAGCTGCCTCGCACTCTTTAACCAGAGAGACTAGGCGAAGGCAACAAATGGAAGGCCAAGCTGATCTCATGAAATATACTTGGGTGATGTTTGCATAGAACTTAAACAATGTCTTCCCAATTTCACCAGCAATGGTGTTTGTTCCAAGCATAAAAGATGTGTTAAGGTCACAGTACTTTTAAGATTCCCGGTGCATCCGTCAGAATGCAACTACAGATGCAGAATCAGCAAGATAGTCCTGTAAGGTCTCCATATCCTTTCTTCAGTCATTTCTCCCTTTAAACAATACAGCATCAAAACTCGTTACAAAGCATCACACGGTTGCCTATGATAAATAGCCTAGAGATGGTTTTAAACATACAATTACAGAGAGGTTATGAACAAATGTGATAGCATTTTATAATGGATATGATCTTCCGTGGATAGGAAGGGATGCTTGTGTATTCTGAATGGGTGGGGAAATGGGTGTGAACGATTGGAGCAGCTAACTAAATGTTTCACATTTCAGAGACCAGCAGCGCTGGCAGTCATGAAAACTAGACCAAGCAAAGAGAGAGCAATTGTTAATCCAGCTGTTGTTGGGAATCTCTTTCCAGAAAGAGTTGATTGCTCTTCAAGGATTCATATGGAAACCTCCATGACTTAGTCAACTTGTTAGAGAATTCAACAGCATCTGTAAACCGCCCCCCCCCAATAACTACAAAGTTGGTGTTTCTCTGAATAACAGTGAGAACGTATATGTCTTTCAAAATGGCTTCTGTCCTGTTTCTTGTCTTCATAGTAGAGTGAACACATCAGAAAACTACCCTACAGAAGCCACATATTTGTTAATTAAACATCTGGGCTGAGATGTAGCTCAGTGGCAAAGTACTTGCCTAGCACTTTTCCTGGGTTCCATCACAGTACCAAAGAAAAGAAAGGAAAAGGTTAAAAAAAAAAAAAAAGAAACATGAATGTCAATAATGATAAATGGTGGTGAGTGATAAGTGCCCAATGAATATTGACTTAATGAATGGTATATTTTCTATATGTGCTGTAAGAACAAAAGGCATGTTATGCCCACAAATGTTTTCTTTCTTTTTTTAATTTATTTTTTTGTCAAGGTGATAGAGAGGTTACAGTTACATATTTTTTTTCAATTTTTTATTATCAAACTGATTTACAGAGAGGTTACAGTTTCATACGTTAGGCATTGGATACATTTCTTGTACTGTTTCTTACCTTGTCCCTCATATGCCCCTTCCTCCTCCCCCTTTCCCTTCCCCCCCCCCAGGTGTTCAGTTCACTTACACCAAACAGTTTTGCAAGTATTGCTTTTGTAGTTGTTTGTCTTTTTTTTACCCTGTGTCTCTCAATTTTGGTATTCCCTTTCAATTTCCTAGTTCTAATACTAGTATACACGGTTCCCAATATACTCAGATAAGATTACAGAGATAGTGTAGGTACAACCACAGGAAGGTGATACAAGAACATCATCAATAATAGAAGCTACAGATACACATGGGTCATTGAAAGTAGTTACAACTGTGATATAACAATTGTTTCCATAACATGGAGTTCATTTCACTTAGCATCATCTTATGTGTTCATAAGGGTGTAGCTATTGGGCCTTGTGGTGCTCTGCTATGACTTGCCTAAACCTGTACTAATTATTCCCAATAAGGGAGACCATAGAGTCCATGTTTCTTTGGGTCTGGCTCACTTCACTTAGTATAATTTTTTCCAAGTCCTTCCATTTCCTTACAAATGGGGCAATGTCATTCTTTCTGATAGAGGCATAAAATTCCATTGTGTATATGTACCACATTTTCCTGATCCATTCGTCTACTGAGGGGCATCTGGGTTGGTTCCAGAGTCTCGCTATGACAAATTGTGCTGCGATGAACATTGTTGTGCTGGTGGCTTTACTGTGATTTTGTTTGTGGTCTTTTGGATAGATACCCAAAAGTGGGGCTGCTGGGTCATAGGGGAGCTCTATATTTAGCCTTCTGAGGAATCTCCATACTGCTTGCCAGAGTGGCTGAGCCAGTTTACATTCCCACCAACAGTGAAGTAGGGTTCCCTTTTGGCCACATCCCCTCCAACAATTGTTATTGTTAGTTTTCTTGATATAGGATTGATATAGGACATTCTTACTGGGGTGAGATGGAATCTCAATGTTGTTTTGATTTGCATTTCTTTTATGGCCAGTGATGTAGAGTATTTTTTCATATGTCTCTTGGCCATTCTCATTTCCTCATCAGAGAAGTCTCTTTGTAAGTCTTTAGCCCACTTGATGAGGGGGCTATTGGTTCTTTGCGGTTTTGTTTTGGAAGAAGGTAATTTTTTTAGTTCTGCATATATTTTAGATATGAGGCCTTTGTCCGTTGAATGGCCGGTAAATATCTTCTCCCAGTCTGTGATGCCCACAAATGTTAAGTGCTTTTATTTTGAGAACAAATAAAAATTGAATAATACAAATATGGAACTAATAATAACAGAGTGACATTGAAAGAGCCAAGATGACTATTTCTAGACTGTCCTCCTCAGCCCATTCACCTCTGCTTTCTCTCCTGAGCCTTTCTTTTCTTCCAGAACTTCTTTCAGAATAAGTATTCCATGAGAGCTCTAATGTTTCGGCTTCAGCTTCTCAACCAGGTAACAGATGGTAGGATTCTTAGGCTATGTCTTCTTTCCACATCAAGAAGTCTTTCATTACACACAGGTTGGATGTCTGTAAATATATTCTTGTCATAACAATTTTGGAGGGAGAGAATATTGAGGCAAGGTCTCAGGATGTAATGAAGACTTGCCTCAGTCTCACTATGTAGCCCAGGTTATCTTCAAACTCATATTCTAATCTCTCAGCTTGCTAAACGCTGAGATTATAGGCATATTTGACCAATGCCATTTCCCTGCTATCATTTCTATCAAGCTGCATTTATAATTGGACATTTTCTGTGCTTCATCCCACTTTATCATTGATTCTTTGTCAGTAGAGGAAGATTTGTTCACATGACATCTCAAGAGCACACACAGTGCTAGAACAGACTAGGAATTCAAATACCCATTGAGTGAGACAGTGAACTGTGTCCTGCCTTAAACTCCTAAACAATCCCAGCTTCTTGAATAAGTTTCTAAGTAAATCCTTTCCTTCTCACCCTGATTCCTCAGTAGTCCCAAAATAGGGAACAAAAAATAAAACTCAGTTATTAATGGATAGGTTGTTGCCCAGTAATAGATCTATTATTTCTCTAAGGATTAGGTACCTCTCTTGGAACTTCTTTTTAATTTTTTAAATTAAAAAGTTCTCATTTTGATGAGCTCCGCAATTCCAGTATGGAGAAACTGGGTATTGATTAATGGAGGCATTTAAGTCTAGGAAAACGTGGTCAACTAAATAAACTCCAGGGAAGACTCAATGAGCAGCTTCATACATCAAAGACAATCTCCTGAGAACACAAGCCTGGATTATGAGAGGTTTCATGCTTGTCTTCCCTGTCATACACTCAATTTTCTCTCAGGAGAGCAGTTGAAAACAAAACAGGGGGGAAAAAAGGAAAAAATACCCAGGGATAGAAAAACAACCTATATTCTATTTCAGGCTTCTTAGCGAAAAGTTCTAGTGAGAAAGTCTCAGACTAACATGAGTCTAGAGGCGGAAGGGCACACATGAGCCCTTCTTATTCCCTGCCCTCTCCCCTGCTAGGCATTTGGAGATTGCACACATAGACACTTTACAAGAATCCTCAAATATGACAACTTTTCAGCAGCTTGTTAAGACTGAAATTTCCAGCTACTAATTTATAGATACATCAGACGACACTAACTGCATTTTTGCTCTGCTCTTCAGCTGCACTTGGACATCTCTTCCTGGAAGAAGTAATGAACACTGCTAAGGTGATAGGAAGATATTTTAAGACACAGTTTAGGAAGTTCTCAACTAAGGCATCAACATCCCCTCCTCTGCTGCCTGCAAGGAAAACGTTGTCTTTATTGTCCGCCCCAAGAGCTAAGCCTTCTTAGCAACCCTGAGCTCAGTTGCAATGCTGCTTCACTGTCAAACCTCAGACACTGGGGTGAAACACTGAAAGCACAAAGGAGACTTCAAATGTAGTGCCTGGCTCTTTGGAAAGTTGCATAGGGGTTACAGTTTCGCCTTTTGCCTCCCCACCTAGATTCACAAAGGGGCCCAGTGTTGCAGGTAAATAACTGAGAGGCGACTACAATTTACTCAGAGTTGATGATAAGGAGTACATGAGTTATCTATTGTTACACCACAAACTACCACGGAATGGCCTAAAAGTAGATATTCATCTTATCCCAGTTCCATGCATCACAAGTACAGGCATGACTTAGCTAGGATTTTAGTTGCAGGAGGTCTCAAACACTGCAGTCAAGATGTTAGTTGAGTCTGAGGTCTCATCTCAAGGCTCAATTGGAGAATGCCCTTCCAAACCCACACAGATGTAATGATGTAATAATGATTCAGTTGAAGATAGGACCTTCGCTCTTTGCTGGTCACACGCTGCCCTCAGTTTTGTTGCCTCTCAATATATGGTACACAACATGGCAGCTTATATCATTAAAACCAGCAAGAAAGAGTCTACTAGTCAAACGGAAGTTAGAATCTTCTGTGGCTTTCCACCACTCAAGTCAGTTTTTCCCACCTCCTAAAGGAGCTGAGGAATTTGTGCACAGCCACAAAACAAACTGGTGACTAGAAACTACAACTCAGAATCCTTAAAAATTATTCCTTTCATCCTCAACACGTCAAAGATGAATTCTTTACAAGAAATCAGAAGCCTCAACTACTTTCATAGGAAGAAGATTACATAGACGCATGAACCCTGGAAGGCAGGGATCACTGAAGCCCATGTTCATAGCCCTCAGCCATTAGTGAATACTAGGCTTTGGGGGCTGACAGAAAGGAAAGAAAACAACTCAAATTTCCAACTTAACTACTACATCCAATGAACAGACTTCCTCTGGCACACTGGACATAACAAGAACTTCATTAAATTGGTCTACCTGCTTCTACTCCCAGGTTACTAATGTCTTCCTATAATGTACTGAGGAGTTGAGACACTTGAAAATATAGCCCATTATTCAAGACCAAATAGATTCAATAGAACTTCAGACCTTTGACATCAGAGGTCTTTAATATAAGAATTATGTTGTCAGACTTTTGAATTTTTGGTGATTTGAATTATTTTCCTCTGTAGAACCCTGCTGCCTGCTTCATTATTGGGTTCTCTTTTCTCTCCTCACATTCCAATACTGGACATATCTAAACCAGTGATTATTATTACTTTTCATTGTACCCTGTCATCTAAGGTCCACTGCAATTAAGAGTTCTTGTTGGTAAGATGTTTGACTTAGAAACAATAGCTATAATTTCAAGCAAAAGGAACTAGTCAATATATAGATTTAATTAACTCTCTTCATTAGATCTACACTCATAAAGACATATTATCATAGCCATGAAGATAAGGAGATATGAGGCCTTAAAGTCTCTTAATTCGTTAAAGAACTTTGACTACTGTCATTTATTCTTAATTTAATCCAGGCACTAAACTTTTGGGATTTAAACAAGATTATAGTCTGATGATCTTCTGAAAGAATAAGTACATAGGAATAAATGCACAACCAGAACAAAGAAAGATCTCTATAGACCACAAAGACTGTATGGCCATTGATGAATCTTTTTTTATTTAACCAAATAGTATTATCTTTTTTCTCTTCTAGACATGCTTTATTTTCCTTAAAATCTACTTGAATTGCATCTTTGCCCTAAGTCTTCCCAGGCTCCCATCAATCTAATACAGTGCTCAATGTCATCTTGAGTTATTTCCTAATTGTTTCTCATTTCTTAAAATTAATTATAAGCTCCTTGAGAATAGGATAGTATATAATCATTCTGTACCTTCTAAATCCCAAGCAATATGGTGTCTTTCCAGAATACAGGCCCTGGCACATGTACTTAGGAATCAATTCAAAACGCAAAACAAGATTTTACTTAGAATTTGATCCATGCTGAATTAATGAGAAAGGCAATTTTCTCGTACCCTGTGTCTGTATATACATTTATCTGACTTGGGGAAGGGAGAGAGAATAACAAAACGGTGAAACAAAGGACAAAGGATGAACCAATGCAACAACCATACTCACAAAATGCTAAGTTGGAAATGAACTCTATAACCTGGTTTAGGGGGTAGAGTTGGGGAGGTGGGAATTTGGACAAAAATGAGAGAGGTGGTAACAATATTCTACAAGAAATGTGCTCATTACTGTACTTATGTAACTGTAACCCCTATGTACATCACTTTTACAACAAGATAAAGTTAAAAATACAAGCAAATGACTTTATAGGGACAGAAATAATCAAATGGGTTTGTAGAGAGCTACTGTTAAACGTATATGATATAGCCAAATGTGAAATCATGTGTCATTAAAAATAAAAACTAAACCTGGGAATCGTTTCCTTTGGTACCTAGAGGGAGAAATAATTGTCAAGGAATGGCAAGTTCAAGTTCCTAGTTACCAGTTTATTGTGTGACCTTCTACAAACCCCTTCCTTTGGCTCAGTTAGGCCTTAATAAATACACATCCACCACTGAGATGAGAAGAGGTGACCTAAGGGATTTGAGAGTCGGATGCCATTATGAATTGGCACACTAAGGGTTCCTACCTTTTTTACAGTTTAGGAACTTCCACAGTGTTGCAACTGAGGAGCTTCATGAGTGCTGTGGCTGAGATCACTGGTGAGGAATCTCTGCTGGCTCTGTTGTCAAATGACTGCCCAGAGAGCCAATGAGATGCTCTGAACTTCTTCCTGGGTACCGGAAGAACCACCCCCAAATGATGAAAGCATTCTGTGCGCCACCATTGTCCTGTTTTTTCATCTTATTCCAAATTTATTTGCATAAGAAAAAATAGTTAAGTGTATACACCTTCTAGATAAGTCCTCACTGAATCTTTTCCCTTTACTTAGAAAATGCTAGTAAGGGTGAACCAATGCAACAGTGATACAAGAAAAAGTGTTGGAAATTTACTGTACAACTTGGGGGCGGGGGAGAGTAAGGGGAGGGAAAGTAGGAGAAAAATGAGGGTGGGTGTAACAAGTCTGACAAGAAATGTACTCACTACCTTACATATGTAAATGTAACCCCTCTGTATATCATTGTGACAATAAAATTAAATTTAAAAATAAAATGCAAGTAATAAGTGCCACAAATTAACTTTGGAAGGAGTAAGAAACAATACAAAATAGAACCAGAACAAGGAATTATTTTCTAGCCCAAACAACTACCCCCTGCTTTGAAAAATTATTTCCAAACACATCTTCATGTCCTTGTTCTTTTCCTTTTTGGCAATCTTAGATAAATGCATCTGACATTAGATGGTGTTATAAGGTGTCATAATTTGACTGAGAAATGCCTGTGTCAAACAAAATGCTCTTGAACATCACTGGGAATTGAGAACTTCAGGGAGAAAAACCTTTACTGAGAGATAACCAAATAAGTCTAGAGAAAGCATGTGGTGCAGTCAATCCTTAAATTTGAAGAGAAACAGCAAGAAGCATTTTATTATGCCTGTTCACTTTAAGCTCCTGGAGGGAGATTAGCGACAAAGTAAATACACATCAAAAAAAAGTCTTACTATCCAGTATGCAATCGTTATAGGGGACAAGTTCTTCACGTTTCCTTATGACATATAGTAGCTTTGAAGTTTCTCTTGTTGGCATCAGGTAGCTCTTGGCATAAAAAGCCAAGCAGCACGTTTTGCTCTGGGCCTGAAAGAAAGGAGCACCTTCCATTTGGTGAAACAGATTCTTGATGAGTAGAATATTTGACTTCAGACAGTTGAAGGCCTAGAGCTTCATCTATTTATAAAAGAGAAGCTATTTTAGAACAAGTCCTACTTGAGCTAGCTACAAGGAAACAGGGTGAAGATGGAAAAGGATAATCTCTCTGAACATCAGTCATGATTACACATAGAATCTTCCTACAACGCAAATGTAAACCATCTGATGCTTTGTACTGTCAGCCTTCAGCTAGGTGAGAATTTGCGGTCACATTATGTATGTTTCTATCAGTTTTTGTAAGTGTTTCTCACTACAGACCCAAGCAATCAAGGAAGTCATAGCCAACATAGTGAACAGGACCCTGGAGAAGATGCATTTGGTCTGTGGCCATACCACTGTAAATGCCTGCTCGCATCTGATCTTGGAAGCTAAGCAGGGTCAGACCTGGTTAGTACAGAAAATGAGGCACACAATTCCATTTGCTCTCTTTATTCTTTTCCAAATAGGCAGGAAGGGAGGCAAGCATGTTCACCACTAGACAGGCTGCCAATTGACTCTGCCTTTCTCAATTGATGGAGCCACAGGCCACTGTCACTCTGAATCTGTCAGCAAAGATGGCAGTGGTTGAGCAGCAGCACCACAGTAAAGAAGAGAAGGAGTCTTCCCACTGAGCTGGTTCACATGGTGAGAACTCAGCTCCAGCAAGACTCCTCCGGGCTTGGCTGACTGCTCACAGCCTGGGTCTTTTGTCCTTTCTTTAGATGCATATTGACCTTATTCTCCTGGCACTGTCATGTAACAGTGTGTTCTTTTGGAGGGTTCGAGGAGAGGAATGGGAAACAGCACACAGCCTAGCTTTATCCTCTCCATTGCTTTCACCAGAGCAGAGCCATTAGCTTCCTCCTCTCTCTCCACCACCCCATCATGTCGCTGCTGCAAATAACTTTTTCAAGCCTTCAATTTTATGGCAGAACTTTAAAAATGAGACTATAAAAAATGAAATATTTAGATGTAATTTATCACCCTTTATACATATATATTAAAAAAAACAAGTGATGATTTTATTTTTTGTCAACTATTTTCCAGGCAGGTTTTTCAAAACAACAAATGTTTCTGACATCAAAATAATCCTCCAGAATCAGAAATGCATGAATATTTTCGACTGAAATAATACTGTAGTCCTTTTCTTGAACAAAGACACCCTTGTAACAATGAGTTTTAAATGAGTAGCTCTTACAGACTTGAAAAGAGACATCATTTTCAGGATCAACGCCAAGCTTGCCATGGCTTTAGAGCCAAAGTATCATTCTTTTGGGGGAAAACAGAATGTCATAGAAAAATATTTAATCAAGCCTTTTTTTTCAAATTTTTATTATCAAACTGATGTACAGAGAGGTTACAGTTTCATACATTAGGCATTGGATACATTTCTTGCACTGTTTGTTACCTTGTCCCTCATACCCCCCTCTCTCCTCCCCCTTTCCCTTTCCTCCCCCTGAGGTGTTCAGTTCACTTACACCAAACAGTTTTGCAAGTATTGCTTTTGTAGTTGTCTTTTTTTACCTTGTGTCTCTCAATTTTGGTATTCCCTTTCAATTTCCTAGTTCCAGTACCAGTATACACGGTTTCCAATATACTCAGATAAGATTACAGAGATAGTGTAGGTACAACCACAGGAAGGTGATACAAGAACATCATCAGTAACAGAAGCTACAGATACACATGGGTCATTGAAAGTAGTTACAACTGTGATATAACAATTGTTTCCATAACATGGAGTTCATTTCACTTAGCATCATCTTATGTGTTCATAAGGGTATAACTATTGGGCCTTGTGATGCTCTGCTATGACTTGCCTAAACCTGTACTAATTATTCCCAATAAGGGAGACCATAGAGTCCATGTTTCTTTGGGTCTGGCTCACTTCACTTAGTATAATTTTTTCCAAGTCCTTCCATTTCCTTACAAATGGGACAATGTCATTCTTTCTGATAGAGGCATAAAATTCCATTGTGTATATGTACCACATTTTCCTGATCCATTCGTCTACTGAGGGGCATGTGGGTTGGTTCCAGAGTCTCGCTATGACAAATTGTGCTGTGATAAACATTGTTGTGCTGGTGGCATTACTGTGATTTTGTTTGTGGTCTTTTGGATAGAGACCCAAAAGTGGGGCTGCTGGGTCATAGGGGAGTTCTATATTTAGCCTTCTGAGGAATCTCCATACTGCTTGCCATAGTGTAATCAAGACATTTTAAAAGGAGTTACTTCCTCAATGATCTTTCTAATATTCCTCTATCATACCTCATTTTATCATTCCTCTATTATACCTCATTTTATAATCGACCAGTAACGTTAAAATTCTATTTCCTTCACCTGGAGATCTTCATTATTCAAAATGAAATTTATGGGCTGGGAATATGGCCTAGTGGCAAGAATGCTTGCCTCATATACATGAAGCCCTGGGTTCGATTTCTCAGCACCACATATATAGAAAATGTCAGAAGTGGTGCTGTGGCTCAAGTGGTAGAGTGATAGCCTTGAGCAAAAAGAAGCAAGGGACAGTGCTCAGGCTCTGAGTTCAAGCCCCAGGACTGGGAAAAAAAATGAAATTTACCTGTAAATATTTGCATTTAATGTATGGCAATTATTTTAGCACAGTGAACACTGCTGAGGGCATATATTTTCATTTTATGTTGGAACCAGAACACAAAAGAAACCTGTATCCAATTTGTGGCTAGACCAAAATAAAATGATTCAGTGATAACTGAGAACTGGAACATTCATCGAGGGAGTCAGTGTGGAGGAGGGGGGAATAACAGGAGAAAATGAGGGAGGGGGTAACACTGTTCAAAAAGAAATGCACTTATGACCTTACTTATGTAACTATAACCCCTCTGTACATCACCTTTACAATAAATTTTTTA